>NC_072451.1:26168700-26891200 GCF_027596085.1 Anoplopoma fimbria | reverse complement strand
TAACAGCCTTCCCCCAAAAAATGCCTCAGCTGGTCTGCTGAACGTTCTGGTCCAACACACACACACACACACACACACACACACACACACACACACACACACACACACACACACACACACACACACACACACCACACACCACATACACACACACCAGCATCTGATGAGTCAAACTCCCCATCTCAGACTAATCAGTTGACTGCACTAATTGCAAATGCAAATATGCAAATTTATATTAATTAATTACTCCACTAATTAGTTCTCTTGTCTTTTCAGGTAATAAATCATGGTGTGGTTGAGAGGGAAAGAGAGAGACATGGCAGTGATCTTTTGTCTGCTAGAAATCCTTGTTTCAGGTCTGTATCTGATTTTAAGATAAAATAATCCCCTAATAATCCCACAACTGGGACATTTTGTGGCGTTTTTCGGCCGATTTTCATAAAAACATAGTCTTTAACCGAGACTCCTTCACTTTTTTTTTTCTCACAACAATCCCAACTGAGTTAATTATTTCAATTGATGTTTTACGTGTCATACTTCAAGGTTGGAAGCATTGCAATTTGAGAGGTAAAGCAAATAGCAGAGGTTGGTAAACCAGTGTGTCTCGCTGACAGTTCTTGCCTGTCAGCTCTTTTAATTATCACATTATCAGCTTTTATAGGCACGGCGCGTGGTGTAGAGCTGCAAATGAAGGCGCCACTGATCGCACGCTGAGTCGCAAGCGTTTTTCAATTGATGTCAGCAGTTAAAGGGAGTTTGTGCCTGCATGATGAGTGCGAGCCGGTGAAGTGGTTGAGGATGCATTAATGGTGTGGTGATACAACGTGAATCCGTCCAAAATCTAATTGACTGCATTACTATTTATAGATCATTTCTTTAGTGAAGCCCTGTGAGGCAGAAGAACACGTTTCAAAATGAGCCCCAAAGGCAAAGCATGTATTTTTTTAATCCCGACACTGACTCTGTAATGAGCCTTTTACTGTTAATTTTCAGTTGCTCAACGTTCTAACAACTCTGACTATTTATTTTGCATTGAGGTGCATGTACAAATTACTAAAGCTAAATAAGGAAGTGCTTAAATACAAGTGCAAGTTAATTATTTTGAGTTACTTGTTGATAGCTAATACCAACATGAGGTCCTCGGTTTCTGCTACGAAATCCTTTAAGAATCTTGTTCTCACACTGTAAATCTTATGTTTTTTTATTGTTTTTGTTTATTATAGAATGCTCCAAAATCTCTGATGTATTCCTTTGCAACACCTCAAGTGTATCTAATCTTTTTCTTTCAATTTTCCACCATTCCTTTTCTCAACCAGGTAAAAGGTAGACCAAATACAAATCTTATTTCAGGAGCGATCTGGCAAGGAAGGCAAAAAAACCAATGATACCGGCCCTGTCTCCTCAAAATTACGTTTGTATACTGCATTTTTTTTAACAAAACATGACTTGATTATGTTCAAGTAAGTTCTATATTGTTGCCAAGGATGTAGTCAAGACCAATTTAATAGAGTCTAAGCCAAGTGGAAGACAAGGTTCAGTAGAGTCTGAGTCAAGCCCGAGTTCAGAGCAAATCGAGTCCTGTTCAAGACCATAATAGACAATAATGCCTTGCCGATGTTAATTTAGTGATTAGGGAGTCAGGATGTACAGAAATAATATCTACAAACAATAATGATCCATCTTCTAATGTCAAACAAATCATGGCATAGAATTACAGGTTTGGACAGACCATTAAGGAAGAGGTGGATTTTTTTTTTCATGCATCGTGTTGGAAGAGTCAGGCAACGTTTTTTGCAACTGATCCTGAATCAGCAGCCATAAACAACTTGACCAGTTATCTCAGACTCCAATAAACAATATAATAATATATATAATGACTGAATTTGAAATCCTTAGCCACACAACACTTTGGTTTGTGGTTGATTGTGGTGATTGTGGTAATTGTAGTTTTGGTTAAATGTTAAAAATGCACATGTACGTCAATGATGAAGAACTCAAGTGTCTAGACACAAAGATAGAAGGCAGTGTCATCGCCTAACTGTTGTCTTTCTATGAGCAAATATTGTAAAACAAATGAAATGCAATGTCAGTGAATTTTTTTGTCAGTATGGTCAATAAGAACATTTAGAAATTTGGCAGATAAGTTAGTTAAAAACATGACCTTTTGTTGATCCACCATGTCTGTGGTACTTAAATGTTTACCCAACTACGTTGTGGACACAAACGTAATTGCTGGCTGAATTATATCAAGAGGCATCCTTTTTTTGAGCGAATGCAGTGATTTATGTATGGCACAGGAGACGCAGAGAAGTATTCATTAATTAACAACATTTCTTCTTTATGTTTATAGAAAACTTATATACTGTTGCACATTCCATTTCTGGAAGATAGAATTGTAAAAAACATAGTTTGGGTGGCACAATACTCCCCCTGAACATGTGTTTCTGTTGCATATTAGTAGGACATATAATGTAGTTTCTAGAAGACAGGGTTGCTTTAACAGGCTACAAAATGATCTCACACACACTGCATAAAAGAGCTTAAAAATATCCAATTGAAATGTACATGAAGGTGTTTGAATTGTCAAGAAACATCTAAATTAATAAAAAAAGTTATATGGGGAAACATGACTTCAACCCATGTGATCGCTTTCCCACAATGAGAAAGAATTCAATGTTTGGGAGTAAGACATTTTTAAGGTGTGTTTAGTGATAATCAATGAATAGTACAGGGGCTCCATAGTGACAATGTTTGGTCAGAATCAGTCAGTTTAACTAAGAAGGAAGGGAAATTAAGTCGACATTACATTACAGTCATTTGGCAGATGATTTTGTCCAAAGCAACTTGCAATTAGTGCATTCAAAATTAAAATAAACAAGACCTAAATGTCATCAAGAATTGGAATTGGAAGTCCAGGCTGTCAATGGCCAAAGCCAATTTAAATCCGACCTTGTTTCAAAAAAGGGAAAACAAGTTGTAAAAACAATCTTATTGGACAAGCTTCATCTTGGTAATAGTGAAACACATTCACCAACCAGCAACCACCCACCAGCACGGTGGATGTGCAGAGGAAGGCTGAGGATTGGACTGATTACCAGAGGCCAGGTCCTGGACTGGTGTCCTCCAGCTGTGCTGTTCTACCCAATTAGAAACTCCATATGCTGCCCCACTCAGCTGCTGAGTGGCCACACCTCCCACCCACACAGGTGGGAGCACTGTGTGTTTCTGTTGTCTATACAAACAACACAAACAACACAAACACTCCATTGTGAAGGTAAAAGCAAAGTTTCTCCTGCGCCCATTTGTAGTTGGATCCAATATTTTATAGCAGACAAAAATATAATGACCTCACACAGCATATTTAATTTTTGTGTGATGGTCCAAAACACTTTCTTAATCCCAACCCATTTCTTTACACCCAAACAAAGTAACTCTGATTGTCACTGCTCCTTTGACAAGAAACACACACAGGTATTTAGGTGGGTGGCATAGTGCTAATATAAAGTGCTAATAATATTAAAATATGGGGATATGAATAATGGATATGTTTTTGAAGATGTATAATGTAAAGATGTCTCGTTTTTAGACAGAGATGGGACGCAGACGTGAAATGTTGCTGGAGGCTCCCGTTTCTTTTTCAAAGCTCAATCTGTTCGCACACGTTCAAAGTGGCTGTTACAATCTGTTGTGGTAGCGACACTTCCATACCCAGAAAGTGATAAGATAAATACAATGTGTCAGACATCATATTTAAGTAAAAGTCACATCTTTAGTTTTATATAAGTATTGCATGAAATATAGGATAAACTCAGAGGAGACGATGTCTGACCTACAGCAACTGTCATCATGTGAATAAACATAAACACATTATTCATATTCTCTGACAAGAGGGACATTTGTTGCAGGTACTCATTAGTATGAATTTGAGTTTCAAAAGGATTTTTGTCACGCATGTGATTCCAACTTTTATGGATTGCTTTATAGCAGCTCTGTTTTTTTATTCCGAGCTTGAAGCCAAGAAGATTGACAGGGTTGTAAAGTCGTTTTCTCACCTAATCGACACTCCAAGTGTTGATATGCCGTCTTTCTCCCTCTTCCCCCATCAACTGTCCTCAACTCCCCGTTGATTCACAGCGCTTGAAACCACTTCTCGTTCTTCACAAAGTGGTGCACAGAAAGAGTTTTAAGTGTTCATTGCAAATTTAGTTGAAATTTCATTTTTTTCGCCTTGTTTTAGTGATTGTTGTGTTACATTGTGCGGGGATGTGTTAACACAATCAAATACGAGCAGTGTTTGAAATGCTTTTTCCCTCTTATAGGCTTTGAACTATAGAAATGCCTTAGCTCAGCTTGCCTCACTCACTAATCTTAAGGAAAATGCAGTTATTTGCTTTCTTGCCGGAGTAAGATGAGAAAATCAATACCACTCTCATATCTCTCCAATAAATATGAAGCTACAGCCAGGAGACAGTTAACATAAAGACAGGGTTTAGAGGGACACAGCTAAACAAATGTTTCAGCTAGTATTGCTGATCTTTATAGTTAGCTGAATTAAGATATGTAAGCATGTTATTTAGTGTTTGAAAATCTATTTAAAATTCTATAAATTCATATTTTAAGGGGAAGAAGAAGTTGAGTCCTCCATGTTGTGTCTTAGAGTCATAAAGAGCGACCAGGGCGGAACAATGACCTCGGTGACATTACCAAAATGCTCGTTAGCACAGCATTGCAAAATAGGAAATGTTCAAATATCGTGTTTTGAGGAAAATGATCACACACACATAGACTTATTCAAAAAACTCTACTCACGACTACAAATCTAACCACATTGTCTTTGTTGTTTTTTTAAGCAACCTGACGTAGTAATGATGCCTGGAATGCGATTTCAACCCTGGTCTCACTCTGGTCTAACCCGTCATATTGATAGCCATGACATCTGATAAGCACGCACTGTGCTTTCAACTAACTCCAATGAAAACCCACTCAAGTCATTATTAGATATTCAGAGCACCTGACCTAAAGAGCGAGATAGTCCTCATAGGGCAGGTAGAATAGGGTGTGGATGGGTAAAACAAACACTGGACTTTCTCCCATGAGGCCACTGTTGGTCTCATGAGTGAAACTACAAGTAAAGGTTATTTTAGTCAACTGAGTCTTTAGGGCTGTTAGTCACGAAACTCATGTGGGTTGCTAGTCACCTGACTCGTTAGTCACTGGGTAGTCACGAAAGTCTTTAGTCAGTCAAGTCAAAGTCTACAGCCATTCCTTTGAAGATGGAAGTTTATTTTAATAGCACTAACGCTAGAAAGATACAAAGAGCGTCACAGTCTTAGGGCCTCTGACCAGGCGTCTGTATTTGATAGTTCGTGAGTGAGAATGGGTTGAAACCAACTACTGATTATGAGCACCACAAAATGGTCAAATTATGGTACATTATGGAACATTTGGGCATTGTTGATTGTACTTCATACAGAGAGCAACAATAATTGTTGTACATTTGATTTACAGCAAGTGGGTTCTTTCAGTTTTAATCTGACCTACATTTAAACCCACTTGCTAATAGGTCACAAGTTACTTTAGTAAATTCCTAAGACCTTTCATCATTGTACTTAATGGTTGTTCCAAATCAGCAACCATAGTTTATATTCCTGTCATCGCTTCAGACCCAGATTTTGATCGTGTGCCAATGCTTTACCTTTAGTTCTTCGCTAAATCCAAGGACAAAGCTGGAGGAGTCATTTAGAAATCGTTTCCTAACTCCGGTCCTAATCCTTTGGTCTGTAATCTGTATTTGAGGAATAGTTAAACACATTTTGACAAATATGATTATTAACTTTCATTCTAAGAGTTAGATGAGAAGATGGATACCATTCTAATGTTTGGAGCTGGAGCCTGAAGGTGTCTAGTTTAGCTTAGCTTAGCATAGAGACTGGAAGCTGCAGGGGAATTAGCAAACTAGCATCTCTAAAAACTCCCGAAATTGGCATTGAGACTGAAAACAGCCCTGCACTGAAAATGAAAAATAAAGAAATCATAATTCATAATATCGAGTAAATTCACCTCTGGCTGTTCAGAATAACTCCACATACTTCTCCACTCTTAAACTCCATTGTTATGTTGCTGAAAATATCTCAACATGACACCACGCCATCTGTGTTTAAGCAGTTTTAGCAAGAAGGAGCAACATGGTGTTGCAGTGTTAGATTGGTTTGAGTTTGATTTAAAGGGAAAGTGCTGCACGATGAACGGCAGCTGTATTATCAATGATAAATTAGCTTTTAAAAATCTTTTTAATGCTTCATTTGGATTTTCAGCATCCAATAAGTGTTTTTCTATTGATTTATTGTCATTATGGTGAACTTAACAAAAGGTGGAGGAAGTATTCAGATCCTCTGATTAAAGAAAACGGTAATACAAAAAGTAAACATACTCCTGAATTCAAAATCTTCCTTATGTAAAAGCGCAAGGTTTTATCAGCAAAATGTATTTTCCTTGGCACTTTTTTACACATTAAAGTCTGCTTACAGATTGCCGCTGCATATGTGGAAAGTGTTGTATAAAGCCTTTGTTTCTGCTTTTAATGGCTCTATCAGAGCTGAGTGAAATCTGATGTGTTAATAGCATTGGTTGGACCTGAAGACTAAACGATGGAAAATTATATTAATTAGGGGATTATGGAGTGAGGTTACCAGGACTCTGTAGCCCGCAGCTCATCTCTGCCTTCGGCTACATTAGCCGCTACTAACAAAAGTTTGAGGACTAAACGGTTTGTGGTTGAGTTGCATAGTGGGAGATGTCGGTGCCAAGTTGTGTTAAGAAAGTCAAACATGTGCACTTTTAATCACTTCACGCGAGTCCCTTAGTGTTACAGAAGTGCCATGCTAAATGATGGAATACTATTTTTAGTAGTATATCTTAGTACTTTATCCACCACTGATAAATAATATGCAAAATAACTTGTAAATAACTTTTAATTACAGCAGTAGTTAAATAAAAACTTAAGTATTCCATCTGAAAAGTAGTGGAGTTGAGGTATAAAGTAACAGAAATAATAAATAAACGACACTGCAGTACAGTAATAGAGAAATCTAGTTTGCACTATTGAAAGTCAATGATTCAAGTGAGACACATTCAGTCACTTTTTTTTTGTTCTACATGAACTCATCACAATTTTGCAGATAAAGTATTTCTGATTTTATTTTCTATTATGCATTGCTGCTGTGGAAAGTGATTCCCACTCTGACAGCAGATCTTTGTCTACAGACATCAGGGAGCTCAATGCCCTCTGCAACTCCTGCATCATCTGCTGTGTGTCACAATGCTGGAGCCATGACGGGGGTCTGCCCTGCCCCTTGTTCCCACCTGACGGGGGGTTAAAGTTGGCAGCCACGGCTCCTCACCTGTCAGGCTTCCAGAGAGGAACCACTTGGCTGCCAGCAGAAATAGCTTCTTCCTATTTGGGGGTCTGCCCCCAGTCAAGATGAGGGAAGCTTGGCTCTTTAAGAGTTGGGCCAATTCCCAGACACACTAGCAGCTCGTGCCACAGGGCCCTTTGATTCTGGGCCCTCGATCAGTCACTCTAAATAGAGCTCTGTGCTCTTTCCAGTGGATAGACGGGGTTTCATTTTTATTAAACAGCTTGATATGCAATGTCTACTTTACATGCTGCGTGATGTGGCCGTGTGCAGCTAAGTGGCGAGAACATGCTGTCCGTTCTGGTTAGGTTAGAGGATGGATTCCCAAAAGGCAGTCATACTGTAGCCCTGCTGTGACAGCATCAGATTTTATTTACAGTATATATTTGCTAATATATTTGGCAGCTATTTTGTTTATTAATTAATTAATTTTTCAAGCAGAAATGCCAAATATTTTCTGGTTCCAACTTGTCAAATGTGAGGCATTGCCGCTTTAATTTGTCTAATATGACAGTGAAATTAATATATTTGGGTTTTGGATCGACAAATAAAGCAAATTACAGACTTCAGTTTGAACTCTTGTTTGAGTTTTCTGTCTATTAACATTTTTTTTCTCGATTAATGTTGATTAATCGAGAAAGGATAAATCAATCAGTGATAAAAGTAGCCCAATCTTTAGTTGCACACCTACTTCTTTTACTCTTATATGTGCCATGTCTCCATCTGTCTGAGTGTGGAAAAGGAGGATAACTACCAATATACACCAATACAAACAGTGTTTAGGTGCCTCCTCATTTGCATGCGTGCATATATTTTAATACATAATGTGCAGTTGAGCACATCCTCCCCACAGGTGTGACTGTTTTCCTTTTGATGAAGGAAAAGCAAACTTATTAGCAGGTCCAGGTACATCAGAGCAGCAGTATACGCCAGTGGCCATGTGATTAAATTACGAGTCTCAGGGAGCCGGGTAATGAAGGAACAGGCTGGCGGATGCCTTCACACCCCTCCCTCCTCCTCTTCCTCCTGCTCTTCCTCCACCAAGTCGTACTGGAGCTCAGCCCGAGCCCGGGACAGGAGGTGGGGTGGAGCACAAATACCAACACTCACATAAATGCATGGACAAACTACATTTGCATTTATGAGGGATTTTTAGGCCGTGTTGATATAGTAGTCATGAACGTGAATCAACAAGAAGAAACACAAACACACACAGAGAAAGAAAGAGAGTTTATATTACTGTAAATTAGTCGAAATGTAAAAAACATATATGGAAAAACCACCACAGGACGCACACTGGTGTTTATCCAACCACCCAGTACTGCAGTTTATACCAGAAAAACAAAATCATTTGCACATTTGACTTCCAAGCAAATTGACTATTCAAAAGAATAATGACCAAAAGCAAAAGCTCTGTAAATCAACAGTGAGCCAAAACAAAACAAAAAAACCCCACAAAAAACCCACAAATCTTTCTCTGCAGCCTCACCATATTCCTCAATCGTGCCAAAAATAAGCATTAAAAGCTCTTTAAAATACGGTTGATGGCTTTTGGTTACAGGCAGTCCCCATTTTCATCCCTGGCAATGGTCTTTTATGGCGAGGGACCTAATACAAGATTTCTGTTCTCGTGCAAACACAGTGGCCATGGGCACCAAGGAACAGCTGCCGTATAATTGAATTAACATTCGCCTTCTGCTCCGGCACTCAGCGCTGTGCTGAGAACTCGTACACATCCCTCCACAAGCTCCATCAACCTGCCCATGAATATGCATGTTGCTTGTGATAAATATGCGTTGTGCTATGTGTAATGTTTGTGGAGCTGCCTACATGGTGGATAAAGAGCTATATATACTGACTATCTTGGGAGGCTGACACCGTATACATTTAGTCTGTTGATCATTTTTTAGTGCTGTGGGCCCTCTGAGGCTGAGAGAGACGGCGTTGGGGGAGCTCGAGCGTGATTTGAAGTCTAACAGAGACATCTAGTGGATTACTGACTGTGAGACCACTGATATGTTCCTTTTCTGTAGACGTCACTCTGCAGCACACAACTGATTTAATTATATATGCTATGGACACCGCGGCAGGTGCAACAAGCATTATTAAACTACATGGATTAAATATTCACTTCATATATAATTAACGGCAGAAAAAAAAACCATCATCAAGGCAGAGAGCAGATATATAATCAAACAATATGAACTCCACAGCTGTTTAAGCCAAAAACACACATATTACAGCCCCCCCCCCCCCCCCCCCAAAAAAAGTTGAGGCAACATGTGCACACAAACACAATGCTGCCTAGCAACATTGACCTTGACTAAAGAGAAAGTAGGTTTGTTGTCTACTCACCTACCTGACCGACTTCATGTGAATCATAATAATAATAATAATAGAAATAGAACATTTTATTTGTATAGCACTTAAAAGGGCACTGTACATGGTAAAGACAGAAACAATAAAATGAAGAATAATTTAAACAAGGCAGAGAGATTACATTATAAGATAAATAAACAAAATAACATCAAGAAAAAAAGACATAATTAGCATCACAGGTTAAAAGCAGATTTAAATAGATGAGTTTTAAGTAGGTGGTAGTATTGTGCACCACAAAGTCCTACAAAGTCTGCTCCAAATTCAACTTCCCAGCATTCTCAAAGCAAAATATAGCCAGTTCACTGAGCCTCTCTGTCCCAGTATAACCAGTCCACTGTGAGATTATGAGATTTTTCAAACACTTGGTGTTGAATGAGGCTGCAGTTACAACTGTGACAGAGATAAACAGTCAAAAACAGCAGACAGCCAGGCTTCAAGCACCTCACTGAAGGTAAAAGTTCCTCAGTGAACAATCTGTACATTGGGGGTGTGTTTCATTTGGGTCACTTAGCGTGCTGGCCGGGTGGTGCATTAAACCAGTGATTCTTTTAGATGGATACAACATTTTGCATGAATTAACGCTAACTTTAACCCAGAATTGTTGTACTGTTCACAGCGTGTTTAATAGTAACAAACTCAATAACTCCAATCACAAACAAGCTAGATTTATTTATCTCTTGTTTATTGGTTTGATATGACCAATAAACAAGCTAAGGATATTTTATCGTGGCTGCAGGACCCATTGTCCCTTTGCCACATGGCTCCATGAAATCACCTTGTTTGTCTGTGTTGACATACGTCCAGTAAGAAAATTAACATATTTCACCAAATTTAAATTCCATTTAAAAATGTAACCGTGGAATTCAGAATATGGGCCGCATGGATGTGAAAGACTGCCAGAAGATCGGTTAATGTTATGTGCGGAAGTCGAACTTTTTTTGCTTCATGCACCACTGAGCAACATTCATAGGAATGAACCAGGCCTGCCATCAATCATTTCACAAATTTTAACATAAACATTCCAAATTTGTCCAAGTTTATTTTCTGTTGCAGTGTATGTGACTGAATAAGACTGAATAAATGTGTTCCCAAGCTGTTGCCTGGCATTGCAATTCCATTAAGACGGTCATTGCATCCATACTCTCCTCCATCTCTCCTCTCCTTTGAACTCTGTGTTTCACTAGGGGCGGAGCTTTGCACCATAGAGGAGAGAGAGGCAATCTGTCGCCAGTGAGCTAACTATTTTTTTCTCTACTATTTATACTTGCTCTGTTTCAACAATTTTGGTCTTAAATTCAACCACGGTATTGTTCACCCTGTTGGGAGATGCGGTGCAGGAACAGTCCATGATAGCCACAAAGCTCATTTATGTAGTGTATATGCTTTCAGGATTATTATTATACCTTATTTTTGTAGATTACAGGACATTTGTAATGCACTGCAGGAGGATAAATGTTTTGTTTTGTACGTTTATGTACTGACGTGGGTCGCAATGGCATTGAAAAGATGCAACTTTTTATATCATAGAATGTTGTTAGCTGATTTTTGAAAGACTTTCTAAGTAAAAACTGAGTTCAGATTCTTCTGACTGATGGTAGCTTTTGATGAAAAAGTAAGTATTAGCAGTAATGTAGAAAATTTGAGGATGAAATAAAGATGCATAACGAATTGTTGTGCATTTGTATCGCTGACAGGTGAATCATGATCAAATTGAATTGTGAGGCCAATGAAGATTCACATCCCAAATATATATGTTACTTATATCAAAAGATGACTAGTGAACTTCAAGAAGTCAGTGAGTTATGAACAAAAATGTAAAAAAAGAATACAACTTCCCCTGGTCTCCCCTACATCATCTTAATAAAAAAGAATTAGAAAAAAGTAAAATGACTGATTTTAAAAAAAAGCATACTGAAAAAGTGAACAAACCCTTGTTACAGACACAGGGGTTATTGCAATTTGTTATTTCCACCCATGAATAAGTATTAATCAAAATTGCAAAAACAAAAAACCATGGACTAAGTGCATGTCTGTGTTGTAGAGTGTCCATGAAGGTGGAAATTAGCCTTTTTCATGGCAGGCTGGCTTGACACAGCAGGAAAAGCACAGGTGTCAATAATAGAACTAATGATGGCTGAGTTCAATTTAGCTGCTTTGACTTCAGGTTCCTGGTTTTGTGCATGCTGGCTCTCTGTCACTGTCACTGGGACACCTCACTGGAACAGAGCCCCCATTAGTGTGATTAGCAACACACAGTGGTGGAGTTTATAATTGTACTGTTATTTGCAAAATATATATAAATACAAATATTATTTTAGGTTAAGTTATCCAGCAGTATATAAAGTAATTATCATCAAACCAGCTTTAAGTATTTAAAATAAAAATAAACCAGTTGTATTATACTTTGAAATTGAAATGGTCCATTCTGCATAAGGAGAGTTTTCACCTTTTGACTTTTACTGAAGAAAGACTTTGAATACAGGACTTTTACTTGTAACAGAGTATTTTTAAAATAATTTAATATATTTTGGTAACACCACAGAAGGGACTAGAGCCACAACAAAACCACTTCACTGTTCACTGATGCTTCTGTCCTGGTTGTCAGCTCCAACTTGAAACACCTGAGGAGAACCTGAGTTGGTCAGGCTCGGGTGTTTCAAGTTAGCACGAACAACCATCACGAAAACATCAGGTAAGATATTGTGAGAGGGACTTAGCTAACAATAGTCATTTTTAGTCTATTCTATTTATATATCGTCACAAATGAAAAATGCATTTATAAAAGGAAAATGGTTCGAACTTATTGAGCACAGGCAGGTCTTTAATCCAAAATTGCAGAATCCTAACAGGGCTGAAGTGATTAGCTGTTAAATCAACTATTCTAATAATCGATGAATCCACTGAGTCAGTTTATCAAGCAGAAAATGCCCCCAAAAAGCCCATTATGATGGGATCTCTTTGTGTCTCTCATAGATAGATCAGTATGAACAGGTAATGATTACAGCAGTTAAAAAAAGCAGTATACAATTAAGTAAGGCTTGAAAAATTGTGAGGCTATCATTTAACTTATTTTAGATGTTTTATATACATTTGATTGATTAAATCGAAATAATTGTGCACCTCCCAAAACACAACCTTGAAAATCTTTGAAGTGTCCCTTTAAAATATATCATGTAATACTGTGGTGCTGTTGTAGAAATGAAGACAGGCAGACATGATCTGAGCCCTTTGAGTCCAGATTTATTGATACGGCTGTGCAGTCACAGAGCATGGTGGCACACGGCCGCCTGGCCGGCGTTGGGACAGTGACACACACATGCATGCACACACTCGCACACACACACACACCCTTTCATAGTCTGTCTGTCTTATCATGGATGTAGTGGAGGTTAAACCAAAGGCGGATTTATTTTGTTTGCTGGTTAACTACTGTTTATAATTTTACTTTTATAATCTGTCTCATTCTGTTATATGTATATGTAAACATATTCAGTTGTATCGGCCTGATTTGGTTGATTAAACATATGAAAATTTGATCCTTAAAGTGGGAAAAAAATCCTGAAATCAATTTTTTTGATAATGATGATGATTTGAGAACTGTTTCCTAGCTTTAAACAGTCCACTGTATCACTTTATATTTATTTCTCTCTCTCTCTTACTTATACACACACACTCTCACACACCCACACACACACACTCATTCGTCTCATCACACTCTCATCGATAGAGCAGGTCACAGTGAGGAGATCAGAAATGCACATTAAGTATTTTCGGCAGTTTCTCACACACACGCTTTACATCCATCTAACCTCGGTCCCTAGAACAAACTAGAACAGTGTGAGTTCCGTCATTACAGAGTGATTCACACTAAACAAGGAAACAAAGCAATTAACAAACAAATAATCTGTTCTGTAGTAACAGTTACAAAACACCATGTGTAGAAGTCTGAACATGTCATAAATACAGCTATGTTTCTGATTATGGTTGGTATAAATTATTTTTTAAATATTGATATAGTATAGGCTAACACAGTAGCAAGTGAAAGATAGAGCAAACTACAAGACTGTACATGTGTTGGTCCCTTGGTACAGAAAATATATTCTGCTTTACCAAGTATCAGGCAGGCTATTTAGGGCACACAATGAGTTTTGTATTTGTTCTATATATAAATCTAATCTTTATATGATTGTTACACTTTGAATTTACAGTTTTGAGCCACTTGAATTGTTTTTCTGACTTCAGAGCTGGTGGAATAAAACATATCGAACAGACACACACAGGGACATATGAACCAGAGAGGAGAGACAAAATGACAAAATAAAAAAATGCCATTACATATTGAAGACTTTTGGACAATCCAGCGAACAGTACACTAAAAACAGGAAAAAAAAGCTACGCGGCGATAACATAGATTTTTCTAAATGAAAAAGAGCAAAAGTCTACCACTTAAATATTATACTTATAACTTCTGACTTTACAGACTTTCCAACAGTGTCCAAAACTAAAGTCTTTACAGAAGATTCTTTAGTGTGAATAATTGTAGGAAGATATGAATGTTTTGTTTGACTGTACCTGGATCAGCACAAATTCAAATGACATCACAAAATTAGTTTTCCTACAGGTGAAAGGTGTCAAGTGGAAAGTACATATATATAGGCACACATTCAGCCAGCTGTCTTGCTAACCACTGACTGTATATTTTAGGTAGAAAGATGCATGTGGTTACATTACGTGATAAACGGCTTGATATGTTACCCTCCTGTCATAATATAAAAATGAGTAGTGTGTATTAAAACAAAGAGGCTATAAAAATCATTCCTACAGTTTTATATAAATGTTTAGATGCTGGATTATTCACCCTCTTTGAACCCCATATATACTTTATGTTTAAGTATCTCTACCAGTATACATATGTACAGTATACTTTAAAAATAATATGCCAATAACTTGATCTTGGCACAATAAATGTTGGAATTTTCATACCAAAAGAATGTAAAGCAAAGGGAAAAACAAAATAAAAAGTGCAAAATTTTAGGGAAAACATATCCATTATTATCTGAATACTGCCAAAATGCTTCTTTTTTTTTTCAATTACACATATTAAGTATATAGTAAAAGCTGAACCAGTGTTGCAGAGGTTCAATATGTTACATATGCACAGTAAGCAATATTTGCATCTCCTATACGCGACATTACAAGCCTTAAAAACCTGGCGTACAGACAAGAAGCAGGTACAGTTTGGACTCATAGCCTCGGATGCATCACAGAAGCATGATGGATTCATCTGGCTAATAAGTGTACGAGCACACTGTAAACACGTCGATTAAAACATTACACCAACAACCTCGCAGGCGAAGCTGCTGTAACATAACTGTACTGCAAAATAAAATACATACATGAGCTTTTTCTCTAATTCAGCGACAATCTTGACTTTTTGCTACAGCTTAAATACATATAAGAAGGCATCAAGAAGAAGTCTTTTGACGAAGAAATGACATACAGTGTGAGGTTATTAGACACATCTAGTGCATGATTCATATAGGACACAAGAAATGCAAAACAAATAAGATTGTTACAAAAAGAAAAGTACAGAAAAAACATTTTTATATATATTACAAAAACTTGAACGTGTGATATGTTTGAAATGCAAAAGTTGCATTCTAATTTTTGGACATTTCTCACTACAATATCTTACATTATACCCAGAAAGAAAATATCCTTTTATGGATTGTGGAATCGTAAGATTTTCTACTCCGCCTCCAGATCCATAACATATACAAACTTTCAATATATACAATTAAGAGGACAGAAAAACACACAAAAAAACAAGGAACACAAACTCATTAGAATTCCACAATGCCTGAGGAAAGCACTAAGGTTAAGGGGAAAAATATGAGCCACGACTGGTTTCTTGCAGTAGCCTCAGCAAACATAAGAGACTCCCAACCGGAGCTCCTGCAGCACAAGGAGAAGTTTAATTTTTCTACACAGAGGGAATGTGTTAAAGGAGTACTTTCTATTAAAATATATGTGCTTTAAACCTGTCAACTTAACCCCAATGTAGTGCACACATACATGTATCCTTTACATACTGTGTAGCAGCTATAGACGTCCCTCTTGATGTACATTTATTCTTCAGGTAGTACCAAAATAAATTACTGTGATGCAAAACCTTGTCTCTAAACACGCTTTTTTTACCAACTGATACTTGTCTTGAGTGTCGACGGTGAAGCATAGCACAGCAGTGAAAAGTGGGACTTGAATAGAATGGCTACATGTCTGTGGTCTGAGTTAAACACACGATTAGAGCAAAGTAAACGATTGGCAAAGAAAAACGAGATAAGCAACATGTTCAGTGTCTTTCAAAGGCTCCTCTTCAACCCCTCCCCCCCTATTCATAAGGTTGTTTAATCTGTATTGTATTCATCAGGAAGCATGAAGGTAGGAAAATGCTCTGCATACAAGAGCCTGGGAGCATAAACATGGTAAAAAGTAAAAACAGTTAATCACAGAGACAAAAAGGAAGTGATGGTGTCAGTTTCCTGGTGTCCTGTAGAGGGCGACACATTCCAACTAATGGCCTCTCCTCTGGCTGAGTTTGAGTCCTCGCTTACAAGTAAAAGCAGGTTCAGGTCGACAGCAGCACAGCAAAGATGAAACAGTGAGGCTGTGATTCTCCACAGCTCGCTTATTCCATCGCCAACTCTGCTTTGGGAAAACAAACAAGGACTATTTATAATTTAAGGGAGATGATTAATCGACAAACTGATCATCTATTAAGGGAAATATCCCTGGAGGATGACCAATTGTCATGGATTATTACTTTTGTTAAAATATCTGATAAAATGACAAAAAGTCTGGGCTAAAGTTTCACACGAATAATAATCAACAACATAATCAAAAGATTGTTCAATTGCAGGCAAAAACTGTCTTTGAATTAACGTTGAAACACTGCAACAGCTATACGTCTACATATCAGTAAACAATGTATTCATGTTTAACCTTCATGAAGGTTAGATTTAATGCACGCATGTTGTCATAGACTGCTTTGTTTTGGCTCGGTGTACCTGATAAACTGATAAACACTTGAGTTTATGTTTTTAGGAATAAACTCACCATCGTCTCCTTTGTTCTTGTTTTCTTCACCCTCTGGAGATTCAGTCCCTTCAGACAACTCTCCTGAAGAGTCAGAGAAGACTTGTTATTTTGTCAAACTGATGCACATTTAGTGGTGACAGACATGCACTCTATCCAGACAAGAACATTTAAAAAGAATCCTCAAAGCATCCTCTATATCTATATATATCTATATTTTATCTTTATAAAAAGATGTTTGTATCTAACTGACCTGCCAGTCAGTCTTTACAAACTCATGCTGTGCAGACAAACATTGTTGGAACCCACAGAGCTTTGTTTTAAATTCTAGTCAACTTATTCCTGCTTGATTCAAAACATAAAAAAAACCTTTTCATTCACAAATCAATTACTGGAACCTTTCGGGGTCACCGTTTTTAATATACTTGGTGTGGCGTCTCAGGTTTTTTTTATCGGCTTAAAAAGAAAGGGAATTGGTACTAAACTCTGGGAGATGAACAAATCCAAACAGTGTCACTGATAATGAAAATGAATGATAGAAACATTCACTGCAGCTTTAATGATCACGTTGGTATGCATGTCTATGTACTGTATGTAAATTGCCTTATGTCGACTCATGCAGAGGGATTTCACAGTTGGCGAGACGTACCGTTCTGCAGTGGAGGATTCTTGTGCGTGGGGCTCCCAGGCTGCACCCCCTGCTCGGTTTCCCCAGTGTTACCATCTGGTGGTCTGACCTCCGCTGACTCAGACTCCTCCCCCTCCTCCTCCTCCCCCTCCAGTTGGTCCTCCTTTGGTTCAAGCTGTTCTGGTTCTACGTCGTCCTCCTGGGGCTCCATAGCCTCCTCCTGTTGGGCTTGCTCCTCTGCTTCCCTTTTAGCTCTCTCCTCCGCCTCTGAGGGTCACATGGAGGATGGAGGCAGGTTAGCAAAACATGAGCGTCTATGTGTATTAATTCATAGCAGGTTTATTCTTACTTAAAGCCAGTAAACAATGAGGGAGCTCATTTGACCCTTTTGGACCGTTTCAGACCTGATACAACCTGCTATGAATATTAACTTTAACATTCATTAGATAAGATTTTGACCACTTGGGGGCAGCAGAAACAAGCTAAAAACACGTTTACCACCTTTATGTTGACATGGTAAACTAACAAACAGCTGCCTATTTACACATCTAGAAGCTACGGAACAACATGACGTTCATTCAGAGTTGTAATTCTGGTCACTGATTTTGTTTTTACCATATCCAGAGGCAATAATCTGGCACTTTATTTACTAAATGCTCCACTATGATCACCATATTGATGATGTCTGTCTGCTGTTTGGTGCTGAGCCGGTATTGGACTGTTGATTACGGGGGCTTTTTCCTTTTTTGGAGACAATAGTGCTGATTAAAGCGGTGAGAGTGAACTAAACAGAAAAGATTCTGACTGAAAAACCCTTATAATGAGATGAAATACGTTTCTTTTTTAAAGTGTGAAGAGCTGCAAACTGGTCATCACTACAAACAAAACCTTTCACAAAAAGACAGTCATGTTATACATTGTCAATCTAAAATATTGACAGCAGCTGCAAAATTATTGATGGTATTGATTGTAGCAACTTTAATTGTCCTCTATAAAGTTTTAACTAAGGCTATGAATGGCCAAAACATATTTACTAGTGATTTGTGCACTCTCTATTTGGTAACAGATATTAGTAATAAACTGTTGAATGCACATTTATTTCTCACTTATAGGCCATCAAGTCTAAAGTTAGAAAAGTAAATCATTTATCAATAAATGTTTCTTATAATAACCCATCAATTGTAATAACAAACAGTTAATTAATTGGTTGAAGAGCTATCTAAAAAGATTTTAAAAAATGACATGGTGGAGAAGGATAAAAACCAACGACAGGAATTTTACACATCATGGCAACCCAAACGTTTTTCTTGTGAATTTTTACAACTCATGTATAAAGCACGAGGATTTATGCAGATATGATAAATCAATTAGATAAAACATTAATGTCCCCAGATCAACTCCATTTACCTGTATATTATATTTAGTTGTATGGGTAGACTGTACCTTTTGCAGCCTGAGATTTCCACCTCTCTCTGTTCTGGTACACCTCTTCGTTCCACAACGCCTTGAAGTTCTTCAGGTCCACCGTCAGCAGAGAGCTTTGTCCCAACGAGCTGCTGTCGGGGCTCTTCACACTGTGCCTCTTGGCCTCCTCTGAGCTAATACTGTTCAGACTGGACAGAAACATGAGAGGGATGAAGTGTGTTAAAAGTTACACAAGAGTATATGAGCCAACAGCCTTGATAGCAGCTCCACACAGAGCTAGATGCTAATGTTTGCATGCTAACAAAGACAAATGCTGATGTTTACATATGTTTACCTTATTCACCATCTTAGTTTAGCATGCTATATTTGCTAAATAAGAAATACTGATGCTGATGTGAATGCACTCCACCTATTTCACACATGAAGTTCAGTTTGTCTGTCAGTAAGAGTGCCACTCAACCTGTGTGGAAACACTTTAATAATGGTTTTTTTTGTTCCGGAGGGAGCTTTACAAAGTTCCTAAGCTTTACAAACTGAATTTAAAGAAGTGGGCGTTTAAGAGGCAGGGGTCTGAGGGAAGATGCTGTCAAGTTGCATTATGGGAAATGTGGAGTCAAGGGTTAATTAATCTTGACCCATACAAAAATCAGCATATCTCACCTTCTGCTGCTCCAATTCTGCCCATTCTTTCTCAGTCTATTGTGGATGCGACAACTTAATGGAAGTGCAAAACTAAATTGCTGGAGTGCCTCTTTCAGAGATGACAATTTCTATTCATCACCTTGGGAACAGGTGACATTTCAGTATTAACCAAAGTGGTGGACCAACAAACCGACCGACTGACATAGCGATCCCTAGTCTTGCTTAAAAAAACAAGTGCATTCAGAGTCAGAGGCACATTGAGCGAAGAAGAGAGAGAGACAGGTAGATGATCAGAGGAAGACAGATAGAGCAGGCAGAGTTACAGACGATTGAAAGCTGCTCTAAATGCTGGGAAGAAACAGTCCAAGAAAACCCATCAGCACCCAGGTGTGTACGAAGACGAGGAGACTGCACAAGTGGCAACACTATCTGAGATTTCCACTCGGTTAACTTGGACTGGAGGCCCACTGAGTGATGCTAATGACTGCTGTTGAGGAGAACGTGGAGGCTGATATTGATGTGCAGGTGAAACAGAAGATGCAGAACCAGACTCCCAAAGGACGGCTTTATATTCCCAATTAGCTCACCTTAAAAAACAAAATAAAATACTTTTTTTAAATGAATTATCTTTCTCTGGATAGTTTAATTATTAGTAACGCAAGAACAAGCGGAATGCACTTCCTTATCTGGATAGTTTCAAAGCGTTGCATCTAGATGATTTAGTACGTGGCTGGAAGAAAAGTACTCGGCCAATTAAGTTAGCCAGTGGAGACAAAACCACTTTGTTTTGTAACCCAGGAGTCCATTGTGTATGCCGATCCAGCACGGAGGCCCACTCTTGATCAGGGACAACGAGTTTAGCATCTCTAAAATATCAATTTCAAGGTGTGTGGCTCTGCTCGATGAAAGGTGGAGGCATTTCTATGCACAGAAATGGATTACTCATGGGAGACTCATCTGCTGTTCTGTTCCATTAGATATGCTGTTATTGCTGGGGAGCTGTTGAGGTTTAATCACGTCACTGAGCGAGCAGTCATTCAGACAGGTATGAGAGGTGAAGGGTAGAAAACGGTAGATTTTATTCATTCTTGTTCAAGCAGTTTGGGTGATTAAAATTTACTCCGATTTACATACATTCACCCACGTCCATCTGCTCAGTCCTGCTACTTAGCAGCATTGAAAAATCCAAACTTTTCCTTTCCAAAATAATTTCTTAGAGAAAGTGCTGCAGCTCACCTTGAGCGTCTGAAGCCGGCAAAACCTGAATGGGAAGCCTCGTCGATGAGCGGTTTGATGATACGTTCCATCATGTCCGTCAGCACAGTGAAGGTGGGCACCACAATGAAGTCAATGAACCCTGGGGACGAAGATATCAGAATATATTCAGAATATAGTGTCATCTGTTGATACGTACATATTCACATTCTTTATCTCAGTGTGAATTATTTAATGCATACTTGGACAAAAAGAAGCCCAGAACAATCACTGTAACAACATTTATGAAATAAGGATTTGAATGTATTTCCAGAATGTTGTTGAATCAATTATTAAATCTAAGATACAATAAAGAGAAATAAGATCCATAGGTGTTAACTGTGTCATTAAACTGTCCAGAAGCTTTGAGCTGATAAAACTTTCATCTCCGTCCCCCTCAATTAATACTGTGCATTCACAGCTATTAAAGTATAAAGGTTCAGATTGTCTAAGTCCATCTTTAAACAATACTCACATGCCTATATTCACATTGAAACTTTTATTGGTCGCTGTCATTTTTCCTCCTGTGGCTACAAAGACATGTCTCCATAATGCTATTTTGATGTAAGGAGGCAAGTCCTCGTTTTGTGCAAAGATGCAGCCTAAACGTGGGCCTGTGAGTATTTAAAAAGGATCAAATCTATAAGATTGCTTCAACATTTCTAAGCGACCAGCGAGTTCAGCATTTCAGCCAACGTAGAGGCTGACTTATCTTCTGGTGGAAGCTGTTGGAGTTTTACACAAGCAACATATTCCCTCTCCCTACTCGTCAAATACCACCGCTTGGTCAGTGGTCCTAAACTCTATA
Organism: Anoplopoma fimbria; assembly: GCF_027596085.1. NCBI lineage: Eukaryota > Metazoa > Chordata > Actinopteri > Perciformes > Anoplopomatidae > Anoplopoma > Anoplopoma fimbria. Next base: position 26,869,554 of record NC_072451.1, on the reverse strand, counting down.
AACATGAAGCCCTAAGTACCCGTCTAGGGTCAGTTTTGGACGTGTCAGGGAGGGCTGTCACTTTCTGCTCGTTACATACATGCTCCTGAAATATACCTTCGTCTTCATTAGTCATTACATGCACACGGTCTCTTTTCAAAACAAACTTTGAACATAGGTTTCCTTAGTTTTTAAGTTTACTTACGCAACAAAACTACTTGTTTGGATTGAGACAGCACAAACTCTTGCTTAGGCAAAGGATGAGATTGTGGTTTGCGTCAAATTGAATGTGTTTGTTACGTAAATTAAATACGTTTGTTACGTAACTGGTGTTACTTTAGAGCGTAAATTTACGAGCAATGAGTTAGTAAGTAAGGTAAAAGAAGGAAGCATTGAATTGGTTTCACACGGACACAAACAGCGGTCTCATGGGTGAAAGTCCTGTGCTTGTTTGTTTCCTAATAAGACTCGATCAATAAAAAAAGAAGGTGGTGAAGGACAGAGCTATGCGGTCCTAGAAGAAAAGAGGCTAATTAATCATAAGTCAGTTTTCTATCAAGGAAACGTTATGCTACCATTATCATGGGAAGCACAACTACACATTTAATGTTAATTAGTTATTTGAGCGATTTATATCAATTAATATAAATAAAGGAAATACCTTTACAAAGGAAAATATATATTTTTTCTGAAATAAACTCATGCATGAGCAGTGTGTCTGTATGTACCCATACAGACACACTATTATGCTGATGGTGTATTTGAAATGCCTGTAAAAAAACTGTAATGAACTCACCGATTTGGGACTGGGCCACCATTGTGGACTTTCGGTCGCAGAGCGGAGAGAACGGCAGGCCAAGCTCTGATTCTTTGTCCCCCTGGAAATACAGCAGCTCCCTCAGTAAATTGTTCTCATTCTTTGGTTTCTATTCAAATGTACCCGTGCCTCGAGACATGCACACAGACACTCGTAAACACACTCGTACACACCGCCACTGTACACCATATGCTCACACTTCTATCAACAGGCTTTGGAATTGTCTGGCCCCGACCACAACAAGTGCTTTTGTGCCACAAATGTGTTTCATTTTCTCCTCTGATGTGTCACAAAAAGATGAGATGTAGAGTCGGGAGGCAATGTTTTTTAGAGAGGTCATTTATCGGCGATTCATATCTCGAGAGATTAAAGCCTTGTGAAAGCAACCACGATAACAATAGCTTGGATAATGAGACAATGTGGAATAATAATGGAGGGGATGAAAGCAATGTGGCACCAGTTAGACGACTGTCCTTCTTGTTGACATTAACAAATCCACAATCTATTATTTAGAGCCAATTGCACTGTTTTATCCTAAAGGTAATGTTCTGCATTTTAATCTGCCATGGCGCTTCGTCAGGGGCGTCAATTTTGAAAAATGACAAAGAGCAGAATGTCTGCAATGCCATCAAACCTATGAATATGACTGCATATCTCCCGAACATTAAGCACCATATTAAAACAATCATTCACTTATAGCATCATTGTTTTATTCTTGGTGTAAAGAAACCTAACACACATAGGACTACATTTATAAAATAGATAGCTTTTGTTGCAGCCAGTACAATCCTAAACACCAACACCAATGAAGGGCCTAAAATCACTTTTGACCTGGCCAGGTACACTCACTCACCTGTCTGAAGAACTCCTCCAGTAGGGAGGTGGTCCAGCGGTGGTGGAGGTCCCAATTTTTGGCTGGGTGGCTGATGTCTGCTGTGTGCAGCAGCAGGGACAGGGCTTTGGGCTTATCAATGCTGCAAAAGAGACCAAGATAAATAATTGTAAGAACTGAAATCATTACAGGTAAATATTTTACCATTTACCATAAAAAGATATGAGATCAACATTGACAAGGGTTTCAGGTTAAATACACCTGTATCTGGTAGGCCGAACCCTTGCTTAGTCATTGTCCTGGCAAAAACTACATCATGAGGACAAACACATATTCTAGACAAATCTGCAACAAGGTTATGAAAAATACCAAACAAGGAAGAACATTTCAAAAGCTTTTAGTGACCCTGAAACATAGAATCATAAAAAAGAAATATGGAAAAGAAATGTGGCACAGCTGCAAATGTTTCTTCAGCAATCTGTCCACAGAAATGGACTGTCTGAGCCAGAATAGCACAATAAAATGTGAAAAAAGGTACAAGTGACATTGTCCTGCATATCATGCTAAACATGGTGCCTAGGTGCAGGTGAAAAAGTATTGGTTCTGGATAAAAATTCACTTCTAATTGCTGTACAGTAATGTTTTTAGACTTAGAATGTGTTTGAAGGATACCCACTTGATTAGGCTAACTCAGAATACTCCTGTTACCTTAGACAGAATTTAAAAAAAGCATTTTTACACAGCACAAGAACTGTAGATTTTGTTCCCAATCACTTACTTTGCAGTTGTTTTAGAGAGGGATCACCTTACAGCTAGTAGGGACGAGGGGAAACCTTGCAGCAGCTTTTAGTCTTCCTATTGAAGACTAAAAGCTTAACAAATAACTCACAAATATACCGTTTCATTAAAGTCAGTACAGGAGAAAACAGTGCATTTGTTAGAAAAACTATTTTCAGTGTACATAATACACACAGGTGAGTTTTCCAACAGCAGGGCATTGTGTGTGGGATTGACTCAAAATAAACTTCTGTCTTTGTGTTCATGGTATTAAGATAAGATAAGCATGTCACCCAGAACAACACTATGCCTCATTGATTCATTTTAATTGCTTTTGGGTAACAATGGAGCTGTAGGACAATACTTATTATTGCATCACTGGGATCAATTAATTTTTGGTCTCTTCATGGGATTTGTTGACAATGTCCCAAACTGGCTGAGGGAATGTGACACGGAGGGAGTCCAACCCACTAGATTAAACTACAGTTAACAAAAACAAACAATGGGTTTGTGCAGATCAGCAACATCAGTAATAGAAGTAGTGCATGAATGTGGTGTGTGTGTGTGTGTGTGTGTGTGTGTGTGTGTGTGTGTGTGTGTGTGTGTGTGTGTGTGTGTGTGTGTGTGTGTGTGTGTGTGTGTGTGTGTGTGTGTGTGTGTGTGTCATTACCAAAAAGTAGTTTTAGTCTGTTTATATAATATTTTAGTTATTATGGATTACATTCTTTTTTTTAACTTATGTCTCATATTTGTCTGTTTGCACTATCCTCTTTGCTGCTGTAATCCTGCAAATTTCCACGCTGTGGGACTAATAAAGGATTATCTTGTCTTTTCTTATCTTTTCTTAAAAAGATGCTGAAATATGCATAGATGTCTGTCAGCATGTGCATAAAAACACTCATGCACAGCTACCTTCCATCCAAAAAGTGTAAAAAATAAATAAATAAAAAACTGCCTCCATTAAGCAAATCGGTTTTCTACACTGGAACTGGCGTGAAGAAGCATCATCTCACCTCATCAGACATGGGCGGTGTATGAGATATCACCTGATAACCATATCAAAATATCATGTTTAATGGACTGATGCATGAATGAACAGACACAGTCCAATATGGAAAATAGGCCCACAAATGAAAACACACACAGACACACCCACACAGCAGAGCACAAGGTTAAATAGAGGTTAGAAAGACTGGCTCAAATTTCCCTTCATTCCATTTGTGACAGATTGAGTCTTAAAGTGCACTCGGAGCAGCCCTGGAGCACACTGGTTTGAATTACTTCACATTAGAGTCTATTCAGCATTACAGCTTCCTGCAGACTGCAATCTCGTTTATGTTCATGTATGTGTGTGTAGCTTCTACTGTAGTATTATGATTACTTTCCAGTCAGCACTCTTTGAAATTTGGTATATATTCACAAGAATAGAAAGCATAATATTGTTGAATCCTTCATTTGTTCCCAGGAAGCTATTTGCCTCCACATGATTGCTTTCTGAGCAATTTTACTAATTGTGATTGCTGTGCATTATCACTGTGAAAAGAATACCCTGAAGGTCAACGAATTTCTTCTCTCCTCAGCATTGCGGCTACATCAGCGCTGATGACTCATCGACGTCATATGATAGTTTGCTTGATAGCTACTTATTTCTGTTTGCAAACGACAGCTCTGTGCATGCAGAGTAGTCCCGGTTATCTGTCACCGCAGAGGGGGCTGTGCTCAAAATGTGTGTTTTTTCGGAAGTTCTGGCTGCAGTCTGATGACCTCATTATTTTAAAACATATTCACTTCCTGATGCGAAACACCATGTTTTGTCTTCCTCAAACAGAATGCAACCTGGCTGAACTTCGACTTGCTGACTTCATAAATAATTTATTTCCTTTATGTAATCCTTTTTTATTTAAAATAGCGGGCGGGTCAGCCGAACTAAGTGAGACTCTGGCTTTGACCTGCAAGGCACAGGTCACGTGAGAGACAGAGACAGAGAGGAAGTTTTTAGTAGGCTACTTTTTGTCAGTCTTGCTAGCTTGTCTACTACTAAAAAGTGGATATACAACTGTTCTATGAGAAATGCTTAAACACATTTGCATCAAAGGGAAAACTTATACTATTGTGCAGAGGACATTTAAATTAAATCAAATATATTGGCCAACACTCAGCAACTACTAATGAATGCAAATGGTGCGGATGTATTTATGGATGCTATTTTATGTTTGCATGCACCTGCTTCAAATGTTATTAGACGATTGAATGGGTGTAATCAGCGGTTATAGGACTGATAAATGTGGGTGAGACGGGGCCTGCTACACTTAATAGTGTTAAAGGCTTTTATCATCTATTCACATAGTTGATCCCCGATACGAATACAATAAGACGAGGCCGAACTCTAGTGTCTAATAATTCAGACGGTACCAAAGTAGGTGTGAAATAGGTGACAAGCAACAAAGCACATTTGGTGGTCAGAGGCGATGAATGACACAAACAAACCTAAGACTTTCACCTGGGAAACTGCTGTTCATGTCACTTGTGAAACCAAAAATCCACATTGACTTATTAAACTGTGCTTTTGTACGTAACTTTCTTACTTATTTTTTCCCAAACCACAATATTTTCTTAAACCTAACAGAGTAGTTGTATTGCATGACATGAAGTTGTTTTGTTTGAATTAACAACATTAAGTTTCTGATAACATAACCTTTGGTTTTATATGCTTGTATATTAGAAAACAAGCAGCAGAACATGCTGTAAGTGCTGGTAAAGACAATATTACATAGTTGGTGGGAGGCTAATGTTTTCTATCTGCTCATCTTATTTAGTAGCAGCCCATCGTGTGCCAGCAAACCTGCCAGCAATATATCTTCCGCCGGCTGTTTTTCACTGTTGTGTGCAAATACATTTCACCATGCCAAACCTGGTGTGACGGCACCATAACTCTGCTGCAGACTTCCAGCACAGAAACACAAACTATTCTATGTTTGTGCCTGAGAGGGAAATTCCTCGCTGTATACTTGTACTGTATAATGCATGATGTTTGGTACTATTTGGCCACAAGATCCTCATTCCATTTCTATTTTTTTATTTGGGGTAAACAACACCTGAACAGCAAATATCATCCCAGTCCATCTGATAAGGACATGAAGGCTTGTTGTGTTGTGAATGTTGGCGTGCAACCTCAGGGCAGAGTTAATTGGGTTGTAAACAGCTGGAGGTGAGTACAGTACACAGTGGTTGATGGGAAGGTTAATGAGGATGTAAATTGCTGGGACAAGGGCAGGGAGTGTAAACAGCAGTGAAGGACAAGTCAACTGACCCCTCAGGTTGTTGTAGGAAGTTCTTCATGGTCTTAACTTGCTGGAAGTGGCAGGACATATCTGTGGCCAGAACCATCTCCACCACCAGAGCCCGGAGCTCTCTGGATGAAAACAAAGGAGAGGAAAATATGAGCTGTCAAACTCACAGGTAATAAAGCTGACTTATTTCTAAAGTTGCTTAAAGTAAATGACACAGTTTTTGAGAGCTATTTATAATTTATGCCCTGACAAGTTCCAGCTTATGATGTGAAAAATCATATTTCAGCTGTCTCTTTTAATGTATTATCACACATAACAGTTCCATTAAGCACAAAGTTGTTGAACCTTGAAGGTAATCCAGCTTTTCTGTTTCTCACATCACTGAGCACAGTTGTTAATCTTGAAAAATAAGAGATAAGTTCCTTTTGGGCTTTGAACGTGTACATTGTGAAACTGTTCTGGTTGACTTGCCTGGTTTCCTCATGTCTGTCTCTCTATCCGTCTTTAAGTACAAACATCTCAGTCTCTCTTTCTATTATTGTCTTTCTAAATATCTCTCTCACTGACCTCCAGTCGTCCTTGGAGAGGTTGTAGAGGATGTTCATCTCATCGTCGTCCTGCAGCAGGCGGTAGGCTGCGCTGACATGGTGACTCTCAAGCACTGAGCGGTCATTGTACAGGATAGCTGTGTCTGATCTGTCAAAGAGAAACAAAGCAAAGTTCTATAGGTCAAGAAGGAGCAACTCAAAGAGGAATAATAGATCCCTTGATGTGGTTACATCATCGTATTTAAATTGTGTGTCCCTGATTTAGGAGGCGGTCCACTGTATGGAAGACTTTTGAGGAACAAAAAAGAAATACCCCAACATGGATCATGTATTATATCAACTGTACCAAAATATATGTCAAAGATATGCAGGTTGTACACAATACAAAAATGACTAAACTGAAAGATTTTTCTCTCTGAAATGTATCATGTATAGAAACAGTTTTATTTAGTGAAATAAAGGAATCTGGACAATTGTAGGAATTTACTTTCATTGTGAAAATAAGGATATGTTTGAGAACTTATGAACTAGTTTATTTACAAAATGAGTAACTTTATTCATTATTAAAACAACACTTTGTTACAATGTGTCCTCTGAAACTCAAGTTCTCAAGGGCAAAGAGTTTGGAGTTCATTTGGACTCCCGTCCTGCCTCAGTGTTATTGCTGCACTGCAGGCGATCACAGTGTGATTGTAAAGCTCCCTCGCTGCAAATGAAAACATTGATCGGGTGAGTCAGAGCCATGCATTTATGATTGTATGATCCATTACCTTGTCTGAATGTGGAAGTTGTTTGTGGTCCCCGTGTGCTCGTAGTCGTGCACCGCTGCCGCAAAGATCATGGCAAAGATTTCAAGCTCAGTCAACCAATGCTGCAGAAAAAAAAAAGATGAGAACAAGAGGAGGGGGGAGGAAGGAAGGGGGGGAAGGAAGGAAGGAGGGGGAGTGAAGTGAGCATAGTGAGGAGAAGGGGGATATTTAGAGAAGTATATGGAAGAGAGTAGGGGGGTTAAGCAACGAGATGGAAAAGACAGCGGCGTTGACAGCAAAGAAGGCAAGCAATGAACAGAAGAGGAAAAAATGGACAGAAATTAGGCAAGAGAAATGAGAAGCCAGTGAACGGAAAACGAGGTGAATGCAGAGAATAGTACATAACGACAGAAAGATGTAGAGGAAAAAAGTGATGTGAAGGATGCGTAGAGAAGTATTTGGCAGGAGGAATACATTACCGTCAGGGATAAAAAGAAACAAATGGGGAGGAGAAGAGGGAGGAAGATAAGACAACCTCTACAGAGTCACTTTAACACTCCTTCTATTTCCACACAGACAGTGTCTCTGTCTGGTTTGTCCCTGTTACCACATATAAATGAAAATATTGCATCATAGTACGTTTTTGTGTGTTTTGCTAATGTTACTCATTGTTGTTTTTTAGCCCTTTTAGGTATGCTTTGTAGAATTGTGCTATAATAAAAATTGACTTGACCAGGTGAGGATTCCCATAATGCTTTTCTATCCAAGTTTTTTAGTTCAAATTAAAACTTTTTATTGTGACAACAGAAACAAAGAAAAGGTTTGAAAGTAACAGCAGCTCTTAAAAAAAAAGTTCAACGTTTTTGGAAATGCACTTATTCACTTTATTGCAACGATCAGTATGAGAAGATTGAACCCAAACTCATGTCTGTTTGAATATGTAGCTACACAGAGGGGTAAACATCTAACCTGGCTAGCTGCTTATGATTCTGACTCAAATAAGCGTGATATATTGTGTTATTTGTGAGCTTCAGAGGTGCTGGTAGACAAATATTGTCACTTTCAGTCTGAGCTTTCTAGCTGTTTCCCCCTGTTACCACTCGTAATGCTATGCTAAGTTTAGTTTAGCAGCTGCTGGTAACTTAGTAGCTTTGTATTTACTGTACAGACTAGCGTTCATTTTGTCAGCTTTCTTTTTGGTCAATCTTTAGTGGACTAAAACTAATTCTTCAATTACAATAAGAGGAACACATTTACTGAAAGCCAGCAGATGTATATCATTTTATGTAGTTTTGTTATTTCATTTAAGTTCGTATTTTCAAATTCCAATTTAGTCACCTCCTTTTTAGTTAAATAATTTCAGCTTCATCATTTGTGTTTGCAAAATAAACACTGCAGTCATACGTGTGGTATCGATCTCGTTATTTTATTCTCGGCAAGAAAGTGAATAAGCGTATTTTCCAAAATGTCAAACTATTCCTTTAACTGCCAGAACAAAACAGTGATAGTGAAAATTCAGTATCATCATGTGAGCAACACCCACACCAGCAGCTCACTCTAGAGATAAAGATGTCAATTGTGAAAAGAATGTGAGTTATATGGACTGTTCCTGCATGTGTCTGCTTTTGATTTATAGCTGTTCAAGTGAAACATGTGAGTGTTTGCAGCATCCACAATGAAGAACGATTGGTAAAGGGAGGATGAAAATGAAAAGGTGGAACAGTGATGAAGCATGAGGTGTCGACCGTTTTAAATTTAGCATGCACTCACGTACACACAGTGGGGATTTAGCTGAGGACGCCAAGTCGATATTGGTGACTAATCAACAGTGGGGTAAGGGGAGTCATTAAGAACAGGGGGTGGGGGGGCGGGGATCGGGAAGTGGGTGGGGGCGGGGATCGGGAAGTGGGTGGGGGCAAGATGGCCGATCCATCCCTCGGTATTTTTCCCTCTTGGGGCCGGCTTTATGAATGACCTGTTGATTGTTGATTTAATGGAGTCTGGAGGGCCTGCGAAATGATAGATGCTGTTGTCCTGCTCTCCCAGGAGCCCGTGGTTCTAGCAGTAATGTGGTTTACTCCGCAAGGCACTGCCCAAAGAAACACACCATGTCGACAGCTGTCGCAGCCACCTTATTACGGTGATTAAATAAAAACACTGGAAGCGGGGGCGGCCAGCTGGTTGGCTGGTTGGCTGGTTGGGGACTTTGAAGTCAGCTTTAGCGAGGCTAAGGATATTGTTTTGGGGTGGGAATGAATGCAGCATCTAAAGTCACTCCAGTGGGAAGCAGTGAAATATAGGTCACCAGATAAAAAAAAGAACAAAAGCAACATGAAATATGAAGGGTTGAAATGAAGCGACGTTTGGGCAAGTAAACAAAAAACATTTGACTTCAAATGTTGAGACAATGGCCTTTTATAAGGGTCACATTTTGACAGATAATCTTAGAAATGTGGGTTGATGTTCTCAAACCTGCCCTGAACAAGACGGGGACGTCTTGTTTCTTTAAAGGAAAGAGAGGCTCATGGATTTTCCAATAAAAAAAATAAGCCAAATCTAGTAGATGACATGTCAGACAAAGCTACATTCAATCTGGCATACGGCAGCTGACAGAGATGTTCTGAATGTCATGTGGATAATATGATTATATAGACTTAGCTTTCCTACTGGGAACCAAAGCAACATCTGTTTGTTCAACTGTCTTCTGTAGGAGTTTAATGTGTAATTGTACAGTCAAATCCTACTCACCACCATGCCAGTCTTGAGTAGCAAGTAGTGTACAGTCTGTGTGACATCAGCAGCGTGCATCAGGTTGTGGTAGGGGTTTTTATGTTTGCTGTATCCCACTTCTAGGGCCTCCACGAATGAAACCACTGCAGAGATCGGGATCTGACGGCGGACAAAACAACAACAAATGACTGCCAGTTAAAAAAAAAAACACTGCAGACAGTAAAAAACTTCTTGAAGCTATTGAGTGATTTAAATGATGAGTGCATTCAATTTTAAAACACGCACTGTCCCCGCAGCATCTGAAAATTGATGTCGTAAAATCATGGATCGTGAATCATTTAGGCTACTGCAGACTACGATTACATATTCATGTCAGCTTCATTGCCCATGTCGTTTACTCTAAGATGCTGTCACTTAAAGTGAAGTGTCCTCAGCTGGAAGACGCTGTGGAAAATCAGCTCCACCAGTATCAGATGAGATAAAGTGCTGTTTGTCCAATCCTCCTTCATAATACAGTCATTGTTGAAACGCAGCACGATCTAACACTTGAGACAGAGAAGTGAGTGTGCCGACTTCCATCAAATCAGGCATGGTGAAGGGGAATAGTGAAGCCTACTGTGATCTATAATGAACACTACTAGTTTCTCCTTGTTTTAATGACACAAAGCAATGACCAGCAGTGTGTATATATATATATATATATATATATATATATATATATATATATATGTATGTCTGTGTGTATATGTTATATCCTTGTGGCTTTACCTTGAAACGGCTAATGAGGTCGTATCTTGTGAGCAACTCGTAGAATATGAATTTAAGTGCGTGATCCCCGCTGGCCTCGTTTAGGGCAAACACGTCAAACGACCACTTGTCAACATGCTGTGAGGGGAAGAAAATTTTCAAATAAGGACATGTTTTTCCTCAACCAATGTATTCATCTTTTTCAGAAAAAATAGTAAAGATGTATGGTGCTGCAAATCCAATTCTTGTAAATAACTCAGGGTATGCAGTCTTGATTTTGGCACAAGTGTACAAAGTTGTTATTCAATATCTGTGAGCATTTGCTTGGATGTGTGTTCACCGTTAATACCTTGAGCACAGATATGACTGAAGGGGGGTAGCTGAGTCCCACCATATTGGAGGTACGTCGGTACATCCTGTTTGGACGAGATAAAAACATCAAATGAAGCGCACCGCTGAGTGTAAACACCAAAGGTTACCACACTGGCCCCAAACCACGGCCTGGAAGGCTTCCCCACCAAGACAAACTATAATCCCTCAAACTTGGTATAAAACTGTGATGAAAAGGTTGAAAAGCGTTTGTTTTTTTCACATGCAAACGGCTTAAGGCTTTGTCGAATGTGAAGGATAGAATATAGATTCATTTAATCACGTAATGCAATACAAGGTGCGTAATTCTCCATGATATTAGGGGAGTAATTAGAGGCAGCTGGAAGACAGAAAAGTTGGTGTACGTTGCTCAGCATCCAAAAAACCCCACAGTGGAATACAACTAAATATGCCCTTACTTACAGTCTTACAATACCTTCCATAAATGCAACTTAATATAAATCTGGCCATTTTGTCAGAACAGGACATTCTTTTTAATTTAAAATGGTAGACACCTCATGCTTCATCACTGTTCCACCTTTTCATTTTCATCCTCCCTTTCCCAATCTTTCTTCAATGTAAATGTCTGAAAACAGACGGCTCGCTGTAAAAAACAGATTAAGAAAGATTATAGCTTACATGTTTGAGGCTTACTGATCGGAACAAATGCATGTTGCATGTTAGTGTATGATAAAGCACAGTCTCGGAGAGGGAGCTGTTTGCAACTCTCTGAATGATTGTGTTTAGCAGGCTTGCCAAGGCTGTGATGGGTGACTCAGGTGAGTGAGTGACTGTTCAGGGAATACAAACACATTTCCAACAGGTTGAAATGTTAAAGATCAGACCAGTTTTCAGATTCACTTGAAGTGCTTCAGAGTTTTGAATTGTCTTCCCAGCTTCTCGGCTGCCACTAGTTTTCATTCAGTAAAGTACAAATACAAGAGAGATTTGAGAAATATGCAAACAACAATGATCTAACCTAGACTATTCCCTGTAACCTAAATCCCTCCCTCGTTCACTTACAGTGGTCACTTCTGCCTATAGAATCTATTTACTGCATAATAGAGATCAGTCAATAATTTACGAGTGAAGAGTAAATTGAGATTTCAGACACTGATGAATCATTGTTGTTTTGATGAATCATTGATGGCAATGTGCAATTTTGGCATCAATAAATTGCAACACACTGCATTGAGTGATTGTTAGCAGAAAGAAGTGTACCAGGTTTATATTTTGTCGATATAAAGTAGCGCATACATTTCAAACAATCAAGACACTCAAATAAATATACTTCACTATATTAGGGCTGCAACTAATAATTGATTTCATTAGCAACGGCTTAATACTATTATATCATTTTCTCTATTAATGGATTAATTGTTTGGTCTTTAAAACATCAGAAAAATGTGAAGAAATGTCTATCCACAAGTTAATTTCATATAATGGCTTGTCCTCTTCAACCAACAGTCCAAAACTGAAAAATATTCACGTCAGAAATGCTTTAAACAATATTAGGAATAAAAGTGTACCTGCAGAAAATACACTGTGAGACAACATCATGGTTGTCTGTTCATTATTCAAGGCCAAACTAAAAAATGTTGATAGATCTGCTTTAAGTCGGTCGGGGCTAGACTTGAACAATGATAGATTTGTGACTTATCGAGGTGAAGATAAGGTGACGATCCATATTAATTATTTAACATTGATGACTGCTTGCCGATACGTGAATGTCGCTGTGTGCTTGTGCACTACAAACATGTTACCTCTCAACAAATATGCCAGCCTGGACGGCGTGGACAATGCTGCGGAAGCGAGGTTTCTCTTCACTGCGGCGCAGCATCAGGCCCATCTGGCGGGTGAATGTTGAGGCCAGCCAATCCCGCACCTCTGAGGGCACCGACTCTGACTGGATGTCACTGAGTTCATCCTCGGTGTCCACCAAACGCCTGAAAGAAGGGAGGAAGGAGGGATGTAAGGTAAAAGACAGAAACAAATAGAAAAGAAGCAAAGAAAAGGGAACACAGACAGATGCAGAGAGACCAAAGGCTTACTAAAATATCTGGCCTTTATTGCAGCAAACTCAAAATCCCAACGCTGTCCATCAAATAATATCAGCTCTTATGTAACATCAAAACATCCCAGGCCTTTTAAAACACCAAGATGGGGAGTATTCAAATCCCCATCTTTTGTGTGACATAATTCTCCACAGCTACCCTGTTGTGTAGACATGTACAGGGGATCAAGAGCAAAGCCTGTTGGTCTCCACCCTCTGAACTAAATACGTGTTCTTATGGCATAGAGAAAGCATTCACATCACACTGATAATCATGGTGCAACATGGATTCTGCACCGGATAGTTCATCATCCTTCATCCTGGAGTGGTCCTGCCATCAGCCTTAATCTGCTGGGATCTAGATGCCGAGAGCCTTACATAATTCTATAAGCCTGGTCATATCTCAGATTCAGGACCTGCACTACATTATTGACATACATTGACCTTGTGTGTTCCCTAACCTTAACCATATCTTTACCACGGTCTTTCCAAGACTTTTGTGACATGACAATAAGCATCATATTTGGCAGTGGAAGAAGTATTTAGGTTGCTTAAATAGCAATATAAATGTAATAAATACTCCATTACATATAGAAGTATTGCATCACACATTTTTATTTCCCCAAGGAGGAAAAACTACTATAAATACTCTTGTGAATTTTGAAGCAGATCCAAATCAGGGCGTGAATACACAACTATTTTTTGTCTTTCATTAAGTTTGTGAGATAGGATATGTAGCCTTGGTGGAGGTCTGCACACTGACAATGCCCTTGAATCATTATCATTGATTCATTTAATGTCATCAGTACTTAAATGTCGTAGCTGGGCATGGTGGAGTTAAATTGAACTGCTTTATAAGCTTTTGGGTTATTTAATCTATAACTAAAGTGGCACACGGAAAGTTATCAGAATTCAAAAATAATGCTACACGCTTCCACCACGTTTCATTGAAACCAGGCCAGTAGTTTTTCCGTAATCCTGCTAACAAAAAGTAAGAGATACAAACTAAACCAAAAACATAACCTTCTTGGCAGAGGTAACAATCCTCAATCGGAATAGTTAGTAGTAACTATACCTGTTACATAAATGTAGTGGAATAAAAAGAACAAAATGTAATAGTAAGTGACTGCAGTGCCTCAGTAAATGATCTTTAAAAGTACTTCAGAGTTAGGGTACGGTTTGCAATGTACTTGTTACACATTTAGTTATACTTTCAGTCTATCATTTCGTCATAATGGTGTGTGATTCTGTAACCAGGCCAAGACACAAAATGGTTAAAATGAACCTTAGAATTACAGCACAGGTTGCCATCCCAATGATTGTCATCTATTTTCCAAAATCTTGTTTTTGTCCGAGCTGCACTATTTTTATCCATAAATGAACCATGTCAATTATTGTTCCACTGTAGAAAGCGATCATTTACTTACCTCGTCTCCTCGATATAGACAGATTCTAGCACCGACGCTGCATACTCAAGGTTCTTCTTGAGATCAGTGAGGGAAGCCTCTCCTCTCTCCAGTTGCTTCACCAGACATCGTAATCTAAAACAGAGATTCAACAGTCATTTAACAAATGGAATTACTTCCCAGCCATCACAACATGATAAATTAATTGCAACTGATATTGGATTAATCTGGTCTGAGCTCCTGGTGCAGTGGGCAACATTTGTGTTTGTTTTTCTGTGTAGATAAACCTTGTTGTCTAAATAAAAAAATTTAAATGGAGAAAAAAAAAGTAAAAAAATAAAATAAAAAAGAATTCTCTGATATCTACTTTATCCATTCTATCTTCGTATTTTAAAATTCACTGTCTCGATTGGCATAACCATAACAGTTTATCATAAGAGAAACTTTACACAGTTGTAATTTGATGCTTGGGCTCATTTGCATTTAATGGCTATTTAAAATTAAAATGGCTTTTATATTCAGTTATACTACGTGGCTTTTTAAAACATCAATTCCATTTTATTAGATTGCATAACTAAATCAGTGACACCTTTTCTGCCCTTGATTGATTCAAATTATATTGTAGTAACCTTGAGTACAGGTAATTCATAAAGACAATGAAGTGCCTTAGAAAGTTAATATAGATTTTATGGTGTTTTTCATGTTTACTGATTTTGTGCGTGACAGTTCCAACGTTTGCAAATAAATCTTTAACTGATAATCACCACATCTACAGTCATCTTTATAAAGTGTTTTATGACCAGTTAACTGATTATATTCATACATGATACATTGCAGTATAATGAGGAACTTTTCCTATTTGCAAAAAGCTATATGAGGTTTAGGTTTACCTGGAAAAGAAAATTTGCAATATTGATAAAGTGTAACTGAAAGATCAATCAGATCCTTTCTGTGTTATATATTAACACAAAATTACTTTTGCCTATAGATCAATGTGTGCAATGCTATTCCAAATATCCTATAGCCCTGTTATGAATCCATAATAAATTGACACTGAAGAGCAAAGCAACTTAACATCAATTTGTGCACACTGCAACCTCTTGCAGTATACCACCTGCTGCTGTGCTGGAGGTCATGCGCTCCCTTTCACAGTGAATGCCCACAGAGGCTATGCGTGTTGTTGAATTATTAAGTAGAAGGGTGGAGAGAGTAGGAGGTTTCAGATGGTCTCATTGATTACACATCCTGGCAGCAATTTTCACCAAGTAAACGCTGCAAAATGTTTCTGTGAAGAAGGTTGGAAAAAGTCTCAATCTAAATATTCATGAATGTAGTAAAGCTCCATTTATTCTTTTTTTTATGTTCAAAGTTGGGGTTGGGGCCTGCTGTATTGTGTGTATAGCATTGAAAAACCCTCTACATATTACCAGATCCTTGTCAACGCTCAGCAGACTTTATTTTCAATGTCAAAGGAAGCCCTCAAAAGCAGAGGGATAGCATGCAATCTATCTGTATATCTATCTGCAGAGCTTCAATGGAAACCACAGACATACAGTGTACTGTGGAATAATATCAGGTGGGAAATGCAGAAAATATTTCCCTCAAGTCCACCTCTGCAAAAGAACCGCAGAGGGTAATCTATGCCTATTTGTCCAGACATTTCACTCTGGTTTAAACATATCAGCTTGCAGGGCATCACCAACATCATATGAACACATTTTCTGAGAACAATGAATGTCTACAGAAACCTCCATGGCAAACCAGTCAGTGTCAAAGTGATAGACTGATCAACCAAACAACAGTCAGCCCAGCATTACCATCCCTAGAGCCATGTGGCTAGTGTTACCCAAAATAAAAAGGCAAACATGTGATTGCATATGAATATGTTACTTTAAAAGAGGCTCTGTGGAGTTTTACTCACTTGATTGCAGAGGCAAGTAGGGTATCACATGAATAGGCTTGCAGACTGACTAAACATTTGCAGAGTCCAATTTTTTTATTTATTAAAATCAAGCAATGTTTACATCCATGTTGACTAGTTTGCAGTCTTCTTCTCCCTTGCGTTTGCTGGGACATAGCAGCATATTTGCAGCATATCAAAGGGATGCTATTATTGAAACTACTAAACTTAATATCCTGAATACTATTTCTGACTGAGAGCCAACCTTCGTTATTGATCACCATTAAGCATAAACCTTAGTGCCTTGCCATGCAGTGTGCTATGGTTGAAGTGCCATAATGTCATATTTATTTTTACCGTATAACTGATAGCATTGATTTGTCAAAATTCTTATTGCCGGTTTACGGTTGAAAGTTCATTTTTAACATCCCTTTGTGACAGTATTTGTGGGACTGAACAAGATAAACAAAACCGAGACAGATTCACAAAACAAACAGCTCCATACAGCTACTAGAAATCTAAAACCTCTTAGCTATTTTAAGAATCATAAGGAAGTGAATGGATGAAGAGTAAGCTGCAACTCTAGAATCACAGCACATGTCATTTGGCTGGCACTAATGATGGTTATTAGGAGCAGCTGTGTGCCAGTGAGCCTCCCTGCTAATACACTAGAAAAATGTAGCCTCCTTCCACCAACAAGCTCCTTCTCAGACTATAATCCGCCATTATCACTAATCATGATAAATGATGAACTTTGATCAGTTGGTCATTTGCTATGACTAAACCACCTGAATTGCAATGGTGCTAGCAGAGATAGCCCATGTTGAATGACATTAGCACATGTGCTGTCTCTGGTTAGTGCTTCTGTAAAAAAACATCCATCCATTCCATCCATTTTCCGTAACCTGCTTATCCAGTTAAGGGTCGCGGGGGTGCTGGAGCCGATCCCAGCTGTCATTGGGCGAAGGCAGGGTTCACCTGGACAGGTCGCCAGCCTATCACAGGGCAGACATATATAGACAGACAACCATTCACACTCACATCCACACCTACGGGCAATTTAGAGTCTTCAATGAACCTAAGCTGCATGTCTTTGGACTGTGGGAGGAAGCCGGAGAACCCGGAGAGAACCCACGCTGACACGGGGAGAACATGCAAACTCCACACAGAAGGTTGTCTGGCAGCGCTAACCACTACACCACCGTGCAGCTTCTGTAAAAATGCTTTCTGTAATTCTCATTGCTTTTGTTTCATTAACAATGGACTAAACTGAATGGACAATACATTTTTGCTGTTCACACAAAAGATAATTGACTATATGTGAATATTAATGCTATTTTAAAGTGTTGAAATAAAAGCAGAACCCATTTAGAGAGAGAAAGATTTGTTTCCTCACATTCCTAAGAGAGCATTCTGAAGTAAAATTTGATAAAAAACCATTCAAATAAACTCAATTGAATAACACCAAAGAGCCCACTGCCAAAACGTACAATGAATCAATGTCTCTGACAATCAAATCAAAATTGTCTCATTTTACCTGCTGTCATTACCAATTGAGACAACTGGCTGGGTAGCACAGCTTACACCCAAAGTAACTCCCAGGCTACAGAGCCAACTTGGGAAATTCAGTTTAAACCAGGGAAAAAGTCAATAGGGTTGTGGATTGATTGGTTGTGATTCTTAAATGGTTGAAAATAATAACTATTTGCATTTTGATTATTTGTTTGATAATTCTAACAATCTTCAAGAAAAGTCAGAAAATTGCAAATATCCAAATCAAAAAAACATTTGCTAAAACGGAACAAGCATGTTTGCTTGATAAATGACGAACAATTAACAAAATTATTGATGATTAATCTTCCGTCAAATGACCAATGACATAATTGTTTCTGATCCAGATTCTTTAAATTTCAAGAAATCCTTTTATAAGTACTAAACAAGCAGATAAGGTAATGCGTCAGTAATACTGTAGAGCAGCCCACTGTATGTAGAAATACAAATGTAGATACTCGCACTGGTGTGTGTAAAACTAAAAAACAGAGAGTATTGCCTTGAAATACATGTTGCTCAAACTGCTATCCTGAGAATATTGCTAATACATATACATGAGATGCAGATGACCGTAGTGATAAATATGGTGAAGGCGCTGGACTGAGATGCTTCTGTATGTGACTTCCAACATTTATACAGCACGAGCTTAGCATAAGCACAAATAATATGAATCCACTCTAACCAACATGAATACTAGCTGATCATAGTCTTTTGTTCTCTCTGAGAGATTAAAATACAAAAAGATAGACTTTGGGTGGAGTATAATTTAAAGGTTAAACTCAGAGGCTGTGGGTCTTTGGAAATTTACAATCATCTCCATAAAAAAACATTAAGAATAAAGAGTCTTAAGACAGAGAGTGTCATAAGTTCAGTACATATTGTAAAGCCCTCTGAGTCAAATGTGGGGTTATATTACGAAACTGTTGTGGCTGCAACTCAGTTTCATAATATCAGCAGCTGTAGCTGTCTCTTTTCAGTCAGAACAACACTTTGCAAACTGATGTAGTTTGACAGAAAACTGCAGGAGGAAACAGCCCACAGCCCTATCTGCACAGCTCATAGCTGCAGTTCAGGGTCTTTGATGTGTGCTTCTCAGACTTATTATGTGTATATCTACAGTTTGGCAGCTCAATGGTTTCCTAACAGCTGGACCTGGTCACTGGACAGGGACGATTGGTAAAGCTTGACCAGCAGGAGCGCTGAAATCATGATGTTGAAATCCACCTAAAAATCCTTGCATGTCTTGCATGTCTTGAGCTGTCATGATGTGAGATCGTAAGGTGCAGTGCCACGTTCAATATGTCATCACAGACCTTTGGGCTTTATATGTAAACAATGAGTGACAGTGAGTCTGTGCTGGCTTGAAAGTGGATTAGGATAATGGTCTCAAATATGTTTTAACTGCATAAGTCAGAGTAACAGGGCTTTTTAGGTGGGGAAAGGGCTGATCCCAGCTAGCATTCGGCGAAGGCAGGCTACACCCTGGACAGGTAGCCAGACACATAGAGAAACCTATACATGTTTAGAGTATACTTAATATATATATATAGTATATTGTTCCCAATCAGCCTATGCTTTGGACTGTGGGAGAAAGCCAGAGAACCTGGAAAACACCCATGCTAACACAGGGAGAACGTGCAAACTCCAAACAGAAGCCCCTCTTGCTGTGAGGCGACAGTGCTAGCCACCACACCAACGTGGTCCTATTACTATCATTATTATTGTAATTATTACTGTTATTATTAAATGAAACATTTAGCACCAGCTACAATCATGCAATTTTTACCATCCCCAAAATTAATAATTTATCCTTAATATTGTCTCATGGATTGTTTTTTTTTTCAACTAAATTGACAAATTCCAGTGTCCAAGGTTAAGCAGCTCAGTGACTGAGCACGGCAAAGGCATGAGCCTCCAGCTGTCTGCCTCTATATCTAAAGATGGGAGATTTATTTGTTTTCCCTCAGGGAGGGTGAGCAGAGACCAACGAGAGGAGATTAGAGTAGGTATTCAGCATCTCTTCTATTCTTATTGCCGCCAGTTTTTTAGCCTCAACTGACCTGCTCAGAAAGCAAAATGGAAATACAAAAATGAGACGACTAGTGCCGAACTAGAGCCGCCCTGCAGGACACAGTGGGGCTCCATAATGCTCAACCTCACGACAGCTGTTGTGACAGCCAGAAGTGAACATGAAAAACAGAGAAATTAAACAGTAGAGGGTAACGTAGCAACAGCTTTCTCCTTCCTCTAACAATTGCTTTGTCACTCATGCAGAAAAAAACTACTCCCTGCATATCCACAGGGAAAAATATTAAAAAAACCTGACCTAAATTATAATAAAAACAGGCTCATTTCTGCCCTGAGAAGCCGCAGAAACAGTCAGAACATATTTTCCACACAGCAGAAACCGGAATAGAATAGATGGTGCTGGTGGAGCATAGAGCCCTGCCAGGATGCAAAAATTGGTCACCATCTGTGTTCTAATGACATTCTAGCATAGACGGTGTGTAATCAATGGCCTGGGGTCAATGTAATCACCCGGGAAGATAAGCGTGCTTTCAGTGAACACACACAGGTTTTCAGGCTGATAAGCGGAAAAGACCTGTAAAAACACGATGACAGAGTTAAGCCGCGGTG
Source organism: Anoplopoma fimbria (assembly GCF_027596085.1). Classification (NCBI taxonomy): domain Eukaryota; kingdom Metazoa; phylum Chordata; class Actinopteri; order Perciformes; family Anoplopomatidae; genus Anoplopoma; species Anoplopoma fimbria. Next base: position 26,849,169 of record NC_072451.1, on the reverse strand, counting down.
CCACCGATTATGCAGCCTCGACCGTGATTTGTGACTGCAGCTGAGAAGAGCTTCGTTTATAATATAGAGTCCTGAGAGGTCCACATTTTAATAAGACAGATGGGGTGAGGCAGGAAGTCATGGTTTAATCTGGAGTTGGCCTCTGATCAACAGAAAACAGCTCAGTGTTGAACCTGTTTCCTATTGTGAACGTTCAATTGAACCCCACTTAACTTATTGGATTTCCTCAACATCATACAAATGGCTTAATCAAAAAATGGCTTGCTGTTGGAGGAGAATGCCTACTATGATGTATTTGAATAATATAAACAGAAATGTAAATTAAATTAAAAGTAATTGTAGCATCTTTACATTTGTTTTTGAAGGAAATTCAACGTGAACCAGATGGAACTAAATCAAGTTTGCCTTTACTTGTGTAGCAGTTTTTTATACTGTCTGTCCTATAGTAGACAGACAGACAGAGTTTTTAAGAATGTGATCAACAAATCATTTTGAAATAAATGTGAACTCATAAGGTAGTCAATGGACAATTAAATACATTTTTCAATCAAAAATGTTAAACATTTTCTAGGTCCAACTTCTCAGTTGTGATAAGTGGTTCCATAATTTTGTCGTACGAGAAAGCAAACTGAATAACTTTGGAGGTTTCAACTGTGTGAGCATAGCCTTCTGGGAAATTGTGATGGTTAATTTGGACTTTTTTCTGACATTTTATAAAGGAAGTCTATATTTGCAAAAAATGTGCCTTTGTTTGTCAAAATCTTTTAAATTGTAATTACATGATAAAGAGGTATTAGTGGAAAGCAGACCAAGTTCATTTTCTTCAAGGTTTTTTTACTCATTCAAAAGTTTTTGGACCTTGCCATAAGCACAAATATTCACTATATGTCAGCAGTAGATATTTCAAATGATTCCAGGTAGAATTGCATTACCACACCAAATTAAATTAACTTTGACTAAAATAAAATCCAGAAATGTTCATTACCAATCAAGCAAAATGATAATATTTTACTGAAACAAATAAATATAAGTAGTTTTGTGAAGAAAACATGATTTGAATGCATAAAAGCAGTCTAGTTTAACAGAAAATGATGCAAAGAAATATTTTTGTTAGAATATATAAATGATTTCCCACTGGAAAAATATTCAAAATGAAATGCATTGTTGTACAATTCCAAATATCATCTTCAGATTCACAAAACATGTCTAGTACAGCCAGTACAAACCATTGTGTCATGTTAAAATGTCCTCCCTCCTCCTTATTCAGTGCTGCTGTGGAACGTGAGCTAAATGCCTAAACAGTATGTAAACACAATGTTAATGTGACACCCACACTCAACACATTGAGGTGGCCATTCAGTTTTGGGTGGGAACAGCAGGCTCTGGCTGAATGTTTCTGCTGCCGTTGATTGCTCTAAATAAAATAAATTATACTTTCACGGTGCAAGGGAGCTGCACTCTCTGAACAATATTGGTTACTCCTTCAAAAGTTCCGATATCTGTTCTAAACAAAGCCTTACCCGTGGGAGGTTGCAAATGACAGATGTGACAAGAACGGCGGGGGACAGAAGAAAACCTTAAAAAAGATCAGTGGTTGGCTGAATGCAGCCCACTCATGTCAGAGACTGCCAATCAAATCCACAAAATGAATTTTAAAAAAAATCCTCAATAACGCTATGAGCACAAAATAAAAAGAGAAAGAGAGAATCAATCCTATGCATCAAAATCCTTTCTTCAAAATTAACTTCATAGTTTTTGATGCAACAAAGAATCAGATAGAACCTATATTCAGTGATGAGTGCTTGTAAAATATTTACTGTCCATTCTTTGTTCGGTATCTACCTCTTAAGGATGACACCAAACAGAAACCCATGAGCTATTTTGAGATACAATGCAGTCTTTTTTTCTGTCATCACTGCAATTATGTAATACACGATTCACTCAAAACTTTGTTCCAGTTTTGGTCAATTTAGCTGCACTGGGTTAACTCTTCCCGTATCCCAGCAACATTGGTGTTATTGTTTTTATATATATTTATGTTAACTTAAATATGGTCATTTTGACCAAGTGTTTGACACGACAAACTGATTTAAAACAAATCTGTTAATTGAACAAAACAATGTGCCATTCAAACCAGCAAATAATGTATTATTAACACTGTTGTATAAAAAAAATAGTTACATGTACATTTAAAACGAGCTTGAGTAGCCTACATTTAAAGAGGTAAATACCCAACAGTAATATAAAGAATAACCCATTGTCTTGGGTGGTTTTGGCCTCTGTCGTTGTGAATCTACTCTATAAACAAAGACATGGGAAAGCTGGATTTCACCCTGGGTCATCACGTCACTCATCCATTAGATTTCCTGCTGCGGAGGATGATGAGATCTCCTGCTTATATTGGAGGTACCTACCTGACACTGGAATGTGTTCTATGGCATGTAGATGTTTTTACGTTATGTTGTCTGATTCAACAATAGCCTTATTTCTTTAGCCGCGGGGGTTGCCGCTTGGTTTTCATGTGTCATGAAATTTATGTGGTCGTCTGTGGTCAAATAAATGTTTTTGTGTGATATGAAGTTGATGTTTTCAGTGTCGTCAAATAAATGTTTTCATGTCTTATCATCTACTTTATGAGGTAGGGCGCTCTGTCACTATGAGAGAGGCTAGCGTGCACAAATCAAAGACCTTTAAGATAATTGATGGACGAATGTTGTGTTTGTGCATTTTGTTGACTCACCCTCATCACTCTAAATAGCAGCTGAATTTAAGATGCCATGACAGGAGACTCAAATAATCATGCATCAATACATATTAATAATGTGCAAATATCTTGCTAAAACCTGAGGTGTGTAGCATTTACATAAAACAGAGACTTACACAAGTTGTAACTTGACCTCAGCCTTGCATACCACCACCTTCAGTCTCAGCTCCATCGAAGGCTACACAGTTGGGTTTTTTCACTGCCGTTAGCAGCTGTGTAGCATTTGAATTTTGGTTTAAACTGCTCCAGGCAGGATTTTTGTGTAAAAAATGTGTCTTATCTAAAGTGGATTGTGAGGGGCAAAGAAGGTCGGATCAGAGGATTTAAATTCTCCCTCTTCACTCAAATGGACCTCAGGTGTCTGCTTGGGACACTGGATAGAATTCTTTTGACTCTGACTCTGTTAGTAAATATAAGCAGACTTTGCTGTTGTTGTAGTGCACAGGCTTACAGGAGCTCAAGCCTCAAGGACCTGGCCCAGAAAGAGCAGAACTGGGAGACCAGAGTAAAAGCTTGGTTGGCATACCGCAAAGCTCGGGATGGGAAGTTGAAGAAGGAGATGGCCAAGAATGAACAGTGGGGGAGGAAGAAAGGATGACCTGGCCAATGAAGAACAGACGTGGGAGATTAAAGTCAAACAGGTGGTGGAAGAGAACAAGGACCTGGAGGAGCTCTGTCTGAAAATGTAAAAATATAGGAGAGGCTTTTTTGTTTTGCATAAAGAAGACTGAGGAGAGACAGACAGAGCAAATTGTTTAATGAGAAGATAACAAGGAAAAAGAAGAAGGAGAAGGCTTTAAAATAGAAGAAGGAGGAGGAGAAGGAAAAGGAGGAGAAGACAAGAAAAGAAGAATAAAGGTTTTTTGAAATGGTATTTTAGGTGCTGGTTAACAAAAGGAGATTTTTCTGCAGTAAAACCCATGTGACCCTCACCATTGATGGGTTTATCATTATCTGCACATGAACATTAAGCCATGGGAAGTCAAATCAGTGAGACTTCAGACCTCAGAGGTCAAACTGGGTTTGAACCTGCAGCTTTGGCAGAGCGGTTGATTCTCAGGTATTTCTGAATGACTTCATGTTCCCACCTGCTCCACCTCATCCAACTACAACCTCACTGACCCCCGCAGTGTCAACACGCACATACACACAAACATACACACACAAAAGACACAGAAAAGAAAACAGACTTATTAAATGAACAGCCAAGGTGACAGTGGTCTGGTTACTAAATGTCTCAAAGCAGCGTTCACTTCGGATCATTTTGCTTCATTTTCAAAACCGCTGAAATAGTTCCAACTCCCTACTTTTGGCGCCTTTCCTCCAACCACACCAACCTTCAAAACCGCCCTTCATTTTGATCTCAACTACACATCTGTAAATCTCTGTTTCTGCATCTTTCACTGTTGTGACGCTACCGGTGACAACATTTGTCCCCAGGCAGAAAGACTGACATATGATCACCAAGTACTCCAACCAGCATCTGTGTTAGTTCTTGCTACAGGGGGTGTCTTTAGGACCACATTTTGCCACGATGAAGCACACACAGACTCACCAGGTGAAAACAATACCAGCGTTGATCACAGCTGGTAAATCAAAATCCCAATCAGTCCCTTTCATTGAGGTTCGTCTAAGAACTGCTCTCAACTATCACACTTCAGAGAAGTAGTCAGCCCTGTTGTTGCCTTTTCAAAGACATTTATCTGAAATGTTTATAAAACACACTGGAATCTATGGTGTTTTAATGCAAGGGCTTACCAGGGTTCAAGGCCCGGGGCCAGGTAGCGTAAAGGGCCCACTATGCTTGGGAAGAAAACATTTAAACAAAATTCACAAAGAGAATTTTTTTTGAATTTGTGTAGTTCTCCCGACTGAACCGGAACAGGACAGAGGACTCTGTGCTGCTGGGTGAGAAACGGGATGCTTAGCGCGTAAAGGCACAGCAGCAGCAGCAGCATGGGTTCTTACTCTGACACAACCTGCAACGAGAGGAATATCTTTCTTTTGCAGCTGTACATTCGAAATCTGTTTTGGACACTCTCTCTCTCTCTCTCTGTGTGTGTGTGTGTGTGTGTGTGTGTGTGTGTGTGTGTGTGTGTGTGTGTGTGTGTGTGTGTGTGTGTGTGTGTGTGTGTGTGTGTGTGTGTGTGTGTAAGTACACAGTCACCTTTTGGCGAACCAATTTCTGTATCGTATAGTATGTATACTTCACTATGAGCTTATTGATGGCTTAATGATTATATGACAGTATTGAAATGAAAGTCATAGGTGATTGTTGATGCATTATTGTAATCACATTAAGTGCGGCCGATGTTTGTGCAGGCTGGAAGGGGCAATAGTTGAATCGTGATGGTGGGGGACATGATGCTCTGGCTATGAATTTCAAACATATTTTAATCATTAACTTCCTCCTGTCATTTGGAGCCTAGACTGTTAAAGACTGCTTTGGGCAGTTTATGAAGTGAGCTTACGAGACGGAGACGTGTTCTTATACATACATGTATGTCAGCGCAGCAATAAGTGTGTGAAAGTGAATAGCACAATTACTATGTCAGTAATATGACCAGTTTTAAAGAAATATATGGAATGATATCACAGAGCACTGGAAACAGGACAACAATCATCTTTTTATATGTCCATGGTCACATCAATGTGGACATAAAGATATAAGCCGTTTAAGAAAATCAGCAGCAAATTCCCACCTGCATAAACTGACTCAATGAGAGCCGATGGACCGTTTGGCAACAGCAGAGGGTGGGTGTTTGATTTACCAGCAGCCAAGTCATCATTTTAAAAGGTTGAGCATTCATCTGCCATATGGGCTTTTAGCGTCCTGATTAACTCTGAAATAAAGCACCATTAATTTGTATTGCAACCCAAGAATGTTAATTCAAGTGAAGTCTCTCATATCCAGATATAATTTAATTCACAGTAGATGAATGAAATGGAGACTATAGTAATGCAAAAAATAGCAATAATGTTTGTTTGTTTAAACACCAAAAAGAGAATTCACCTTCTTCAGTGTTTTTTTTGTCTTTGTTTTGGCAGTCGGTTGTGATAACATTGTTTTAATTGTTAAGATTCCGGAAACACAACAACTTTGACACAAAGTCTGATGGAGCAAAAATCACAAGCAATCAGAGGATCAGAGACTCAAGCCTTGGGTGGCCCTGATAGGTGAATGCACTACAAATGGACTAAACACAAGCATATTAAGAAACATCCTCACCAACTTGACATCACATGTGCAGTATTAGAAAACATTCGCCAACTTGACGACAAAAAACGTCAATTTGACTACACGAGTGCTGCAGCCTAAAGAGGATATCCAGCAACACGGCATAGAATCAACTGAAAGCAAGCCTTATTTTTTGTTCATTATTTGCATGAGAAACGCTCCAAATTAACAGAGGGGTTAAGTTTAATGACTCCAATTGAGAACTGCAGACAGCTTAAGAATGTAGTGGTCAGCTCAAAGCGGCCAAGACCATAATTATGCATAACTTTAGTATTAGTATAATTTAAACGGGAGAGTTATAAAAATTATAAAAATATCCCCCCTACAGTTGTCAAGAACGGGGCTATCAGCCAAAGAGACCAAAACCACTTTTTGAACCAGGCTGTAAACATTTTTTTTTTTTTTTTGTAAAGTTGGCCAGTCTATTGGGATCAACTCCCTTTTTGAACCAGCCTCAAGTGACTCTTCAATAAATTACAGTTTTTTGGGCGATTCAACAATTTTTTTAGCCGCGGGGGTTGCCGCTTGGTTTTCATGTGTCATGAATTTTATGTGGTCGTCTGTGGTCAAATAAATGTTTTTGTGTGATATGAAGTTGATGTTTTCAGTGTCGTCAAATAAATGTTTTCATGTCTTATCAAATTGATATTTTTATGCGTATTGAAGTTGTTTTAGTGTGTCATCAAATTGATATTTTCAATGTTGACAAATTGATGTTTTCATGTGTCGTTTAGTGTGTTTTAATATGTTGTAAAAATCTGTGTTTTTGTGTGTTGTCAAATTGATGTTCTCTAATGTGGTAATAATAAATGAAATCTTCATCACCATCTTAAATCAAAGATGGCTTTTTAATGGAGAGTAGCACCGCACCTCCATGCAGACTAACCACACAGAGGGAGAACATTAGGTTTTGACAAGAGATCAGAGAGTCTAATAAATATAATATGAATGCTGTGGGTGTAAGTGTGTGAGCTGTTGTACTCTGGTATGTGTGAGCAAGTGCAAATTAATTTGTATTGTGTCTACAAGAATCAAAAGCCTTTTTGTAAATCCAAACTACATTTCCCTTTAATCCCAGTGTGCAATTTGAAAGTTCTTGGAAGTCATTTGTTGTGCAGGGAAATACAACAATGCCAAAAGCTTAACACAGTGAGTCTGCACACAAGCAGCATTACAACATCGCGCTCTGTGAACCTGTATGCGTGTCAGCATGATCCGGTCCTCACGTGACAGACTTACATAGTAACACACTGTTGGCATAACTCAAGGAACATTTTACACCTGCTTGGAAAATACTTCTGCATGAGTAAGAAATGTTATCAAATTTGAACCATGGTTCAGGTGATTCACTTAATGCAAGTGGGTACTCTCAGGTTTAAGTTAATAGTTAAAGTTGCAATTAACCCTGTCTTCAAGAAATTGTGTTAATATATTACTGATTGTTATTACCAGATGCGTATCGATTTTTTGAGTGATCAAAACACAAATTGTGGAATTGTGGTTAGGTTAAGGTGAACTCTCAGGGAAATCAAATGGTACTTTCGGTTAAGGTTACGAAGAGTTTTTGGGATCAGTTAAATTCTAATATTAAAGAAATACTGTCTTGTGCTTTAAATCACTTTTTACTTTTTCAGTTTTTATTAAAAACAATCATCTTTCTCTAACCTTAACCAAGTGCAGAGAGAGCCTAAACATAAACATACAATATACAGCACTCTAGTTGATATGAGCAAGTATTGAATTGCAAAAGTGTCTGGAAAACAATTAAATATGTTGAAAGGAATATGGAGTATCACCATTTGGGACTTTGAAGATACGTATATTCATTAAAACTTTTTTTTAACGTTGATTTAAAATATGTTTCACTCATAATGCCTTTTCTATTGAAAAATAATAAATGTTCAGTAATTAACAGCTTTGGCTTAAGGCTTTTAAATTGGATGGACGTTATATACCGTCATAAACCATCATATACAGCATACCCTGGCGACATGTCGGGAAGGTATGAGGGTATAAAAAACAGATACCGCCCAAGCCTAGTAGACAATTTACTTTACATCACCAGACAGCTTGTAGAGTATCAGCTCTGGACTTTCAAATTAAAGTGTAAATTAACATAATTTAGTTAGAACCCTTTACAAAATCAAGTATGCATCTCTTCCTTTTCCCAGGGTGAAATGCATGAATATAATCGCTGAGTAAAACACAAGTCACCTAACATGCATGAAGACTAAAAATGGCAGACACGGCCAATTAATGCTGTTACCACGCCATTAATTAGCAAAAGAGGAGAAATGGGTAGCAAGGGAGAGGAGGTCAAATAGAAGCAAACAAACTTACAGTAAAAAATGTGAGCTCAATGGAACATAGACACCAGTGCAGCATCGCATAATTAGGGATTTAATGGATTCACTAATGACTGTACTATTGTCTGCCTTTCATTTTAAAGTGGTTTGAGCAACACATTACGTACAAGGGAAAGTGTTTTTGAAATTTGCTGTAATCTGTAATGTAGCATTCACATCACAGTCACCAAAAAGTGTCAGAGACTCAAATGTTTGACATGCTTAGTAGGCCCTTTATTCAATAAAATGGTGCAATATGGAAATATGCCAAAAATCTATGCATTCACAAGGTATGGTGTTTGAGAATCAATCATTAAAATTGTCGAACACTAGCGTTGTGATAAGGATAAAGTGTATTTGGCCCTTTCCTGTGACGTTTGCAGTCAGTAGCCACAACTGAACGAAGCTAAGCTTTCAAAAGAGATTTTAAGGTGGCATTACGGTGCAATGATAGTTTATTATTACAAAATGATTAATTATCTACATTAAACATTTGTTTCTAGTCTGCTGTCAAACTTGTGGCTACCTAAAAGATCTGAAATCCCCTAAAAAACATGTGCTACACTTTAGAAATTAGGCAGGAGTGATGTATAAGTGTACCACATTTTTAAGTTCTGCGTGTGAAATCAACAAAAAACACAGGTTTATATGCAAAACACTACATTACAGAGACTGCATTCACTTTTTCCACCAAACCCTAAAACCTTTGTTTGCAGGAAGTTCAGAGAGTATAACATCTCAAATCACTGCTGTGAAGCAACATGCAGTTCACATTTGCATAAATAGCTGGAAATGCTACTGCAGCACCCAGATAATGTTCCTGTTATTCTCTCTGTTATACTTGATTAGCAAAGCCAGCTGAGTGAAGCAGCTCTATCAAACATTCAACACACGCTATCACACAGGAACTCAAGTCTGTTGGTCCTTGGTGTGTAATCAGTGGCCTGACGCAAAACAACCCAACTGCACTAATTGACCTCACCGAGCTGCAGCTCCTGTCACTCCAACAATTCACATGAGGAAGTGATCAAAAAACACAGCTATTGAACACACCGTATATTTCCCTTTTCCACTATATCTACAGACACCATTGACCTTGCACCCATGTGTCAGTACAATGTCCACTCTGAATGCACTATATATATATATATATATATATATATATATATATATATATATATATATATATATATATACTGAGTGTCTCTGAGAGCGAGAGAATTAAAAACCAAACACCAAAAAACTAAATAAACACCAGTGAGCCTCTAATCTCACGTACAAATCCGCTACTTGATTTCTCTCCAGTGACCATACCTACGGTACAAGCTGTCCTGTCGAAATACGCTCTCTCCAATGACATGTGTCAGCGCTAGAAAAATAATCCCTAACGCTCTATGGTGCTCGAGTTACATAACCCCAGAGATTAAAATGTGCATTCAATGAGAGACGCAGGTCTAAACGAGACAGATGCAAAGAGAAATTGTATGTGGACATGAGTGTCACTCAGTAATCTCTGTGCTGTCAGTTCACATGTTTGTTACCTTTAAATGACACTGTGTACAATGTCTGACACAGTGAATGTGTTATGACCCCAATGGTTTATCCAGCCTACTGGAATCTCATTTAAAAATGAAAAAAGGTTGAAGCAAGCATTTCCCTCGAAGCATACAAGGAATCTCTGGGAAGTCGAAACACCCTGAGACACCACCTCCCTCAGCCATGTTATTTTAATATAACAGAGAGAAAAACATTTTAGACACTTGAACCACAACCATGGTACTTTTGGAAAGGTTAACAAGGTTTTTGCCAAGAACTTAGATCCGTACAAACATCCTACCCTTCATATAATTTAATGGCATGCTAGTTAGCATTGCACTGGTTCCCTTTATCATTATGATATTTAACCATTTTATTCAGCGTGATAAAAAGGCTGTGAAGGCAGACTTGTTGCTGTGATGACGTTTTGTACTCTTACTTAGCCCCTTATTTGCAACCACCTTCTCAAAATCATTGAGAGGGGTATTTACTAACCGATATTATACATCATAGGACAAAATGTTACAGTCGCTTAAGCGTATGTTAACCACAGACCTTATTTGATGCATCTAAACCAAAAACCCATTGACTTCAAGATGAGGGAACCAGAATTGCAAATATGCTAACCCATTTCCAGGTTGTAGGTCTCATTCCTGGAGCACTCTATATATGAGTGGAATTTTGCACAAAATAAGTGCAAACACAAATACCATCGGATCATGACACATGAGCATGGACTCATTTTGTTCTTACCCCTGTGTGTATGTTAGTGAATCAGAATCATTCTAAATTGAAAGATGCATGCCCATTATTTGCATCAAATGACTGCCAAACCTGTCTCTGTACAAGGAAATATGTTTGTCTGGAGGTGTATCATTGTTGTAAGAGAGAAGCATGGCATCTAAAGCAAAAAAGCAAAATAATTTAATGACTACTTCCAATCAGAATTGGCTACATATGCACAGTTTCATGGCACTAGAGCTTTGTGGAAATAGCCAGTCAATATACGCCAACTCATTTAAACAATGAAAACCCAAACTGTTACATTTCAATATTTAATATTACTTCTCATATTACAATCAGGAAAAAACATATTGACAGATCCCTGATTTGTCCTTAGAGTACATTGAAATATTGAAAATAGTGCTGTCATATTTTTTCTTTTGGAATCTGGTTCTCCTACGTCCTTCGTCAATGATGTTTGGCCATGTGTTGTCGGTTCATTCAATGTCCTCCATGTCTCCAGTTGATAACAAGGTCATTACATGCCAGTAATTCACTAACAACAATATAATAAAGGGAAAACCAGACTTGAATTCCCATGTCAGATGAGTCATACAGGCTAGAGATTAAAGAAACAGCTTTCTTTCTGTTTCTGTCAGACACAAAGACACACAAACAAATACACACATACATATGCACTTACACTCACATAACGTTGTGAGGCTGCAGGCAGTGGTAGAGTTTGCAGAAAAGCAATTTTGTAAAGTGTGTGTATCACTGCTTCAAATCCTTGCAAATGGTCTTCCCAGTGGGAAAAAGGGGTTCTTCAACCCCAAACTACAACCAGGGTGGCCTTGAGCGAACCACTTAACCCCCAGTTGCTTTATCAATGCTGCTCAGTTGCTGACAGTAAAAAAATAGACTGCAGGCAGCTTTCAAAAGTCAAATAATGACATGAATGTAAAATAAAGTGTTGCTGAAAATAGAATATTCATAATTGTTAAACCTAGAACTAATTGTACAAAATAAAAACTACTCACATACCATAATTAGGTCTAATTGCTGGGCAAAACATTAAACGTTTTAATGATTTAAGCATAGCGATCTCTCTAGGAACACTGGTTTCATCATCAGATGTTATTTTTAGGAATCTTTCCTTCACGGATTAGCTAACACCATAGTTGATGCCAGCAACAGGTGTTGTCATTGCCAAATGCTACTGCTAAGCTAATGATTGTACCATGGATTTCTGCCCAACCTGACAGCCAACTCAAACCTCTGAACAACGGCAACTGTGATGTGTAAAAAAGGTCCCTGCTGTGGGAAGTCAAGATGACTTGGAGAATAATTCAAGAGAAAAACTAAAATTCAAGACTTTGAAGACTGGGGTAAATAAGGTGAATTAGAACAAAGCCCACACACAGGCAGATGGACGAAGCTTGGCCACAGTTCTGGCAGACAACACTGAAGAGAGGACGTCATTGATAAGTATTTGTGCAGGTCACAGTCATTTCCTCAGCTGATCGTAGATTATATGCAATTAAATTAGACTCTATTTTGCCAAATGTCTGTTTCAGTGACAAGTAGTAGCAGCATTTTTAAAAAAATTTACATTTGAAAAATGTTGTATATCCATGATATTTTTTAGATTCATTAAATAATGAATTGCTGTTTTTAGCAAAAGCTGATGATTATGATAATGAGTGAGGAGGAATAATGATTGCACTCAATGTAGCGTGACAGGGACGACTCTGGAAGGTAATTCCCTCAAAATGTCTCTGCAGAAAATAGAAGATACCTTTGGGAATACTGCAAAAGAGTGGACCCCCTTCCTGATCCTCTACGGACACAGTGTGGGGCCAACATTTATTAAAGTGCTTTTTTAACACCTGTAATCCCAATACGACATCATTCCTCACTACATCATTTGGTGCAGAGTCATTTTTAGTTCAACCCAGTCTCTTCTCCCTGATGGTTTTGGACGTTTGCTGTTAATAATGAACTCCCTGTTGTTCTTTTCCTTCTGTTTCCTTTATCCTCCTGTGGGCGAAACACAATCACTCAACCAGCCTGACGACTTCTGGAAGTTATTCCAGAAGTTATGTCTTCGATCTGCCGACCGATTGTTCTGTTGACGGAGTCCCGCTTCGTCCTCCTCTCCTCCTCTGAATCCCCACGTTTGAGATATGTGGCCTCATCCCTAAGGAACCATTCTTCGCTGCATTGCTCTTCAAGGTCATCTTGTTGCGTGGCTGATGCCTCCTTGCTGAGCTCTTTCTTGGGCAGATAATCAAAGCCTTCCAGTAATTTGACTTCTTCTAGCTCAATGCAAAGCTTGTATTTTATCTCAGAGACCTTTGATATACAACTCCTAATTCCGGCGCCTTTCCCTGAACGTCTTGTTGTATGTCATCTATGCGTTGGCACATTTTGATCCTCCTACACTTCGGTTTTTGAGGACCACATCAGGCTCTGTTTGTCCTTATGCAAGGTCTCCTTCACCTCTCAGAATTTAAGAGACCTGAGGTAACCCTTTCTCCAGTGTGGTATATCATTTCATTCGGGACAGGAAGCTCCACCAAACTCTCATACTTATCGGCCAAATCACTGCAGCTTAAGACTTGTTCTTTTGTAGGCTGTGTGGCGCCCCGTGTCTCCTCCTCCTCCCAGGCCTTTGAGTTTCATGCTGAATTCCTGGGCTACGGTATTTCTTTTACCAAGAGGACTTAGTTAATGTCCACCATGAACAGACATTTGACTAAATTGTAGTCTTCCCCAGGGGTGTGCATGAGCCTGGTGTGTCAGAGCTTGCTCTGAAAGTGCCAACATTATGGTGGAGTTCACTGACCTGTTCCTGAGGAGTCTTTTTTCTATGTGGACGGCGTTATTGTTGAGCGAGGGTTTCATTGTAAGGCAAGCATTTCAGAGTTTCTACTGAGTTGTTGGCTTGGCAGAAGGACTCACTGGCAAATGTTACAACTACTTCCTAGGCAGTGCACACACACACACACACACACACACACACACACACACACACACACACACACACACACACACACACACACACACACACACACACACACACACACACACACACACACACACACTTTTGGTGAGGGGGAGTCTGCTCTTGGCAATTCATTTTCACTGCCAGTGAAAAAGGATTTTTTCTGACATATATATATAATGTGTATCTTTCTTTTCTAGCCTCCACAAAAAAAGTAATACTGTATTTTATAAGAAAAGACATTGGAACAAGACGTAGCCCCACTTCATCTGAAAAATATTATTCAGCACTGCTCTCACTTTTTCTCTCTTCCTCCCCACTCCTCTCCTCAGCTTTCACTTCCCTCGCTTGCAGAATTAAAATTATATTGAGCATCCTAAAAACGTATTACACCATAATGCGCAATAAAATAGACATTTGTGGATACATTTGATTTTGTGCTGATTCAAATGCTCCTCAGGGAATCTACGATTTTCTTACTAAGTGTCTTGCATCGTAAAATCAAGATGAGATTGAAGACACGCCCATTTACATTTAGTCATGTATATACGTCTCTGCTGGCCAGATTACAAATATGATTGCAATCAGTCTTCCCAAGCGACATGCAAAATAGGATCGGTCCAACTCCAAGCCAGAATAAGTTTAGTTACAGCAATATCATTTTAGTCACAGTAAGCTATATAAAAATGATCCATTAACAAACACATATGAACGAATCATATGAAACAAACAAATACTGTCTGCAACCTGAGTCACAACTGTCTGACTTCCTCACTGCATAAAGAAATAATAGAACATTTTCTTTCACAATAATGTGTGTTTTCAATGAACCCTATACACTATGATTATTTTCAGTAATTTGCTCAGTCTGTGTCAGTCTTATCAAAGGGCAGAGTGAGGCTAAGAATCCAGGAAATAGGGTGAATATGTAATTATAAGAAAGCTTGTCAGGTGTACCATTATTTGGAAAATGTACAGAATGAATGCATTCCAGCGTCAACAAGATGTGCAAATAGCAACAACAAGAACCACAGCAGAGGAATATATGAGCCACAAGTCAATGCAAGAAGGTTTAACATTTAGTGGGACCCCAGGGAGGGTCCAACTGGGGAAATTGTGTTATAATGGAGCGTGACAATCGACTTTGACTGTCCTTTCATGGGTAATTTAAGTGTGTGTGTTATCTCACCGGAGACACATAAAGACCCAGAAGCCCTGAGAAGTGCAGATGTGAAGGTCAGTGATGGATACAGGTGGGGGTTTTGCAATTGACATAACCTTATACTGTACAAAATGTAAAGGTAATCACATCCCTGAAGCAAAAAAAAGGCATAGGTGAATGGACACACACAATGGAAAGTGGATGGACACACACAAGCCTACACACACATACACACATACAGAGCAGTGAGATGAAATAGGAGAGGTTTAAAAAACAGCGCTTTCAATTAGATTATCTGCTTGACTCCAAGCCAGAACATAATAACAGATGCATAATGCTCTGAGTCTATCAGAGGTTATTACGGCAGTAATCCAGACATAGTGATAGCCAACTAAGGCTGCCTCTGTGTCACTTTGTTGATGAGATCAGGTGTAGAAACAAAGGCTGTGTCCCAAACATGGTGCCCCCATCCTCTTAAGCTGAATTAGATATGTTCATGAAATAATTCTGGTTAATTCTAAAACACAAAGAGGAAGACAATGAGCTATAAAGAGAGCAGGAGGGGACATGATAACACAGCTGCCTCTGTCCTTGTCACACACATACAAACACACGGACACACACACACACGGACACACACACACACACACACACACAGATGGATCAATAAAAGCTGAAAAGTGCACTGTGGTGAGAGAGGTCATCGTTGCTCTGTCCTTCAACCCCCGGACAAACAAGGACATCAGAGTGCACTTTATTTGGCAATGGGCCACACCACACAACACAACACAGAGGACCTTGCAGCCGCAGCGTTTATCCCCAGTGAGCCGATATTCAGTCCAGTTGGAGTGCCTCACATTTGAGCATTTCAACACCCGTAGCTGCCCCTGGTAACATATGAATTATATCAAATTTATCCTGAGCTTTCATACAGATTAAATAAAATAAAATAAACTATTATCTACTATCAAAGATACCTCTTGAGTTAAGAGTTTGGCATTCACGTGTCCTTGGGTATTTGTACACTATTAACCACTCTACATGCAGAGTACAATCATAATACTAGCTCAAATTAACACAATGGCCAGCTACATAGAGAGCGGGGAAATGTAACTTAGGTAGAACGTACAGTTTTACAATAAACTTTCAATCCTGTCTTTAAAAGCACATTAATTAGAGGGAGAGTACAAATTAATACATACATAATTAATAGAGTATTTAAATAATTTAAATAGGTTGTAAAAATCAATCATTAATGTATTTTCCACTCCCATTCATTATTTCACTGCTTTATATTGTCAACTCCAACTTTTTATTATATTCTTATTTTTAAAACATTCATCACTTTTTCCATTTTCCCTAAAACAACATATTTCTCTTCACTTAATGAGACAGTTGTGTCTAGAAAGCCTGAGCAGTCTACGTGTTTAAGTTGTCATTCCATCATTCTTGTTTTAACAATTAAATTGCTTTGTGGGAGCAAAAAGAGTGGCGCATATCCACCCTCAAACACAGACTTACACGCTTTAATACTCTTTTGATGATGTGTCTTGCATTTCTGGGTACAAATTGTTAGTGATGCAAAGAAGAAATATAAACAGCATCAGCTTCCACAAAAACACACTGTCAGCACTCTTAAGAGTATTTAAAGATGCATCTTTGAAAGAAGCGCCACTAAACTAAATGAACGTATTCGTGTGGTCAATGAGTGATAGTGGGACTACTTTCTTTTCAGAAGATTTAATTCTCATCCACACATGTCAATCAGGCAGTGCTGGAAGAAGTAGTCAGACATTTTACTTTAGTAACAGTAGCAACCCCAATGAAGTAATACTCTGTTTCAAGTTAAAGTCCTTTATTCAATATTTAACTAAAGGATTTGCATCAAAATATAATTGAAGTACCAAAAGTAAGAGTTCTCATTAAACAGAAAGTTCAATTTCAGGATCATAGATATTATATTATTGTATTTGAATTGCTGATGATATACTTAATATACTGCTATCTTAAGAAGTTCATCCAGAGTCTTATCTTAACATATAATAATCCATCATAATGTATTCATTGGTTATATTCTGTATTAGTAATAAGAATCTGTAAAGTATCTAGTAACTAAAGTTGTGAAATGAATGCAGTGTCACACAAATTACACTTGTCTTAACAAAATAGCAGGAATGGAAGTCAATAGAGATGTGGAATTTTCCCGATTCAAAGATGCATCATGATGAATGATGAAACATGATGGAACATACTCCATTTCGCTGTCATTTACTATCTGTTGCACTTGTTTCTTTAGCCTCTCTCCTCTCCTGTGTTCTCTTTGTTTCACCAAGGAAGCTTACACTCTCTGCAGGGAGCTAAAAGACGGCACTTGGCAGTTTGCGAACTTGTGCCATATGCACTAATATTAAAACATTTAGGATACAATACATTGAGAAGCATAGAGAATTTGCTCTGAAAGCATGAATCGTAATCAAATCGGATTGTGAGGACATAAAGTTGAACATCCCTAGTACTTTGGTACTGCTTCTTGAGTAAATGCAATGAGTTATGTCCCACCACTGCAATCAGGTGTGCACAAGAGTGTGCACCGTGTTTTCACTTTAGTATTCACCATTATTCAATAATCGTCCATCACTATATTGTCCACCAAAAACACTGTGCAGTGTAATCACACTATATGTAGCGCCTTGAGTACTTTTTTGCCCTTGTACAACTGTGGGCCATAAATATGTAGGTAAAGAGAGCTGAGGGAAAGTACAGTCCCTCCGGCTGACGTATGACATCACTAACTGAGGGAAATAAACAACAATACAAGTGGCAGGTAATCTACTACATAAAGTGGAAAAAAACCACAATTGTGACATTTGGGCCAAGAAAATACCTACAGTGTGTTTACTTGCTGCAGTTAAATGACTGCAAGAACACTTTGGAAGATATTCCAAACACTCGTAACTTTACCCAAAATATAATGAAAAGATTAAATAGCACCTGACATTAAATTATTCTAATAGTCAGAAAACAACTCTCGAAAGTGTATCAGTTCATTTAAATAATAAGGAATGTGTAAACTAGATAAGAATACACAAGTGTTGCCTCCTACAGTGAAAGTTGATCCGTATAACCATTTAAAGCTAGACAATATTTGCTCTATTGATTTGTATAGATGTATCTAATGTTTAACCATTTCACATTCCCTAGATGCTTTTAGCTTGAAAAAAAAGGACATTTATTCTCTATTATTACATTTGTTAGTCATGTATTTATCTGTATCTGTGGGAATGCAATTTATTCTAACTACAAAGATACCGATGTTGGTATCTGCCTCAATAATCCAGTATCAGTTGGGCTACAGTGGAAAGGCTGCACAGGGACATTGAGGCGTTTTTTTGTTTTCAAAGATACAAGATGTGGCTGAAAGTCATTTGTGTCAAACTAATGTTTCCAAGTTCATGAATGAACCTTCAAGCTCAAAACTTTAAAAAGGTGTAACATCTTCTTACAACTACAGTGTGTTATGAAAAATGTGTTTATACTGCTTAAATTTGCTAAATGGTGGGGGTTGAAGTATAAGCATTTTTCAATTGAATTTAAGGTACTACAATTTGACCCACACAGCTCAACATGAGCTAAAACTGAGCTTCACTTCATTGTTACTGTGCCTGTAGTTTTATAGCTTTTAAAATTCAGATTTTTTTGTAGTAAAATGATCCAAGAGGTACAAATCAATCCTTTGGTATTCTAAAAAGATCATATATTCCTGAATATGTTATCATTCATATATTGTATTTGATTATTATAGTTCAGAAAAAAGTGAAAGCATCCAACATGGAAATATCGAATCATTTCAATATCATCTGGTAGTGCATGGTATTGAATCTCCTGCTTTTTTTGTTCAATAAGTCAAGAGAAGAATTAAAATCTCTCTAAACCTGTGTCTTTTACACCGTATGTGTCAGGATGGTGGACATGAATGAGGAAATGTGTGAGGCAAACCGTGTGAAGGCCACATGAGTTTAACTGGGTTAAAATGAACTACTGTGCTGAATGTTTATTTTCTGGAAAGGATGTTTAGTCCGGCCTGTCCAAAGGAGCGTTTAAAAAACGGTGACAGAAAACAGAGACCTAACTGCGTCACAGCTGGGATTCACAGCATTCCTCTCAAATTGACATCAAAGAAAAAAAACTGCCGGTTTATAGTCACATGCTCACACATTCATACAAAGGGAGACAAGCAGGTATGATGAATGTTGGCCAACTTATCGCAAACAGAAGAACACAACTGAAGTGCCTATCCATCTTTCCATATTTGACAAAAGAGCTTTCTACCGAGTGACAAACAACATGTTTCACTTTGGGATGCCAAATCATTCACCGTCCACTGTTTACATAACAGCCCCACATCACTGATCAAGCCATTATCTACATGGCTACCATCCAACAGTGTCTGAATGCATGTTTAAAAAAACAAAAACTATGACAGCGGTGAGAGTGAAATAAAGAGATGGTGAGCTGAAACTTTGCAGGTTCATCACTACTTTACACACTGCTTATACATTTTCATTTGATACATTGTATTCATAAACTTTTTGATAATTGAGATTTCAAAGGTAATGCCTACGATACAGGCTAACATTTCTGTATCTGCGAATATGCTAGTCTATGCACCGATCCGTTATCATGCTATCATCATATCATTTATCAGATGCTTTGCGCTACACAGGAACAACAATAACACTGTACTGTGTATGTGCAACTCTCAACAAAGACGAAAAAGAAGCGAGATGGCCTGTTCGTTCTCCCATCATAAGCTCCGGAAAACAAATAATTGCTGCATCCGTAGTTTATGATGGCAGTAGATAATGAGTTAGCCATCTCACTTCATTCTCATCTCTGTTGAGAGTTGCATATGATCCGTACCAATAATTATTTGTTCCTAGATTTATTTAACTTGATGTTGCTGTTTGATTGTACGGTTACTCTACTTCTATTTTGTAACGTGTGGCTTGACTTTAAAAACATTTTAAAGGAATTGTTATTTTAGATTAATTTAATCAAGTTATTTTTCAGTTCTGACTGACTGTCAAATGTCAAACTAAATAATTTCATAAAGTTATATGTATTTGTTTGTATTACAAAGGGTTTAACCTGAACGTTTTTAACAATGCTAGCAATGATATCACATCCGTACAGGGTTAATAGTATGCAGCTTTTTTTTTTAAAAAGATATATATTTAGAGTTTAGACTGAATGTATTCTGTTCAGTGACAATAGTTCATAGTTCAAAGTCTGCGGTGACGTGAGACACAATGTGTTTATTAACACGTAACCAAAACTTATATGATTTTCCGCCAACCTTAACCAAAGTGCTTTTGTTGCCTATACATAGCCATGAACAGGACTTAGGATGCGATCACCCGTCTGTCCTGGTGTCACAGTCCTGCTGTTTGTACGTACTCCATCCACCCCGACTACCTCCAGTTCAGATGAGGTACATAAATTCAGCAATTCATTCACTGCCTCTGAACACAATCAAGACTACCACCACAACTTTTATCTAACTTTTTCCAAGTTCTGGTCATACAAGATCACCCAGAGCTCCTTCCATTTGTACTCAAATGGACTTTTAACAGCACCGGGAGGCTGGCGATACATAAACATTGCTTAGGCTCTTCCATGCATTCTTTCTGGCTTTATCCAGCTCCTGCTTTAGCAAGAAAAGTCAATTTGACCATCATGGTCTTTTACATTGGTTATGACAGAGGCTGTGGGCCACAGAAGGTAAATCCAATATATGTAAGGTCTGCGACTCCCACTGGGACCAAAATGACTGGGTTAGCTAGAGATGAATGAGGTGAGATGATAGATAGCTGAATGGAAAGAAAAGCACATGCAGCATTCTCTCTCTCTCTCTCTCTCTCACACACACACACACACACACACACACACACACACACACACACACACACACACACACACACACACACACACACACACACACACACACACACACAGATTGCTGTCGGATATCACACAAACATTCAGCATACAAAACACTACAGGATGCACACAGCATATTTTCCCATTCTTACACAGTGTGACCGAAATTTTCTCTCTCTCTGCTCAAACCGACACTTGGAAATAGTCACACTTTCCTGCTCTATCTCTACATTTACTCGGGGTAATACCCTTAGGACAAACATTCAGCAGGCGACAGGGTAGAGGTGCGATGGAGTCGCAGGGGGGGGTTGGAGGAAGCGATGGATATAAACAACCAGATTAAAGAGACAATCTGCCCCATAAATCTGCAATATTATCTGCTGCAGGCGCAGGAAGAGGAAGGCTCGTGAGCTGGACTGGCACCAAGAAAGCTTGTGACGTTCCTTTTTTCTCATCTCCGCCCTATAGCTCAACTTAGGATAAAAGCCTATCATTTAGGTCTTTGTAATCAATCTTCAGACTCGCAATACACTTAGCTCAATAATGTCCTTCTGAGGTAGGCAAAGAGGGAGAAAATAATCAGTGTAGAAGCCCTTTGCTGCAGAATCAAAATGCATCACTTTAGGGAATACGCTCTTTTGATGTCAATTTAAGACAAGCAAAGGAAGAAAAATCTTTTTCAAAGCGATTTGCACGATTGTATGCAGCTATTGAAGGGTATTGTTTGGCCTGAATGGAAAATCCATCGCACTTCAGTATATACAAGCAGCTGCTTGTCCATACATGCACATGTTGCATTTCTGTGAAGTAGTTGCATGTGTGCAGCTATTTCGAAGCAGGGAATGTGTATCTTCTATGTTTTTAGTCCGTGCATATGTACCGATTCACAAACTGAAGGGTGTTTTTCGGCACCATGTGGTTTAGAAAACTGTGAATTATGCTAACTGAGGCGGTTACCTCAGAAAAGAAAGGAGCACCTGATGTGGAGCGAAGAGGAAGGAAAAGGGAAAAAGATGAATGTAATTAGCCCAAGCTTGGAGATTCATTTGAGCCAGGCAATTACCCCTCTAATCATCAGGTAGTAGGAGGGAGGAGGAGATGGGGTGAAGAGAGATCGGAGGGAGAAAAGCAACAATAAGAGAGGCATAATCATTAGTGTATCCACACTGTGAACCACAGCAAGAAAATGAAACAGAAAATCACAACATTTCCTACCTACAAAAGTTGTACTAGTCAGCATCGGGCTGAATAAGACACAAAATGACCACATAAAAAACAGAATAACACCCCAAAACCAGCCACAAATTTCAGTTATAATGGTTGGAATTAAAGTCTGAGCTGCTGTCGCCTGCACACTGAAATGAGAAACAAACGCTTCTGTTTTATGTTACAAAAGCTCTCCTGACCAAGCTACTATAGGTGCTCCATCTGGCTCGTTTACTACTTAGCCGTACGAGAGATTTAATGGGCTCTGTAGGTGGCAACTCATGACAGAGCTTCAGCCAGCTTTTATACAATGAAGTAGCAAACATTTCTTTACAACTACTTCTAACTGGTAATAATACCCCTTTTTTAACAGTTTTCCTTATTCCGCACTACACACAATAGTTTGTTAAGAAAGATAAAAACAAATTGATTTTCAAACATTGATTACAAACTAAGACTGAGATGGCTACTCACATGCAAAACGTGTAACTATTGTTTATGCTGTTGTATGCCTCCGCCAATCAGTAAACTTGCATTAACATCCACTTTTTTCCAAAATGCTATTGCTTCATCATTCAGCCATCAAGCTCCTCTTCTGTGGAACCAGCTTTCATTTTCCAAAAAGTGTCTTGTAATCGTTTTCTAACTACTCATACAATGACCACAAATTCTACAAACACTAACACTGGTAAGAATTTTCATTTATTTGTGGATCATCTTTACGTTTTAATTCATTATCCGAGCACATCATCATCTTTATTGTAATTTCTGGTGCGTATTGCTCAAGAACTATTAGTTTATTTCATGAGGTGCATGTGATCGTATTTGCTCCGTAGCCAGCTAATCCCAAAGACAAACCAATAACAGTATTGCATTATTGCCCCCAAATGAATCCTCTCCAATAATGAGCCCAATAGCTTTCGTGACAAATGGCCCCAAACCTCAGAGAAGAGAGACAGAGAGGCACCGGGTAATGGTATCTAATGGGCGGGTCTTGAAAGGCAGCCAATGCCTGGAAGATGTGCTCCCTGATTACCGACATTAACCAAAGAGTTCAATTCTGGCCCTTGTGAATCTCAGCTTTACGATATCTGTGCTCATCTCCATTGCTGTTGCTCTGTCTTCCTTTTGTCAATGCGTTTTCATTCACGTATCCCTCTGTTGTTGTTTTTATGCAAATGTTATACTATACAATAAGGACCAAGAGCTTCCTGTAAATGTATGAAGTTTTTCAGTAATTCTACTTTACAGCACAAATATCTGCCAATTCCCTTTTTTGTTTATTAAAGTTTTGTTGACATTTTGTATAATAAATGGTCATTGTTATATTTCCAGATCCATAGCCAGGATTTTAGGAATACTAAGGTCATTATTCCAAGTCATTCCAACATATTCCCCACCACACATCCATCCCAAAAAGCAAGGAATGCCAGGAATGAAAGTTTGGTAGAGAAATACTGAATCTTTATTCTTTTTTGTTTTTTGTTTGTTATATATATATGAACTGCAAATGCAACTGAGTTGAGCAGTAGACTTGAGAATAACCTGAGATTCAACTGATTTGCATGCGTATTGAAGGAACATAGTTTCAGCTTGGAAAAAAATATATTTATATATTTAATAACTTCACTTGGCTTGAGACTTGGACTTTCCCATAAAAGACTCAAGCTCTGCAATAAACACAAGCACAAAGACATTAACCAGTGCAAAAATGAAAAGTCGACATATCCACATTCAAACAAAGACACTGCCCCTGAATTTCAAAACTTCTGTCCTGCACAAACACATATTTATAATCAAGGACTGGCAGGTGAATTCACACGCTCTCCTCCAGAGTGTAAAAGAGGATGGAATGATTTGAAGCGGAGCAGAAAATAAAAAATATCATTCAATGCTGCTGTGATCGCTGGAAAGTCTGGGCCTGACATCACTTATAAATGCACTTCAGTTACCAGCAACTCACTGAAGACATTTCACGGTGTGTGGCTATTAGCGCTGATCTTTGTGAATTGGACAGTTTTTGCAATGAGTCTTATTTGCAATGAAAGGGGAAATTTTGCACCCAATGTATTCATATCACCTTATTAAAATATATGCAAACAGCACAGAAGCACAAAGATGCTATTTGCTTGGCAGCACAGTTAGGGATGCATTTCACCCTTCCTTTTGGGGGTTCTTTGAAAATGACACAGTTTATTTTTATCTTATTTGTGCAGGCTTATCGACTGCAAAAGCCATGCAATCCTGTTATGAGTTCACCTAAGAGTGTCTGAAGACTGGAGCAAAGCGAGGAGATCAGGGTTTAGATACCTGAGTCATTAATGCCACTGATAACCTGTACTAAGCCCTGCAATCTGAACAAACATACCAGCCCTTTGAGAAGGCAAGGAGACACAAAAACTCTCTCTCAACAGAGTTGGCAACTGGGCAGACTAACATAAGGCCATTTAAGCCTGGATAAGATGGCAAAACACTTAAAGCCTTTTGAAAGCTGATCTACAAGTAGTGACCACTGTAGCATATTTACAGACTTGAGTAAAAGCATATCTCATTCAGTGGCTTATTCAGGCGGAATACAAAGAGACACACGAACAATCTGCTTGTTGCATTGTTGGTGAACAATCAATGTAAGTGGTGGTACTTGGGTGATCAATGCCTTTTTTGTAAACCTAAGGTTATTTGGCAACTGGATTTAATGAAATTGCTCTTTGGCACATTCAGAAGCATGTGATTAAACAGAGATTTTGTGAAAGAAGTGACAAATTTTGAATCATCTGTTCATCGAACCCATCCTCTGGATGAGGGTCCAATCACAGCTCCTGCCAAACTTCATCGTAGCCTCGATTTCCCAAACAAATACTGAAAGACTTTTCTCATGTACCAATTTAACTGAAACATACTCTATGAAACTAATAATAAAATATACGTCTAACCACAGTCTTGCATGTGCAAATATGTAAGTTACCCGAACGGGGTTATGCTGCAGCTGTGAAATTCCGCGACCGACAGTTGTCATTCCAAAATGGTTGGACACAGGCTTAAATCAAAAAGTCATCCTTTGGTTCTGTGTCATATCAACGACACTGCTTTGAATAATCACTAGGAATCTTGATGAGTAAAACTTCCACTGTTATCACTGTGTACTGCATTTGTGCTGCGCGAGAATGGAAAGTTTGACAGGCATAGCAACAGTAACTAAGAGGGGCGGGGCTGAGCAAACTGTAAATTGTTATGAAAAGCACAATAGCGACCATGTGACCAAAATAGTAACCGGCAAACTGTTTCAAAACCCACATAAACCACACAAAACAAAGGCCTAAACAGACTTCATTCCTGTCTTTATAGCATTTCTTCCATCTCTCTTAACTCCCTTTGCACACAAACACTCTTCTCCGCCATCCCTCCATCCTTCCCTATGTGAAGTGGGCTATCTCTCCCTACATCTGCATGTGTTAGGGGTTGTACTGGTGTGTCAGTAATGACAATGTCCCAGTGTTCCTCTCTGCCAATTAGCCCGGCCGTAATTACACAGACACATATGGAGCTGTCAATCATCCGGCTCCTCCACACAGGAACTCACCCACCCATCAGAGAGAGCGATAGAGACAGAGAGACAGCGACAGGGACAGAGAGAGAGAGAGAACGAGGGTTTCCAACCGCTAGCTCTATACCACTCCAAACGACCACACACTGTGACAATAAGTAGCATGAGAGGAGTTCCGTTCAATTACTGTGCGGCAGTCTCGCAGCTCACAGGAAAAGGCCATGGAACAGCGTTCCATTTTTTTGAGCAGTTACAATTTCTTATTAACTGAGTTAACACAAAGAGAAGTGGTGGATTGTAATGTATGTATTAATAAACTATCTTTAGTGTTAGTTAGTCCAAAATGTTTGAAAATTATAAAGGAAGATGTTGTATGAGTATATTTGAATTAATCCCAAACTGAACATAATATGTTGTTGCAAAATGATCATCCATGTCACCATTAAAGAAGAAGGCTGGTGATATTCTTGTTTGTTGTTATTGTAAAAAAAAAAAAAACCACCATGACAGAGACAGAAATCAACAATGTATCTATCCTACTATCAAGTGCCTGTTGAGCGAAATAGCTTATTCCTCTGTGCTGCAGAGCTCCATTGTTGTCCAAAAACATCAATAAGCCACACTGTTGTGACATGTGACATGTTCCTTCATTCTGATGAACATGGCCAGTATTTAGAGTCAATCCCACATACGACGCCCTGCTGCTGTATATACGCACTGGAGCACCAAATGGTATCAATCCACATCTGAAAATAGTCCGTGACAAATCCACCCGTTTGAGTAATGTTTGCTAAAAACTGCAGTGCCCGCAGTTGTTTTAGGAAATGATTAAGTCGATATGTTTGTGACATGATTTTAAAGATTTGCATCTTCAACAGTACAAATGGTTTTGAGGTTCAGTATTAAAGAGACACCAAAATGTGTTGTTGTTGGGTTTTTTTTGTGGATTTGGCCACTGCCTTTGGTTGAGAAAACTCTATGGTTCTATTCAATCCCAAAGACGAGCAAAAAGTACCTGCTCAATATGGAAAAGGATAAAAAACTTCAATGCATTTTACAGTGATCTGTACGTTTCATCTTGATCTTGAGTTAAGCTTCCTAACATGCCTATTGGACATCACAACATGCTCTTTGTTGAATGTAGACTACTGCATGTGTTTTCTGACAAAATATAGATTTCTCTGTTTCTCATTAAATCTAAGCTTTGAGACTAGAGAGGCATGAATACTGAAACTGATATCAGCCTGAGACTGACTCAAATAGCTGGATCAGGTATGGTTTACAATGGGCCTATCTGGTATCGGATAACACTATAATTAATGAATAATACATTAGTTAAATTATATATATGTACATATCTGTAACATTTTGCTTTACAAAGTGAGGAAAGCATTGTTAAAATCAAGTCCAATGTTGCCTTACACATTTAAGAATGATCCCAATCATTTCCCCACATTGTGGTACCTGATTTTGGCTGATAACAAAAGCCGAGGTATCAGAATCAGTATCAGGACTGCAAAAGTCTGATCTGTGCATCCCTTCTCGAGACAGAGACAGTGAGGGTAGAGAAGATACAAAAAAAATGCACTACAGGGATGTACTAGTGTTTTGTTTTTGTTGGTTTGTTGTGTTGAAAATGGACTGCAACTGAATTTTGTTGTGCATCCCTGTGTTGCATAATGACAGTAAATGATCCTTGAATCCTTGAATACTGAAAAAGGTTTTGGACATCCGGTACGAATATACAGCCATGCATACATCTTAGAGGTGGGAGATTTAACCACTCACCACAAAACAATCTGGTGAGTTTGATTCTAAATAAGACCATATACAACATATTATTATACAAAAATATCTTTGTCATTTTTATAGATTGGATTTAAACATTTTACACTTTCACAAGGTCTCTTGGGTCCTCTTAAGCCATAAAATATGTCCTTTGCATCAGAAAGAGGAGATGAATAATGAAAGACACTGAAAGTATGTTTCAGATCAATACAGAAACATCTTTAACAAATGATACTTAAATCTGCATAACCCTCGCATCCAGTGGCATTAATGAATCCCTGCTTTCCTGCTTGTAAATAAATGCATGCAAGTCACAGATAATGGAGGGCCTGATTTCCCCTGAGCATCTCCAACAGAACCAAACAAATGAGAATTACATAATAAAGAAGATAACGTGCATGGCAATTGAGTTATTTGTCAACCTTTCAAATTCTGGGAGTTGTCTCTGGTTCTAAAACAACTGCGTCCCCATAATTTCTATCCATTATGCGCCAGTTATCTAGTAATGACGATGAGTTGACACTCAAATCAACACAAGAGAGGAAGAGCAAGTGAAAGCCAGAGTATTTATTATTGCATACATGTGTGACAAAGTGTGCTAATACCTGTAATAATACCTTTCATTCAAATTGCACTTCCATAACAGAGTTGCAAAGTGCTCTGCAAGACAAGCAACAATGAAAAACGAGGAAAGAAAAGAAAAAGGTAGGAGTAAGTCCAGGATGAGGTCCAGGGATGTAGGAGAGTGGGAGGAACTCCAGAAATCAGGGGAAGAGTACAGGAGGAGGAGGAGGAGGAGGAGGAGGAGGAGGAGGAGGAGGAGGAGATGGGACGAAAAGGATGGAGGTATGAGGAGGAGGAGGTCCAGTGTCCCAGCAGCAAGTCTTACCTCTGGGAAGTCTTCTTGTACTTGCGCCTAAGAGACAAAACATGAGGAAAGTGAGGCATCGATTGAAATGTTAACAAGGAAATTAAATGAAAGACGTGGGCTTCATCTAAGAACAACACTTTTAGATCATTGGTCATGTTCACCAAAATGATCTCATTCTTAACATAGTGGCATAGTCTGTCTTACTTCACAGGAGTAAAAACCTGGTTTGACTTAAGAGTCACAATGCCTTAATGGGAATGAATTCAGAGTTCAAATACAACCCCACACTGAAATAAACTCAACTATTATTCCCTGCACCATAACATCATCAGCATGGCTTGCCAATGTAGTTTGAAAATAATCAAAGTCCAACAGCTGCCCTCAGGGTGTTTATGCAGTTTGTTGTCCAGTACTATGCTCGTGTTCCATCACATCCCTGTGACTGCCTCCCATCCCATCATGGACCAGTTTGCTTTAAAAGATGATTTTTATCATCTAACTACATGTCAAACCATTAACTCTTTATTTCACAGTTCAGAGCTATTCCTACGTTGGAAGTTATTAAAATAAATAGAAATCAGCAATATGTTTGGTGAATCTGACTTGGAACGTTCATACGAGCAAACCTCACAAAAACAATATGCTTCTAATAACACACATTATCCCAAAAAATACAAATAAGCAATCAGGAGAATTATACAGCATCGGGTGTGTAGATTTATAGACCTTGAATGTAAAAAAAAAATATATAAGTAAAAACAGTTGTGTTCACTCTGTAAATTAAAAAATAATGCAAATGATTAACATCACTTATGCAGATGAGGCGTTTATGAGAGGCATAACGATATGCAAAAGCACATGCAGACACATACACATACCACTTCACACCCTGACATCCAAACTAATTTACTACACACACACACACACACACACACACACACACACACACACACACACACACACACACACACACACACACACACACACACACACACACACACACACGTGGAACCTACACAGTCCCATTAAAACACACCTACTTTCACTCTTCCTAACATTTGACCTAAAACACACCCACACCTTTATGAAGAGTTAACAGCGTGGCTCTAAAAGCTTAATTCACACACACACACACACACACACACACACACACACACACACACACACACACACACACACACACACACACACACACACACACACACACACACACACACACACACTCACACAGAGAGAGAGAGAGAGACCCACACTTAAATCACTCATACTAGCAAAGTGGAGGAAAGGATGGACCCACTGCCGCTCTACAACAGACATGGATTAAAATTCCAGTCAGGCAGAACTCATAGCACTTAGCTTCATTTGTTCCTGGAGCTCAATGTAAAAACTGCAAGCTAAGGAAGGTATTCCCTGTAAAAGATATGTTAAGAGCCCCCTCAAGACTAGTGAGAAGAAAAAGATTAAATCAATCACTTAGGATCCACCAGGCAATTAAAATGAAAAAGACATTAAGTGGCACGGTCAGATGGCTGTCTTAGATGTTATGATAGGTGTTGGGAGTTTCAAACAAAGGTAATGACAAAGAAAAAGAAAAAGGAGTTCAAAGCTGTAAAGGATATGGATCAAAAAAGAACAGAAGAGATGGATAAATAAGAATAAATAACAAAATGGGAGAAGCGGAAGTACGGACATTTCCTTTCTCCTGAGCTTCGCTCCTTTCTTTTATCCCACCTTTTGCCCCTCCCCCTCCTCACTGAGCTTGCTCTATGTTGAAATATGTCTGTCACAACACAGCGCTTCTTCTAATTAGAAGGCTTTAATGCAATGTCCTCGGCCTAATGAGGATGTGGGTTGAAAGGGGTCATGGAAATTCCAGGTATTATTGTATTATGAAGGTCACAGGAAGCAACATTTAAACCTGTTAAAGGACTTTTTTTTGTGGTGTTTTCAAAAAGCTGGCTGGATGGCGTACAGCAGCCTGTTTGTCTTGGATTGTCTTATTTTATTTTAGTCAAACTCACAAATCAGTTAGTTCCATAAAGTGGATACGGCCACCTTGATCCTCCTTGGACCACATCTAAGATGCCCTTCCCTTAAAGGGAGCACTCAGTGATGAGCTGTTGATCAAGTGATAAAATAATCCATTGATTTCCATTAATCAGTGGGTGACGGAGAGGTCGGGCATGTCGCAGTGATCTTATTTATGAATGGAAATCCATTGGAATTCATTTACCAATGGAAAAAAACATAGATGGGCCATTTGTCAGAGGGAAGTAATAAAACAAAAGACGCTGTCGGTGTCTTGGTCAGTGGATGTCACCAGGCGTTGGACTGCGTCACTCAAGGTTGAGCAGAAGGGAAAACTGTCCAAAGCAAAATGATCTCTCTGTCTATCTATGGATGATTGGAGCACACTGTGGCAGAGAGAGAGAGAGAGAGAGAGAGAGAGAGAGAGAGAGAGAGAGAGCTGTGATAGCACGCGCTCACACACAAACACACATATCATACAGCTGCCAAACAAATCTCCATGAGCTGGCAGCACATACAGTAAATGTCACCGAGCCGCTAAATATGCATCCAATCTATATCATCCACACGAGCACATGCAGTCAACCTTTCCGGATCACACATACACAACCATTCGCTGCATTCTGTCGACCCCTCCCTATTAAACCCAACATGTACTGTGAAGCGTCAACATCTGTGGGGGCTGCCTGTCAGTAGGAGCTCCCTCTCTTCTGACGGAGGCTCTTTGTGAGATTAAAGGCTAATGTGATCTCTGACACGCAACAGGAGCCCTCAGAGCTCCGAGCAGACCGCAGCGTAGTCGAGATGAGAAAAAAAAAAAGAAAAGAAAAAAGGGCCGGGCCCCCCCCGTTACATTAATCTGACTCACTATCCATCAAATATCCACAAGGACAAATGGTTGTGATAGGGAATTTATGACAGTGACCAAATGAAGAGACAATGAAGTCATCCGAGGAAACTAAATGTGGCAGCTGATGATGGTGGAGGGACACACGTTTTGGGCTTCTGACACGACAGAGAGAGAGTAACAATGACTAATCATGGAACAATAGAAATACCATAACATGAAAATAAGTTTAAATAAATAGAGTGATGTGAGAGGGGAAGAAAGGAAAACAGATAAATGAACTGCGGCCCCATGAAACGGTTCATTCACTCAGTCGTCGTCTGTGGTGCAGAAGGAAAACTGCATTTCATTCAGACCTCCAGCAGTAACATGAAAGATTTTTTTCTTAACACAACCCTCCTAGCAACCCTCGCCGTCTCCTCCCCCTGCTGAGTAAGAGGGAGGAGAACTGAAAATGAAAAAGAGAAAATTCCCACTTCAACTTGCATACATGATGTGTGGGGCTCTATTCAAAGGGCAAAAGGTCACAGAGGTGTTGATTGGTTGGTGGATGTGGGAGAGTAATAATGTAGTATTGTAGGGCTTTAGAAAAGCAACTGGAAGAAATGAGAAATGTGAGGCTTGAGGAGGCTTTTGTATTATTTAAAGAGAAAAGACTGGTAAAAATACGTGAGCAGAAGAATGGGAGAAACAGAAAAATCAATAAAAATGTAGAATTAGCCTCAACTTTACCAAAAAATATGCAAAAATACAAGTATTGTTGCATCATAATTCTACATGGACAACAGGTGTTAAAAGGTGAAGCAGAATGAAGAGACATCATTGTCTCTTTAAAAAATGATGATGCACAGGAGAACAAAAAGTACTTAAATTGGCTTAAATAAAAAATGCAATAAGGGTGAAACTGTGAGAAACCCTCCCTCAGTTTACACTTCAGCTCTAACATATTTCCATTTTTTTCCTTGCTGGAGAATAATGTAAACAAATGATTCAAAATAGTTCAAAATAGGTAAATGATTGACTTGAATAATTCCACTCTCTCTCTCTCTCTCTCTCTCTCTGTTTTAATGTTTTCACGCAAACAATCCTTTCTTTCTCTCTCTCTCTCACAAACACATACACACACACACACACACAAACTCACGACACAAGTTACACATGCTGTAAACACAACTAGAGTGAGGTGTAGCTTTTATTATGACACAAGCTTTTTCCTGTCTCCTTCCTATGTGTTTATATCAGAGTGTATCTATGAGAAAACTATTACAGAAACATTTTAAACTCACATGTTAATATTAAAAGCTTAACGCAAGCACAACAAATTTCCCTAACATGGAGGCGTACACAGCATTACTTCACACACACACACACACACACACACACACACACACACACACACACACACACACACACACACACACACACACACACACACACACACACACACACACACACACACACACACACACACACACTTGTTGAAAAGAGTAAAAGTGTAAATACTCACAGTCCACGGAGCCGGAGCCAAATCTTCTCAATCTGTTCCGGCTGCAGGTACTTCAGGGCCGTGCTTTCAAACTCCTCGATCTCTTTGGTGGGAGACTCCATGTTAGAGTCTCAAAGAGTTCCAGATGTCCACAACAAGAGATCAAACACACAACAAAAAGTTTAATCCCTCTTAAGTGTGAGCAGCGGGGAAAGACGCAGCTCCGAGCAGAGAGAGTTTTGCAATGTGGTGGAACCCAGGACGTGACCGAGGTTTCCTCTCTTCTTCATTCACATTTGCACCCACAGCTGCGACACACCGGACGTCATCCTTCCTTTTTACACTCTTTTCTCCCTTGTTTATGTGAGAGAGTGTGTGTGACAGAAACTCAGCGGCACTCAGTGCAATGCAGTGCTCAAGCAGCTGTGACAGTCGTGAAACAGTACCACTATCCCTTCTCTCTCTCTCTTGCCTCTCTCTCTTTATCTCTCTCTCTCTCTCCCCCTCTCTCTCATTCGTTCAATTCTCCCCTGTGTGAGCACAGGGGTCCTGGAGCCATGCCATGCTCTCCCAGCAACAACGGGATGCAGACGGCAGGGCAGCACAATCCGGGATTAACGCTCACTGCCGAGCTCTCCACACAAGAGGGAGGGAGGAGAAACACCACCCGTCAATGAGAGGGAGGAGTCTGGCTGATAATGAGAAACTATGTCCTGTTTCATCCACGGGAGGAAAAAAAACTGAGGGAGTGAGGGAGGAAAACGAGTGGGGATGGAAAGGAACAAGAGGGAGAGACCTTCATGAGAAGAGATGACGAAGATGTGAGTGCCCTGGATTACTGTAAGAAAATATCTGGTCAAAGAAAAGATTTTAAAGGGGACCTCTTCCTGTCAAGACCATACAGAAGGACACGTAACTTTCACACACGTATGCTTATTTCATCAGTAGTTTAAAGGTAAATGTCATGGAGCAAATGCAGACTTCGACAGCTGTGTAGATCAACATCCATAGTGATGAAAATGTAGTCATCATAAATCATCTGCTGTACAACATATTAAATGTCATGCCAGAGAGGATTAGATAGTGTGCAGACAGTGCGTTGACACTGATTTGACTGAGATTACTCTGATCCATTGAGCTCATTCAGCACCATCACATATTCAATCCCCCCAGATATAATATGTGTCTCTGTCTCTATCTCTCTTTAACATACAAACAACAGACCACAGCACTTCCTCTTCAGTTTTATAGGCCTAAATGTCCTTTCTGCCTCATTTTGGTCAGATAATGTGAGAGTTAAAAGGCCAGTTTTAAATTTAAGATGGTTTCATGATACCTGCAGCCATAAAAGCCATCACAACACAACAGGTCCTGCATATATTATGTGTTTTTATCCAATCCACTATGGAAGCCGTGTCAGTTATTAAATACTGAATACCATAGGTGCTAAGTTCTCTAGCTTCTGTCTGCCTGGACAATTTATTTTATAAGTTCTCATGTATTAGTGTGAATCCTGATTCACCACTTCTACTACTACTACTACTACTACTACTACTACTAGTAGTAGTAGTAGTAGTAGTAAATGTACTACTCACACAAAGTCAAACTACACAGTACATTTATTGACAAAAAGCAAAACTCTTAAAGAGATTAACTGGTGAACAACTAGTAGTAGTAGTACTACTACTGCTCTGCTGCTACCACTACTGCTTCTGTTAATAAAATGACTGCTACTACTACAAGTACTACTACTGCTTCTGCTGCTGCCACTACTGCTGCTACTTCTAGCACTACTGTTACTACTACTACTACTGTAGTAGTACTGCTCCTACTTCTCTTGATACAACTGTTGCTACTACTACTGCTTTGCAATTCATTTTAGCTTTAAGCATTCACACGCATTTTCTGCAGGAAATGCATTTTTGAGTTATCTACATTACATTACATTACAGTCATTTAGCAGACGCTTTTCTCCAAAGCGACTTACAGTCAGTAGTATGTTACATATCATTCACCCATTCACACACTGATGACAGGCTACCATCAAGGTGCCACCATCAGACTCTAACTAACATTCATCATCAGTCCACACCGATGGCCTTCAGGAGCAACTTGGGGTTAAGTATCTTGCCCAAGGACACATCGACTGCTGAAGCCGGGTATTGAACCACCGACCTTCTGATTGGAGAACTACCTTACTCTCCACTACGCCACAGCCGCCCTCTCTAGCTTCTTTTTTTTTACTTAACCTGTAAAGCATTACAAATTGCAATAACGACTTTGAGAGGTGAAATACATTCAAGGCAAATGTTTGA
Organism: Anoplopoma fimbria; assembly: GCF_027596085.1. Lineage (NCBI taxonomy): Eukaryota > Metazoa > Chordata > Actinopteri > Perciformes > Anoplopomatidae > Anoplopoma > Anoplopoma fimbria. The sequence goes on along the minus strand of NC_072451.1, from coordinate 26,814,369 downwards.
TCTGACTGCTATAAAAAAAAGTTACATTTTTCCACATCTTTACTTAAATGCAAGCTTCCTGATTGTGATTTCCACATTTTCTGTCTCCTGTCACTCTGCCTGACAAGGTACATTACATTATATTGATTCATTGTATATTCAAAATATATTGTGTAAAAACACCTGTAACTTTATAGAGCCCTTTCTGCTGCTTTCTCTTATTCTCCTTCTTATAGCTCCTTGCTCACTGGACGTTTAGTAAAAACCAATTAGTCTTCTTATTTTCTGCAAGTCCAAAACTTGCAAGGGTGACTCAGCCCAGACCCCCCCCCCCCTTTCCTTGACCCCCCTACCATACTCTTAGGTCTTTCAATTACTTGATGCAGGATGCAGGGATAATGCAAGGGCGCCACCTCAAAGAGGCTCCTGCTTTCATCTGCTGAGATGGGTCCTGTGTGAGGAGGGAGGAGAGAGGTCTGCCTGAGTGCCATGAAGCCTGCTGATGTTCTCTTCAAAGACACACTCATCTATGTCTCTTTCTCCCTCTACCTTTGGCTTTAAGTTTCGTTTTCTTTCTGGCTGCCTTTTTTTTTCAATCCACACTTCATCGCTGTGTTTTTCTCAGTTTTTCTGGAGGTATGTGTGCCGGGCCCCCGGAGATCTAAAGCCACAGCCAAAGTTGACAGGTCAACTTGAAGGGAATCCACAACAGTAGCTTCACATTTCCCCGTTTGCTGTTCACAGGTTCACACCCCAGGGACCTGATGTCCGGTGTCCTCTGAATGTGTAAATGTGACACTGAACTAGATTGAGCTTGGTGAGAATGCTTCTGTCAAAAGCACTGCAAGGACTGAGAAGGTCAATTTAAGCAGCATTGCACTCTAAATCTTGTGTTTGCGCAGATAAAAAAAAAGTAGGTAGAAGTTTACTGGCTCTTGATTAGGAGTTTGCAAGAATCCGATGGTCTGGGTTTGGGGAAGAGAAGAAGATATGTGCTCAATAAAGGTGTTTTTTCCAATTACCTCCACTACCTTCACACAAGAACACCAGTATAGTGATAGTGTATGGTTCAGCATGAAAAGGTTAAAGAGGTTACTTCACCAAACCAAAGACACAAAAGCAGAGGAAAGAGTACATCATGTCAACACGTGTGTTGACTCTAGAAGATAATTTATATTTGCAAGCGATACAGAATACCTGAGACTCTTACTGCATCATATCCCATTATATTGTTCAATTTTGACTTTTCACCTAGGACCTGAATTTTGTATTTTTCTTTTCACCATAAATTGGTGCATAAAAATTCACCAGACTTCAGAAAATGAAGAGTTTGAAAGGCAGAATCTCGGCTCAATATGTGTCCACATCAATGTTAAAACAAAACATACGCCCTTCACTGGCATTGGATAAAAGCACTGGACATTAATTGTGAAGTGTGGATACTGAGCTGAATTATTCCTATCTTTACTTGTTAAAGAAGCTGATAATATATATATATATATATATATACAATAGATACGTATCACTCATTGCTTCTGACGTGGATCTCTCCTTTCACATTTGACAACCTCCATTACAATATGTTTGATTATCACAGAACAATGCACTCTAATATTGTTAAGGGTTAAACAGAAAATATTAATAGCATCCCGCATTCACTACAAAAAAAAGATGGTCTCTGATGCGTAAAATAGCAGAATCAAGAATGCAATCCTGTTGAGAGATGTGGCCCCAAGGCTTTGCACTCCAGGAATCTCAGAGAATATTTAAATTACATTGCCAACTGATGAATGAAACACCTTGTGAACTGTGGATATGTGGCTACTTTGGACCACTAGATTGTGAGAGGGTCAAGACCAAAATGTTCATGCCCAAGCATGCACTGAAATATTAAGAATACACGGAGGTCTTTTGCTTGTTCCTCATTTCTAAATGATATGCTGTTGATGCCGAGGAATCTGAGGCATTCTCAGTCTGAAGGACATATTCTAACAGATAGACGTCACAATTCTTCACGTAGTCAAATAGTTAGAACCGAGAATGGGCTTCACAAATATAGCCCCCATTTCATTCAATTTCAAGACTGATGAAACAACACAAGAGCAAAAACGGATTGTGTCCCCTCACATAATGATCCTTAAAAATATGTCCCTGATGAATTACCATCACAACAATTGCTCACAAAAAAAGACCCAATGCATCAAGTCTTGGGATAGTTAATTATTCGTATGACTATGACAGAGAGACTTGCTGGAAATTCCACTCTGCTAAGGTATTCTCGTCTCCGTGCTCGGGCTCCCTCAAAGCTCACACACTGAAATCAAGACATTAACAGCCCCGGCCATTTGGAGGAACATGAAAAATTCAGATCTCATTTAAATTCCGAGGCAGGTCGATAAGGATATCTATGTATCAAAATAGCAATCGCCTTTGCGGTAATGACCACATTTTGGTGAAGATCATCTATCACACAATACAGTTTGCTTTTCCATCTATACTTAATTTCTCCTTCTGGATTGGATGTTGTGGAGATGGAAGGATGGGTGGGAGAAATTGAGGGCACCCAGCCATAAAGCTATATTTATTTGCAGAGTGATTGAGGTGGAATAAATACCCCAGAGAGAAGACACTTCCTATTACTTCATCTCCTATAGGTCAAAGGTGATCATACATCAGATCGAATAAGGATCAAGAGGAAGAGGGAGCAAATCAGGATTTCAGCCACACTAGGATTTTGACTCAGGCATTGGTTAGAGATAGCATCAATGTGCTGTTTCTGTCTCCTGTCACTTTTTTAAAATGACAAATTTTCACCCTGGAGACTGCTGACTTTTTAGTCATGTAACATTTAAGTAACTCCACGATTGTAGGTATTTTAACCCAAACCAGGATCTTCCCCTTAACATAACCGGGTGGTTTTGTTAACTATAAACCACAGGGCCTTGATCATGCGTTGCCAAACGTTCATAAGAAAAGGCACAAAAAATAACAAAATAAACAATATAAAAATAATTTCGTAAGATATCACACCAATAATTAAATGGGGAAATGTTAATTTATTGGTAATAACTCAACAACTACTAGATGGATTGGCACACAATCTTGTAAGATGATACGCAGGTAAATCGTCATGATCGCCTTACATTTCATCCAGCGCCACCAGCAGGTCAAAGTTTTGACTTTGTTCGTGACGATAGCATTTAGCTTAAAGTACAGCCTCACAGCTGCCAGCATTACTATAGACCCCTCTTGTTGACCTGACAGCAAGCTGACAGGAATAGTATTTATGGCCATCATGATAGCAAACAATTGCTTAAATACATTACTACTACTTTTTATATGTTTCTGTCCACCTGATAAAAATCATGTCAACTTTAATCTCCAAACTATGGTTAAATTATGAATCCCCTCTGCCGTCAGGGATGATAATTATGAACTCTGTTTAGGAGTTCACTTCAGGGTCAACGCTCAGGAAACGTCACCCGCACTGCAACTCACCCAGCTCAAAGTGACAAACATTACAGCAAAATGATGCTGTGCACACAAACCGCTTTGCTGCCTCCCTAAGTGCCTCAAGCCTGTAACTGCTCTGATCCTGTTAGATTTTGGTGCACAAAATCTGTCACTGTGGCTTTCTAAATACACTCACCTGTCTGCCACTGGTTCACTTATGCTATCAATCATTTACACTGGACAGTCTGAGCTACCTGCACTTGTTAGGACGGGTCAACTGAGGATGCTAGTGAGAGCTGTGGGGAGGCAACAGTACAGTCTAAGCACAGACTGGATAAACCCAACAAAGTGTTAAAAGCTGCTTATAGGTATAAATAGCTCCGGCGTTAGGTGTCACATTTTGCAGGACCAGAGTTTTTTTTTCACTGTCAGGAACTTTTAAGATTGTTGTTTCGATAGTTAATTATCAATGCATTATTATTATTTTATCAATATTATTATTTATTATTTTATTATTATTATTATATCAATTTATAGTTTTTTAAGTTTATGGCCTTTAAATGTTTTTAGGTTTGTGATTAGTATTTTTTCTTTCTTCCTATCTACTGTGTGTGTATCTGTTTATCTGGGTGACTGCTGCATACAAGTGCCCTTACAGAATAAATAGAGTTGTATTGAATTGAATATTAAAATATCTCTTCATTTAGCTTTAGTTTTAACTCTACTGTCAAGTTCTTTTTTATTGAAGTTCTTTTTTTATTTTTTATTCTTATATTATTGAGTTTTGAAAGGGGTATACAACCCAAATCTGTAAAAATTTCCCAACAAATAGATGACAATGTTATCTCCAAACTATGGTTAAATTATGAATCCCCTCTGCCGTCAGGGATGATAATTATGAACTCTGTTTAGGAGTTCACTTCAGGGTCACCGCTCAGGAAACGCCACCCTCACTGCAACTCACCCAGCTCAAAGTGACAAACATTACAGCAAAATTAAGCTGCGCACACAAACCGCTTTGCTGCCTCCCTAAGTGCCTCAAGCCTGTAACTGCTCTGATCCTGTTAGTATATTAAACCCCACCATAAGATATGTGCAAAGCCTACAAAGACAGGACTATTCACGTCATGGGTAAGCAATTTGCAATTCACATAGTATTTAAAGGCTGTTATGTGAGCAAAGTAAATACCATAGCCTGTTAAAGCCTGTGGGCCATCTTTTTTTGTCCGTCGACAGAAGAGACAAAAGAGGGAGGAGCTAATTATGAACGCTAATTAAGACATTTTTGGTGACCATGATGTTACAATTAAATTTCATGAGCTGAAAACACACTATGAAAGTTTTTAAGTTGTAAGACAGAAACACGGACAACTCCAAGACCAGACAACGCTGTGGTAGCGACCTGTCAATCACTAGGTAGCCACGCCCTGAAGCATACACCACCCTAAGGTGTATGTTACTCTAAATGGGACCATCATTTACTCAATGAACATCATACTTTATTTAAGCAGACTAGAAACTAGCGATTGAGACCATAAACGCATGTTAACAATGTTAACTGAGGTAACATATAGAGTGAGAAGTAGGGTCATTTTCTCATAGACTTCTGCACAATCTGACTTCTTTTTGCTACCAGGAGGTATGAGGTAAAGGTAAGGGCAGATTCAAAGAAATACCAATAGTGTATTTTAAGTCCATTTGTGAATGCATTTATAGAAAACATGTACTTATCTTATCAAATTAAATGTAGATGCTTTAACTCTTCTTCTGGAAAAACACAAACATTACACAATATTTGGTCTTTATCTCACCTTTTTGAGGACTTTACAAAATTGTATTATTTCTAAAATGATATATGATTTCATTTCATTCGTCTTCCTACATGTAAATAATAATAAATCACAACTCATGTTTGATTAAAACAAGGAAAACTAGAAAAAACCACAAGAGCCTCCATTGATCTATACTTCAATCAATAACCAAAAAAGTATTTTTATTAGTGAAAGGTTGAAGACTGCACACAAGGGAATAAAGATATTGATCAAAGCAAAGTCTGGAAGCTTTTATATGACCCCAAACTACATAAATATGCAATGTATGTCTAGCTAACATAAATTAATTATATGGACAACTGAATTTTGGATGTCATTGGCATATTTCCAATTTTCATATTTTTTTAGTTTTTACTGAAAACACGGCCGACTCTTAGACAGCATAGCAGAGTGTATAAAAGCCCAATCTAGAAATATGTAGCATCATGTGGCAGACAGCAGTGATACAGCTCTTTGACATCATAACTGTGAGGTCATGCCTCAATCATTTTGATGAATAGAGCTGCCATTTGCCCATGTGCTTCCAGTCACACTGGCCAGCAGAGGCTCATTAGTCCGCTAGTGAGGCTAGTGATGGAGGTTGTTTCTGCACAGGGGGATGTCAGTGGGGGTCTCTGAACCTGCGGGTCAGCCTCCAAAACTGTGAGCTGCCACAATGGAGACAGCCGCCTTAATCATCTGTAAAGTTCACAGTGACACACAGCATCCAATTAACTAGTAGATAAATCACACAGCAAATCACAATCACACAGCTGACCACAGAAGATTGTCTGAGTTCCAGCTGCATTTGTGCATGAATGTGCATTTAAGTGTGTCTGTGAGGATTCTGCTGAATGTGTATTTCTTTGATAGCTTTGTTGCTACTGTGTACAGTTTGAGAAGACTAGAGAGCATATGTGGTGAGTGAATGCTCAATTACAAAAATGGCTGTTTTTATGTCTCAAAATGCAAAAAAAACAAGGCATAATGAGATGATGTACTTAAAAGAACTCAAATTATGCTTCATTGTTCCATTTTCTGAATATGTTTCCATTGCACTTTGTATCATTTTGGCTATTGTGTTTTTTCATTTTTTTCTAATTTTAAATTAAATTTGCATAAAATAAAGCCATTTTTATATTATTGCTGGCATTCTACCAAGCGACACATTATAGATATGTTAATGGCCTTTTCATACGTCTCCATCATTCATTACTTATAAATTAGTTATTATGCATTAATTACTGACTTGTTATTTCACTGTGAGCTTTGCAATAACACCATTCCTAAAAACAATATCAATTACATGACTTTTACCATGGTCAAATGGTTATTAAATGAAATAAAAGATGCTGTTTCATGGCCGCAAGACGCAATGGAACATGCCCTTCCAATGAATACAATGGCAATTAGCTTTTTAATAAAAAGGTGATTTTGACTAATGAGCAAAAACCTTTCACTTCCATTTGTTCTCTTGGGACAAGAGTGGAAATAGCCCTAATGGCTTTTTGTGCTTTTTGCGGTTTACACATATAGCTACGACAGCAGAACTGCAATCTGAGATGGAAACAAAAATCAATCAATCAATCGAAATGGTCGAACAGGATGGTTCATCGGGGTTCATCGGCAGGCACAATGAAGTCACTGTTAAGTAGTCCTTTTACATATAAATTGCAATTGGTGAAGTGAGGTGACAGAAATGAAATGAAGTAAGACATTAGACTTATTACTTGTATCTACAGCAAAGTAACTAATACATTTACGTCAGCAACACTGCATTAGCAAGATACAGTCGGCTACAAGTGGCAAATTCTGATTGACTGTGGATTTCGAGGTAAACAATGACACAGCATGTCTGCTAAACATAAAGCCGTTCAAAGAAATCGCCGGTTTCATCTTCTGTGTGAAAACGCCATACAGCCCATTCAGTAGCTAGCAAGTGCTTAAAAATGCATAATGCATCCCTAATGAGCAGAAGAAACAGCATGACACCAGCCACACAGATGAGTCAGTGTGTGTTTATACACTAATGGCTCCAAATTGTTTTCTGTCGCTCACTGTGTGCCTAAGTATTCACTCGATTGTGTTGTTAGAGCAACTGTAATCCTGCAACAAGCTGCTATGTGCAGCATATGCTAAGGGTGAGGCAGCGATTCAGCTGATTTGAAAATAGATGGAGAAAAAAAAGGTAAAAAGATAATCAAGCAGCTTTGAAAAGTGGAAAACTGCAACCAGCAAAACACAAAACTTATCCATCAGGATACTTGTAGGGGAAAGGACTGTTGTTATATTCACATCAGCCTCAGCTGACATTTACCATTCATTCAATCCCAGTTAGTGACTGTTGTCCTTTGACTCACTCACTCCCATCCTGCCTGCTACACTTCACGTGATCCCTCTTCGTTCGCCAATAAAATCTAATTATCACCTGGAGGATAGCAGCCAGCTTTGGCCTCGGAGGTGACACGGCGGTTACATCATTTTTTGGATTACTGCTAGTTCCATTTAATCACCTTGTGCCATAATCTTGCCATCTGTCATTCGGTTGTAGATCTCTGTACTCCCTGTGGATTTTCCCTCTATTAACCACGGTTGGCCCAGCCAAAGACTTGCCCTGAACTAAATGGGATTTCCCAGACAAAGATGGAATGATGAAGATGTTTGTCCGTTGGGGATGGATGCAACCAAACAAAAAAAATGCCGCATTTGCTGGGAAATCACATTTTTCACTATTTAAATGACTTTAATGAACAAGAAATTGGCAGGTAGGGTTTTGTTTTTTTCCATATTTTACTTTCATATAAACTGTTAGTGATATTGCAATTAATCATACCCTTGCAAGCCAGACAACAAAATGCTAATTGTTTAGCCTCAGCCAAAGATTTAGCAGCATTTGGCTTGTGGTAGGCATTTGTGCTCTACCCTGATTAAAGCTTAAGCTATGTCTTAATATGGGCCTTTGACACTGAAATAAGTCACTGTCTCTATGGACAAATCGACTGTTTCCTCTAAGGTAAGTGAGAGTGCTTTTAGGTGCTCCGCGCTGACTATGTTTTTCTTTCAAATCTAGGCTGTAGCTTTTAAATGAAGGAACAGGCTGAGTCCAGTCAAGTGGAAAATCACTTCCTCCTTGTCACCATGTACTCTGGGAAAAAAAAGTGGCCTGCGTTTTGGAGAAGACTGTAGCAGAGAACAACAGCGCTGTAATTTCAGATAGCATGAAGAAGCATCAGATAAGAGGCATGTGCTACTGCAGTGAGAATGAAAGTGAGACAATAGTCAAATGGGAGTTCCACAATGTCACACCAAAACCCCATGAATTATACATCTCTGTGAATGCTTGCTGTACAAACAAAAAAGCAGTCTCCAAATCTGCTTGCCAGCACTCCTTGTCTATTTTGCATACGATCGCAGTAGGTGCATTTTTAGTATCCTCTTACAAATGCTCATTCCTCGCCACCTGCGGCATTTGTAACGGTCTCCAGAGCCATCAAGGTTAATTGGAATCAGGCGTTAAAAGACGTTCAATATTCTAAAAGTGACAACAAATTATGTTAATGGTGGTTTGAAGTCCTTGTTATCAAGGTGGAATCAATCTTGCCCACGTCCCTTGAGGTCAGCAGCCATACATAGCAATTAGCACTGTGTGTGTGTGTGTGTGTGTGTGTGTGTGTGTGTGTGTGTGTGTGTGTGTGTGTGTGTGTGTGTGTGTGTGTGTGTGTGTGTGTGTGTGTTTGTGTGTGTGCTTACTTGTATGAGTATCAAGAATGTTAAATGTCAAAAAGCAGATTATTCTATTCATAGAAAGCAAGCAGAGGGCCTACTTCAAACCTTGCCAACTTAATAGTCAAGTTCTCATTAATCAGCGTCCAAAAATACCAAATGAATACACGTTGCAGGATGAAGCCTGTTCGTATATACGCTGCCTCTCTTTCTCTCCTATATGCTAAAAGGAATATCGACTCTATGCAAATTACACCTGTGTAAGACAGTGAGCTGGACATGACTGTCGATCTTCCGCTGCAGCCTGACACAGGATTTAATCCATGATAATTAACAAAAATAAATATTTATTATATATTTGTTGATAAAGCAGCCTGACAGCAGCAAACCTGATGGCCGTTTTCTCTGTGGCATCTGGTTCATCTGAGGCAGGAAGATCGTCGGCCAGGATCTCTTCAGGACTCCGGAGATCATTTAGGGGGGCCTTCTGGTCTTTGCCTTTGATGCCCATCCCCGCCGTGATGGCGTTCCACAAAGCACTCTGGGACTTTGAGCCTGCAAAAACAAAACAAAATCCTTTGTGGCGTTACAGTTATTTTGTATAGTGCCATGAATCCAACTTTCATCTGTTTACCAGGTATTTGTATTTATAATGTTACACAAAGCAGAATTGTTAAATCCCCTTTAAATGTCTTTCAGTATCTCAGCAAAAGGCAGTAAGAGAATTCAACCTCTTTGTAATGCTGCCACCATGTGGATGTATGTGTGGATGTATGTTGTCAATGCTAGTTTATCTTATGAACTTACTACAAAGAAGACAAGTAGTACTTCTACCACAAGTAGTAGACTATTTATATTGTCACTATAGCAGGGTATCATTGATAACCTTGCTATAATGACTACATAATTGATAACTTATCAACATTTATCAGCTCATAAACCAGTTATGGTGTCATGCAAAGTAAACGTGTCTTCATTTTGTATTCTGTTTTTGGAAGAACAGAGAGAACCACTTATAATTGGAATATACTGAAAAGATGATCATTAATTAATCATTAAACACATTTTGAACCTAATCTAACAATGGGGGGGGTTCTTTACTTTTGGTATAAATCAGTTCCCAATATAAACTCAGTCAGTCAAGAAATAAGATCATTGTTTGTAAAAAACAAAATTTGTTTCAGATAATCATGTTAGTGAGTTTAATTTTTCATTTTTTTATGGTTCAGCAACACTTCAATTTCACTGATGTGGTCAAAAGTCTCCTCAGCTGATATCTCATTAACTCAGAATAAAACTGATCCTTTACTACTTTGATCTGAAAAAAAAGGATGAACTGAAATCAATGAATTTAGTGAATTCACTTATAATTAAGTATGACTAATTGAGAGAAGACTTACGTGCAAAACTAGCCTGTGGTCTGTTGGAGCTCTCCCCATCTTCATTTGCCACTGGAGGAAGAAAAACAGATGGAAATGAATCATGAAATGCCAGAAAATGTGGGTTATGAAAATACATGCCTATTTAAAACTCCTCAGTGGTTACGAATGACTTTAAAACAATCTGTAACTTCTGTGTTGTTATACACACTTGTTCTGTTGAATACTACAAATTGTTTCTTATATCTGAAAATGAATATTTGCCATTTCCACATGTGCAACAAATATAGTTTGAGTAAACACAATTCACTTGACAGTCATAACTATTAAGAAATGTCATTAGCTCAGACTGTGCATTATAACACAAACATATATACTAAATGCACTTTGATTTAATTGAACCTTTCCACATCCTGACTTCATTGGCTTTTCCATTTATTTCCTTTTCCATTTGTATGTCTATATTTTTATGTATTTTTGCTTGTTGAGATTAAATTGAAGGGATTATGTGCAGATGTGTAATTCACACAGTGAGGAGGGTAATTTCTGGTTCCATTTAACCTTAAAATTACCCATGACAACTCACGCTGATACGAGAGCAAAAAGACATCTTTATTAATTTAACAGGACAAAAGTACAGTATGACAGTATTGTTCAACGCTACATGCCTGGAGAAGTGAACGCTTTCACTGCAGCGGCCAATATTATCAGTTCATTTGCAAATGTTTAGGTTGTGAGAGGGTGATGAGACACCAATTATTTCTAATGTTTGGTTGTGCTCTATTGAGTATATTGTGGAACATTCAAATGTATTCAATGCAATCATGCATTTTAACAAAAAAAAAAATTGGCCCATTTTTGCATTTCTTTTCCTGGACTTAAACCTGTGAGGCTCATTAAACAAAAATTCTGAAGAGGTCGTAGGTTTTCCAGTTTCAACAAGAAAGTATTCTCTGTGAAGGCCTTTCAGGTCTGATCAGTTAATTATATTTCAGGGTGTCCCAGTGTAATTGGGCTGAACTCCCAAAACCTTCATTCCAATCAAAGTAAATGAAGGTGACTTGTGAAAGGAAGTCATTCTACAGCATTAATGGGCAGGTAAAGAGGGAGTCAGTTAACATCTTCTTTTAAAAAGCTTCACTTCACAAAAGACTGCAACTAATTACTACGACGCTGAACAGTGAAGAAAAACATGTGATTGGGCTCACGTCATCACTGCTGTTGAAGCCATGAGGTCAATATAAGGGGAACATTAACTGAATGTATTGTTTGATTGTTTCCTGGTTTGTGACAGAGAGCACCGCTACCGACCTCACTGACCCTCCGACCCTCAGCCTGGCCCACTGTGGGACTAAATCCAGGATTGAGACGAACATCTGCATGCTCAAAGCTTAGTCCCACAACCTGTGGATGTGCAGGCTTATCGCAGATGGGTCGTGTGACATTATTTTAGCCTTTGTTGACCCTGAGAGTGACACTGACCCTGAGGATCATGAGAAAAGAAAAGCTCTTACAGATCTCTGAGATAAAAGTGCTCTCTGAGTCATAATTTCTCAATTTTATTATTTGCCCACCACAAACTCACAGTTGTCTTCAAATAAAGACTAATTCATTTCATTATCTTCCTTCCAGATCTTCTTTATTCCGGTGGTTTTGTGACAAAATGCTTTAATATTCTGTTGCTGTAATCAACATCATCTGTACTCTTCCACCAACCTCCAATTTGTGTTCCAGTATCTGTATTATTCGTAGTTTTGTCCTTGTGAGCTGGAGTCTATTGTGTTCCATGCGGGGATTGAATTTTCCCTTTTGTGAACCTTTACAGGAGCTGATAAGACTGACCTTCAGCTAAGCTCGAAGTTGTTCTATAGTCTGTGGTTGTGTATCGTCTCAGTCTGCAGTACTACATCCATAATTATAGTCTTATAATAGTCCCCATGTGGATATACTGTACATTTTTATTTTTATTCCTGTTCTATCTTTATTTTTGTTGTATAGTATGTGTATTTATTGTCTGTGTAGTTGTATAGTATGTGTATTTATTGTCTGTGTAGTTGTATAGTATGTGTATTTATTGTCTGTGTAGTTGTATAGTATGTGTATTTATTGTCTGTGTAGTTGTATAGTATGTGTATTTATTGTCTGTGTAGTTGTATAGTATGTGTAGTTGTATAGTATGTGTATTTATTGTCTGTGTAGTTGTATAGTATGTGTATTTATCGTCTGTGTAGTTGTATAGTATGTGTATTTATCGTCTGTGTAGTTGTATAGTATGTGTATTTATTGTCTGTGTAGTTGTATAGTATGTGTATTTATCGTCTGTGTAGTTGTATAGTATGTGTATTTATCGTCTGTGTAGTTGTATAGTATGTGTATTTATCGTCTGTGTAGTTGTATAGTATGTGTATTTATCGTCTGTGTAGTTGTATAGTATGTGTATTTGTTGTCTGTGTAGTTGTATAGTATGTGTATTTATTGTCTGTGTAGTTGTATAGTATGTGTATTTATTGTCTGTGTAGTTGTATAGTATGTGTATTTATTGTCTGTGTAGTTGTATAGTATGTGTATTTATTGTCTGTGTAGTTGTATAGTATGTGTATTTATTGTCTGTGTAGTTGTATAGTATGTGTATTTATTGTCTGTGTAGTTGTATAGTATGTGTATTTATTGTCTGTGTAGTTGTATAGTATGTGTATTTATTGTCTGTGTAGTTGTATAGTATGTGTATTTATTGTCTGTGTCTGTGTAGTTGAGCTGCTGCAACACTCGAATTTCCCCCATGGGGATCAATAAAGGAATATAATAATAATAATTAAAATGAACATGCTGTGGAGGTGGGTTGCCACACCTCCTCATGATACTGGACTGCCACGATCTTTTTAGAAGGCATGCAAGTTTTAATGTGTTAAAAAAAAGACTCTTTTTGCAATATTAAAGCTGCATGTGCATGTTTGGAGACCTCATTAAATCTCTCCCACTGGCAGAGCATGTAACCTCTTCATCATCTTCATGTGATGAATATAAGCAATATAGTTTGATTTAAGCTTATAATTAGATTGTTCACAGATCTTCCAAGTACAGTAAATGAAACAATCTGTAACTGCTGAAAGATTAACGAGGTTAAATGGCAAAGTTATGTTTGAAGTTTTGTCAAAGGCACAAATACTTGCAGAAAGATCTCAGTTGTACTACTCTTTCTGTTGGCTCTAATGAGCCGCCACCAGGGATGCCTTCAAACTGTTGCAACTGTGAGAGGTGACACTGGGGTCCCCACCTCTTCTCCCAACCCATTCTCACTCCCAACTCATAACGCATTGGTCAGTGGCCCTCGGCGTCTGATACAGACACACGAAGGCGCCCTTTAGCATCTGTAAGAGACGCACCAGGCTTTCAACTAACTCAAATTCAAACCAATTTGCGTCATTATTAGACTGTCTGAGCAACTGACGTAGTACTTAAGTGCAAGAAAGTCTTCTAGGAGGTCGGGTTGGATGGTTGGGTCAAACAAACACAGACTTTCACCCAGGAAACTGCTGTAAGTGTCTTCAACATTGACTTACTTTTCCTTACTTTTGTTATGTAACTTATGTAGGCCTTCTTAACTAATTGCAGTAAGCCTATGTACGTTTCGTACTAAAATTAATTATTTTGAAAATAATTACCTTCTTTTCCCCGCTGTGGACAATACTTATGAAGACAAACCTGCATCAGCATCCGAAAACATTAATTAAAAAGATTTCATCGTTGCATAATTAACTAGAACTGTGCTTTACCAATTTTACATTTGTTGGCTAACCACTCAACCTGAAAAAACAGTTTAATGTCTTCTGTGTGTTAACAAAAGACATTATGCAATAGAATTTTACGACGACTTTTAAAGATGTGGGCATTTACCAAACAGAGAAGGTGTTTCTGCTGTAGCTGCTTTTTCCTCCATGCCAAACAAGAGAAGGAAGACATGAAGAGAGTTGGCATTAAACACGTTGATGTAATTAACCTGGTAACTAACCAGCCATCACTTTTAACCATGCATTCAGCCTTATATTTTAGGGAAGAGAAGTGTGAAACAAAACAAGACATTGATATTTTAGTTAGTATACAGTCTGTGTCTGTCAATAATCCAATCATGCATATGCAATTTAATATACTGTGATAGATTTTACTTGTCATATACTGGGCTGAAAGTGACAGATGTTGTGTTTTCTTGAAATCTCAATGTATGTATGTTTTGATTATATTATTTTATTACTGGGAATTTTATGTTTTCATATTACAAGTTGAGAATGTTTGAACTATCGGCACATGAAAAATAGAGAAAAGGTAAGTGATGATGGGTGTGATGTTTTTGAGGTATACTGTTAACACCTTGAGAACAACATACAGTAAAAGTAGCAAAAGTTATAAAGTTGACGTATAACTGCATAGTACTCTAAATATAAGGTGACTAAAATAACCAAACGGTAACCAAACTCTGCTGCCTTGGCAACCACCATTAAAAGTTAGTGTTGAGCTGAAATCAGTTTTCTCCACATAAGCTTCACAACAATAACAAAACATAACAAAGCCCACAATCCTAACATACGACTAAACACCTCAGTTGGAATCCGAGCAGAGGCTGCCAGATACAGTTGAGGCTCAGAGTTTAATAGTGGACACAAGCTGTCCAGCCAGGCAATGAGCTACCAGCGCTTAGGAGTCACGCTTCAGAGGAGGTGATTGGCAAAATGCTGTGCAGACTGAATCCTAGGCCCAGTGAGCAATTGATTGTGACACTTGTGGGTTACCATGACAACTGCCATACTAGTGGGTAGTATGAAGGAGATAGAGTCAACATGTGATCGAGGCAGGTTTTTCAGAGGTAACAGGTTGTGTCCAAGCGAGCGGAAAAGCCAAAGTCTATTTTCTGTGGGATCATAAAATCTTTTAGGGCTGCTTTTAATGCTTTTAAAAAGGATATCTGGAAATTATTTTAAGGCGTCTCTCTTCCTGTTTTCGTGTGTTTATGACACAACACTGAAACTTTCCCCTTCTTATCAGTCTATTCATAGCTTGCAAAAATGTTTAAGGTGGGCAGTGTGTGCCATAAACTATGTATAGTATTTCCTCTGTCTCATGCTACGCAATAACAACAGCACTGAGACTGTGGCCCGCAGTTCAACCCAGGTCAAACTCAACACAAAGCACTATTACGGAACTTGGATGCACCTTATCCCCCCCTTGCATGCAACAAAACTCCTTCAGCTCAGACTCCAGCTGGGCCTCCGGTGAGGACCAGCCCGCTGCATACAGAACCAGATACGGCTTCAACCTGCAGTCGGAGCCCCAGCTGGTGGTGGAGATAGTGGCTTTAAATTTACTTTAAAGTGCCTAGATGGACAACAATTTCAAAAGCAGAATGTGTACAGTACCTTATGTGCATGGTAATAAAAACACTTCCTGTTGTGTGCATCAGCCCATGTCTTTCACATAAACAAATAATGTCAACATTAAAGTCGTTTTAAATTACATTTGGCCATTTGGGTGCACATATTATCATTTTTTGGGTGAATGTGTCATTAAACAGTTATTTACTTACCCATCAAGCAAATGTGGCTTTTATTCGTCATGTTTCAGACCACCTTCCTGTTTTTAATTTTAAGCCCAACATTTAATCGTACCTTTTAGCTCTGTTCCTTTCTCCACCAACCCCAGAGGGAAATATCTGGCTCTTCAGCCTTTAAATGCTCCACTAACTTCACCGTTACATGAGTTTATGTTCACTGCTGTTTGGGCTAGGTGGGTTGCGTGGGTTGCGTGGGTTTATCAGAGCATGTTGGCTGAAAACATTAGATGATTAGTGCACCTTTACCGGATTCCACAGCATGATTAAATATATATTACCAGCCCTACTGCATCCTGAATTAACGCATGACTGAAAAATGATTAAATATTGAAGTTGACACATCCATCTGGGTTGAGACTTAAAAGGTATTTTGGATATGTTGACCCAGTGATGTTGCAGCAGGTGTTTACTTAGGCTAAATTCCTGCTGTGACAAACACTGATTGGGGTGTGGTAAAAAGTGAAGCCACAGATTTCTGCTTAAGGTGAATCAGGGTTGAAACAACTTGAAAGCCTGTGTCCAAAAGCAAAATGCAAGTTATTAGTTTTTACACTTTACATTTCTTGTGTAACATTTGTGCTGCCGTGTACACAACAAAGCAGTCAAACAACTTCTAATAAACTACCAACAGATTTGAGAACACAGCTCCTCTACAGAGCACGAAACATCTTCACATTGATGTATTTTCAACCCTGTTTCCACACTCACTCCTAAGAGACTTTTTCACAAGTGCCCCGATAAAAAAAGAAAAAAAGCAAGTGGCACATAAGTTCATCAACACTCTGGTTGTCAAGACAATAGAACGAATTCCTGGTGACGTAAGCAGCACACGGCTTCAGTTGAAGCCCCCCTTGTTTCCATGGTGTAGTAGCATTACAGAGGCAAGCATCAACTTCAGTAGAACGGACTAACGTGGCGAGTTGTGCAGAGAGGCTGAAAATGTGATGTGGTTAACGATGGTTCGCACGCTTGATTCTGCTCCTGTGAGACACTCTTCCATGCATCTCGCTCACATGCAAACATACTTTCCTCCTGCTCAGCCTCCCCTACGATTTCTTACCTATGGTGATGTTGAAGCCGTCAATGCTGAAGGTGGCACTCCGACCTTTCCTAAATCGATGCTTCTTGGAGCTGGCTTCCATCGCTTTGGCAACCTCCGGTCACCCTATCACCTTTTAATCTATTTCAATGCCTCTTGTCAGTTGCACTGCCTTGTTTCAGTTTCAGGAGGAAAAAAAAAATGTAGTCCTTGGACTCCCGCTGGACAAGGACTGTCAAAGATTCACTACTTCTTATTAAAAGACACCGAGCGGGAGAATTTCTGTTAGGTCCTTCTCCACACCTTTGACTTTTTTGTATATCTTTTCTCTTCCTCTCTCCGCTTCTCACACCTCAACGAGCTCATTTCAAGGAGCTTATGGCTCTTGATTTGTTGTTCTTCTCTCGATCTCCCTCCACCCCTCCCTCCACGCTTTCTCTCCTCGTCTCTCTTCCCGAGAGGTACAGTAGATGTGAGTGGTGGGTGGCGGTGGTAGTGGTGGTGAAAGTAAGGAGGAGAGGACATCTCTAGAGGTCTTTGCATGAACGTGACTCCTCCTACTGTCAAGAATTATTAGTAAAAGCATAGGAAGCTCACAGTTTGCACGACACAGGCCTATTATAGTTCCAGTTTTGCTCACACACACTCAAATAAATGTGTTGAGCGGCACATGTCGTGGCGCACGAGCACAGAGAGGAACTGAAAAAGTGGAGGAAAAGATAGCGACAGAGCATTATGTGTACTGAGTCAAAACGAGGTATTAAATCAATGCCACTGCTTTTAATTTTGCAGGAGTTACTCAGACTTAGAAAGCTGAAGCTGAAGTCATTAACGGGGTGCATAATGTTCTTTTGAAAAATAATGAAGCTCTAGGTTACCCAGTTGAATAGTTACATTAAGAGTGCACAAACTGCTTCAAATGTATTTATTTTCTCCTTTTAAGTGACTGCCGATTACTGGAAATGACACTGGAGCAAGGTTTTCTTCATCATTTTGAGTGAGAAAAAAAAACATCCCTCTCTGCATATAAAAACTACCTTTCCTTTACACATTACACAGCTCCTCACCTATGCACATAGACACACACACTTGCACGCACCAGATCAACAAAGGATAAAAAGCTCCCCTTATTAGCTCCATCTGACATTTAGCTGTGGGATTTGTCCATGTTTCATGTCCCCCCTGATTAGTGTCTGTGAGCGCTCTTTATGAAGGCTCATGGCTTGTTCTCACACCTTTTAAATTCAATAGATGTGCCTATAAAAGCAAATTACTAGTAATCCATATATATACTGCTAACTCTTCTAGCAGAAAAGCAAACCAACCCCTTTTTTTTCTCTTTACAGAATTGCTCATCATTTAAGCTAATATTGGTCTACAATATGTCTCTGTGTTTGTTCTTCTCTATTCCCCCTCTGGTCTTACCTTGAGCCTCTTTTTAATAACAGCCACCATAAATCATCTGATTTACTTCAGTGGCATGTTATATAATCCAAGCAATGTGACAACAAAGACAGGGGATTTAGAATTATTAACAAATTCCCATCTTAATAAGAGACAAGTTAATAAATCGTACAATATATCTGTGTGCTCTACAAATCTCAGCGGCAACCACTTACAAAAAATCCACACCACAATCACACACTGAAGAGTGATCAAACATAGAAACGAGCGTGAGTTTTCACCTGCAATTAAATAATCCCAGATCTGTCAGCCAATGACATAGTCAAATAAGGACATACAATGTGGTACAACAGAGAGAAATGAATGCAGTTAAGATTTCTAAGGAAAAGGGAAATAGATCACAATCAGGGGATCTATCCAATTATAACAGAGCCAGTTTGAGTCACTCAGTGCAGTTCCAGCGGACACATTATGCACTTGTTAGATAATAACCCTCCATCTCATTTTGTTTGCGAGCTACAATAAGAGCTCTTTATCCTCTCCTCCTGTCACACGGCTCTCCACAGCCTCCAATTGATACTGTATCTAGCAATTTGTGAGGATCCTAATTTTGCAACACTCTCACTGTGCACCCTCAAGTGCCCGCCTCTTCCCACATAGCTTTTATGTTAACGAGGTCATGTGTGGGAATACGGCAACTTTTTTATTCCTCCCTTTTGTCAGCAGAATTCCCAGGTAACCGTTTGTTTCAAAGGCTCAAAATTGTTACGATATGCTTTAATTTACTTTTACTGAATAACCAGCTGAGGCTACAGCTGTGTCAATATGATTAATGATTTTATCATATTGCTGCAGAGTCTTGTCCCCAACATTAAATTCAGCCCTGAATAATGAGTACAAAATAATGTGTGCAATTAATTCAAGAAGTACAAAGGTGCTAAAGGGCAGGGTTTTATTTGAGAGCTTATTCCACGAAAGTAGATGTCTGTTTAAATGTATGTATCATGGTCACAAAACACTGCAGTATCCAAGCTCCCCGTTTAATGCATTCAGGGTCATAGAGGTTAGAGAGCAGATTACATAATACACTTTAGTGAAGGAGTGTGTGTCTGTGTTCATGATGCTTTAGAAGGCTATGTGATGCTCTAAAGCTTCATATATTACCTTGTAATCTGTAGCAATGAAGGCTTTTCACAAAACATTCTGTTATGAGCAACAATAGGTGCTAATGTAAGGATGGTGGAGGCGTTCAGCGATCTGTTTAGGGCTTTCACTTTGGTCAACAGCAAGATATGAGGTATCTCATGAGCTCCACCGTTGGGCCAACATGGTCATATAGTTTAATATAATTCATATAACTACTGGACAAATTGCCCCCAAATTAATTGGAAACTACCCAAAGAATAAAGACTTTCCTTTTGGATAATGCATAGGATTTTTGTCTCGCCTCACCTATGGGTCAAACTGTCAACTTTGCACACACTGCATAAAATAATTACATTTCCAAGAAGGTTACTTTGTATATTCATTGTCTCCAGATAACAAACCATGATGCATTTGGTGACGCTCTGACCTTTCTTCAATGCTACATTGACATCAACATTTCCACAATTACACAATAAGTTTTAATGGGCAGATTTCACTGAAACTACACATGATATACTTCCCACATGATAAATCTCAAATGTCATTAGCTAAGTATTTGCATTCTACATATTGTGTTATGAATATGCTAAATATGCATAGGGACTGCCCTCTACTGGTTGATACTTTTGCAATTGAATTTCAGTATCGGCTGATCTCATGCCAGGTGACGTATATGGTGCTATTTTTTTTATCTATTCTTAAGTACAATGCACACTGATCAACATCACTGTAAATGTAAGTAACGACAAATACAACACAAGTACGATTTCATTTTCATGCAATTTCATATTTTTTAAATATATTTTATTTTATTATTATTTCAATTCTACTTATTTGGTTTCAATGTGTTGTTTCATTTATGTCTCATAGCTTTCACCACCCCTCATAATTGCATTAAGCCTATTTAATAAGAAAAGTGTCACTCGGAGCTGCTGATAGCAGCTTTAAAACACATGTTCCAAATGTGTGCCAAGAATTTTGGTTGACTTCCGTCAAGCTAATTACTCAACACCATGTAGCAGGTTGGTTTTAATGCAAGAGCACATTTCAAAAGGAGCATGCAGTGCAACAGCTGCTTTGAGAGGCGTATCCTATACATCTGTTGAGTCCTTGTCAAGATCCATTTATTCGAGGGTCAATAGGCCTACTGAACTGTCACTAGGCAACCGGAAGACCTTTTGGCCATACGGTATTGTGCATACACTACACTGAAGATGACAAGGGGTTGATATGCAAATAGCAATCATTACATTGGTCTAGATTTTTTGTATAATAGTTGTAGTAAACTAAGTTATTTTACTGTGTTTCAGTGTCTGTTTTTCTCACTCACGTCTGTGCAGACGGTGCTCGTTGGAACGATGCAAAAGAGACAGAACTTAGTTTTGATGGGATGTTTGCTAAACCTCGATGTCAATTTCTTCCAACAATTATTTTTCTTACCGTTTTAGACTTTATTGTTTTTAACAAACCGCTGCTTTGGTGGATTGCTGGTACAAAAAAATCCCCCCCCCTTTTTCTGTTATGTCCATTGAAGACGAACTATCGCTCAACCTTTGATCTGGCCATCAAACACCGAGACAGACCACCACCAGCAGATATTAATTAGTCGTGAGGATAAAGGGGGGGGGGATGAAAGTTTATTTGAGGGATTAGAAATATATCATTATAATACATATATCATCGTGTACCAAATGAATCCCAAACAGTCTTGTCTTTATTTGTAGTAAGCAAAGGTCCGATCCAATAAAACTGCATTTTTCTATTATATGTAGACTCTCAGTTAAATAAAAAAATAACCGGATTATATTCCATTTCTGAGCGCTTATAAACTGACATTTCACCGTCATTATATTGTGTAATTCATTTAAAACATGACATCAGTTTTGGGTCTTTTTTGATTGCGTAATCTGTCCCAGTAGCACATCGAGATTGAAGACAACAACTATCCAATGAGACAGAAAAACCAGCTCATTAGAGGTCTGCCCTAGACTGTTGAACGACCTGCACTTCTTCAGTCCCACACCACTGTCACCACAGTGACACAGGCATGTAATTAAGACACACAGGGTGTCAGGGAGCTCGCCTTGTCCCCTGCTAAATACTCATTAGAGGCACCTTTAAGGGTGATGTTAGTCTGTGTTGCAAACCTGAGGGAAATGAGCTGACAAAACAGAGAGCTTCATGAACAGTCATCTGAATCCTGCTGCACACAGACCCTGAAGGGGAGGGGGGGGTTTGGGCTATACAGTGCACATGTTTAGCTAATGATTTTTGCACCAGCATGGTTCCAGATCAAAGAACCAAAACCAGTTGGGTCAGTGTTATGTCAGCAGGGCAAACACATGTAAACCTTTTGATTAGAACCAAGCATGGTGCACCCCAAACATCATCCTCCCAACAGAGGAAATCAACCAATCAGTGTTTTATGGACAGGGTCAGGAAATTACAGCAATTCTGCTCTTTGCACAAAAGTGTCACACATGTAGTGTTGACGACCCAGCACACTATGCAAATGATAACACTGTCACCGAGGCTACACAGCTCATACACCAAAGATTAAAACTTGCCGCACCTAATTGAGTAAATCACGTGAAAATATATTATAAGGCATAGTTAGGACTTGGGGGAAAAGCAAATCAGTTAAAGGTGCCCTTTCTTGTCACCAAAACGCATTGTGTGTATTCTTAAGGGTCTGTCAAACTTTTCAACTGAAACCTGTATTTATGATATCCACGTTTAGAAGCTAGCAATTATTTTCTGCCTTAACTAGCACATTGCTGCATATGTTGGCACTCATACACACAGTTTAGGGTTAATCCTCTGATTGAAGGACGACCCTGCTCTACCACTGAGCCACAGTCGCCCCTTAACTTAAGCGTATCTTTAAGGTTAGGGAAAGGTTGTGAGTACAAGTGCATATCACCAATGTCAACAATGACTAGATGTATAACGGCACATGTGAACCCAAGCCACCCATGTTGAAGGAGGAATATTTCAAGTTAATTTTCACTTAGCTATGATAATCACACCACTTCCTGTTCTGACACAAAATGTTGGTATGAATGTAACTTTCAAATGCAATTCACATAATATAAGCACAATTACATAAAGTAAGGTTGCCAAGATGTATACCAAAGACAGATGGGATTTTGTTTTCTGGTTCCTTATTCATGCCTCCTCTCCTCCTTCACCGGCATCTTTTCCTTGCTCTCTAGGTTTTTGGGTTGTTGGTTCTGATAAAGTTAAGTCATTCTGTATTAACCTGTGAGAAGAAAACTGTTTTCATTCATTTTCTTACAGATGGGATGAATTGTAAATATTTAATCATTTTGTCCCTTTCAAATTCAAAATAACACACTCAAATGTTAAGTCAGCTCTAAAAGTATAACCTTGGATCGACAGACTCTTCAATACAGTTGTTGTCTATGAGAATTTGAACGTATTCATCTTTTATTGGTTCGTGTTGCCTCTATAATGTATAATATTTCAACCTTCCTATCAAATTAACTGTAGCATCCAATTACAAAACAGATTTCCAACCAATAGGCCAGCTGATGCCTCTTGATTTATTAATGAGCCATGCATCATTACTAGTAGATACAGTAGCAGTAGCATACATTAGTCTGTCATTCAAAAAACACTAATCAGCTTTTACTTTGCCCCCAATATGAACATATATATGAAAATTGCGCACTCATTTTTTTGTATGCATGCTGCCTTTGTTTGTTACTCATAAAGATTTACTGAAGAGGAATAACTTAATCATGTTCTGCAAATGTTGGTAACCTTTTATGTCACGCCCCCCTATTTAGCATTTATTAGCAAAAGTGTATATTAATTTAACAAAAGGTTATCTTTGCCCTCAAAATCATATGACGCTACAGTCTCAAACAGAACTTTACTCCACTGCCTCTAATCCAAATGTGCTTCCTATTAAAATACCATTCAGTGTGACTAATATACGCTACGAGAGTGACTCCGGCTCCTTGTACGCCACAGGAAACTGACTGAAAATGACCCAGTTCTTGGGCCAGTAATGCAATCAACAGCAGAGTAATTGATGCTCCTCAACATCCCTATTATGATCTCTCAAGTATGTTATATTTACACCTGACTGTATGACTGATTGTAAGACATGCTCATGCTGAACATGTATTCTGGGTAGTTGAAACAGCCTTGACATCATTTCAAATGATCCATTCATCTTAACCGAAGGGACTTGTGTGTCCTCTCATTTTGTTTGGCAGCTGGGATAAGAGCCAAAGTAAGAAGTTGTTAAAGCTGATGTCATATTGTAGAATCTCTAAACTTCACAACTACGCAGCAGTTGAGAAACTCTACACCCATGGGACTACATATAACTGAAGGGACCCGACCAGATAAGAGGATCAGGAGGTTGGTGTCAGTGTTTTGTTCCTCCGGAGGAAGCAGATGAGTTCACCGTCAGCTGAGAGTCAGGGAAGACACTCCTCAACACACATGAACATCACTGGGGACCGGGGGGGAAACTCAACGGGAGTCTACACTGTCATACGGCCATGGAAACGCCACATTAAAGATGGTATTTTAGGAGCCAGCCAGGGAGAATAATCTTCCTCTGGGACAGATATGCAGGGAGTTGGAACTAGAGGTGGCAGCAGTGGAGACAGCTGGAGATAAACAGGATGAACTGAAGGAAACACTGACTATCACAAAGCCAAAAAAGTGAAAATAAAACAACCTTAAATAAGTTTAAGGAATTAAAAACGTTGCAATCAAACAATAGTTAAAGGCTACACAGATACTTGTACCGTAGACAGATTCACTAAACTGTCAACAGCCGGAGGAAATGTTGTACCACGCATGTCTCGTGAAAAAAATCACTTCAGATTTACAGGCAAATAAGTATCAAACATTGGTAATGCAAATAAATGATTGGAGCTTAATGTGTGCAGCCATTCCCTTTACAAATATATCATAACATGACCGGCAACTCATTTCTGCTGTGCTTTCACCAGATCTTTCCAATAAAAAGCACACATCTCTACAATATTGCCGTTTCACGTGTGAATTTGTTAAAACTAATAGGACTGTAATTTGGTTTATTTCCGTCTGGGGGACACCGCACACATCAAAGAGATGCTTTGGTAGTGGAGATATGTTGCATTGAGGCTGGCCATCAAAGAGATCTGCGTCATTCAATGAATACCTTTTTTTTTTCCAGTAGCATATTAACAGTAATCCTCTGAAGTGACCAGTTTGTCTCATCTACAGATAGATCCATGAACTGAACTACAGAGATGTGCAGTACAAAGAAACACAACAGCTGTATTTGAGGCCGGGTGCTTACAAATACTGAGAGACGTTAGTTTTATTCAAGCATGATAGAAAACGTTCTTACTAAATGGGCTAAATATGCTTACTGAGTAGCCATCCATCACCATAAACGCCTACGTTTACTGACATTTATTAAGAGAGTGCGCACTACGTGACCTTCAGGTGGTGATCAATTCACAAAAGTACAACGACAAACGTGGATAAACTGCATGGGTACACTGCATGTCAGTGGTGTACTGTGACTATGGTACAGTACTTAAGTACAATTCTAGATACTTTACTTGAAGTATAGGCCTACTTGCAGTACAGAAGTATAAGCAACATGCACTTATTATCAAAAGTAAAACCACTCGTAATGCCACCCTTTCAGTGTAATCATTTTATGTAGTCAATTATTTAATAATATTAATAGAGTTATTAGTTAAAACTTAAGAACTCTTTATAAAGGGACACTTGTTAGAAAGTGGCAGTGTAAACTTTTGAATATAAGATTTACTGTTGCATGTTCCTGGTAAGATAATAAGAGTTTCTGGCTAAACTCGGTTTGATTGAAACCTTTTTTACAGCAGACATTTTGACATGTCACAGCTAGAAAAGCACAGGTGTAATTCGTAACACTAATGACATCTGCATCCCATTTAGATCAGAGGGACCTGCTACAGCACATGCTGCTTCACTGGTATACTGGGATCGGTATTGTTATTGGTTCCGTCTGTGCTTTTTGCTGCTGTGACAAGTCAAAATGCCTGCTGTGAAAAAGGGCATATTTGCTACTGCCGGTGAAGGAAGTTTTCAAATAAAATGACAGTAACACGCAATACAAATACTCCAATAGAAGTTAAAGTTTTGCAATAAAAATGTAATTAAGTAAATGTAATGTAAAGATAAATGCTGGTAAAATGTGCATGTGCCTGCTAGATTTGCTTTTACTCACCAGACAGAAACAACAATGATAATATACTGAGTGTTTGGTAAATTTTGGAATCAACCAGCAGGTAGAACAAAAAGTAAATTTCCAACCTTAGTGAGTGGAACTTTACTTTTTATGTTGTAGTTTATCTCTGTTCTTGATCTGACACGTAGTGCGAAGGATAAGTTTAAAGTACCATAAAATATAAATATCAAGCACAAGTACAAGTAGCCTACTTCAATCTGTGCAGTTCATATGCAGCATTATTATTATTATTATTCACAGACTTCACGTACTCCACAGAGGTGTATTACTAACATGCAGTACATGGATGGAGTTTGTTGTGCAGCTGGGTAACTTCTCATATTAGTAAACATTGAACTGACCTCTGAGTTGACCTTCAGTGTTCTTCGCAGTGTGTTTGGCTCCATCCGAGTCTTGTCTGCTCAGCACCCCGGACAGCGACTGACGGGAACTCTGGCGTCCGGTTTGGCACGACACGTTGAACCGTGCGGACTTCTTCCTGGCTCGGTCCGACCCCGGAGCGGACCGGCTCCTCTCCGGGTCGTGGTTCTCCGGCTCTGAACCCACTTTCACTAACGCGTTCCGTGTCCGTGTCAGAGCAGAAGTCACGGAGCCCATCACAACAACGACGACAACGAACACAGATGGAAACTGTTAACTTGTCATGTTGTCAGAGTCACTGATGAGCCACCTGGTAGTGGATCATGGACCGGTCCTCCGGTGCTGTCTGCTCCTCAGGTAGAAGCTGCTCTCCAGGAACACACCTGTCTCTCGGGGCAAACCGGCGAAAACAACCGGCATCAATTAACAGGATTATTCAAATGAGCAGCAATCCAAATGCACTGACGTACAGACACCTCGTATTGTTTATGATCATCATAAACATAAACTAACTTTACCTTTCTGTTTTAAAGTGTCTGGTAGAGATTATCGCGAGATTTGATCAGGTAGAATTGAGGCTGAATTAAAATGTGGTTTTGAGGTTGATGTGATACTTCTGTTAACCACCACTGGAGGTAGTTCAGTTGACATTAATCCCCAACAGGTGGCAGTCAAATATAGCAGGCTCTCTGTGATTTAACTGAAATGTACCTAAAGCAGGGTTATCCCTCTTTTGTAGACTGATTCGCCTCTTATTTTCCTTAAGTCTTATTTTGTTAAGCTTATGGACTACAAACTACAGTTTCTACCTTCAGATCCTCTAAGTGTAGCAATGCGACAATGTAAAATAATGCAATAACAGACGCCTGCTTTTTAAAATCTTACAAAAAGTATCAAAAGTAAAAAGTGCCTTTGGCCTCTTGCAGTGTTACTTTTGTGTAATAAGCATCCTTCTGTAAGCTGTTTGAGGGGAAGTTTAACAACTTTCTATGTATAATGTTGGCTAGGTAAATCTTTTAAAATGCATCATTATTTGTGCGCAAATCATGTTTTTCATGTGAAAAATAACTTTAATAGATACTTTTAGTGCAGTAAAAACTCTGACCCTAACCCAAACTCTAACCTAACCCAAACTCTGACCCTAACCCAAACTCTGACCCTAACCCAAACTCTAACCTAACCCAAACTCTAACCTAACCCAAACTCTAACCTAACCCAAACTCTGACCCTAACCCAAACTCTGACCCTAACCCAAACTCTAACCCCCAAACTCTAACCTAACCCAAACTCTGACCCAAACTCTGACCCTAACCCAAACTCTAACCCAAACTCTGACCCTAACCCAAACTCTGACCCTAACCCAAACTCTAACCTAACCCAAACTCTAACCTAACCCAAACTCTGACCCTAACCCAAACTCTGACCTAACCCAAACTCTAACCTAACCCAAACTCTGACCTAACCCAAACTCTAACCTAACCCAAACTCTAACCCAAACTCTGACCCTAACCCAAACTCTAACCCAAACTCTGACCTAACCCAAACTCTGACCTAACCCAAACTCTGACCCTAACCCAAACTCTAACCTAACCCAAACTCTAACCCTAACCCAAACTCTGACCCTAACCCAAACTCTGACCCTAACCCAAACTCTACAAATGGAGTTGAAGTATAAATGTTCTTATTATGTTAATGTAATGTTCCTATACATATTATATCTTATTATGCAACGTCAACATTCATACAAAGTTTTGATAGTATTTCGAGCAAATAAACATGCGGCAGATCATTGTTTAAGATTATTACAATTGATAGTTATTTGACACAGTGTTGACAAACAATCTTACCTCAAGGTCTGGTTTAGAAGCAGTTCTGGAGCTTTCAATCATGTCATGTGATCTTCACCATTTGATGGAGTTTGCACAGTTGTCATGAAATTGTCGATTTTCCCTTTTTTTCTGAACACATGTTGGCTTTAAAACTGACTTTAAAAGTTCATCCTTAACATAGGAAACAGCAGCTGACAAAACGAATTTACCTCAAATTCCATTTAGCAGCTGTAATTAATCAATCATTTATATTAGTACTAAATTGCCTTAATATAGTAATTATGCTGTTACTTCTGTCTACTCTGTATGACTAATCTCATTTTCAGCAAGACAGTCAAGGCTGCTGTACCTGGGATGCTTATGGATCCACCAAGTCTGAGCTATCATTATTCAAATATGAACTCCAAAAGTGTGAGACTACATACTGGTTTATTAGATACACATGTACAACCCGTTGTCAAATACCAAAGCCCTGCAAAAAAACCATATGCTTCTTTATGTAGCTTGTCGTGTTGAGAGACATGATTTAACTCTGTTCATTTCAGTTTTAGGGCCTCTGTTAGTGGTGGTGTTGGATTTTATTATTTTGTGTTGTTTCTAATACTTTGTCTCGCTTGTGTATGCAAATGTATTTGGGGTTAACGTAAGCAGGAGAACCAGGAGAAGACCGCTGAAGCTCCTAAATAAGACAGTAGGTTTATTCGGTGTATTCTATCAATGTTTCTTCTATTCTTTAGTGTCTTATACACTTTAAATAAAATTAATCGCATCTTATTAAGCTTGAAAATGTAGTCTCTAAATCAGTTTTGCGTCTTGATACAGCCGATGCATGTAATATTCTTACCTTATTGCGATTCTAAAAAGAGATGTGGATATTGTAGTCCGAAAAAAACAAAACATTTCTACAATTTATTCATGAGGCATTGTTTTACTACTTCTACCTAATTACCATAAAAGTATGACCTGCAAAACTAGCAAATACCAGCAAAGTATCACAACTAATGCACAGTATCTAGTTACAGTCTCACTGCTTTATTGCTGCGTACAGGCAATTGTGACATCTTTAGCATACAGATTTCCTGGAGTGTGCGTGCTGTATTGATCAAAAATACTACTTTGGTTACAAATAAAGGTTTCTGCAGACCTCAACGAGGATTTCTATGTTGTGGTGTATCATTACTGTGTCTAAACGAATGTAACAAAAGATAATACTTTCAGCAGAGGAGGAAGCAAAATACAGTCTGTGTCAACTAACAGGCTTACTGGATCATCACATATAAAGGCACTTCTTGAAGCTGTTTGCTTTTTGTGTAGTTTGTTTTGTTTGCTTGCTTGGAGCCCTGGTGAAATGTGTTTCTTCATATTGCTTTTGTTGATTGTTTGGCAAAGACAAAGATATTATTAATCCATGTCATCGTGGTTCTGGGTTGACTCGTTGATCACCTGAACGAGGATGTAGAGGAGAGAGAAAAGGTGAGCAGGGCTGTGTGTTTGAGCTAAAATGACCAACAGAAAATGACTTTATTGATTGAAAATCACTTAAAGTGGATTCTACCTGACCGTCCCTGGTCTCAATGGTCTTGATTAGAACCTTCTTAGTTGTTGTAGATTCAAAATGGGGCTTTGAATCAATCATTGTTTCTAACAAAAAAGAAACATAGTGTGTTGTTTTATTATCTGGCAATTTAATTACCAATAGTTACATTCCTGCTGTGGCAACATGCAGACTGCGATTCCTACCTCTCAGGTTCAGAGATGAGAAGTTTGGCAGTGGGGTGGTGATTCTGAAAATAGAGAAAGCACAGTCCACAGATCAACATGGGTGCCTTTGTTGCATTTCATGAATGTTCCTATGCATATCTGACAGATAGACTTTTTGAAGATCTTCATCCCCCACCTGCTCTCCTCTCCTTCCAGCAGCTTCCTGTAGGTGGCGATCTCAATGTCCAGGGCCATCTTGACATTCAGGAGGTCCTGGTACTCCCGCAGGTGACGAGCCATCTCGTCCTTCATGTTGTGAATGTCCTCCTCCAGGCGGCCAATGTTGTCCTGGTAACCGCCCGTCTCCTGGGAGAAGTTTTCCTCCATCTCGCTCATCTGGCGCTCCATGGACTCATTCTGGGACGGCAGCCAAGTGGGAACAAAATGACACTTAAGCAGTAAAAAAATGTTTTATATTAAATATAAATGTGTTGTTTTTTTTGCAAACATGACTTGTGAAGATAAACTATCCCTGGATATTTATCTATATGCTATGTTATTATTCAAAGAAATGCAACTTTTTTCTAAACCTTTTGTCCATTTGTTTAATTCCAGCTATGTATTCATTGAAAACACTGTTTTTGCATTGTAATCTTTAATACTACAGTGTAAGCCTAAAGTTGCATACTTACAGTTCCTTTAAGGGCATCCACCTCACAAGTAAGTGCCTGAACCTGGCGTCTGTAGTCATTGGCCTCTTGCTTGGCAACTCTCAAAGCGTCATTATGCCTGGCTGCAGCTTCAGTGAGGTCAGCAAACTGGCAACCACAGTGACAAACATAGAGAGAAGAGGGGAAGAACTGAAATGTCAACTGTTCAATAAATGATGAGTCAGAGGCTGAGGGAGAGTGACTGTGGCAGAGGGTGAAGCATGTAAATGAAGAAAGATGTGGCAACAAACGGCTTGAAGACGTTAAACTGCAGCTTGGTGGTTGAAGGCAACACTATTCACATCAATCCAATGTTTAAAGGTCATAAAGAAGGAAAGGTTCTTCCTAGCAGCATTGGTTTTCAGCCTTTTTGCAGATGATTTAACGCATTTTCAAGAAAATATTCTAACTTAAAACAAGCAATTTTTTGGCACAAATGGGGTCCTGTTACCAAACAGTCACCCGTTAACAGATCAAGCTGATGAGGAGCGACATTATCAGGAGTTGTGTTTATGGCCACCTGATGAATGTCAGTCCAGTATTCAGTCTGTTTTGGTCTCTACCAAGTCCTGGAGGAAATATGTGTCTCCTTGGCTGCTAAATGCTCCTCAGAGTTCACCATTGAGTTGCTTACTTTGTCAGTCATTTGGTGCTGTGCAGGTAGTGCCTACTTAAGCCTAGAACACTGCTGACAAGGGCCATGAAACTGGACCAAAACTGTTAAGTTGGGGGCCAGAAAACGAAAACAAAGAACTGAAAGGCACAAAAATGCTCTATAGGGCTAATAAGATCTGCTGTCAGGTGGGTTCAATATATAATAGTTTCCAAATAATAAGTAGTCAAGTGATCATTTATTAACAAAACATAAAAAATGTATATAGCTGTTTTTAATTGTATGGATTTCTTTCTCTCCGGCTTTGTTTCAGGTCTTTACCTTGGATTTGTACCATTCCTCTGACTCGTGGATGTTTTTGGAGGCCAGGTTCTCATACTGCAGACGGACGTCTCTCAGAGCAGCTGTCAGGTCAGGTTTAGCCATCTCCATGTCCACATGCACATGCTGCTGCTGCTGGATCTGGCTCTGCAGCTCCAGCATTTCCTGCAAAAGAATCAATAGAACTGGCATGTACAGTCACATAGACTATATATTTGAATGTCCTTTTGTGTACTTTTCTATGACTTTCCTGGTTGTATCAAAATTGCCCTGATGCATTGAACCCTCCCAGTTTGGTACTCTGACCAGTGGGCAGATTAACAAATACCTCAAATGATTTGGTCCAGTATTCATTAGGGGGCCTTTAGCTTCTTAGCCAGTCCATGTGCATGTGTTTCCGCAGTAGACTGGGTCAACTTTAGACTCATAAAAGGAAGCCTACCTCATCGTGCAGCTTCTTGAGGAAGTTGATTTCGTCCTGGAGTGACTCAACCTTCCGTTCCAGGTCCAGTCTGGCGAGGGCAGCATTGTCCACATCCTGTGTAGTAACACTGACCCTTAAGAAGGTGACTTGTGAAGGTGACATGAACTATGCATTATGTGTTTTCTGACATAGAAGGAAATTACTCTGTCACACATGCTGTACAGGCGCACTCACACAATGGCCACGTACACACAATGACCCACTGTTTAGCGAGGCAAGGTCACAAACACATGCATCCAATAGAAATCAACTGCAGGCACATGACAAGTGTCACTGCAGATGTTTCCACGTGATTTCCATGTGTTATAAATACTGCAGCACCTTTTATGCCACAGTCCTTGAGTACATCAAAGGCAGATTGGCAGTGGTAGACCTGCAGTAAAGGTCAGTTTTGAGGTACTTGAACTTTACTTGAGTATTTGTATTGTATACTTTATACTACTCCACTACATCTTAGTGGTAACTACATTTTACTTCACGACATTTCTTTGACATTCATAGTTACTGATCACTTTTTAGAACAAGAATTTATATGATGAGGTCATTAAATATGATGCAGTGCTTTACTTTTAAATTACACAGTAGTGTATAAAGTACCTGAAATTGGCTAAATATTGACAAATTACTACATTAAGTAATTAAAAACAGGGGAAAAACTATAAAATTGATAATATAACACTCAACAGATTGAGTACTTTTACTTTTGGTACAATATACTAACTTTAACTTTAATAATAATGCAGGACTTTAACATGTAGTTGAGTATTTTATATTAAGGTAGTTCTACTTTAACTTACTTTAAGACTCTTAATGCTTTCTGGGGTTTTGTCCAACGGTGCACACTTACTGTATAATAAAATAAGCTGCATGCCTGCCTATCCTTACTTCTGGGATAAAGGTTTAAAAAAATAAATCAGTGAGATGTTCTTTATAAATTAATATGACTTAATAAAAGGAGTCACTGTACAGCACCCAGAACCCACAAAGCATTATTCACAAGGCCCATAATCCCATGTGTTGTTACCTAACTGCATTTTTAACCCAAAAGTCTCTACATTTTCCACTAGAAGCTCTGTTACTGAGTGGTTTAAGATACAGTAATTACTGCAACTTACCATTTCATAACTTTACTGAATGAAGCATGAAGCAAATGCTCTCTCGTGAACAAAACATATTGTAATGTAAAACGTTTGTATTGTATTCAAAACATCCTCCTATGTTCTATTTAATTCCATTCCTCGTTGGTACACACTTCGCTGTGCCACAGGACCGCTGTGCTTTGTCAGGGCGTTGGCAGGCTGGTAATTGAGGTATCAGCAAACGAAGGAGCTTTGCCCCTGCTCTAATGCCACAAACAAAGTGTGCTATTCAGCAGGGTTTCCCAAACAGGCCCGGGGCTGGAAGAGTGACTGTCTGCCTGACTGAGCGAGAGCCAGCTGCAGGCCCTGCATTGTTGACTCTGTGCCACCGTGGCAGGAACACAGGGTGACTTCCTTCCTGCCATTCATACAGACAAGGTCACGATGGTGTGATGTACTGATAACATACCGCACGCCCTAAAAAGCACATCATCACTGGAGAATTTTAGTTTACGCTTGTTTATGTCTGCAGCAACGCCAGTGCTCATTGTTGCTTTTTGTACCGTGACATTCATTTGAAACTTTTTGCATTACTCATTAAATCATTGAATTAATCGCCATTATAACGCAGTGATAGGGAACAATCACAGACAAAACCGATCGCGAGTGACACGTCTATGTCCTCATGCTGTCCCGGAATGAAACAGCCGGATCACATGGTGGCTTGTCTTCTCGCTCTGATAACCACATCGGGCCCACAATGTTGTTGTGTCCGGCTCATTCAGTGTGACCGGTCAGACTTAAAAAGATCTCCTCTCACTTCAGGCCTGATTTAACTCAACAGCCACAACTTGGCCTTTTGTACCAGGACAGGGTCAGTTCTGCTCTGCTCTGCAGCTATTCGGGCTCATGGCTCAAATCTGCTGTTGTGCCACCAGAAGAGAGCATTCCTGTCTCTGAAGCTCATGGGGAATAATTAGATAGAGATCACGGGAGAGAAAATGGACATCGACACCATTTAACGGTTAGAAGGGTGACTCAGAGATAAGTGTCTGTTTATCTCATCTCCTTGACATCACCTGTCATCAATTTAAAGCCGTTAATTTAAGCAGGAATAACTGAGAGTGCTCCGGAGCCATCAGCATCTCCTGCTGTTGAAAAACTAAGGTCATTCCCTTTTATCACTCTCTTTGCAAGATACCTATCCATCACATTTAAACACAACAGAGGCAGAGATGTACCGGTTTTTCAACAATGTTAAAGCACTTTATTTCATCACATGAATCATACTGTACCTGTCTGAAGTTCTGCATGGTGCCCTCAGCGTCCTCTCGCTGGGAGATCTCATCCTGCAACCTGCACACAGAGACAAAACACATAAAACCTTTTTATTTCCCATAACAGCCGATGGAAAAAAAACTAACAAGATTTTTCCTTTTTTCTGCCTACTCAGCTCTATTTGCCCTTGCCTCCATGAAATAATGATGAAATAATAATCAGTGAGGGAATGAACTCAGACAGAGAGCTTGCTGCAGCACTGCAGAGCCTGGCATGTATTCACTTATCTCCAGTCTAAATAAGAAGTTTATGAATAATAAAAAAGGGACACATGACGGTCCAGGCCTGCACAGTGTAACAACATTACATTACATTACATTACATTACATTACAGTCATTTAGCAGACGCTTTTATCCAAAGCGACTTACAGGAAGTGTATTCAACATAGGTATTCAAGAGAACTACT
The DNA here is from genome assembly GCF_027596085.1 of Anoplopoma fimbria. Classification (NCBI taxonomy): domain Eukaryota; kingdom Metazoa; phylum Chordata; class Actinopteri; order Perciformes; family Anoplopomatidae; genus Anoplopoma; species Anoplopoma fimbria. Next base: position 26,779,720 of record NC_072451.1, on the reverse strand, counting down.
AGTCACCAGAAGTCATCAGTGCATCTCCTTTCTTAAACAAGCATCTTAAAGCATAAACCAGAGCAAAAGTATAGTGCAGAGGCAGATTACTACGAAAACAATAATTGCAACAGACTAATACGAATATAATAAGTGCTACAAACTACTAGGAATAGGATAAGTGCAGTAAACTAATACGAATTCAATAATTGCAACAGACTAATCCGAATGCAGTGAGTGCAACAACTAATAGGAGTTGTTGCCCTCATGCATGGAGCTCCTGTAACCCCACACAGAGAACACCCCCTACTTCTCTCTCAGCCGGTCCATGTCCTCCGCCAGGTTGTCCCTGTAGACCTCCACCCGGGCCTTCTCGTTGGTGAGCTGGTCCACCTGGCGCCTCAGCTCCCTCATCTCGTCCTCGTACAGGTCTCCGACCCGGGACGTGCCTTTGCCCCGCAGCTGCTCCAGCTCTGCCAGCAGGATCTTGTTCTGCTGCTCCAGGAAGCGAACCTTGTCGATGTAGTTGGCGAAGCGGTCGTTGAGCGACTGCATCTGCACCTTCTCGTTGGTGCGGTTGGACATGAACTCGCTGTTGATGGCCTCGGACAGGGAGAAGTCCAGGTTCTCGGAGGACAGCCGGGGCATCGCTGCGCTGCTCCGGAGCCTCTGCGTCCTCGATGCGTAAAGGCTCGGCCCGGAGGAGAGCCCGGAGGAGAGCCGGGAGGAGAGCCGGGAGGAGAGCCCGGAGGAGAGCCCGGAGGACCGCACCGGGATGGAGAACTGGCGGCTGGAGTAGCCGGTCCTGGCCGGGACCCTCTCTCCACCGAACATCTTCCTGTAGGAGGACTGTGAGCCCGCTTTATAAGACATCCTTCTGCTCCTCTGGTCCAGATGCATCAGCGGAGTGCGTCTCCTAAAGCCCTCCTCTTATAGTCTCCTCCTCATGCAACACTTTGACTGTCCAATCAGAGAGAGGAACCATCTGTCAGGTCTCCCAACAGATCCTGGATCGAACCAGACAAACTGTTATTGCGCACATTTAAGTCATGTGGTTTTTTTTTGGTTTTTTTTAAGGATTTGGCATCAAAGTCGTCGCTGTGCACCGAGCTGACCACATCAGAGTAACCACAGTGGTGTCCACACAGTGTCAGGAGGCTTCATGGTTCTTTTTGAGGATTTATTTTGGATGCTGGCCAAATCTGTTCACAAATAATAGAGAAGTAGGATATGGGTCTGATCCACCAGAACAATATATGTTTACTTAGCATTTGTCGGGACACAGAAGATGGAAATGAAGTTGAGATTGAGACATTTAAATGTGTTATTCTGGTTAGAGAAGAGGGTTTTCCCACAGCTCTCTCCATGTCAGGACATTTTCCATCCTGAAAAATCCAGATTAGTGACATCATGCAGTGCTGAGAATTGCTTCCTGATATTCGATTCATCCATTTAATCAATTTCTTTCTTCACCTGTCTCTCGCTCTAGATAGAAACATACACTCCAAACACATTTCCACACTGCGTGGGCTTGTCCAATCTGTTTTACGTAGTGTCATAAGACTTCTTAATAAACTGTCACCCACGCATGCTTATACTTGTTTTCATCAGCTATGGTGTGTGTGCATGTATGTGTGTGAGAAAATGCTTTAAGGGGGGAAGTGAAGTGCAAGTCAGCAGCTTCACGATGGTTAATCAGGTTTAGAGGACATGTGCAAAACATGCTTATCTATTACGCACCAATACTTTGATTGGTCCCGTCCTCACAGAGGGAAAGAGAGAAAAAGACAGTCAGGTTTGGCTGGGGAACAAATCAAAGTCATCCAATACCAGCAGGGTTTGCCGCAGGCTCATGCTATCAGCTTCTTCTTAGTCACCCCTTCTACAAACTGACCTGCAGTAAATAATAAACATATCAGATATGTCAGAGGAGACTCTTTTTCCTCTCCCTGTATGTCTTTCTGTGTCTTTTTCTTTCTCCCGTCTCTGCATACAGAGCTGTCAGTGCTGCAGTGCTGCTGACGAGCTGAGATTCAGTGATTGTGAAGGGAGGGCAGCAGAGCTGAGCCAGAGACTCTCTACTCTCAGCAGCACTGCTCTGGTGCTACTGGGGGTGCAGAGCTCTTTACAGAACACGAAAGAGCTGATGTTTGTCGACTAGATAGAGCAGCCTTAATGCACAAAGATTTATTTCGCAAAGATTTTCAAAAGAAAGAGTGTCTGGCGGGTTCAGGTGGCTGCAGTGGTTTGAAGTTGGCATGCTGCCCCCCCCCCCTCAAAGGTATGACTGTGCAGGGAGAAACAAAGCTACTTAGTGAGCTGGTCTGATGTCTGTGAAACATCATTGGTTGCAAAAAAAAAAGGTGCAGTTTTAAAGATTAAACTACAGTCTGAGCAAAATGGAGAACAAGTTAAGGGTTTGACTTGTATCTTTGTTGTCCTTTCTCTAAGTATGCACTGAACAATTAAGTTTACTTATTTATTCATTATTTCTCTGTAACCCACATTTTGCACTGGGTTTTTTTTTTCTCCTGTTGTATAAAGTGGTTGAAGAAGTATTCAAATGACTGACATAAACACAAGTAGCAATACCACACCACAAAATACTCATTGCCCTTAAAACTGTCAACCTTTAATTACAAGTACTTGCAACAAAAAGTACACAAAAAAATAGAATACTCATTATGCAGAATGGCTCCTGTCAGTGTTATATGATCAATCCACTGGATTATTATTATTGATGTATTCAATTGGAATCAGCCCTTTAGAGCTATGAATTGGTCCAGATCATTTTAACTGCTTTATATACTTCAGAGTATAATCTACATTATAAAATCATTTGTCACGTGTGTTGAATGTTAATCTAAAAAGTAACCAGCTGTGAAATAAATGCATAGTGAAGTAAACACAATATTGTAAGTACCAAATTGAGTAAATGCAAAAAGTGTTGTTACTTTCCACCGCTGCTTTGTGTGACATCATCTTGGAAAGTACCAGCCAGAGAAGGAGAGCTTTGCAGCTTTTCTTTTCTTTTCTCAATCGCACTGAGAAACCCAATAGAGAGGCAGTGTCAGGAGGGTGGAAAGGAAAAGCCACTCACAGCCGGCTTGAAGATTTTTTGGGATACAAATTTGTTGTGAGTTTGGAGCAGTACAACAATATTCTAGTAAAGGTTGTGGTCACAGGATATGATCTTCTAAAATACACTTATTGTTTGACTTATCCTCAAAAGTTTATTCTTGTAATTTCTACTTACTAAAAAAACTTTTTTTCTTATGTCTGGCCCAAAAACAATCCTCTGTTCTTAACCCAAAGTAAGTTGTTACAATAGTTTCTTATCATGGGACTGCAATGTATTTTAGTATTTGACTCAAGAAGTACTGCAGTAGAGGAAATATTGAGATCTTTTCATTTAAGGGGAACTCTCCTGATTTTATGCAGCATAGCTTGTTTACAGGTATTGGCTATGCAAATGCATCATTGCCAGTGGTGTTAAGGGCCCACACAGGGGCCCCAGTATGAGTAAACAGTAAAATCCCATTACTAAAACAGGCAATGGATATTCACATGATCAACTCCAGCTTAGAGGCAGGGGGGCTGCAAAAATTCCTGCTCCCGGGCTCATTATGAGCCAGCCTTGCCAGTGTTGGCCACAAAAACAGACAGAGGAGGCCGGGATTGTCACAGACAGAGCAGGGATTGTGTATTGCTGATCTGTCAGCTAACTGCAGCGACAGAATGCAGACAGTAGGCCGTAATTATTGTTAGTAGCCCCGTGTTTGCCAGTGCCATAGTTTAGGCCAAATAGCTCCCATGCTTGGCAATGTTTGGAATTTATCGTTTGGTCCCTTTTATTTTTGTTGCTGAGGTTCCTTTTTCTCTCTCCAAAGCAACACCACTGCAGGGGAGATCGTTAAACAGAATGTACAACAGGACTAGAAGAAGAACCAAATCAGACCCAACATTAGTCAGAGTCAGTCAGCATATAATGGGACGGGGCAACAGATAAGCTAAATCTTGTTTCTGGGTGTAATCGCTTCAAAACCGCAGGCACCGACCGGGCAGCAAAAAGGCTTCCTTTGTTTCACCTCCCATGATGGTGAATCACGGACCATCGCGCCCAGTCGCCATAGCAATCGGCACCAACATTATTTGCCAGTGTTGAAACCAAGACACCTAGAGTTTCAGGGGCTGTCCTGTTCACTGAGATGAACTCTTACTGGAAATAAAAAGGTTGTAGTGTGCAAGTTGCAACAGTGTGTCCTTGATTTATATTAAGTTACTTTTTTGCTTCGCTTGTTTTTTGTTTTTTTCTGATAAATTGGTTGGCTTCTTTGTGGATCATGACATGGCAGATTTACTGCAGCAGGAGTTCTTTGTGGCACCTCAGTGAAAGCATCAGACTGAAGTAAATCTTAATGTGAAAAGGTCCATGTCAGGTGGAACACAATGAATTGTTGTTACATCCGTGCGTGATGATCAGGTTATTATCAATGCCTGAAAGTAATTAAGTAGAAGTCATTTCCACTTTCTTCTACTTTAAGCTTCAACCCAACTATATTCCATAGCATAGCTGTGTATATCTGACAGTTTCAGATAAAGATTTGATTTAAAAAAGGAAAGAATTTGAGTGTTAAAGAACACTGTCTAGTTTGGGCCCCTTGTCACATTTTATGGGTCTTTGAATTATTAGCAGTTCCACCAAAAACACCTTTAAATAACTTTTCAACGCGCAAAGAGGTAAACCTCTCAATGTTTTCACAATAAAGCGAAGAATCAGTCCAAAGACCGAAAAATGAATACTGATTTGCATAATCATCTAAAAATCCCTTAAATGTTTCTTGTGAGCCTTTGTAGGAGCGCAACCTGGGAACCACTGGATTATCCTGAAACTATCTAACTGTATGTAAAGTAGTTAAAACAAGTTCCACCTCGATCAGCTACACCAGTTAAATGCTGCCTGTGCATCGATGCATCAGTATTAGCAAACATTAAGTACATTTCTCCTTTACTAAAGAAGGACATCTTATCACTTGTATACTTTTATATGGTTGAGGTAGTACTTTCTACTCTGTAAAGAATCTTGATACTTCATCTACCTAAGTTAGCATGATAAATTGTCTTTCCTCCATCTGCTATGATGAGTTTTCTTAAGCATATGGAACTGAAGCAATAGCTTTTCTGTCAGCGGTCAACAAAATGAGCAGACTAAGGACCAGCGTTCCTTTCGGGGAACTGAGCTTTTACACTGGATACCTTTCGACCATAGTAACAACAGAGGAATTAAACTGCTGGGGCTATTTTCCAAATCGCCATAGCAACTGACAAAACCCTTGGAAAGATTCCAGGAATGGCCACTTTGTAAAGACCTCGCTCTCACTCTTTGTCTCACTCTTTCTTTGTCTCCCTCTGCGTGTGTGTGTTTGGGTCAGGGACCAGGAGGGGAAACTGGGAAAGAATAACTTCCCAGCATTTGCCTCAGTCATTAGCACAAAAAACATCATGTATAATTTGTCAAATATACAGCCTGAAATTATCAAATGGATTATCCCTAGCCAAGAAAACAACACATACTCGTTTCAAGGATATTGTCCCCTGGTCACACAGATTTCAACCAGTCTGTCAGTAAGTGTCACTTACATATGCCTGACTGCATTGGGGGGCCACAACTAGCCGGACTGACATCTGCAGATGACGCCAGGCTGAGTGGATAAGACTGAGACCAACCCTTCAAGTATGAAGGTAGAAAAAGGATATCTATGATACCTATTAATACCTCATGGTTACAAATTAGTTTTAACAGTCAGAAAAAAACATCTTTTTTTGACACCATGACATGATCATTGAAATAGATTTGAGAGAAACATCCAGTAATTAGAGTCTGGGCTGGAGTTGAAGAAGAAACCTCAGGCTCCTTCACATGCTTCTCTGAGTTAATATCCTTATGAAAGTCAAAAGTCACCACAGGTCAGAGATGCTTTAAGGCAAACATTATGAATGGGATTAGTTTCACCATTGTGTATCTCACCCCAAATGTAATTTCTTGGACACAGAAGGTGGAACTGTGGTTAATATATTTTTGTGAATTGGTGTTAACAAATTAAAAAGTGTTAACACCATTGACATTATCTTCACGCTAATAGTTGATATGTCAAACTAGCAAACAGTTGATTATGTACACAGTCAGCAGATATGGAGCAACAGTAATGATTTGGATGACAATGTGTTTGTGTCCACGGGATGAAGTCCAATATTTATTCTCTTTTAGCTCAGTAACTAATGAGGGATATTTCGAGAGGGGTCTAACTGCAGCGTCGCTGATAACAGACTACAAAACACACTCGCATAAGAAATACCTCTTGAGAGGGCCCATGATTTCAGCTAGCATCCGGGTCACGGGGGTAACCCTTATTTTTGCTTAGAGATACTTAGCTGGCTAAGTTAACTGGAAATGTTTTATTAACCAAGTAGGAAAACATTGACCTGTGGCAATGGTATTTCCATCAAAGACTTTCCTAACCATCTGAATGAAAAGATATTCCGTCCGTTGAAATATAAAAGTTTTCTTTCAAATTCGTGACTTTGCAGGTAGCCGTTGGACCGCCGTCTTTGTTTTGATTCGGAACAGAGGTGCAACTTGGGAAACAGGTAAAAAAAAACTTTTTTATTATCATTCTACAAACAGAATAGTCTTTTATTTTTCTGGAAATACCTTCAGGGAAAAAAGTAAGTGAACTGGGTTTTTCAGACAAGACCGGATCATTATCTTTTACATAAATCTGACCCTCAAAATTTAGTTTGAACTCAATATTACTTAAAGGTGCACTTGACTTAACTGATTTAGCAGTTTTAGGTTTACCAGTCATAGTAATTCTCAGCTTGTAAAACCGTTGTGTTATTCCCTCTTAAAGCTAGGGTGGGCGAAAACAGCCGTTGAGATTCCGTCGCGTGCTCTCTGGCCTCTCCCTGCCACGCTACCTGCTGTAGCTCCTCCCACCGAACGTCAGTTATGCGCGTTCATGTGAATTCAGTTACATTGATAGGAAGACGAAACACGCAGGGACGCACCAACGTCGTTGCCAAGGTGACCGGACAGTCCCACAGCCAATAAGAACGGAGAATCGGAGCCTCGCTCTGATTGGTCAAAGTGTACATGAGCGGTGGCAATTTTTGGGTGCGGCCCACAGAGGCAGGGGAGAGCAAAGTTATGAGCAGATATTCTCAGAGCACTTCACCTACATATAGCTGACTGGCTATTAGGACAGTTTTGCCAAATATTACAGTAAAGAAATTAATTAATTAATACCCACCCTAGCTTTAACTCTGGAAGGAGCTTTACAAAGTCTAAAAAAAACCTGGGGATGTCTTGTAACAGAAAGCATGTGACTTGGGCAGTTGAGTTGGAGTCAAAGCTGATTCTCATCTGTTTTCGTATGACAACTATAAACACAATTTAAAAAAAAATATGAAACATGGTTTAGTGAATATTGAATCAAAATTCATTCTTACAGCCAAAAACAATATTTTGTCAGCGGCTACATTGTAATGAATTAAGTCATTTTATTTCCACAGAATAATCAGTACTCAATTGACATACAGACAGTAGTCTTTTGTTAAACCCGGAGAGTATCCACAGCTGTCTTATGAAATAGTAATCACCGAAAATACATTTCTCATTCTGGAAGAACCCAAACGAGCAATAAAATTAAATATAACAAGCAACAGTCATTCTGCTGATGTATTACATTATATTCAATAAGAAACTGATGACTTGTGTTACTTGTCATCATATAAAATACAGTGATCCAAAACCCAAAAGTTGTTCTTATCTGCTGATACTGTTATATTCCATTTTTGACTTTAACTCTGCGATGGGTCTCCTCAGTCGCCAGCAAAGGTAATGTGTGTATTTGTACATTATTTACTATATTCAAGCATAAACAAGAGGCACAACTCTCTTCAATCACCACACGTCTTGTCTGATGGGGTTGCAAGAAATGAGTTTGTTCTTGATTATTTGACAAAACAAAACACATTTTTAGCTGCATTACAACAATATAACCTTAGCCAATTCACGCACACGCAGGACCAGCGCGTGTGAATATGTCCGTGAAATAAATGTCCTGCTTTCATAGTATGGGACAGTATTGGCTACATCTCACACGGAGTGTATTGCGGGAGCCTTGTGCTTGCAGTTCACTCCCCCCTCCACTAGATGCCCTTCTTCCCCTTGTCACAGCTGAGGACTCCCCATCAGGATGCACTTTTCTGTCCGCTATTTTAAACTCAACTGATGCAAAGGAGGACATACTACCATTTCTATTCGCCCAGGTTCTGGAAGTATCAATTGTAGGTGACACCCTGAAGCATCTCCCTCTGACACTGCTTGCATCCCTTTTCCCACTTTTGACACTGGTATCATCCAAAAATGGGTCAGAATCGCTGCCATGTGGCATGTTGAAGTAGGTGCACTTTGGAGTTTGAGGCTTCGCCATCTCCTCAAGCTCTGATGAGGAGATGGCTTCAAGAGGGTTGTGCTTGGTGTTGCAATGAGACGGGGATTCCTCGCTACTGTTCTCCTGACCTTCATCTATAGATGTGCTATCTAAATGACTGTACATTCCCACGGAGACTGGAGGAGATTTTCTGATGAGGTGATTCTCTTTGAGCAGCCATCTACCTTGGTCGATTAATACCCCATCAGCAGAGTCTTTTTCTGGGGTGACAGAAATGCACTGTGGGGCCTCTGCGGCAGGTTCGGTGTCAGCCTTTTGTGAGCTACCGGCACTGAAATAAGACAGATCCTCCTTAGAGGCTTTAGTGCCAGAGCCGTGGGAAGAAAAGCTCCCACCACTTTTTACTTGGGAATTTTGCAAGACTTCCGTATTACTTGCGTCGGATTGTTTGGAGTCAGCTCGCTCCACATTTGTTCCACCGATAGGGATGTCAGTCTTTCCTCTGCAGGCCAGAGAAGCCTCTTCTCCACTGTCTGTGACAATATCTACAGAATCCTGAGTTTTATATCCACCGCTCTCCGACGTGTCTGGCCTGTAATCAGACAAACTCGAGGTGCTCGGGCTCGGGAGACACTTTAAACCGTAGGAATTGTCTTTCTGACTTTTAGGAATAACCCATTGTTTAGCTTGTGTCACCCGGGCGCTATCCGGCTCTATCCTGACGTTCCCCCGATCGTCGTACGTGAATATAAGTGAAGAGGACTGCAGGGCAGAGTTCACAAAGTCGAGTAGTTCCTGGGATATTTCCACAGGATGTTGTTGAGCGTCGCTTCCTTGCTCGTGAGGATCCCCTCCCTCGTCTGTTTCAAATTCATTCACGGTGTCTGTCCCGTTACCTTTATCGTCCTCACACTGACACTCAGAGGAATATTTGGTTGCTGAGTCAGTGTTGCGTTCTGAAACCTTGGCTTCTGCATTTGCTTCATCACAGCTGCTCTGCTGCTGCAAATACGAGGCCTCCTCTAGTAGGTTTTTACAATCTGTACTACCGGCAGTACTGTCGGCATCTTCAGAGGCATTTTCTTTCTCTACCTCGTCCTTTGATTTTTGCTCTTCCATCTCCTCTAACCCGTCATTTAACTCATTACTTTCATTTTCTTCTTCATCATCTTCCCTCTCCTTGTCATCTAAAATTTGCCCTGTTTTCATATTTTCTTTAATTTGCTCTGCAACTTCTCTCTCTCCTACTGATTCATCCTCAAGACTTTTTACTGTTTCCTCCATCTCTTTCCTGTTCTCCTCTCCCTCATCACACTTTTCTTCCTCTTCCATACTTTCCTCTCCTTCATCTTCCTCATCTGTACCCACCCATTCTTCTTCTTCTTCTTCTTCTTCTTCTTCTTCTTCTTCTTCTTCTTCTTCTTCTTCTTCTTCTATATTTATGACCTCAACATCCTCCCCATCCTCCACCACCACTTGTTCTCTCTCTTCTTCTTCCTCATCTTCCTCCTCACTGTTTTCCTCACAAACCTCTGTTTTTTCCTCTTCCTCATCCTTCTCCTCAAAAACCTCCCCATCTACATGTTTCTTATTAAGTTCATCTGTATCCTCGTCCTCATCATCCTCCTCTTCCTCCTCCTGAATCTCTTCAATTATATTTTCTAAGTCCTCTTCCTCCCCTTTCTCCTCAATAACTTCCTTAATTTCCTCTTCCTCATCATTTTCCTCCTCCATAACCTCAGTATCTTCCTCTGCTTCCTCCTCAATGTCTTCAGTAACAACATCTGCCTCTTCCTCCTCTTCTTCTTCTTCCTCCTCCTCCTCCTCCTCTGCTTCTTCAATGATAATTCCTACTTCCTCTCCATCTGTCTCCCCTATAGCCTCATCTTCGTCCACTTCTTTAATATTCCCTGCTTCCTCTTCTTCATCGGATTCCTCAATAACCTCACCTGCCTCTTCTTCAGTCTCTTCCCCTTGCCTCTTCTCCTCCTCTCCCTTTTCTCCCTCATCAGCCTCATCCTCCCCTTCCTCCGCTTCCTCATCACCCTCTCTCTCATCTGTCTCCTCAACACTATCCTCTTCTATTGCTTCTTGAACTTCTCCATCCATTAATACCGCCTCTGCTTCTTCTAATTTCTCCCCATCTTCCTCCTCATCCACTGTCATCTCTTCCTCCTCCTCCTCCTCCTCCTCTACACTTACCTTTTCTGCTTCCCAATCTTCTTGCCCCTTGTCATCCACTTCTGTCAATGCCCCCTCTTCTGCCTCTTCCTCCCTTTCCTCCCTTTCTTCACCATCAGCATCTGTCTCTTTTGTTTGTCCATCCTCTCTGTCATTCTCCACCTCCCTATCCTCCTCAACTTCTTCCTTGTCTCTTAAGGGCTCATCTCTTTCCGTCTGTGATATTTCTGGTTCTTTATCATGTTCTTGCTTTGACTCGGGCGTCATTTTTGCATGTTCAGAACACACAGATTGCCTTTTCTCTAAGTTATCTGTCTCTCCATTATCATTACCCTGTTCTATCTGAGTAATGTCCTCAGCTGTGGAGGTAGTATCAGGTTTTGTGTCATTGTTGCATTCTTCCACAAATTGTTCCACATCTTCCTCTGAGTCCGAATTGTTTCTTTCGTTTTCTACAAAAGTGCTCTCCTCTACGGGGTAAAAACTTTTAGCTTGTTGGATTGTTGAAGAAATCTCTGCTCTGAGGTCTTGAGGCATATTCAGCTCATCCATCAGCTCCTGAAGTTCCTCAAATGCGTCGCCCGCTTCGGAGAGAACATCCAGGGCGAATTCTGTTTCTGAAAATTTGGAAGACAGCGGCTCACTTTCGAGCCTCTCTCTCAGAATCTGGAAATCCTTCCACCGGTCTCTGAACTGAGAAGACGCTCTACTCTGCAGATTCGTCAAACTCGCCCTCAGCTCCTCCTCGTCATCGATGGCCGAAATTTTCTGCAGGGACTCCATCATCAGCATGGCCTCGGATTGGTTGCCGTCTCCCAGCGCAGATGGGGTTAGGTTATCTCGCAGAGTCATCACTGATAAGAATGACATGAAGGCTTTACACGACGAGCCGAACACTGACGCCACTTGTGTTGAGAAATTAGGAAGGCTGTTGGACTTCTCAAGGTTGGATGTGTTGGCTTCACATGCACTTCTGATACAGTGAATAGAAGAATAAAGTTCATGCAGGACATGTTTTGTATTTGTTTTTGGATCCAAAACGTTGGATGTAGATGAAGGTGATCTATTGTCAGCCAGACCAATGGCCTCTGCAGATTTGTTGGGCCTCAGTCCGGCCTCCTGTTGCACAGGATCGACTCTGACACTCGGCATGGAAACACACAAACCTCTCGCAAATTGTTCACTGTGCAGCAAAGCTTTAGCTTCAAGACAATGAGTTACTGAAGCTGATTTCTTCATAGCATCAGCGGGATATGGATAAAACTCCTCTGAAGGAGTCTGGCTTTTCGTCTGTTCATCTGATTCAGAATCACCGCCGATCTTGAACACAACCTTTGTTTGAGGCTGTGATGTATCTGCGATGGCCTCCTCGTTGTATGGCACTGGGTCTGGGCTGACTTTCTCCAACCAGTTCTCAACATATTGGTGGATTTCAGAGGGGGAAGGATTGAGAGAAGGAATCACACTCTCACTCAACTCTAAAGACTTTTTAGGAGTTGGTATTCTGCTTTCATTCAAGGATTTGGGCTTACTAATTGTCTTTTTGGCTGGCAAAGGTGATTTATTGGGTTGTAAAATGTCTGACAAGTTCTTCTTCATTTGAGGTCTCCCAGTTGGAGTATTTACATTATGGCCATTATCTTTAGCAGCTGTTTTACTAATGTTAAGTCTTTTAGGTGGGGTCCTTCTCTCATTTAATAAGGCTTGCTCTTTCTTGGGCATCTTTTCATCCTTATTCGCTTTCTTAATTTGAGGCTTTTCTGCTCCTCTACTCTTTTTACCACTTTTAATACTTTCCGATGAACTTAAAGTCTTTTTCCCCACATTGCCATTGCTGCTGAGCTTGTCTGTAGATGAGTGTTTGCTATTTTTCGGAGGGCTAACTATGCTTTGTTTTTTCTTTTTATCTGAGCTGCTCGTTGAAGTTGAACTCTCCTTATTCTGAACAGGTTTAGTCGTCTTTTTCTTCGTCTCACTTTTAGGAGTTTTGACATTTTTTACTGTGTCGTGTATTTTCGAGCTTGTTGCAGTAATCTCACATGTTGGAGTTACTGGCTCTGATGACAATGACAACATCTCCTCTTTCTGTCTTTGTTGTGTGTGAGTAGTAGGTGGCTGCCAGCTAAAATCTATATCACAATCATTCCTGGATGAATGCATTCCTGATTCAGTGGACGGTTTGGAACCATGCAATGGTACACTGTCTGCGCTGTATTCCTCATTTGCATAATAGTTGTCGTAGCAGCCTTGACTCTCATAAATATGCATCACAGTTTCTGTCACCTCCATCCCGTTATTCTGTATCTGAAGAACTTCGGCCGCTCCTGACGACCTGTCGGAGGAGTTGGAGCCTTTGTTGCTCGCCCCTGCAGACGTCGTTTGCCTAGGTTTGGGGATTGGCCTGTTGTTGCTGCTGTTGCTGTGTCTGAGAATGCAGTATCCCTCAGTCTTCTCACCATCAGCCGTCCTCTCCATGTAGGAATAATGTCCCAGGGTGCTCTCTTGAACCCCTGACTCTGTCACCGTCTTAACACTCTCTACAGACGCCTTCTTCGTAACGTGCCGAGGGCCAGGTGTAGGAGTGCGTTTGAAACCAGTTTTTGCTTTTCCCAAAGCCATGGAAGAGTAGCCCTCATATGCTTGCTGGCCCTGAACGCCTACACCCTTTCCAGCTCCGGCGGGATGGTTCTCCTCTCTCGTCTCATCGTCACTGGCGCTAGAAGAACCTTTGGCAAAGGCGTTGTTTGAGTCAGGTGAGCTGTTGCCCGACTCAGAAATGGAGGCACAAATTGTGCCCTTGCTAAGGCTGGAGCGGCTGAGCGTGGTGGTCCAGTGGAGCATCTCCTCCTCTTTAATGGTCAGACGGACTTTCATCTCCACTGTCATGCTGCCGTCCTGATTCACACGGAAGGACTTTTCAATGTCATCGTCCTGAGGTACGACGCAAGCATGATGCTCATTATTTACCGTCCCGGTTCCACACGTCTCCAAGGATGCGGGATGATGGTTGACCTCTGTTTCAAATGATCTGCCGTGGTGATGCGACTGGCTGTTGGTGCTTCCATTTCTAGACTTTTTTATCTGGTTGACAATATATCTCTCTGATGATAAGGAAAAATTCCTTGAGCCTCTTCCACTCGACAAAGATTTGTTGTTCTCTTTGGTTGGAAGTGTTTGTGAAAGAGAGGGAAGAGACAAAAAGAAAATCATATGTTAGAACATTAAAAATGGAGCACTCATATTCATTTTAATATCCTTTCAGGGGTTGATTGCATTGTATTGAGGTCGAAGCAGGAAAACTGAGTGATAAATATCTCAAAACTAGGGCAGATTAAACCAAAAGTATCTGCAACAGCTAGATGCCACTAGAAATAATATCACTAGCTACCATTAAGAAATATAAGCGCTAACAAAATATATGCATCTGTTCAGTGAAAATGTTCAACCGCTGTAAAGTTTTCATACTTTTTTTGTGGTCCTTACATTTCCAAATACTGTCTGTTCTAGATAATAAGAGGACCACATGGACGTTTAACATTAAGACAGTCATATGTCAATTTACAGTTGTACTGACGATAACTTACGGGTTCTGGGCTGCAACAAAGATGATTCCACAGTATCCATGTGCATTATTTGTGCCATCTGGCCATCTCCGTGAAAACTGTAGTTTCCTAATCTGAATGGCTCGCTGCCTGCTGCCACAACAACTCCAGAGCACAGGATGAGCCCAGAGAGGCCATCGATCTAGAAGAGGAGCAGAAACCATTTTCATTACACTAGGCAATTTAAATTGGTTGCATACATGCGTTCACTATGTATTGCACTCCTATTTAGATGAAAACTGAGGAGAAACTTTGGTAACACTGTCTATGAAACCGTTGTCTATAATGCATTATAAACTTACTTATAATGCATTATAATCTGTTTATAGAGCTGTATAACTATAGTTATAAGCATTAAAATATTCATTATGCTTTCTAACAATAATCATAACACATAATAAAGCATTTTATAATGACCTATAAGGTCAAGTATTAAATACTTATATTTGCTGAATGCTGAAGATTTATAGTGTATTATTTTTCCCATAATTGTACTACAGTATAATCTTTTATAATGTATTATAATCACTGTTAAAATGCACTATATAGTGATTATAAGTTACTTTATGTGGTCATTTAGTGCTTTAAACAAAGTAAAGAAAAACCTACATCTATCTAACACAAAATGATTCTTGCAGAATTGTTTTTAGTTATATAGTATTATATATAATACTTGAGGTTATAAGTCATATAAGTCATTATAAGTATTTTTATTATACATTATAAATATATAAATTGCTTGACATTTCTTTGGGCCACATATTGTCCTAAAGCAGACCAGCGATCACAGAAGATAAGGAATAAAGTGCATTAAGGTACATAAAGGTTCTCAACACTGTGCACAATGTGCTTTCTTTTTGAGTGGGCATTCTATGTTAAATTGTGATACTTATCTCTTAGTTCATGGTAGATTCAGTTGGAGCCAGTTAGTCAAGTTATGATGAGTAGTGTGAGTAATGTGTACTTCTGTATTGTCACTATGTTAACTGTGTAGGCCCCAGGAAAAATAAGCCGCTGCGATGCAAAAGCCAATGAGGATGTTATTTAAGAAACAAACAGGAAGTCTGGTCCTGTTAAAGGACTCACGGAAAGAGGGATTACGGAGATAACTCAGTATGGGGTAGAGATTTTGAAAGCACTTCTTGGAATACTTAGAATGTGGAAAGTAACATGGGTAACACCTTGCTAATTCCTGAAATATATAAACTACAGGGGACATTAAGCCCATAATAGGAACATAAATATATAGAATCACCCACTATATATGTTTTTTATTCAAAACTTACTTACTACAGTTCCATGATAACTGAGGAAACTGACCGTTTGATACAGTTGAAAGCTCTGGAGCCAAAGAGTAAGTTGGTTGTTTTATCAACTGATGTTTCCTCACTACAATGACGTCGGTTGTGTCTGTTTGCCTTAAGCTTTCTGCAGCCTTGCAGACTATAAATACTAACCTATTTGTGTAACACAGACAGAGCTTTGCTTAATACTGTATAGTCTTCAGTATCCTTCAATAGAAAGTATATTCAAAGACAACAACAGATATACTATGGCTTCAAACGTCATGGTGCTAATAGAAGTCCCATAAACTATTCTTAGTTAAATACTCAAAGTGAAAAATATAATGACCAAATTCTGCTCTTGTGTCCCTGTGTTATTTGATCATTTCTCTCTTCACTAAATATGTCAAACAATCATCACAATTTGATTTGTTCCTTTTGTATCAAAATCTGTGTGATTTCCTGTGAAATGTAGAAAATATTTTGGGGGACTCATCTTAAACTTGGGAGCCAATGTGATTTGGGGTTAGCTAAACCCCACCCATCACATACCGCACCAATATCAATACTGTCTGCCGTCAGGTAGCTTTCAGAGTAAGGACTCCAGTTGGCAAAAATGTTGTTCACATTTCCCAAAAACATCGTCATGGACTAATTTATTCGTTTGGTTTCTCCCTCGTCCTCCTCATCCAACGAAGCGCTTTAGGGAGGTTTGGGTGGAGGTGAACACACCTTGCTAAACCCCAACCCAAATCTGAAGGATTTCATTTAAACTAAACTTTGCTTACATAATTAGTTTCACTTGGAAATAGGTCACATTACTGAGCTTAAGTGGCTCTAACTTTCGTTTCATGGTGACTTTAAAGAAATGCATTTTGGGAAACATGCATATTTGTCTTGAGAATATTGATACCACTCTCATGTCTATCTGTTCGAACATGAAGCTGGAGCCAACAACTGGTTAGCTTACCTTAGCATTACGACTGGTAACACGGAGAAACAGCTCTCCTGGCTCTGTCTGAAGTTAAGAAAATCCATCTACCAATACTTCTAAAGCTCAACTACATTGTGTCTATTTTTGTTTAATCTGTACAAAAACCCAAGTGTAAAATTAAGTTTTTTGTAGTTTAACAGCCGGTGGTGCAGGAGTATTTATTTTCAGGGCACAGTTACTTCCTGGCTTCCCCATGGTTGCCTGTTTCTAGTCTTTATGCTAAGCTAAGCTAACCGACTGCTGGCTGCAGCTTTATGTTGATTTTACAGATATGACAGTGGGATCAATCTTCTCAACTTACTCTTGGAAAGAAAGCCAATACAAAATAATAGTATTTTACAAAATAACAAACTATATTTACCACATTTACCCATTAAAACGTCATATAGACCAGACAAGGCTACACCAATTCCACAAAAGAGGCTGCTTATAATATTTTTTTAGTTATTGCTTTGAATCAGCATTGATCCACAATCATACACCTTTTTCCGTTTCCCAAGTACTTACTCTTCTGCCATCTGTAGAGAAGAGTTTCAGCACTGGGAACTGCAGGATCTGGGAGAGGTAATCCAGTAAAGCATCAAATGTTGGTGCTGTTCTTCTCTGGAGCACAATTGTGCGTTTAAAAGTGGGATCCCTATTACTGATGACCACGAGCCTCTTTGGTGTCCGTACCGCCACCCGTTCCGTGATCTTTGCTGGCCTGCTTGTGATGACTTCATTCCTTCTACCAAACGAACCAATCTGGGGTCCTTGTTGTCTTCGTCGCACTGCGCTGAAGGGTCTGGTGGCATTCCACGGTACCTGCCGCCGGTTGACCTCGTGCAGGTTTAATGGCTTCACCCGTTTGTGATCAGAACACACATACGATCCGCCATCATGTAAGTCATCTAAAGCCTTAACCTGGTTGGTCCCGCGAGGTGTGGTGATGGTCCTCACTCCAAATGGCAGAGGTACTTTCCTGGACAGAGCATCCAGGAGAGCATCAAACGACTTGAAGGTGCGGGCATTGATGACCATGCGATGTCCACTGAATTTATAGTCTCCGCTTTTGTAGAAACATACTCTTTTAGCAGAGGAGGGATCAGAGATCGGCTGTAGGGGTCGGGAGGGTAATGTCTGCCCACTGCCTGAGGACGATTCCTCGGCAGGGGGCTCCTGGACGGGTGTGTTGCTCATATTGTGTGGTGGTGGCTAGAAAGGAAGCAAAGAGAGGAAGAAAGCTGATCGTTTGTTACTGCAGTCATCATCAAATAATCCTGCATATGCTTTAGAAGTGATACCTTACCAAAAGTTTTGAGTATTAAGCAGATTTTGGAGCCTAGAGCATGTGTACATAGTAAATTACAACCATGCTTGATTTAAGGTTTATCCAGCTTGTACATAACTCCATTTTCTCGCTCATTTCAAAACCCAAAAATCAGTTCTATGGTGCATTTTCAGCTTTTCCTTTAACACTTTAAAACACTATCAATCACTAATTATTAATAGTGGAAGAAGGGCAATCATACAATCCATCAGCCTTCTTCTTTTGCTTGGTTCAAATTTCAAATATTGTATGACTCTTTTTAAAGCAAACATTGTGACAATTATTTGTTTTCCTCAGTTACCCCTTGTTACAGAATGTATATCATAATCATACAAAAGTAGTCCCTCTAAAAGATGACCCACTAGAAGTGTGTGCCGGTGTCTGTCTATACTTTTATTTTCTTATTTTCTTCTAATTCTGCTTTGTTCAGGTGCTGTTTGTGAAGCCCATTAGGACTGACGCTGCTTCTTGGCAAAAGAAAATGCACGCCAACTTATGTAATAGTTAATGCTTCTATGCTGGTGTGGGACATGGTGCTGTGTAAAACACAGGGTGTGTCAAACACAGGGTCAAACACAAGGTGTGCCAAACACAGGGTCAAACACAAGGTGTGCCAAACACAGGGTCAAACATATGTATTTAGGCAGAAATCCTGCCCAAATACAGTACTAAACTCAGTAAACTCTAAAGAATCATTCTATATGTCTTTGGAGGGGGTCGGGTCTCCAAATTGTCTTGCAGTGATTTTGAAAACATTGTTAATGAAAACTTCTAAGATCCAGTTGAACAGTGTTTAGAGATGGTGAGAGTTTTGTAAGATTCTTCCATCATCTTAAAATGGAAAACCCACATGAGCACACACATCTTTAGGTATAAAGTTAACTAGAGACATGCATGAAGCAGCTGCACATTATCATATTTTTACTAAAGAAATGCTGTCATACTGTGTGTGATCAGTAAATTATGTGTATACATTGTAGATGATATTGTACATTTAATCATTAAATGCACATTAATATTCTTAAACTATATGCATACAGTACATATAGTTTGCATGTAAAATGATATATATCTTAATGTATTTTGTAGATTTATATTAATGTAATAACAAATAGAATGGGTGTTGTTGATGTTTTAGTTGCATAATAAAAGTACAGGTGTAAATACAGCACGGTAGAAAAGAGCATAATTTGTACATTAAGAGATAACACCTTATATAAGAACACAGAGCCTCTGTTGGTTAAACTTGTTTTAGATGTCCCATAACTTGTACAATAATCTGCAGTAAAGAGAAAATAGTCTGAGGAACAATGTTTTTTTATAACAGGTTCTACGTCTTTCCTGTTAAAAGTGTTACTGTGAACAATACAACAAGTCTAGATGAAGACACAGATTTAGAAAGAGGCCATACGTACCTGAAACATATAAACTAATTCAACTAATTACACCCAGTAGATACTTAATAAATTCACACACATGTCAACAGAAATTAAATCAACAAGACTTACCGTATATCTCACATTTCAGCTTAATTACGGCGGCTAAAACAGCAGAAAGGCTGCCTCCGTTATTCCTCAGAGTGCTGGTCAAAGCCTCTCAGTGGCGTCGGAGGGCTATTTTGGGACCTGCAACATCATGGCCAATTTGCTTAATCTTTGCTCACATTTAATCAGCATAGCAAGGTAACAAATGTAGTAAACACAGGCAACTTTACCACAGCAGACTGAACTTTTATCAGAATGAGATCCAATCACAAATGTATGTCAATATTTTTTTTTTTTCTGAAATAGTAAGGTTTCAATTTTATTTGGTCAACTTTTACACCATAATAAATGTATCCTGTAGGTCCAAAAGAAAAATTCATTTTTTTTCCAAAATACTTTTTTAATCATCATCCATAAAGATATCTTTTGTTATTCGCACTAAAATACAAAGTAACTGAGTGAATGGTACAGTCAAAGGATTAGTGAGCACCAGAATAATTAAAGAATGAGGACGAAGGTGGTGAAAGTTCCTGAAGTTATATGAACTCTCTAAGTGAAATTGTATTGGTAAATCTTTACCACACCAAACAGATACCACAGGTTGCTTGAACTCTTTCTCGTTTGCAAGCAGCCTACCTAATCAGATTTGAGAAGTCTTGTCCTAAGAGGGATTAGGTTAAAGATTTTGCGAACCTGCTGACTGCATGAGGCAGAATAAGGTCTTAAGAGAGCACTTTTACCTCACAGCAGGTAATGGAAATCCACCATCACATTACAGAACACACAATGAATCAGTACTTGCACCTGTTGATTATTCTGGCCAATGTAATTAACCAGAAAATGTGACCATAATTGTGTAAATACTGCAGCTTTTGTATCCATACTCAAATGGTCAACACGGTATATCCAACGTCTGTACTTGTACACTTTTAGCCAGTGGCTAATGATTTAATTGCATCATGGGGTGAGAGCTGTGTCACTATACTGCAGTTACTAGACACGGTGCCAATTATAAACTGCCTCTGACAGGTTAAAAGCTGCTAATACCTCCCACTAGCATGTGCAGTGTCCTGGAAGATGGAGACTGGCTGTTGTGGTGTGATTGAATGACGGGCCAGACAGAATCCAATATGAGGAGACGTTTCAACACATCATGTATTTTAGGTGTGGATAATGATAAAATAAAAGCTTAATTATACTTTCGGCAGTGTTTTACCAGCTGTTGTAAACTGATGAAACGTTACTTGAACTTTGACCCTGTATACTTTTTCTACCATTTTATACTTTATTGACTGTAATTAGCAGCACATAGCATTTTTAACTCAGCTCAATAATTCAAATAATTTGCAGTGATTGCCTTACCTTTGATCACTAGGTGGCAATGTCACATGCTGATCTGTTTGGATTAGTAAGATTGGAAATGAATGAGTCTATCTGTGCCACATAACTGCAGTATAAGATCCAACAGTGTTCGATCATTGAGGCCTCGCTCTTGCAACTCAAAGGTCACATGTTTGATCTGTAAGACAGCCGTGCCTTTATCAAAAGTAATGAGTCCTACCAAAGGCCCTGAACAAAACTGAAGTTCTTTCACTGACAATGATTAATACAGTTAATACTGTCAACTGCTGGCTGGGGATAATATGTATATTTTAAGACAATATGTACCTGCAACTGAATTATTCTTGTTAAATATTCTAAAAAAATCTTTACATTTCTTGGTGGAATAATACGGTAATTAACAAGAAAAAAGGGAAAAATACATAGGCTACAATTATGTGTTTTATGTATTATGTATCTTGCTAGCCCTTGTTTGTGACAAAAATAGGGCTCCTATGAATTACTATTTTCTTTATCTATCAATCTATCAATTCTTTTCTTGATTAAGTGGCTAGTAATTGGCTATATATATGTATGGTGTACATGGTGTATATATACACCATGTACACCATCCAATATCAGAAAAAAGATCAAAACATCCCATTACAGTCCCAAACCAAAAGATATTCTATTTAATAATGTAAAACATTATATATATATATATATATATATATATATATATATATATATATATATATATATATATATCATATATAGGACAGAACATCTAAAACTTTGCATATATAAGGCAGATTATCATTTCATTTCAGGCCTTTTGCCTAAAATAACAAAAATGATAACTAAAAATGTAGCTATTTCATTTTCGGTCAATTGACTTATTGATTAATAAATCGTTTCAGCTCAGGACAGAACATCTAAAACTTTGCATCAGATTAACTACTAATGTGAAAACAGCAAAAGACCCAAACATTTACAAGTGACCCTTTGGCGCCACCTATCGACCGATATCGATGTTGCGAAAATGCAGGCCTTGTTTTGGTAGCAGGACAGCTTTTTGTACAGAACTAGAGGGAATACAGAGGTATACTATGTATTCAAAGATAATTTGTCCCTTTGGCTTTCTCTGATAAATGAGTGGGGTGAATAGTCTATTCACTGCCCCAACTGCATCCAAAGCACATGTGTCAAACTCAAGGCCAAAAGAAAATATCATGTTGGCCCTCCGGTAAATAGGAATAGAATTACATTTATATAAGACTCCCAAAGGAATGGCTCAACGAAAAGTAAACTCTGAAAACACGGGCTTTCACAGTTGATGGAAAGGGGGAAATACTTCATTACGTATTATCTTGCTGTGGATGAGAGCGCTGACATGTATGATCACAGATACAGTACCAGTCTGAAGTGTGGACACACCTTCTCATTCAACTACTTTGAAGAATCTAAAATATAAAACATATTCTGGTTTGTTGAGCTTTTGTTTGTTTACCACATAATTCCATATGTGTTCCTTCATAGTTTGGATGCCTTCAATATTAATCTACACTGTAGAAAAAAAGAAAGAAAGAAAGAAAGAAAAACCATTGAATGACAAGGTGTGTCCTAACTTTTGACTGGTACTGTATATATCAATACATTACACTATATGTATGACAACAGGACTTAATATAGATGCAGTATACAAATAGGGCAACAACAAAAGATCCAGGTTTATATCACAGTCACAAATATTATTAAATATACATTCAAGCCTTTTTGTTTGTAGAATAAGAATAGTATATATATATATTAGTATTATATATTATAGTATATTCAATAATTAACAATATTTATATAAAATGCAGCTGTTTAGCTCTAACCTTAAGGTTATTTAACAAGCTAAGGTGCTAACTAACGTAGCTGCATGACAATCAAAAATATATATACATATGTGTGTATATATATATATATATATATATATATATATATATTATTATATTGATGAATAAATATTTAATATGGAGAATAAATATGTATAGGAGAATCCCAAAATATGTAGAGCCACTAGGTAATCCCAGGAATATACCCTGAATGATGGTGGTCATGTCTTGTGCTGTTTTGGGCTGTGGAGGAAAAGTTGTCACATATAACAGCAAACTCAAGGTTCCTCTTTTGTTTCACGTTCAGTCAGTGATTCTGCACTTCAAGAGCAAGAATACACTTTGAATTCATGCAAACTGGTAGCCATAGGTGCTGCTGTTACAGCATTACCTAGAAACAGTAGTGTTACGCCCACTGACCTAACTCTGGCCTCTTTAAGCTTTCTCAATTTCAACATTAAGAATTTCCCAAAGTGATTAATTACGTAAAATAAAGACATAGAAACATCAGCAAAACGTTGCCTTGGGTATCGTTTTAATATTGGGCATGTATATAATATGATACTGCCAGACAGTTCACTCTCTCTGTCACTTTGACCAAGGAGAAGTACTTGCACAGCAGAATTTAAAATCCACCCTCTCATGACATTTCAATGCAATAGGTGGAAAACAGAAGTGAAAAAAGTCATATAGATTCCAGCTTCATTTTATTCGAGCATGTTACAGTAAAAGCATATTTACACACCATCATACACACTGACATCCTTTACTAACAAGATTTTTTTTTTTTTTTTTTTACAAATATATTAATTTACTTGGTACATTCATAAAATGTATTTACATACAAAAAGAGCCTCTCATATTTGTAAGGAAATGTGCAAACATAGGTGGGGTTAAATAAATACAAACTATATGACATAGAAGCACTTACAGGTTTCATTCATCTAGGTGTTTCAAACGTAACAGCAGAGTTTTTTTTGCCACAGAAGCTACGATCTGAGTGCTCTGGCCAGTTGCTCTTTCCCTTTTCTTCTTCTTGGCTTTCTCACAGCATAAAAAAATCCAAAAGATGTTTTCGCATCTTTTGTGAGTGCATATACAGCAGAGGGTTCATACAGCAGTGAGAATAAGCAAGTACTTGGCAAATAGAATAGGCAATCTCCAAGCGTTCCTGTGCATTGCAGTCTTTGGGTTCGTACAGAGTTCCGATGAAAAGCAAAATACTGTGAGGTCCCCAGCAGATGAAGAAGGCGGCGACAATACATAACACCAGCACTACAGTCCTGGACGTTTTTCTGTTTGAGGCCTGCAAAACTGTCTTGAGGATGGCAGAATAGCAGAAAACAATGATGGCCAATGGGAGGAAGAAGAGCAGTGACACCTGGAGATAATAGCCAAGCTTGACATCATGTTCATCAGAGAGAACCTCACAAAAGGAAATACCGCCACTCTCTTCCACCTTCACTTTGATAGCATCACTCAAGGACGCAGCCGTGCTGATGACCCAGGCAGCTACACAGGCTACAATTGCAAACCTCTGCCTCCTTACTGAGTAGCTCGGCATGTTGTGCAGCACCACTATTATGAACCGATCCACAGTCATGGCAGTCAGTAGAATGATGCTGCTGTACAAACCAACAATGTAAGCCGCAGTCATCAGCTTACAGGTAAACTCACCAAAGATCCAGTGGTGCAGCTGATGGACGGCCCAGAATGGGAGCGTGAAAGTGAAGATCAAATCAGAGCAGGCCAGGTTCAGGACGAATAGATTAGTAACATTTCTCAGGTTCTCTTGCGTGACGAGAACAAGAAGGAGAAGACAGTTGCCTGTGACACTGAAGATGAAGATCAAAATTTGGGAGACACCACTGATTGTTTCAAAGTTAAACATCTCATCACAAGGATACACCACATCATCGGTGGTTTCCACAAGTCCACCGCTCACTGTTGAGTAGGACTCCATTGTAGTTTCTTCTGGGAAAAATGGCAGAAAATAAAAATTGGCAAATTTAATCTAAGTAAAAACAGATGTCTACAACCCTTCAAAATGTATGATTTTAAAAAGCAATTTCTTATATTGAAATGAATAATTCCTTATATTGATGAATAAATATTTAATATGGAGAACAAATATGTACTAGGTAGGTAATCCCAAAATATGCAGAGCACTTACAGTCAATTCTAGGCAACTTACCCTGAATGATGGTGGTCACGTCTTGTGCTCTTTTGGGCTGTGGAGGAAAAGTCAGCAAGTTGCGGTTATATAAATATAACCGCAAACTCAAGGTTTCTCTTTTTGTTTCAAATTTAGTCACTGATTCTCCACTTCACGAGAAAGAATATTCTTTGCTGTTACAACATTACCTAGAAACAGTAGTGTTACGCCCACTGACCTAACTCTGGCCTCTTTATTGGAAAGCAACCACACCTCAATGTCATCAGGCCGTCAGTGGAGCTGCATATCAACCTCTGGATCCAGCTGCTGTCGTGATCAATGATACTGTGGAACCTGTGTTTATGTCATTACCCTCAATTTTGGCTGGTTAGTTGGTGGGGAGGTTTGTTAGTAACCGGTCTGGGTCCTTTTGGGGAAGCTGGGTAGGGGTTCTGTGCCATTTAAGTTGTTGTTTCTGTTTTCTCCTGTTTTCTAGTCAGCTAGGGAGCTCAGTATTGTGTTTTGGTTTGTTTCTGTAGGAAAGTTGTATTTCTCATTTTCTAGATTGTGTTGGGGTTTTGTTTATTATTTTGGCCTTAGAGACCCTGACGTCCATGCTGCCATTTAAGTTGGGTTTATTTCTGTTAATCAGTTTGTGATCAATAAATGTTACTTATCGTGCTCAGTCTTCCAGCTGCCTATCAAGTACTGTCAACTTTTGTCAAGGGACTTTCTAAGAGTTATGTTACTGGCTTCGTACCCCTAGACCATTAAGTAGGCCGTAACAAGTAGTTATGTAGTATTCTTTCTTGTTAAATACTTTTTTTTGCTTTGGGAGGAATCCAATAGTGTTTATGAAAAAGGACTTTACAATAGGGGTGAAACACATTTAGGATGCACTATGTTCGTGTTTACCTGCATGTAGTAGCAGCTTTTGACATATTTGATCTTTCTTAAAAGCCAATTTTGCAATAACCATAAAATATCTCTGTGTTGGCTTTCACTACTGATGCAATCCACAAGATAAACTCACGAAAATACCAATAATTCATAAGATAAGATAAGATAAGATAAGATAAGATTAAGATATTAGATAATCCTTTATTAGTCCTGCAGCTTTGCAGGCTTACAGCAGCATAGAGTAAAGTGCACACAAGAGACATAGTAGAAGAAGACTAGATAAAAAATAAAAAATAAAATAAAACAAGTATTATAAATAAGCAATAAAATAAAAAAAACTGTAGAAAAAACAACAATAACTGAAATATTATATTTACAGACAGAAAAACAACTATTTTAACTATTTTAACTTTTTTAACTATTTTGAACTTTTTTAACATGATTATCTTCATTTTCGTTTCTGCCTGCTCTCTGTTACTGTTGATGCAAGGGTTTAGGGTTTAGGGTTATGACTACAGTCCTTCCTCAAACAGTTTCCCCTCTCTGCACTTGCATTTGACCCTTAATGATCCAGAGCGATCTCGCAGCTCCGGATCGATTAGCTGCCCCTGAACGCATCGTGGATCGTCTGCTCCGGTCTGGCGGTCAGTGCGCGGTCCCGCTCCCTGAAGCAGACTCGCGGTCAGTGCGCGGTCCCGCTCTGAAGCAGACGCGCTTCACTCGCGATTCTTTTGTCGCGTTTCCTTCTCTCCCCCCACTCCCTCCTCCTGCTTTGCTCCTGTTGTGGTTGGACTTCATCAAATCAGTCAACATGGGCAAAAAGGAGGAAGAGGACATCATCAGAATCGCGAAGAAGATGGATAAGATGGCGCAGAAGAAGAACGGGGTGAGAATGGATGCTCACCTCCTGCTGAACATCCGGCTGCTGAGATGTGAAGCTAACGTGTGCTGCTGGTTAATCCTGCAGCCAGTCCGGTCCCTGAACACCGTGGTGTTAGCCAGTCCAGTCCCTGAACACTGGTGTTCCTCCTGTGAACCATACGCTCCCCGGCTCCCGTACCTGCACTAGTGGCTAGCCGCTAGCAGCTAGGTTAGCAGCTAGGTTAGCTCTGTTTATGTGGACGGCTAGCAGCTAGGTTAGCAGCTAGGTTAGCTCTGTTTATGTGGACGGCTAGCAGCTAGCCACATAGCAGCTCACCAGGCTAGTTTTGTGCCTTACACCCAAATAACATGCTCAATGTGGTCCTTTTAAGGATAACTTAAATGAAGTAGCAAATGTTAGTGAAGTAGCGAAATTTGAGATTGAATTAAACAATAGTGTTCATGATTTATGTGCGTTTTTGGGGGACTTTGGAAACGCTTGGTGTTAGCCGACAAGCTAATGTTGTGTTAGTAAGCTACATGTGACCTGAAGGGGCCACAGCTTAGGCTCGTTATCCATCACTGCTAGTGTTGAGTTAGAGGTGTCATTTGGTCTGTAAAGACATGTCACAGGACACAAGGTGATATATTTCAATAACCAATGGTCCAAAACAAAACAATACTTTGTATCAAAACAAATAATATATATATATTCAAAGCAGTGTTCAATTGAATATAATTTAAGACTAGGAGAATCAGCAAATCAATTGAAACCCTAGGACAAGCTATTGTTTATAAATTGTGCTTGAAAATTCACCCCAAACTTTTAATTTTCAACTCAGGTTCATTTTCTGTCAATTGGCCGGTCAAGAATAATAATAACGAGGCTATTTAACATCAAATTTCTCCAACTTGCAATTGAAAGATGACTGTTAATAGAGAGAACTCTACTAGAGTAATCTGGTGTAACGTTACTGTAGCTCAAGGTTCATAAGAGGGCACATCTGACCGTGCGCTCGCTCTCCTCTGCAGGCCGGGGCTTTGGACTTATTGAAGGAGCTGCGAAGCATCCCCATGACTCTCGAGCTGCTTCAGGTATCTTTGCTCATTTCTTCCTGAGGCTCACTGTCAGAGCACAAACCCTGAGGCATTGACACAGTGTCTTTCCACAGTCTACCAGAATTGGGATGTCCGTTAACGCCATTCGCAAGCAGAGCACAGATGACGAGGTGACATCCCTAGCCAAGGCCTTGATCAAATCGTGGAAGAAGCTTTTGGGTAACTATTGGCTTTTCAATTCTACTTAAACATGCGTGAATTGTGTTGGTATTTGTCATATTTCTGGAGAGATCTTTTGATGTCTCAAGCTGTTATGCTTGATTGTGTCGGAGCCAATCGGACCAATTGTTTGTCGCTGATTGGCTTTATGAAGTCCAAGCCAATTCTGATCCTTTGCTTATTGTAACACATCCCGCTCTGGGTACAGCAGCTGTCAAACATGTCCTGTTGGAGTATCTTAAGTTATTCTCATCTATTCCCAACCCAAAGTGTTGTAAATGAGGTGTTCAGCAGCACATAAAAATGAGCAGCAGCCAGCACGTTCAGTGAAGACGTCCACATTGATGGCATGCCTCAGCCAGAGAGGATTGAAGATATATTCTTTTAAAGTTTGAGTTATTGTTTAACATAGGAAAAATATATGATGATATTGTTCATATTTGATACCAATATGAGATGTCTATGCCCAACACTTTTTTATGGCGTGATTATAAACAAAACAAAAAAAATAAATGTAGAGCTGTTAAGCTGGCAAGCGTACAGACGTATTGACATTCCTTATTTTCATGTTGGTCTTCGCTGGTGTCGCTCTCTGCTGTTATTTTCTTACTTGCTTGATTCCTGCCACTTGTCCTCCAGATGAGCCGAGCAGTGGAGACAAACCTTCGGACGAAAAGAGGAAAGAACCAACGACGCCTGTTTCTCCCTCGCAGGGAAGCCCAGAAGCAAAAGAAGAAAGGTAACAAGAAAGATAATGTTGTACGTGTAGGATCATTACCGAGCGTTGACACGTTTGTTTGTCTTTTACCATTTGGCTGCAGTTGCATTTCGTCCCCTTTTTTCATGGTTTTTTCTTTTTCCCAGCAGCTCTAGCAGTAACTCCAGCAGCAAGAGTGAGCCTGGTGAAGTTTCAACCAACACATTGATCAACACCTTTCCTCGTGCCCCCGGCACCTCCGACTCTATCAGGATCAAGTGCCGAGAGTTGCTGGCCAATGCTCTACAAGCAGGAGGTAATCCTGTTTTTATAATTATTTGGAAATAAAAAGAGCAAAACTTTTGCACTCCAGTAGGACGACAGGTGCGTAGAAAAATACCTTAGGTAGACAATATAGAAAGAAAAACTCCTGCACACTGTCTTCTTCACTAGACTTCTTCACTTGACCTTCACCAGGTTATTTTACAAGGAAATGAGGACGCGTTTCCTTGTAAAATAACCTGGTGAAGGTCTACGTGCCGAAACGTTGTTACTAAAAGATATTCATACGCAAGTGAAGAAGACAGTGTGCGGGAGTTTTTTGTTCTATAATTATTTGGACAAAACATTTTCAGCATAGGATATCTGTTATTGTGGTTGGTTACTATTGGCTTTGTTTAAAGTAATTTTCAACATTTTATGCTCATCCTCTGACTTATTTTTCTTTTTTTTTTTCAGATGATCATATTGCTATTGGTGCTGATTGTGATGAACTTGGAGCACAGATTGAAGAAGATATCCTTTTATATTGGATGGACATTTTTTTTGAAGCAGATGTTAGAGTTTTTAAATTACTTCTATAGTTGCTTTTTCGATGCCAGTGATAAAAATAAGCCCATTAGAGCTGTGCCTCGTCATAATAATAAAATAATAATCTTATAACCTAATTTAGATTTAGGTTCAGGGACCCCAGCAGTCCGTGAATCTTGCTATAAATTATGAAATTGTGCTAATGAAAGAAGTGAATATCTACAGATGAGGACCAGTTGCCCCAATAAAACAAGCAAATGATGTCCGTTACTCCCTATGAATAAGACAGGTCAATTTGTCATGAATCATCACTTCACTCACTCTGATGCAAAAATTCCTATCAAATTGTCCTCAAGTAAGAGGCCTGATTACTATGATGTGATCCGTAACGCTGTTGTGATAGCTTCTCTTGTGCTTTTTTCAGAGCTTTCTGTCAATTATTTAAATGAGTTCATTATTTACAAATAAATAATGAACCTACATTACATCGGAGTAGTAAATGTAAATGTACTTATTTAAAGTCTGCTTTAAATAAGTACATTTACACATTAGGATTTCTAGAAGACTATCTCAGTCTTCTTGCTGTTCCTTTTCTGAAAGATTTTTAAGATCAGTTACTTGAAAAGTATAAATACTGTGAAGTTGAGTCCAAATTAATTTGAATGAAAATACCCTCTGCTTTAAGGTTTAAGTGGAATTAAAATGATTCCAGTTTAAATGTGTTTCTGTTTATCACGATGAATAGGTTTAAAGTATATAGGTTGAAAAGTTTTTTGAATATAAATAGTGTCAATGGCATCTAAGTGTACAAATGGTAGAAAGCATATGCTTAATCAGTGTTACTATAAAAAGAGGGTCCTCGGGAAATGTCCCCCTTGAAAGGGTCCCTGGTCTGTAATAGTCAGAAACTGGTGAAATACCAATTTCTAGTTGTTTCCTTTTTCCAAGGTAATATCTTTGGACTTTAAATTGCTTTTTTTTTTTGTCTAAATCCCTAAGGTACTAAACAGAGAAAAATAAATAATCCTCACAGGCTTAAAACAGAATTTGAGCATTTAAATCATCCAAATTCTGGCAGGATTTCATTTAGTCAGTTAACTTGTTTATCCATTAAATGTTTCAACACAAACAGACCAAAAAGGCCAGAATGTATCAGTATAGTTTTAGGCTCTTTTATAATGAAGCATAACAAATAAATTGCCGAATTGTATTCCTTGACCTGCCATCACTTATCTTTCAAGAGTTTAAGAACACAGACATGAAATACAAGAACCGTGTGCGGAGCCGAATCTCGAATTTGAAAGATATGAAGAACCCTAATCTAAGGAGGACTGTGCTATGTGGGAGCGTAACCCCTGAGCGGATGGCCAAGATGTCCGCAGAGGTTTGTGGCCTTTTGGAGGCTTTTTCTTAAAGATCCTGGAATTGGCACACAGTCAGTAGTATAGTTGTCCCAACACTGCTGTTGCAAATTCCTCCTAAATCTTTGCTTCCATGTTGGTATAACATCATCACATGGTGCATTTCTCTTGTTACATCAGTAAAAGATATAAAATAATGTAATTAAAGGCATCATAATTGACACTTCTGTTTTTGTAGGAAATGGCCAGTGATGAGCTAAGAGAAATGAGAAAGAATTTGACCAAAGAGGCTGTCAGGGACCACCAGATGGCCACCACCGGAGGCACTCAGACGGATCTATTCACCTGTGGCAAGTGCAAGGGGAAGTGCTGCACCTACACACAGGTACGGTTTACCATTTGTGCTTCATTTTAACTGCGAAGAGAAGGATTTTATGGTCGATGGTTGCATTGGTTTACAGGTGTCGTTATAATCATGTCACCACGGTGCCATTTACGTGGTTTGGTTAGAATAACACGACGCGTCGTTATATAGGGATGACTGCATTCAGTTTGATATGGTAATAAATGGGCTGTGCGTGTTTTTTTGTCATTTCCAGGTTCAAACTCGCAGTGCTGATGAGCCAATGACCACGTTTGTCTTCTGCAATGAATGCGGAAATAGATGGAAGGTATGTTGTTTGATGGTGGCTTCGTTGACTCAGTCGTGAAAGCAGCCAGCTAAGTGACTCGTTGTGGTTTTTAAGTTTGAGTTGCAGTTGCCCCACACATTATACAAGCATTAGCATTGCTTTGTTCCAAAATAAATTCCCCTCTCTCCATGCAGACTTCACTTGCACAGCTTTTTATTAAAAGTCCAACCTGTGCTCAACTCCATGCTAATCATCATTTTAGCAGAAACCTGCACCTGGTGATGCCTGAATGAACGACTAGTCGATTCATCAGTCTATTCAAGAAAATGTATCTGCAACATAATTGATAATCGATTAACCTTTTTCTATGGATTTTATTGCGCAGAAATGTCTTTCAAATCTGAAGATTTGCTGTTTTGTCTCTTTTATAGTATATTTGTTAATTGATTATTAATGGGGTTTGGACTGTAAGTCAGTCCTTTTATTTTAAATATATATTATAGACTAAACAATTTATTAATTTAATTTTAAAAAGTATTCATAGATTAAACCACAATTTAAATATAACTCACAGCCATTCTACATATATCTCTTATACTTGTTGTTGTTTATATAAATCCAGATATGTTAAATGTTGATATTTACAGAAGTTGACATAATGCATCTATTAAGGTTAAATGCTACATGTGTATATATTTACACTATGAATTTAACCACTGCAATTCCATTACAAGCGCTAAGTTATGTTTGGGAGTAGGAAAATTTAATAAAGAAATTGGATCAAACATAGTTTTAATTAAAAACCACATTGGTTTTTAATTAAACAAAAAAATGTTAAAGGCAGTCTTTGTTGATTTAAGAAGTTTTTTTCCTCCCAGGCATTTATGTATGACTTGACCATCACTGTTTAATGGAAATATTCCAGTATCTGGGTGTTAATTATCTTTTTTTTTATGTCCTAGTTCTGCTGAATCTGCACCGCACTCCGACAAGTAGCAAAATTCCTGGACCAGGTTGTCTCTCTGCAACAGATTGGAGCTTTGTATTTTGTTGTACACAACATGCCATACAAAGATGCCACAGGTTACCGTTTGAATAAATATCCTGTTCATAGATTGAGCTCATTGTCAGTTCCCCAAAATGCCCTCCCCCCAAAATCTTTTACTATTGTTATTAGTTTGTTTTTGATCACTGTCAGATATATGTGATATCGATCTTGTCTCATTCTCTTTTATCTGCATTTTTTATATGTAGTTTTAACACTTTGGACAATGTTGTTTTTGCTTTTCCCTCACAACATTGCATTGTTTTATTTAATTGCCCAATAAAAATGTAATCCATTTGATTAAAAAGAAGAGATTTTCATTAGGCTTCAGTCTCCTCTGGTTATGCGAGTCTTGAACATTATACTAATGCAATTAGGATCTGAGAGGACAAACACTGTGTGTGTGTGTGTGTGTGTGTGTGTGTGTGTGTGTGTGTGTGTGTGTGTGTGTGTGTGTGTGTGTGTGTGTGTGTGTGTGTGTGTGTGTGTGTGTGTGTGTGTGTGTGTGTGTGTGTGTGTGTGTGAGGAGTATACATGTTATTGGTGGAATATTCATCACATCAAAGTGAATGCTGATGTGTGCATATTAATCTGTCTAGGGACAGGATAATGTCATTGGCAGAACCAGGGAAGACACACAATTGTTTCCCTTTCCTCTAGGTTTTTATTTTTTTATCGCCAGGTGCAACCACTCCATGTTGACAGGCAGTTGTGCTGCCTTACCCTCACAAACTGAACCCAGATCAGTCACACAGGAGTAAGTCTGTTTGATCTTGATGAACTGACTAATTTAATCCAATATTAAGCTGTGTGCAACAAGTTTTTTCTAATTCATGGTTATAAGAAATGTTAATAAAATACGAAAATACATGAATTATTAATGTGATTAAACAATGTTAGGACCCCAAACTGAACATTTGAGTTCAATGGCCCCAAAAGTTGGGAACCACTACTGTAATGAACACAAAGACACTTGCACAATGAAAATATTTTTGTACGTGTTTGCCTTCTTTCTCAGTATTTACGGGGATTGCTGATCGATTGAACGATCCTTCACTGCTACATATCATTCGATGGGTGTCTGGTGGCCAAAATGTCATGTGATATATTTATTATTACATACATGTGAAGCTCCAGCCTGATCATACGGTATACGATCATTTAATCGTGACCCATAGTTTCTTACTAAATATTGAACTGGATATTTAAATCCATTAACCCATCTCAGCTAATGAACAATAGGAATTATAGTGGTGATTTTCTTTATCTAGATCTAGCTGATCTGTTTGTTTGATGGAGAAAGACCCTAATATTTTAGGCAAACATCATTCTTTACTGAACACACACATGCACAATGGTAGAGTCATTTTCCTAATATTACCTGCAAATCTTTATTTATCTGCTGATATATTAAAATCCTTAAATGCTTGCCACGAGATTAAGTGATCTAAGCCTTAGTACTTGGTTGTTAGATGTGGTTTTGTGATCAAATCATGCAAGAGTCAGTAAAATTATTGTGCTTTATTTTATGTTAATCAAAATGCCCACAAGTCATTATTTTCTCGGAGAGTAGCAGAAAAAAAACTGAAACCAAATACTGTAAACATTCACATTATTTGTTTTTTTAAAAATGTATTCTTCAGTAAACTCAGCGCAAATTAACACATTTCATATAGTAAACAGAAGAAGAAACAACATTTATAGGCATCACTCCAAACCATTGGCTTAGATTGTGTTTTGAGGTTGATCCGCGCGGTGTATCCATCAGCTCAAATTGCACATAGTTAGTTAAAGTTAACTCTAAGACAAGTAGAAGTGCCACCGCTGAGGACACGGGTTGGCGAGAAGTTCAGATCAAACAGCCCTATCCATTGATCGCGTTTGTCTTCAGTAAATAAAGACGTGTGTTGTCATCACCCTCTGCCATACTGTTTGGTAGCTCCACCAAAATTGGACCAGTGTAGTCACGACTAAGGAAACAAGACAAAACATGTGATAATTTGGCCAAAGAGGGGGACAATTACCAGTAAACTGGCCTCATGCTCCGGTAACCACTCTTACGGCAAAGAGTCTGAAAACAACTGTTGCCCATGAGAAAGATGTCATAAAATTGAATGTCAAGGCACTTCCCCATGTGAGGATCTTGTCTTTGAGTGACATGTTTGTGAGGCAACAAAGTAATTCAACTAAAACTATCAGAATACATTAACGTATTTAATACTTGGCAACTCCAATTTCAGTCAATGGAAAACGCCCTCGTTTAAACGTATCAACACAGTTTACGTGGTAGCTTTGGTGTTGCTGCTGACCTGGCCTGACCTACGCAGGTGACTCCACTAGCTGTTAAAAATAGTCAACCTCACACGCTTTCATTTACCCATCTGCAATTTATGAGTAATTAAAAGGAGTTTCCTATCTAGTTCCCACATAGTTTTATGTATTTAGGTTCTAGTTATTGGTAAAATCAAGAAAGTTGATACACTTCGAGTTAATTTATTTCAAACAATACTGAGATAAGCAATGATTTTTATTTTTATTTGTCTCTCTGCAATACCAGTTGACAGACATGTAGAATTAAAGCAGATATTTGTGGGAAATACGGTTACTTGCTTTTGTTAGATAAGAAAATCAATACCACTCTCAGGTTTGTATGGTAAATTTGAGGTTACAGCTAGCAGCCGCTTAGCTAACCATAGCATAAAAACTGCAAAAGGGGAAACAGCTAGCTAGGATAAAACAAATTAGATATCATGTTCTGGCTTAAGAGCTGCTAAAAGGCGAATTTAGTTACATTTAGACAGAGCTAGGATAGCCGTGTCCTCCTGTTTAAAGTCTTTGTGCTAAGCTAACCAGCCTCTGGTTGTAGCTTTACATTTAGCGAACATGTATAAGAGTTGGTTTAAATCGTGCAATTCTTTCAAGAAATTTCAGCCCAAAATTTGTAACAAATTACTTTCGAAACTTCCTAGAAATTAGAAGGAAATTAAAGACCCATAAAATAAACCCAAATTTCTACATTTTATGACAATGACATAACATTATAGTTGATTCCACAATAGAGCTTAAATATAATTTGAACTTGTTGGTTTTTCTGTATTGGCAATAAATAAAAAATACTTTATCTTGTAAATAGAATGACTTAGGTTTTGATATCACACTGGTAAAACTATATTCAAGGTGTTAATTGAGTTACACTTGTATAAAAAAAAATCTATCTTAAATAGGCAATCTTCTGTGGTTAAGACTGAGTGTAGAAAGTAAAAATACCCTTTCATAATTGATTTGTGTTTCTTATGGAAACAAATTGCACACCATGATCAGAGCCATTGTCACTTTCTGTTACTTCACTGATAACCACACGTTTTCGATCCCACACAGTTTTTTTTACACGAACTGGAGTTGCCAAGTTGCTGTCACAGGTACCGAAGTGTGAGGTTAGATAAGAAAACAGGGTAAAACCAAGGTAAGATCACACAGTACCCCACAAAGCTGCCTGCAAGTAGAGCTAACACGTAGCCTTTGACTTGAGCTTTGATTTTCATACGCAGTAAATAGAACCAGGCGTTTCTACATAAAATACCCACAATTCCATTTTTACTATTTACAAACTCATAAATATATATATATATATATATGTATGTATATATATAGTCTACAGTAGGAATCATTCCCCCCCCAAACAATCATACAAAAAACAACAGACCATAAAAAACTCTGAACACAAATAAAATAGATTATTTCTATCAAAAGAAATCAAAATAAAACAGAAAACAAAATGTATTCATATTCCTTTGGAGTGTTTTGCTATGTTGATCTGTAGCAGTACTTGTGATGTCGAGCCCTCGGGAGTTTTGAGACCTGAGTGTCTTCGGTCAGGTGCAGATCACAATAGCGCTGATATCCCTGGGAGGGGCCAGGCCCGAGGCCAGGTTCATGTAATCCTACACTGAACATACAAAGAAAAATTTAAAAAAGGGAATAAGGATATGGGGGGAGGGAGGGGAGGGGTAAAGAGAGTTAAAATATCACAGGTCATCACCACCCTAAGATTCGGGGGACTGCTCTGACAGAGTGTTGAGCAGGTTTTTGTAGGCTGAGGAGTTCATGTAGCGGGGATACGAGTCTCTTTGCATTAGTGTGTAGATCTGCAGCTGGGCGTCTTCAAACGTCTGCAAGTTGGGTTCCTGCATGTTCCTGTTGATGGACTCGCGCACGCGGGAGTCAAGGCTCACCTGGGAGTCAAGAATAGGGGTTGGAGTTAGGAAGAACAGCGTGTGCACATTTTCAATGAGAAACTTTCAATAAAAGAAAAGTTTGACCTTTTTGAGAAATAAGCTGATTTATTAACTATGCGTCAGTCAGTTAGCTTAGCTTAGCACAAAGACAGGAAATGGAGGAAACAGCTAGCCTGGCTCTGTCTAAATGTAACAAAATATACAGTCTACCAGCATCTCTAAAGCTCTATAATGATCAACTTGTGTTTCATTTGTTTAATCCATTTCAAACCAAAATGTGAAAACAGTCATTTGCCGCTTTATGTGCTGAGCTATTGCTTAGCTACGACGTGTAACTTTCAGCAAATTAAATACTTAGCAGATATATATTCGGTGGATTTTGTTACTTTTGGACAGAGCCAGGCTAGCTGTTTCCCTCTGTTTTCAGTGTTTTTGCTAAGCTAAGCTAACCAACTATATATAGAGAGAGACAGAGCGCAACACCTAATAGTGTAAAAACCACGCCCACCAGAGGGGAAAACAATATGCAACATGCTAAGAAAATGAAAAACATCAGATTTCAATATGTCACAGGATTATTTTAGCACCCTATGCCTACCAATGGTGCAGTCCATAACTCAAATGATGTTGGGATAGGACAAGTTAGCTAGCTAGTTACTGTTATTAGCTAAGGCACGTAAAAACATAATACTGCATAGCTTTCTGATTAAACGTTATACACATTCCCCAATTATTAAATTGAAATGCTGTCAAAGTGATTAAGCGTTACTTACAGAAATATATTAAGCCTTAAACTGACATTTGGACAAAATGCTTGCTACACATAGGCGTACTGGGTGGAAGGATCTCCCTTAGATGAACCATTCTGCTGATCCCTCACATCTAATCTCCTCTATCCTCAGTTTTCCATTGCGGCAGTTTATAAAAAAGTGTTTCTGGGCTTTTCACCCTGTTGGTAGTGCACCACACAGCAGCTTTGAGGCAGTTGTTTGCAAGCAGATGGAAATCAGAAGGAGTCACCTTCACACTATAGAAAGTCAATGGAGGGCAATGAATTGTTTTCCCCTTCAGTGTGAGCAGGACTTAATTGCGCTCTGTCTCTATCTTCAAAATCTTCCCAAAAATGTAAAACTATTCCTTTAAAGGCAGGGAGAATGAGGATATTGAAGAAACATTTGTCAGATATCATGAAGTTTCACACTTGAAATCAACACATTTTTAATATCAGCTAAATCAAGAGGTGTCAGACCTCTTTGGGCGAGAGAATGGAGATGTAGTCCTCATAGATGACGCGTGCCCTGTCCTCCACCGCAGTCTTATTGTCGTCTTTGCTGAACTCCTCACAGGCTAACCAGAAGAGCATGTTCTCCTCGCTGAACTCGGTGCGAAGAAATTGCCGGAAGGAGTTCCTACCCGCTGGGCAACACATTAGCTTGTCAAACGACTGCCCCCACGAGCACACCTCCTCCAGCGTGGGCTTCGGGCTGCAGAGAGCAACATGGACAACATGGGGGTGAGTGATTTCAACATTTGCTTCCACAAATATGCTCAGTAGATTTGGTGTTTTGTGCAGTGAAGTCAACTGACCAGTCTTCACAGTCTGCGGTCCCTTCTTTGACGTCATAGGAAGCCTTTCGGTTCCTTTCATCCCGGTCTTCATTCCTAATAGTGAGATAGACAGTTTATGAACTGCACTGAAGACATCTTTTTATCGTGATGTATATTATCTCATTTTACTGTACATTTTTATAAGTTACATTACAGTGTAACATAAACATTTACAAGCAAATAAAGCCACCTCTGTAAATAGAGTCATTTATATTCATCCCAGCAGTCTTAGTTAGTGAATTGATTAGTTGATTGGCGGAAAATTAATTGGCAACTAATTTTATAATCGATAATTGGTCATATTTTAAGTATATATACCCAAAAATGCAGGTTTCAGATTCTCAAATCTTAATATTTGCTGTCTTTCTTTGATAGCTGACTTAATATCTTTGGATTTTAGACTCGCAAAGGACATCTCCTTGGGTCTGGGAAATTGCAATAAAAATGTTAATTAATTAATCAAGAAATCACATCTGCAGATTATTAAATAATGAATATTCACAGCCGATAGATAAAATAGATATTCCGATGATATATACACATACACATTTACAGTTAATACGCATACTGTATACACTAGTTATATGTTTGCACATATTAGTTTAGCTTATTATCTTTGTTTAGCTGTTTGTGTGTATCTGCGATGTCTTGTAAATGTGTCTAATTTGGTTTGATTTTATCAACACTAAGCCAACTGAACTGCAGATATTTCAGGAGCTCCCGTTTCTCACATTGTCAGCATATAACTAACTGCTGTTTACATAAGGCTGCTGCAGGGTAAGTGCCTACAGATCACATGCAAATATATATCAAGAACATCAGACACAGAAGCTCAGGCTGTGCTGTCCTGTGTGCAGTAATGTCGGCCATGCTGCGCCACAACAAGCAAGTTCTCGGGTGGGTGAAGACCTACCAGGAACAGCTACAGCAGCAGCACCAGCAGAAGCAACATGCATTTGAGCCCCGTGGGTTGGCCTGGCCCGGCTGGCCCTGCTGGGCCGGTGCAGTTCCCCCGCTGCCGACTCCTGCTGCACCGACATCTGCCTCTTTCGCATCTCCATCCGCTCTGATCCCATGGGCTACAAACAGGGGAGAGGCACCGAGTTTAGTGTTTTTTAGATGTCAGGAATTGTATTTAACTGAAATTTTATCTTAGGGTAAGAAAATCTCTTGACCCGCGATGGATTTGTATCATAAAAATCTGTGCCAGTGCAATACAGATGGTAAGGCCAGCACTGTTACGACACCAAAGACCAGTGTGACATCCTGACGGTGCATCCATTTTACCAGCACTTTGATCACTTTCACCCAGTGAATTTGATTTATTTAATTTACCACTCACCAGTTGTCACCTATGTATGTGTCACTGTATGTGTGCTGCTGATGCTCTCTGGCAGGAGCATGTGCTGGCATGCCCAGAGGTCACACTGTTTGAAATGCTTTTTGCCTCATTCACAGAGAAAGTATGGAAGAAGAATTTGCACCCATCAAGCACATTTCAGCCCCTGACATCTCAAACCGACTGCATGTGCCCGTATACACTTCAACTACATGTGTAAAAGGGATGAATTGTTAATTATGGGCTCAATGTTCATAATCCAACATTTTGAAACATCCCATTTGTTGAAGGCTGAGCGTGAAAGCAGTCCATTAAAGGATTTGGAAATGCTCACTTGGCTCAAGGGGAGCAGTTAATTAAATACAGAAGGAAATAATGTAAATGTGTGTCTTTTTTTAATTTAGATTCTTACTTGTCAGGTGTCACTTTGCCATGCACCCTTAGGCTACATTTATCATGTCAAGGGAAAATTACTGTGCTTAAAATTGCAGTGTCTCAAGCGGTTTTTGTTTTTTTCCCAAGAGAATCTCTTTCAAGGATTGCAGGCCTATAGACAGACAGAGAGAGGCTATTCTCACAGAATGACTTCTTGTCTGCTTTTAACAAATGTGTCATCACCAGGTCAGACGCTGCCAAATCCTGTCAGATCATTTATGTAACAATGCTGTCGCTTCCTAACACACGGCATCATCCGGCTACTACCGACACAAGAAACGATGCTTTCATAAAAAAAGAGAAAAAATGTCAGGAGATTTGGTACATGAGAGGGAGGGAGGAGGGGAGAGGAGAGAGGAGGGAGGAGGAGGAGAGAGAGAGGAGGAGGAGGAGAGGAGAGGAGGAGAGGAGGAGGAGGAGAGGAGGAGGAGGAGAGGAGGAGGAGGAGGAGGAGAGGAGAGAGGAGGAGGAGAGGAGGAGGAGGAGAGGAGGAGGAGGAGAGAGGAGGAGGAGGAGGAGGAGGAGGAGGAGGAGAGGAGGGAGGGGGAGAGAGGAGGAGGAGGGGGGAGGAAGGCGCAGTTTGCAAATCTATCACCGCAGCATCGCTCTGTCACAGCCTCTCAGTGCACACACACACACACATATATATATATATATATATATATATATATATATATATATATATATATATATATATATATATATATACCCTATGGTCATCTCTAAAATGGATCCTCGCGGTTTCACTCAGATTCAGAGCTTCAGCTGCAGGATTCAGGATTCAGCGTCTTTCCAAATGGCATATTTCTGCGTTATGCGTCGGGTACTTCAGAAGCTCACAATTGCAACATTACTCCTGACTACAGCAGATGAAATGGGGGGATGGGGTGTGGTGGTCGTTTCCATTCAAAGGAAAAAAAAAAAAAAAATCATGATAACAGCACAATAAACCAAAGCTCTATCCTCATTCAGTCTTACCGTAGCAGCAACGTGAACGACACTGGGACGTAATGGTTCCTGAGCGGTTTTATCAGCAGAAACCATTGCATTCGCAACTCGCACCACAACACATCAGTGGAAACCACCATGGAGAACCGGAGAGCTTCTTCTGCCTGGACAACCACCGAACACACACTGCCTGCCTGTTAACCAGCCACTGCACAGCCACACAGACAGGACGTCTAACACGGGACCCGGCCTCACACACTCCCACCACATGTCCCTGCAATGATGCATCGCTCTGCCACCAGTACTTACAATTTCACCATGTATGCACAGCGAGAAGAGGTAATTCGTTGCCTTGATTACATCCGATGGCACATAAGGCTTTTTTTTTTCGACCGGCTGCTTCAAGTCAGTACGCATGCGTCTCCTCTCCAGCTCGTAGTAGCAGTGAAGAGCAGCCCGACAGTATGGCACAGTGAGGTCTGTACCCTGTACCACACACTGTTCAGGCACTGCAGGCTGCATGGTGGCAGTTTATCATAAAGGCAACGGACTAAATGAAGCCATTAAACTAACTCACCATGCAGAAAAAACCCATAAACTTCCCCTTGTACACTTGTTACATTAAAGCCATTAACAAACCCCCAAATATCCAGAAATATTAACACACACACACACACACACACACACACACACACACACACACACACACACACACACACACACACACACACACACACACACACACACACACACACACACACACACTGAGCCTTTGCCTGGAGTCGCTGTCCATGGTGCTGAAACAGCCAGAAGCTGTTAGACTGCAGCATTTATTTTGACTAAACCTCTCTGAAGGATGGCATGACTTTGACATCAATGTTAGATCTTTTTAAGTGTAGGCATACATTTCTACTGTGAGTTAAGTGTTTACACATTCCAGACTGATCCATCAATCAAGTGAACCAAACCTTGCCTTTTTATTTGTTATTTTGTAAACACTGCGTGACTTTTCATTCTCATGTCACATACTGCATAATCACACCCACACTAATACACGCAAGCTTTCTGTCAATGCATACACAGTCATGCACAATACATACACACACAGACACATATATGCATCCACACAGTCTTTTTCTTTATCTGTTCTGTAGTTTATATCCTGTATCTGTAGCATCCATATATTTGTTTTAACCTGAATTAAATAAACCACTCAGTGACGGTAGCTGCAATTTAGTTCAAAGTTAATAGTCATTACATCTGTTGTTTTTTGTTTTTTTTGCTCTTTTGTAGATGACTGCCAGGCTCCTCTGTGCCTTGTAATCTACAGTACAGGTCTGATGTAGAAGACAACACTGCCATCTGAAGGTAGCTCGAGCTGCAGCACTAACATGATGCTCTCAATGCGCACTGTCTGAGTCATAGATTCTCGATGGTCGTATGAATTAGTGAAAGGCACGGCTATGTGTGAAAGATATGATCTGTATGGCAAGATCCCTAATATTTAACATGCTTGTATGAGTATTAAACTATGACAGTTCAATGTCTATTTGATACAGGATAGTGGGATGTCGATTTTCACACATATCTTTCAATGCAATATGTCTTTATTAATGTATAGGTGCACATCATGTTTTGCTTGGTATAAACACCAGATGGCACTCTGCCTATTCTGCAAATGTGTAGTACAACATACTGTATTTTATCTAATTATCTATTCATTTACACCAATACATTTATGCTGCCTGGGTCACATTTTTTGTCAAAATTCCCTTTGCCATGGAAGTTAATGTCATCCGCTTCAAATTATAATGTGAAGTGCTGCAAAATGTGAGCGCCTGAAATACAAAACTGAGAGAACTGTTCTTACAGTGTCCGCACAGACCTGGTGCTGCTCTATGATACTGCCTATTGAACCACTTAAGGATTAAGCATTCATCTGTTCTGTTATCTTGTCCCAAAAACAAAAGGGAAAGAAGGGATTTCTTTCCTGTCCAGATTAATTACTGTGCTGAACCGGGGCATGCCCTCAGCATCCACACATCGTTGTTACACTTCAGAGATATAAACATGTGACTTTCTCCACAACACTTCATTTAACACCTTCCCCTGTGCTCATGTTATGCAACACAGAACCACCAATAGCCATGAGAGATTGATACACACACACATTGATACACACACACACACACACACACACACACACACACACACACACACACACACACACACACACACACACACACACACACACACACACGCCCAAGCAAGCAAGCAACTGAAGATGCTTTACGCTGTTGTGGTTTTGACGGACACACAGACTTTTCCCTCTGCGGGCACAATGCCAAGTGGAGGAGGGAGTCTGAATATACAAGGTCACACTGAGGAGAAGGACAACCAAGCTGGGGGACAGGATGAATAAAGTCCTTTCAGTGTGTGATTAAGATGATTCAAAGCATTGCGAAGCTTTGAGGAGAGTATAATTAACTGTAGATTCAATCACTGGAGCTCAACATGCAGATATGCACCGGAGATGAAGTGTTGTTACCAACTTAACACCTCAAGGAATCATGCAGGGCATCTGTGAGCATTTTGAAGGTGAAGATATGTCGTCTAATCCCGGCGACAGAGATGGCAACAACTCTCCATTTGATTTTGATTTCTTGTTGACATTATTCTTCTAATGAATTTCCCCTCGGTGTGCTCATCAAGTTGCTTTCCCACTGTTAATGTCAGGCTCAATTTAATAAAACGCAATCAGTGTCTTAATCCTTTTAAACCAAGTTATACAGTCATCTTTTTTTTTTTTTACTTTAACATCACATTATCAACCTAACTCTAGGCGGTACATCTCCATAAAAACTGATTGTCCAAATTACCGCCATCAGTTAGGGGTAAACACAATTCTATTGGGCTCGTTTAAAGAGATTTAAGAGGCTTGCGGGAAAAAA
Source organism: Anoplopoma fimbria (assembly GCF_027596085.1). Lineage (NCBI taxonomy): Eukaryota > Metazoa > Chordata > Actinopteri > Perciformes > Anoplopomatidae > Anoplopoma > Anoplopoma fimbria. Next base: position 26,735,977 of record NC_072451.1, on the reverse strand, counting down.
AAACATTTTTGTAGCTTTGCACACACAGTATCTTGTTGTGATTCTATCTGACCTTTTTTCTTGAAAGTCATCATTATCAATTTGGCAGGAATTGATTGTTATTGTCTTGCTATTTGATGCAACATTTATTTCTTTATTGTCCCTCGAGAGGTTATTCAGTTTGCAACCATGAAAAAAGGAAAGCAAAATACATTAAACGCATTTGACAACACCAATTGAGAAATACTAAGTGGATTTACAATATTGCAAATAGCTTAGTTTGAAATGCCACCACTGATCTTATATCAACTCGTATAATTTCACAATTACCTGTGCACACTGATAAAACAGCCCTCTGTTTATAATGTGCAGGAGCTCTTGAGACATTCGATAGTCACCAAGTGGAGAGAAAACCTGTCTTTGCTCAACTGACAAAACTCTGAAGGTTAAGAGTCATTATCTTTATCAGGATAAGCAGTTATCAGTTCTGTTATTGTTTGGACTCTATAATAACGAATGAACCGCATCATAAAGGTCATCAAATTAAATTTGGAGCATAATTAAGGAATCAAATTTAATGGGAGTAATTTATTGCAGAGATGACATTCACTACGGTTATTAAATGTTCTTTTAATATAACCTCTTACTAAGATTAAGTATGGATAAATGAACGTATAGGGTTTACAATACATGGTAAGAGGTATAGGCCTAATAGGGCAAGTAGGTAAGTAATTAAGTTCATCCCTCTTCCAATGAAAACTCGATGTGAATGATAATCAATGGGAAAGACGAGCACTGTTTGTGACATATTGAATATTCTGTATGTGTGGTAATCAATAAAATAAGTAATTTAATGTAAAGTAAGTCGTTGTAAAATAAAGATCCTGGTAGCCCAGAGATCCAAGATGACATTTTGACTTGTCATAGCAGGAATGAGCTTAAATAATAACATTAACATGGTGGCTCCTAATCTATGATATTAAGCCAGCATTCACCATACCAGAACCCCAGAAACCAACTGAACCAAATGGAATGCAGCCATCATTAAGGTTTTTAATTACACCTGTGCTTTTTCTGACAGTGACGAGTCGAAATGTCTGCAGTGAAAAAGGTCTGGCGTGGGACAATTGTTGCACAACACTGTTCCTTCTCCTGTTAGCTCTGCATTGAGTATCTGATAAGGGCTAAAATACTTAAGGGAAGACACTACAAGTGAATGGGGTGAAAATTTGAACTAATAGACCATGAAACTTCCCCAGGTGATTACGTACATTAAGGAAATATTTTTTTTGTATTACACACTGTCTGAAATGTTATGTTGAAAAATGCAAATTAGGCATTAGTGCTAACATTAATTGAATTTAGCAGAAATCTACTAGACTTAGTGTAGTGAAATGAACTCTCAAATGTGTATTGTGGATTTTTTCTTCCCACTAGTGTAAAAGAAGACATGTTATCGAAGCTAAATAGCCCAAATCCTAAACTTTGGATTTAATGTTTTTGCCTGGGGTGTGTTATAACATTATGCCAGTGGGCCAGCTCCAGAGTATTTTGCATATTGTCTCCCTGGAAAAGCTTACTGGGAAACTGGGAACTGACCATCTTTGGTGTTATTAATTTCATGCTTTTTTCGGCCATGACAAGTCAAAATGTCTGCTGTGAAAGAAATGTCTGTATACTTTTGAACCACAAATTGATTAATGAATTTATTCTTAAAAAAAGGAAAAATACAGTAAGTCAGGGTGAATTTAATGTCTTGGTATTAACATCAAAATGTGAATGTTTTATGTGGTTAAAAGGGAACTCCACTGATTGTACAAATCAAAGTCTGTTTGCAGGTGTTGGGGAATACTACTGCATTTGTGAAATATACATGTATTAAGGATTTTGTGGCTCCAGAAGGATCTGCCTGGAGTCGGTTGAATCACTTCAGGTGATGTCACTTGACTCTGCGTCAGTTGGGTGTGAAGACTACAAGTTTGAAAATAGAAAAACATAAATCTTATGCAGGTGTGCAGTGAGAAACAATTAGTCTAATCTCCTCATATGTGCTTGAGGAAACATTAGACGCTACTAGCATAACACACCCAAGTCTTCCGACCAAACTGTTTGCGATTGAGTTGCATTGTGGGTAATGTCGGCGCCAGGTTGTCTTTTCATTCCCATATGGTTGTGTTCCAAATTATTTTATTGCCATTTAATTCTGGTCATGATGCTAAACGTTTTAATTCACTTGAGCTCCAGTTCTGCTTTCAGACACCTGGCCGAGAAACACATTTGTGTAATACTGACTCCTCTGTCCTCCCACTCGGTGATGGGAGCAGTTTCTGCTGTTGCTCTTTGCAATCCCTTGCCCTCCGTGAAAATAAACATAGTCCTCCTCACTCCAGAAAGCTATCGCAAATCTTTATTTATCCTTTTACCAAGAATGATTCTGCTGCCAAGCAAAATCACATCTTCAGACTATTGTTAGAAGTGACTCAATGTGTTCACAACTCCCTCACTAATGAATTGGGATGTTAATACTGGCTGTCATGTAGTTTGTCTGTCTGTCTGTGTGACAGACTGTGCGACTTAATTTAGATTTCCAATGACTGTTATCACACTATTTTAAGACACACTATCTTCTTTTTAATCTTCTTAGGCCTCATTCAGACAGGAAGTACTTCCCTAAATAGAAGTTTGGCAAGAAGCAAAAGAAGCTGCTGATGCTCAGAAAAGAGCAATCTAGTTACAATAACAACAACAACAACAACAACAAACAACCGTTTTAATATGGATGTATCATTTACTGCAGGTAATTAACAACATGAAACAAATATCATTTGATAGATATGAGATATATTGCTACTCTGAACCTCACAAGTTTTTTAGGCTCTCTTAAACGTAATTATTTGGAGAAAATACTTCAGCGACAGACTGATGTTATTTTGTATTTTTGGCTAATTATTACTGCCACAACTAAAAAGAAACATACTGATTGGTGCTGTGACTCAAAACATTTCTAAAATATGTACTCAAAGAGCAAAATAACAGTATTGTACATCTGTAGTTTAACTTGACTGATTGGTGACTTTTCACTGTACTAGCTCCAAAATAATACTAACAATCACTGGTGCATTTATAATAATGACGCTTTAATAAAAACAGTAAATGCTTTCTGCGGGGACAAAAACTAAAACATGCCCTTACCTCAAGGCACACCATCTCCTGTTCCTCTGTGACCGGGTCATTGTAGTTCACTGGGTAACCCACACGACGCCGGCAGGCCCGGACCAGTCCCCGGATCCGCTGCCCCATCAGGGCCCTGGTGCGTCTGATCCCCCGCAGAGCGGACGTGGGCCTGATCTCCCACTGCCTCGCCAATCTAGCACATGTCATGCTCCGACCACGAGGCCTCACTCGCCACGTGAGGTTTGAGTCTCTTAGGGATCATGACAAAATCCACACTTCTTGCTCCTTTCCTCTATGCTTTTTCTTGTTGTGTTCTGAAGCCCATTGTGTGTGTGAGAGAGAGAGAGAGAGACAGACAGACAGAGAGAGAGAGAGAGGGGAGAAAAGCATCAATGACCCTGACGAAGAGAAGAGTGTTTACAAAGGAGAGGGCAGAAGGGGATTAGGACAATGTCCCCACTGGATGCAATCCTGATTCCTCTGTGCTTTACTGCGTCTCACCAGCTTAGGCCAGATTACGCCAGGAGGTCTTAGTGTCTGAGTGAGACGGACGGAGAGGAAGACTAGTGACAGACGTGGGTGGAGTCATTTGTGATTGTATATGCTCCCTGACGAAACCTCCCATGCTATAGAATAAATTAAAACACATTGGTTGATTGGACTTTTTGAGGAAACATACGGCCGCAATGTACATGCAGCACCATTAATATATACACTCTGTGGTGCTAATGTGTTTTACTGAGGAACTTCTAACGAGCAGTACTTGGTCCTGTTGCTCATTACAGACTCAAGGATAAACAAGTGCAAAGCTCTTCACTGTGAGCAATCAACTGACTTCAGCTCTCTGTCATCGTCACAAAACCACAAAGTTAAGTTCACCCTTTGCTGATAACACGGTGGATGCTATTGATTGGCTGGAGTCACATGACGTGGATATCTCATTTTCTAGCTTCATCAGGAAGTTGGAAGTGTTTCCTTCTTTTATTTCAAGCCAAGAATAGTAATTATTAAAAAGGCAACAAGGGAGTCGAGTATACAGGACTTCCACATGGCAATTTAAACTTAACACATTCATTTATTTCTTGTGGTTCTATAAAGTCAAGGAAAGTAATGGTGTTAAATTAGATCCTACTCTCAATTCTTAGTTTCTACATGGACGTTAACTGGAGCCACAGACAATAGTATTGTGACCAGGCCTTTTGAGTCTGGATCCAACTTTTTTTCTATGTTGTTTCAAGGAAGAAAAAAAAAAGGAATAACGTCAGATTTCTAAATTTAGTGTCCTGCTTATAGCTAATATATGTTGTAGCACTGTTAATAAAATAGTTTATCAAATAATACTATGAATGTATATATTTTTATTATTAGAATTACTATTATTAGAATCCTTCAACACAAACTGACCATAATATTTCTACAATCTTCATGAAAAACAACAATACATTGCATTTATCTTACAGGCAGTGGTGGAAAGTACTCAAGTACTGTACTTAAGTACATTACATTACAGTCATTTAGCAGACGCTTTTATCCAAAGCGACTTACAGGAAGTGTATTCAACATAGGTATTCAAGAGAACTACTAGTCACCAGAAGTCATAAGTGCATCTCCTTTCTTAAACAAGCATCTAAGAGCATAAACCAGAGCAAAAGTATAGTGCAGAAACAGTTTAAGTACAATTTTGAGGTACTGAACTTTACTTTTGTATTTCCATTGTCTGCTAATTTATACTTCTATACTGCGCTCCAGAGGTAAATATTGTACTTTTTACTGCCTAGATGTATTTGACACTTCATGATTGATATCTATGTGATGCTTTCCCCCAAAAAATATGAAATGAACAGCAACTTTTGGTTTTGTTCGATACTTCTGTGGTTTTGCCAGTAAATGTTTATCTTGGGGAACTGTTTCCATCCATCGGCATGCAGTTGTAACTTATTACTTACAGTACCAGTCTAAAGTGTGGACACACCTTCTCATTCAACTACTTTGAAGAATGTAAAATATAAAACATATTCTGGTTTGTTGAGCATTTGTTTGTTTACCACATAATTCCATATGTGTTCCTTCATAGTTTGGATGTCTTCAATATTAATCTACAATGTATAAAGACCATTGAATGAGAAGGTGTGTCCTAACCTTTGACTGGTTCTGTATAATTTAGCCATTTATTTATTTTCAAGTGATATTTGTATTATTTATTGTTATTTTATATACTGCCATATCTTCAGGTTGGGGGAAGGTTCATTTATGTATGTAAATTGTGTTAAATGTATAAAACCAATAAATATACAGTACCAGTCAAAAGTGTGGACACACCTTCTCATTCAACTACTGTGAAGAATCTAAAATATAAAACATATTCTGGTTTGTTTACCACATAATTCCATATGTGTTCCTTCATAGTTTGGATGTCTTCACTATTAATCTACAATGTATAAAGACCATTGAATGAGAAGGTGTGTCCTAACCTTTGACTGGTTCTGTACATCAGACTCAGCTGACTGTCACATGACAGGTCGTGACGTAGTGTTGTCGTCAGTCAGCTGACCGCACAAGCAAACCGGGTGAGCAGCTCAACCTAGAGGTTTCTACCTTGTTAAATATCAGAAACATAGATATGTTTTACTATTCATAAGATCTGTCGGACTGCGAGGTTGTAAATGTTATTGACGTTACCTTGGTAACGGCTGTCACACGTCCACACGGTGACAGGACGGATGTTAGCGCAGCTAGCTTAGCTTAGCATCCTCAGCTAATGGTGCTAGCTGATGCTGAGCTAGCTAACGGCGCTACCTGTGTGTCCACGTTAACGTCATACTTATGCACGTTTACATGTATGCATTGTGTTTGTCTGCGGGCCTGGATACAGTGTGATGTCACTGGATGAGCACTGCGGGGTTAATGAAGGAGAGACCCACCATGTCGTGACATTGGTTAAGCTAGCTATCATGACCCAACCTAGCTGCTAGCTAGCTCTAGTCCTGGTCACAGCTCAGCCTGTAACTAACCAACCTGGTTAACTGTTAACCATCTGTATGTGGTCTTCATCATCATGTTGTATTGTTGAGTATAACTTTATTAATGTGCATCATCTAACTTACAATCAGCATCTTCTGCACACAGCCAGGCCAACACCTGTAACATTGCCACTGATGGTAAGTCCATGTGCTGATGTTCACTCTGTGTTTCCATGCAGGTGGAGTTTGATATTCCTCCATACATTCATATATATATTGTAGTGGATAAACTACAGGATGGATATCCGCGGGGCTGTGGATGCTGCAGTTCCCACCAACATCATTGCTGCAAAGGCAGCTGAGGTGCGAGCCAACCAGGTCAACTGGCAGTCCTACCTGCAGTGAGTACACATAGTAACGTACATCATGTGTGTGTACACTCACTGGATACTGGATTAACTAGGTACACCTGTCCTGTACTAATGCAATCCAACACAAACAGCTCTGCCATGAATTTAACTTCAACACAATTCATACATTATCTTTCTTTTTCAAATGGTTTAATTCTATTTTATGTTTACTATTGAACTCACAGCTTTGGTGTTGTCGTTATATTGAAAGATGTGGTCTAATGCTGCGTCTTCCTCATTTATTTGCATTCCTCCTCTGCGCCAGGAAATGTACCTCTGTTAAAATTGAGAGGCTTCAGCATTCTACTTGGCATAAGATAGAAAATAAACCCGAATTATTTGCATACTTAACATTTAAGTCAAATATTAAAGTTAACAAACTGTTCTAAGACAAGTTGAGCTCTCATTACATCAATCTTTCTGAATACATAAGTGCATTGTGTGGATTTTAAAGCAGCTCTCCTCTAGTTCCTGTGTTGTGATTCACTGTCTTGGGTGTTACTTCCTCTTTCGCCCTGCAGATCGGACTCATGACCCACATTATCATTTCTAGAATCATCTGATGGCTTGATTCCTTGTTTCATTTAGTTTGGATATACTCGCATATTTTACTATAACTGCCTTCCTCTTTGGAACATGCATGGTGTGTTTCGCCTTAACTGCAACATGTGGTATTTCCAGGTTAATTGTCATTATTGTTCAAGCTGCTCTTGCAATTAGAAGTAGCATTCTAGTGAGAAGGCAAAGCCCATTCCTCCAGGCAGAGGGTCAGTAGTTTACATGTATGTTGTATATCTTGCTCCAATAGTAAAGTGAATGTTTTGAATGCCTCAGGTCATTAATTATTATTATTAACTATCTTTATAGGCCAATCAACTGTTGGCCTTGTTGTTCAAAGTGAAGAATGTATAATAGTATATGTAATTGTATATTGTAGTAGCATTGTGCTAATATGGCAGTGGCTTCATGAATTCTCTTGCAGGAGTCAGATGATCTCGGCAGAGGACTGTGAATTCATCAAGAAATTTGAGGTGGCCAACTCTGAGGAGAAACAGGTCATACTTACCAATGAAGGACATCAGGTATTACTTTAGATTTCTTTACAGTTGTTTTCAACTTGAACATTAGTTCACAACCTTTCAAATTTAGCAGACCGGTTGCACAAAGGTAAATAATGGCATTGCAACAACAAAAACAAACAAAAAAGAAATTTTCCATCATTATATGCTTTTTTAGACTCTCAGACCTGGTGCTTATGTGTTGAAATGTTCATACCAAGTAGAAAGAGTGTTTACCTTGGGGCATTGTGCTTATTTACCTGAAGTGTCTTGGATTTTCAAACAACTTTAAATCAGACTTTCTGCTTAATACTTTATTTTACCTGTAACCAGTTCTAACATGTCCACCCCAATGCAGATTATTGTATTATTCTGCTGCAGTGCTATTGCTGGTCTAAAAGCACCATTAATGCTGTAACAAGCATTTTGCCAACCAGAGTTCTTCTCTGAGAAAGCAAAGAGAGATGGCTCAATTTGTCAATATGTGTACGGCCGCTGTGTCTTTCTGACTTTGTGTGTTTGTTTTTGCTCAGTGTGCAAAGACCTTCTTGAGCCTGATGGCCCACATCTCCAAGGAACAAACAGTCCAGTACATCCTGACTCTGATTGATGACACTCTGCAGGTACACAGAGAGAGCCACTGACATTTAAGGCAATGTCATACATTTCTGGTATTGTGATATCCCTGTGAGTGGTTGCACATTTTAATGATAAAGATATCAGACTCTGTCAAAACAGATTTTACATTATGACATATTTTGGAATCAATTCCATAATATATCTTTTTTTTCATTGAGGTAAAAAATTGAATAGGAGGATTGCGTTCGATGCAGTCAATCTGTTGCTCCAGATGTGCGCAAAATAAGTGTTAACAATCTGTAAGAGCTCATCTACGATCTTATTTCATCTGTGTCTCAGGAGAACCATCAGCGGGTCAGCATCTTCTTCGACTATGCCAAAAAGACGAAGAACACCGCCTGGTCCTACTTCCTTCCAATGCTGAATCGCCAGGACCTTTTTACTGTCCACATGGTTAGTGAAGAGCTTTTATTACTACATGCAATTCTTTTTTAGAGTCTTGTCACAAAGCAAGCTGCTCCTGCAGCATTACACTAGTTGGTGCCTGTAAAACCCAACGCAATACTACAACTATGCCAAACTTTTACTATTGATACATGTTTGTGACTATCATACGGGAACAATGTCAGTTTGTAAATTAAACAAGGTCAACATATGTGCACAGTGGGATGTGAACTAGGTGGGGAAACATCTCCGTCCATGCCTAAAACATAAGTACATTGTTGAATTTTTAGCTGCTGACTTGCATAATCTATCAAACATCATAGACGTCTGAATAGAATAACAGAAATCATATTATCAGAGATAAGATGGTGGATTCCTTTACATTTTTTTGCAGACATACATTTTTCACAAATGTGGCTCTGCTTCTAGTTAAAGGAAGGCATCAATAATTCCTCACAAAGCAACCTCCTCCCTTTCCCTCTGAAACAGGCAATTACTGTAATGATTTCTTCCTGCCACCCTTTTCAGATAAAGGATGACCACCCAACGGAAAACTGAGTACTATGATAGGGCACCCACAGCTTAATTATAAAAACCAGCCAGATGGCATCCAGCAGGTGGGCATAATGTGACCCCCAAGTCTGCGACACAGCACTTTAACTCAATCCAACTGTCATGCTGACTCTTGTTTTTAAATTAGAGCCTCAATATTTCAACACATCCTCTCCTGGCAAGGAGGAAATTGGATACAGAATTTGTTACTGTCTTATCACAGGGCACAGGAAGCACTCTACGAACCAAAAAGTGTTTATGAGATTGTTGATGTGGCTTCAGTCATTTTTGTCTCTTAGATCAGGTTGTAGATCATGTTTTTTTTTCAGTCAGTTTTTTGGTGGAGTTTTAGGACAATGTCATTTAGATTTAAGCACTTGTTATATCAATGTGCCCAACGTTTTATCATATTAATTTCTCTTTATTTCTCCCTCTTCCTGGAATTTAAATGAGAAGAATTGTTTCCATCTTCAGTCTGACATTTGAGACCCAAATATCCGCCTGAATCCAACAGCATTTAAAGCTGACACTGATGCATAGCCACTGGTTTTGAGAGTGGAGTGGAGCAAACTTAAAAAAAAAAACTAAGATGTTGGGCGATATTGACAAGATGTTCACACAGCGTGACAAAGCTTTGCAACAGCTTGACAACGCCGTTAATCCCGCCGCTGGCGCCTATTGGCTAATCATAAGTCCCCCTTCTGTACTCATTGGACGATAGCTTTTTAATGAGAAACTGCTGTATCATGTCACAATGTCAGTCAAGTGGGTGAATTCAAAGGTCTGGATCCAGGCAACTGTAATGCATCATAGACGACATGATCCCATAACCAGTACTACAAAAGGGAAGAGGATGTAGCCTTTTTTTTTTTTTTAGCTCTCACCTTATTGCTAAAACAAAGCAGTTAAATAAATTTGTTTCAGTACTGGTGCAGAAAATGTCATTCACTATATGTATATTTGTACAGCAAATAGGAAGATTTGTCAAAGAAATGCTTCAGTTTATTAGATTGCTTTTGCTGCCATTTTAGTCATAAGTCAGATATGCTATACTGATATTTTTCATATCAGTTTATTTTGGCCTGGCTGTATATTTCTACTGTTGGCAGACTGATATGCACAACAATATTCATTTAATATGTCTTCCTTCCTTTATTAGGCTGCGAGGATCATCGCTAAGCTGGCTGCCTGGGGCCGCGACCTGATGGAGGGAAGTGATCTGAACTACTACTTCAACTGGATCAAAAGCCAGCTCAGTTCACAGGTATGTAAATCTGCACGGTGTTGCTAAAATACCTTGTGATTAAATATCTAGATCACTGAGGTGATTCAGCGGCTTTTGTCATTGAATTCAAGAAGAGTCCTCAATGTTGCCATGTGACCTGTTATACATTTTGTATTTTTACAGTGGCTTTTTTTTTTTTTTTTTTTTTTACTATAAAATTGTATTGAGTAAATACCGACAACTTTTGAAAGTCGTACGTTTTCAAGTTTCATAATGCATTTGAGTTCTTTAGATGTGGAGTTTACGCTCACTTGAAAATTAAAAGTTAATTATGATCATTGTGCTGCTTGAAAGGTTTAATTCACTGGGATTTATTCTCTTGGCAGCATGAATCCAATCCCGTGTACACAGTATGCTGTATAATGGAGTTTTGAAATTAATGAACTTATTAAATTTGTCATGTCATGGGTTATTCATTTCTTAGCTATCAAGCTTCAAGAGACATTGGTCTCTTCTTTTTAATGGAGTTGAATTTATTCACTCTGTTCCAAAGAGTTAATTTTTTTTTTTTTATCTAAACAGCCAAATTAGTGCTCCCTTAATTCTATTCTATTTTTTGTATTGAGTTTGAGCCTGTGAGACCTTGAGACAGTTTGTTGAAAGCTGCACTGTAGGGGCTGGCTTTGCCTTGGCAGATGTATGCACCAAAGAGTGGGCTGATGAAACACCTGAATATTGATTCACAGTTTCTTTTGTTCTTCTGCATTGCAAACCAATACTTCTAAAACATCCGGAGGTGTGATTCAGTTCAGATATAGTCGGCTCTTCCAAAAGCATGTTTTTGTGATTCTCTCTTTTGTTTTAGACATTCTGTGTCTTTGCAAAATATGTTCTTAAAATTATAACTTGCTTCTTGAAATTATGTTTTATTATTAATTTCCTTCCTCAACAGCCAGTGAGCATCCACTGTCACTGAATTTCACTTCTGGTGACGTCACAGCTCATCCTGTGTCGTCCAGTGCCACTTTAACTGAGCTGAAAACGATGGATTGTGAACAATTGTGCACCTGTTTTGTTTTGTTTTGTTTATCTCTCATTAGAACCTACATGGTACAGGTCCAGAAACAAGCTCAGGAGCAGGAACTATTTCACCCAGTGAAGTGAGTATGAGTGAAGGGCGTCCTCGGTCAATCTGGCGCTTCAAAAAGAACAAACAGAAAATGACCGGGGTTTTTTGCAAGCTGGCATCTGTCAGGTGTCACTGGACTTTCACGTCTTTTCTCTACCCTCTGTATCTCTCCCACCCTGTTCTTGCATTCAAGTGTTTTTCATTAATAATTGCAGATTGTTGGAGTCCTGAGTCTGTTTTAGAGGGATTCTCCCATTTAGACAGCATGGTGTTTGCTGCTACTGATTGTTTTTTTAACTGTAGAAATTGCATGCAGTAAGTCACTTCTCCTTAATGCTGACAGTGCATGACAAACAGCTTTTCCTCCACATTAGGATAACAAGGGGGGGGAATTGGAATAGCATTTGCACAGCAGCAGCACCCTACCATTTTCTATCACTCACTTTGTCAAGCATAGCCCTGTCATTCCGAGAAGTGTGCTCAGAAATCTATTGACACAAGTGCTTTCTAATAATTGAACATCATCTTCTGCATTTTTCAGCCGGGTAACCTTCACTCCTCCACTCTTCTGTCTTCACTGCTGCCTGTTCTTCTTGCCGGACTTCTCTTTCTTTACTGCAACTTCTGTTAATTAACAGATTAATGTGATCTATTTTCTCCTCTCAGCTTCCTCCTCTCTAACCTAATGTCTATTTACATTATTCTGCTCAGGTGTGATGGGGCACTTTTCCCTGCTATTGCTGTGTATTGTAGTTATGGGGTCTAGCATGTGTTGATGTATCATGCTGTAGACTGCATGTGCAATGCCTCAGGTTTGATCGGTGGCAGTAATGCAAGTTTTGGACTGGCCTTCTTCTGTGTGCTGTATCCGCTTGTCAACTACTGCACTAATTGTTCTTGACCTTCTAACATATCGATGGTTTTCCTGTTTACACAGCTGAGGCTCACGCTTCTGTTGTGAGTAAATGTTTGCGTCTTTCCTTTGCAGAGCTCTCAGTACGTCCAGTGTGTGGCCGGGTGCCTTCAGCTGATGCTGAGGGTAAATGAGTACAGGTTTGCCTGGGTGGAGGCTGATGGAGTCAACTGGTGAGTGATAACTGTTAAAAAACAGGGTTCCTTCAGAATTAGAAAAAGGTTGTTATTTTTGAAGGCGGTGGATAGATTAGAGTGGGGAGATTGGGGAGAGAGAGGGTGGGGGAAACTTTGCTTACAGACGCCGGCAATTTAGAATTAAATACATAGCAATGAGAAAAAAACAATGAATATAAAATACCACTTTTGTCATTATCCCTTTTCACGAAACCCATTTCATGAGAAAGAAAGAAGAATAAGCCAGAAACTAGAGGACCATCCTCTCAGACCCATAGCTAGTAACAGGCCAGATTACATTTTCTTTTAAAAGCCAATTACTGCTGAAATAAAAGGAGTCATGTACCTGTTAGTGCCATTTCCAGAGAGGTGAATTTTCTTCCTGGTGGAAGCAAATTAAACTCGACCTGAGCTCTGTCTTTGGCTCTGATGTATGACAGATATCCTTACTGACCCTTTAACTTTCCCAACAAAAATCAATTTGTATTAAATCCTCAAAGGCCACACTTTCAGTCAAATTCATGGGTATGTGTCACTTGTTGATGTAGATGGAAAAAATGTACCAACAACTGGAAATATCTTTACTCCAACCAAGCTGAACCCAAGCGTGTCTCATAGAAAATCTGAGATGTTAATCGATAGGCTCATACAACATTCACACTTGTGACATGGATGCAGTATATTGTGCAGCTACATTTGTAAGGGGAGTAGGCTGTAATGAATGAAGAAGAACAGTGCAAAAAGGCTCAATATTCCCAATTATTCATCGTACGAATTGTTGATGAATCCCGCCAGCATTCATTTGGTCACTTGTTTCTTTCTTGATACAGCATTGTAAAACCAGCTGTACTGCTTAATTCAGATTTGATTTTGTACATTTATGAGCACCACATCTCTGCACTTAGCAGCTATTTCACAAATGCATGACTCGTAGTGTAGCTGTGGTCATTAGTACTCTCTGTACTTTGAGCTACTCTTCCGTTATTCTTAGCAATCATCAGAGATAATGGATGAGCACCAAGCAGGCACAAAACTGTGAAAGCCGACCTATTAGTAAACATCTCGTAGATTTTTTTTATTTTTATTTCCATTTTAGATGTTTATGAATTTATGTTGTGTTTTCTGTTTAAGCATTACAGCAGTGCTGAGCAACAAGTGTGGCTTCCAGCTCCAGTACCAGATGGTCTTCTGTGTCTGGCTCCTGGCCTTCAGTCCTCAGCTCTGTGAGCAGTTGAGACGCTACAACGTAGTGCCAGCCCTGTCCGACATCCTGCAGGAGTCTGTCAAGGAGAAGGTCACTCGAATCATTCTGGCTGCCTTCAGGGTATGTGGAGAATTTTTCACTAAGACTGAGTATCTCTAAAATGGCACTTTTCACTGAAAATGACCACACTGCCTGAATTTATGTCTCATATCTTGGCTAAGGTGGATGCACGATTTTATATCCTTTTTTCATATGCATTTGTAATTGCATTTTACCATTTCTTTTCACATTAGCTAAGATACTGTTTTCAAAAGTATCAAACTGAAGAAAAAAGCATTAAACACCAGTAGTACTGGTAATAGTAACACTACAGGCTTTCCAGCACACTTTTTTTCCCAGGTACACATTTGTCAGAAAATGCGCCTGTCAGAGCAGCTGATGGAAATACCTGTCACTGTAAATGGGGTCACATGAAGTGGTGTCATGAAAGTTTGGAAACTACTGTTCTATCACTCATTTAGTTTTTTCACAAAACTTTGAGCTATCAAATATTTTTTTGAATTGCTTGCAAAAGTTTTCAGGTCATAATTTTATGCAATCACTTTTAGAATGATATAGGAGAGTCCGGGGGAATTTCCGATGCAGCACAACATTTGCATTTAAATTAGACTGTTTTTCTCTGTCTCAACAAGAGCAAACTGAAGTGACAACTCTTGTATAACAGATGAGGCAACCAATAAAACAACAAATCCCATAAAATATACATAAATACAATTTATGATTAGGCTGCCCTTTCATCTACCTGCAGTGATTGCTCAAAACAGCCATTGCATATTTAATAAACTATTAGGAGCTGCTTTATTGGACCTGCTCTGTTGGTTCTTGTTTATGCCAGGTTATGAATTCCCCATATTCTACCCTGATAAAATTTAATTAACAGCAGAGGCCCCATTTATTCACATGCTGTGGTGCTTTTATACTAGAGAAACTTAGTGAGTCTGACAGGGCGCCAACACAGGTCTGGAACATCTGGGAATTACATTGAAAATCAATTTGATAACTTCCAGATCTTCAGACCGCTCAATATCGTGTTCTGGAAGAATATAGAAATTATTTCTTGGTTCCCAATATTGAAAGGGACATATCATGCTCATTTCAGGTTCATTGTAATTTGGGTTTCTACTAGAACATGTTTAAATGTACAAATGTTTACATTATTCTTCTCATGTATTCTGTCTGAATATACCTGTATTCACTCTTTGTGTGAAACACACTCCATTTTAGCTCCTGTCTCTTAAAGCCCTTCTTCTGAAAAAGCTCAGTCTGCTCTGATTGACTTTCAAGAAAATGATGGTGCACTTTTGCAAATGTAGCTCTCAAGCTCTTGGTGGAAATACTCGCATGAAGGGAGACATATTCTAATGAGCCTCCATGTGACATAGGAAAGGGAGCCAAATCTGAAGGGCTTGTTAAATCACGTAATGTCTGATCTAAGCAGCTCACAAAGAGGCTTAGCAGGCATTTCAGAAACCCAAATTTACATGCATAATTGCAGAAAGAGTATGTTTTTCATGATATGTCCCCTTTAAGCATTTTATGCAGATGGACAACCCTTTCTAAGTTGCAGTGTACTCTTTTTCTTTTCTTTCCTTTTTTTCTTTTTTTTGCTAACATTAATAATCATCTGCTATAAGACGATGCATTTCTCTCGTCATCACCCTGCTGTATCTGGCCGACCTTAGCAAACATCATATAGACCCTTTTTAGTAAACATTATGTTATTTTTTTGGTGGGTGGAGCATACATGGTGTCAGAATAAGCCCCTGAATACATTTGCCAACACTGTTTAGGTTTTGTTGTCTTGCTTTTTATTAATGGCTTTGGAAAATATGGGTTTCTCTAAATACATACAGTTACTCACTCTCAGGGAACGTCTAACAAACGGCTAACGAACAGACAATCATACCTCCTGATGGAGAAATCAACCGTGTAAAGCCAAGAGAGTCCGAGGGTGTGTAAATCTTTGGACGCCGATCACTATTTCCTGATTGGTTATGTAAGAGACTTGATGTACAATCAATTTAATGGATGATTTTTGTGTTGAGCTTGCAAACGCAATTTCTTGAACACACAAGAAACACTGCACGAGCCTTCTCACTGATTAAGTTCCCTCTTCTTTTCTACAAGTGACATTGTACCTATGACTGTAGAAATGGAGAGACACTTCATCAGCTCCCTCTATGTTTATCTCTGGAGAGAAAATGACTCCTGATTCCTCCCCAATTTTTTTGATTAGGTGTGAATGCCAAACCCTTAGACACATATTTATACCTATAACAGACAATACGTTATTTATCTGATATGAAGTGTGTGCTACAAACCAGGGGACCAGACTAACTTCTCCACTGGTTCCAACTTTCCCAGTTGGTCGCACCAGCACATGCTAGGTAACTCAATTTTGATGTGACCTTCAACTCTACTACTATTCAGAGGGAAATATTGGACTTTTTACTTCACTACATCCGTTTATGAGTAAATTAAATACAATGCATTGTTATACAGTAAATCAAACAACCCAACAAAATAAAATGATCTCTATTGCAGCCAGCTATAAAATTGAAATGCATCTTATATGTTGCTGCATAAATAGTAATAATCTAATATAATAGTATATAATAATGTAACAACCAAAGAGCCTATTTGGCTTCCTTGTGAGTACTTTTACTTTTATACTTTAAGTATATTTTCTTGATTATATATTAACATATGCACACAATTTAATTAAGTACAATTTTGAACACAGGACTTGTACTTGTAACAGGGTGTTTGTTTTTTAAATTTATGGTATTAGTACTTGTCATTTTAATTAATGACACTGGCTCAGTCGGCCTCTTCATGCTCCACTTTAATCATCAGTGAGTCGAAACCACTTGTTCTCTCTCACTCCCCACCAGCCTCCTTTTCTCTCTCCTAATTCTTTTGCATTTTAAAATGTGGACAGCTGTAGACGGCTTCATTTCTGGAATACGGAAACACATCAATGGATCGTTTAATAAAGTTTTCTGCTGTACACGCTCATCGTGCACTGTGCATCGCTATGTACATGCATATGGTGTATAATTCTTGTCGTCCCGCGCACAAACCAAACGGGCGCATCAACGCAAGCTCAACCCTTCCTGTGCGCTTGTAACTCGGCAACTTCGACACTCGATTGTCGAGAGGACTTTTGGGACTTTGGAGGCAGTGATGGAATAGACAGAGGCTGATGTCTCAGCGCCGTTGGGGGACACCAATGATAATGACCATCATGCACTTGCATTAATGCGACCACGAGAAATTTTAACTCGAACACTCACGAAACTGATCCAATATGACATTTTGGTCGCAGTCTGGAGTCCTGCAAATACACATATTTTTCATGATTGTCTTAGTCCAAATACTTTTGTCTGATCGCGTTTAACCCTAGTTCAACATACGATAGATTTTCTTGATTGCCAATGTTAGCTGGGATGCGATACAATTTTGTTAAAGCTGACTCCCTTGATTCTGGCACTCAAAAACATTTCAAGATGACGCAGGTGATGTAGCCTACTGCCCCCAGTTTTTTCTTTATTTTGCCTCCAGCTAACACTGTGACGTTCTCATTACTTCGGCACTAAAGCGGTCTACAAAATAGTAGACCGGGAATAACAGCGTAGAAGAATTGTGAATTTTAAAATGAGAAGCTTCTAGCTCTATGCAACACCTGACCGCCTCAGCAACGTTGCTCACAGCACAATGGTGCCGTAAATGCCAGTGATTACATGATTGAAACATGAGCTTATACGCAAGCGGAGGAAAGTTGCAGCTGATTTTCAAACCGAACTTTAAAGAAGGTATTTCAGGTTGCTCGTGTTTCTCTCTCAGCCGGTTTCAATCTGTATTCCAGAGTCATTGTAACCACAGTAAATAGGCATCTGTGCTCCTGATGGACTGCCTTTGTCGTGTCTTTTGTTTACTGAAAGAAATTTGTTTTGAGACCAAATTTGAGAGAATATTTGTACCGTCTTATGTTTCCCTTAATAGACTGCATGTGTTCCTGCTTTGAATTTTCCCCAAAGCTCATTCATCACATCTCTCACGCCAGCAGAGCTGTCACATCAAGCGTTTGCGAATGCACCCATTAAAAAGGGGCTCGGTTTTTAATTGGTGAGAGAAGTTTGCAGCTCGGTTCGACTGCTTTATTACAGCTAATTAAAAACTGACGGGCAGCGAAGGGAGATTCTAAAACGTCTCGACGTTCAGTGGGTTTTCCCGAGGGTTGTTCAACTGACACTGAGTGTGTTTGACATAGAGTGAGGAGAACTGCAAAAACATTGCTCCTCACCATGAAACACACTTTTTGATTGGAGCTCCTTTTATAATGTGTCATCATGCAGAGTTTGAGGAAGTTGTGATTTGTCGGATATAATAGGAAATGTCTTTTTTTTTTAACCAACCTTTTTTCACAAATATTCCACATTGTTCTCCATCTTGCTGTTTTCCCAAATGCCCTAATTATGTAAATGATTCTGCTCACTACATGAACACTAGCAATGTTACTTAAATTAACCGGACCATCTGGGAGTCCTTGAACACATCCTCAAAGGCAGCACTGCTGTGATTCTGATGTCGTCGCCTTTACTTAACTCTGGAAATAAAAGTTTTTTGAAAACCATATTCAATTGTGCTGCAAAAAAAAATATTTTAGCTATATGCCTCTAGTAGGTTTTAATAACTTGCTATGACTGCCTATTTGCTCCATTTAAGAGGGATGTTTTTGAAAAATTTGTAGTTTGTGAATATGCTCCCAATAGTGGCTTAGGTTAATAATTCAAATATTAGGTGTGTTTTCTCTATCCCAGTTGCCGAAACCACTTTTATTTTGGGTCACAAAATGTCCCTACCAGAACATCTTCTCCATTACACCAGACTGGGTTCCTTTGTCCTGATATTTTTGTACCGGAAATAGCTTTTATAATACTTTTACATGGCGTTCCTTTTGCAGTGCAGCTCTGCATTCATCCCTTTCACAACTCACTCACACCTGGAAATGAATCCTGGTTTAAGAGATGTATTTTCAAATGCACCTCGGAAGAAATTTGTTATTAGTAGTGAATTGTAGGAGAGAGGGGGATTTGGGTATGGGGGAGCAATTCTTGTGCTAGATTGAAGTAGTGTTATTTCAGTCTCTTTGTTTCATTTTTTTTATTTGATCTGATTTTGAAGGATTCTTTTTTCATGTCCAGAATGTCTTTTTGTTGATGTCTATAAATGTAGTTTTAGTGAATTTGAGTGTTTTATGTCATTGTCACCTGTTTCATGACTGTCATAGATATGTCTGCAGATTTATCATTCCTAATACCCAAAATGTAATATAATTATATAAAATAATATAATATATAATATAATATATATATATATAAATATAATTAATTATACTGGCACTTGTTTTTTTGGGGTTTTTTTTACTTACAGCACTGGTTATGAGTGTTTTATTCTTTCAGATGTTCTCAGTTCTCAATTGAACTGCTCTCTTACGAGTTAAGTAATTACTGTGCAACATCTGTTCTTCACATTGTTGTTCTTTTTTTGACAGAATCTTCTGGAGAAATCGGCCGAGAAGGAGACTCGTCAGGAGTACGCCCTCGCCATGATCCAGTGCAAAGTGCTGAAGCAGCTCGAGAATCTTGAACAGCAGAAATATGACGACGAGGACATCACTGAGGACATTAAGTTCCTGCTGGAGAAGCTGGGAGAGAGCGTGCAGGATCTCAGGTACCCACTCGATTCCATTTCATGAACAACCAACCATTCATTTTGAGTCACGAGTAGTTTTACTAGGTCGAGCAGATTGCAAATACATTGTATGTAATAATTTGTAAAAAGAGGATATTGTAGTGCGGTACATGAATCTGGTAAAAGTTTTTTAAAGACATATTTCTATTTATTTTGAATGCTTTTATGTGTGAGTGACCTTTTAGATATTATGTGTACTTGAAGAAATCAGCAATTTTTCAGAGAGACTAATAAAAAGTGACCCCTGGACTGTCCTCTTAACTTGTTGGGAAAAAGTTAAATTTTTATGTTCTATGAATGTTTTTATCAACAGTTCATTTGATGAGTACAGCTCTGAGCTCAAGTCCGGCCGCCTGGAATGGAGTCCCGTGCACAAGTCGGAGAAGTTCTGGCGTGAGAACGCCGTCCGCCTGAATGAGAAGAACTACGAGCTCCTCAAGTAAGATGAAGCATGTGTTTTAGCGGGACATAAGGGAGCAGAAATTGCTTTGTCATGTACTAAGATGTAGGGCTGCACCATTATGACCAAAAATGACATGTGAATATCTCAGGCCATCACGTTCATTTAACTGTGGGAAGCCAAAATTGTGATTGTAATTAATGTTCAATTAATTGTGCTGCTCTACTTGGAGGTTTCTAATATAGAAGTGAATAAATATAATTTTTATTGTATGCATGTCTTCAGAAGTTCAATGAAAGAAAGAAAGAAAGAAAGAAAGAAAGAAAGAAAGAAAGAAAGAAAGAAAGAAATTAATTAAAAAACACAATCTCATTCTAAAAGAACTCACTGAATGGAATGGGATTGTTTTTTAAGATTTAAGATTGTTTCCCAAATTTTGAAATATGACATATATATGATATTAATTAAAACCGAAACCTAATGTTGAAGGATTTCATTTTAAAGTTAAAAAGATACAAATCCGTTCTTATTTTTTTGATTATAATTTGTATTAAACGCCACTGGTCACATATTTTCAAAACACTTGACATTCAGTAAAATTCCTGACCTACTCATCATCCCATTATCTCATCACTGTCCTCTCTCTGGCCGTGGTTACACTTATCCTTTTCAATGCAACCTTTGTGATCGGATGCACCGGATTAGAACTCAGCTTTGTCCACATATGTGTGTCCACACTTGGATGCAACCTGCCTGCACCTGTGGATAAAAACATTTCATTTCCTATAAATTCTTCTATGTTTGTTGCTTGCCCCTCCATCCTGCATTATAAGTAGACTGGTATTTATTGAAGAAGAGCTGCTAATGAATCTCTGCTAATTAGTTGCTTACCACATTTCCCTGTACATTCCACACAATAGAAGTTTTCTGTGATTTAAAGCTTTTATTTTGAAGGCAAAAACAATTAACACAACTGGACGAGTCTCAGTTGTGCTCCAGCTCTGGGTTTCACTCCTGTTTGTCAGGGGTAGATGATGCAAAACCTACGTTTGATGAATTGTCTCGATTGTGCCCACACGCTGTCCACACCTCACAGATATCCCAATTTAATGCAAGCCAGGCTTCCTCAACTGATGGGATCCCAATGCGAGCAAGATCCGATCTCAGACCATAAAGACTTGACAGTTATTGCATCCTGGCATAATCGGATGACATTAACAAGACAGATGTTACCACGGCCTCTGTAATCGGCTCAGGCATCATCTCTCCTCTGTCCCCCGACTCTCACCCACGCTTTGTCTCACTTTGAACCCAGAGGTCTCACTGACTCAGATGCCTTATGGCTCTTGGATTTTGATTTGAAAGTTTGGGTATCTCAGTATTAAAGTAACTTTAATGTTGGCTTTCAGAGAGCTCAGTGCTTCTCTTTGTCAGTGGAAAAAAATCTTTTTACTTTAAGTATTTACCTTGAAGCATCTGAGAAATATAATCAGCCTCTTTATGCAGAGAGACCTCTCCATTCAAACGCCTGCTCTTTTGTCTCCCTTTCTTGAATAGGATCTTGACGAGGCTCTTGGAGGTGTCTGACGATCCTCAAGTCATCGCAGTGGCAGCTCATGATGTTGGAGAGTATGTGCGGCATTACCCACGCGGCAAACGGTGAGACATGTTTCTGTGAATACCCATTCATATCGAAGCTTAATTCCATGTGTGGAATTTCTGACTTTTGGGACCCCGTTGTCATAGTATAACTCTCACATTTAAAGAGGAAAATAGTTTATATCTGAGCACAGTGACTGATCTACACACATGAAGCTAACCATATCTCCTCATAGCACCAGGGAAATAAGAGAGATAGTTGTCTGTTTGTGTCAGATGATGCTGAAGTGCACACTTTCATCTTCTTAAATCCTCTTGAGGCTGCTAGTGCTTGTCTTGACACCTCCTTTATCATCTCCATGTACTGTTTAGGTTTCATTCAACATTTGTTATCCTAAGGACACTGTGTGATTGACGGATCAATAATGGGTCATTCTTGTCTCATTTATTGTTCTTATCACCCTGTAGTCCTGTTTAAGGGTTGGTGTAACCCATTTAGAATTGTTGCCATCTAAATACAATTTTAGTTGAAATGTAAGAGTAGCTGTGTTTCTGTACTTTAACATTATTCAATCTGATCACACCATTTACTGTGTTATCACGTTCATTATGGCTGTTTTGAGTCTTCTTCAAAGCACTCTATCCTTCCACAAGGCCAGTGATCCATTATAAGATACATAGAAAATTTCAGTCACGCTGGATTCAATTACGCGGTCCTGGACCACAGAATGACCTGAAAACATGAAAATAGCAGTTGTTATCTGTGTGGATAAAGGCTTTCTCTCATTGTTCCTCTCATTCCTCTTTATTTCAGGGTGATTGAGCAGCTGGGTGGAAAACAGCTGGTGATGAATCATATGCACCATGAGGACCAGCTCGTCCGTTACAACGCCCTGCTGGCTGTGCAGAAGCTCATGGTCCACAACTGGTACGGACACACTCGTAGCTTCCTTGATGCCATGCATTCACATGTTGTTATAGATAGCCCTTAAAGTTTCAGTTGAACTAGGCTTTTGCAATGTGCATTAAAAAACGATTAAAGGCCCTGCACACCCTCACAGGTATTTCCATTTGTTTTGACTGATTAGACATCCGCTTAGGTTGAAGTTGGGCGGAGACATGCTGGGAATAAAGCAAGGTTAATGGACTGTGTGCTGATAAGATTGATAAAACTACAATTTGCTCCAACAAAGCCAGCAGAAGATACACAGAGAAGTCACTCAAACTCATTCTGTACACGTCCACACAGTAATAAATCACCTGTGTGGTGGGTGGATCATGTCGAGGTCTTTAAAGATAAACTGAGATACTTAAAGACGTGTTTATAACATCAGTACTCGGCTGTTAAAGTCTGTATTTGTTGCTTCTTTAAGGTCACTATTTACTAGTTAACTGACAGTGTGTTAAATGCTATTTACTGAGAATGCAAATAGGAAAACAGAAAAGATCGACATCTATTTTCTTTTGGTTTGGCAGTTGTGTTCTTATAACATCAAGGCGGAGTAGTGAGTCAGTTTTGATTCGATGCTGTCAATCAGTTGCTTGCTGATCCATGTTGACGGTTGTTGAGTGTGTGCTGAGCTTTGACAGTGTGGCTGCCGTTTAAAGATTGCCTCTGTACTAGCAACCGTTTCCTAACTGGGCTCATCTTTGGTGAGAGCTGTTTCTCTTAATGGGATAGTAGGAGAGGAAATGCGCTCATTCGATTGTATTGCTGAGAGTTAGGTGAGAAGATTGATACAATGGTTCTATCTGTACAGTGAATATGAAGGTACAGTCAGTTCTTTATTATACTTGTTTTGATCTTGTTTTCTACTTGTGTCTCTTATTTGTCTGTTTTGCATTATCTACTCTGCTGCTATCTAATCCTGCAAATGTCCCCGCTGTGGGACTAATAAAGGATCATCTTATCTTATCTTATCTTATCTTAAAGCTTTCAAATATCGATATCAATATCTGCCTTAAAAAAATCCTCTTTTCTAGTCTCTCACCAGCACCATCACAAACTCCATATTTAATTGTATTCAAGGCACCACTCCTCACATTTTCTCAGAGCCCAAAGACTCAACCTGCCCATCATATTTGTGTGTTTTTTCTGTCCACTGGATTGCTTGGAAACAACAACAAAAAAATCCTCAAGCACAAAAAGTGAAAATGTGTTTGTTTTGCTGCCACTATCTAAAACACACTGTGCTCCCTGAGCAACTGTGGATGGAGGTATTGTGTTTATTATCACAGTGTAGTGCTGTTTTCCTATCTAAGTGACCCTAATGTTCTGGGTAAACTGCATGTCCACTGAAGTGAGGGCACGAGTTTGTTTATTTATCCACTGTAGCACAAAAGGTTTTCAGTGACTGGGAAGAAAGACGAGCAGATTCCCGTTATCAGACCTACAATCTAAAGCAAGATGCATTTTCTTTACCTCAACCTGAAAACTGCAATGTAACATAAATATTTTTTAATCTATAATAACATCTTGCAGGCTGAAAAATCTGATAAGCTTTGCAGAAAGAGAAAAGGCGAGTGCAGGGTTCATTGCTCGATTTGGAATTTTTTGAGAAGTTTGCTTAAAACCCAGAGATATTTACATGAGTCACATACCTGTTTTTGAAAATATATACTGTATTTCTACATATGATGAATCCCATGAATCAAATCTCCTCTTGTTGTTTTATATATATGCAACACAGAAGTAAAGTGATAGAAAGATGGTTATTAAAATGAGAGAAAATGGATGGAATACAGATAAAATAAAGTATGCAGGTAAGATAAGAAAAACCTGAGTGCTGCATATAAATGTCTCGTATACATAAAAGCAGGAGTTACATTTGCATATGAATTATAGTCTGAGTTGAAACCTGATGAAAAAGTCAGCACACTTTTTATAGTGGAGAGGTAATTTGATTTGATATTGATATTTAATCACTTTTTATTAGCTACCTGAAAGCAGCAGCATGTCACTTAGCAGCAAAGCACACGTATCGCATCTGAAATAATTCATCTATTCTTGTATTTTATTTAACTTCTACTCCTTATAAGTCTTGAATCGCCTACGCTGCACCCTCTGGTGCATTCAGCTCCGTGTGTCGCCGCGCTGCCGCTTCTGCACAATGATTGATTTGTGTGAAACAATGTAATGGCTTCGAATGAGACAATGAAGTAAATACTGAGCATTGTCAGTCGCGTCAGTTTTTCTCTGTAATGTGCCGGCAGGTTTGTTTACCCCGACTGGAACTACTTTGTGAGGATTACGTGTCAAAGTTGTTTTGTCACATTTGATTATGTTCTGCAGACAAATCATTGCCTTCATGAAAACTGAAAGGTGTGAATGCTGCTGCAGAATGAGGAAAATACTGAAGCTAAAAAATATTTAAAAAAGAAAAATATATATATATATTTTTGGAAAAGGTGAGGTGTCATTCACGCACAAATAGAAGATATTTTAAAAGCAGCTCACCACACCCACTGTCACCTTGAGTGGGTTGCCTTGCTTTTGTTTCCATGAGAAGATATTCTCATCCCTACTAACTGAAGGTCCTGCTGTCATGACAACAGCACAGATGAATGTGTGAATTGAGAAACCACTCTTATTTATAATATTGCCTTTGGGTCTGCTTTCAAAAGTGTGTGTGTGTGTGTGTGTTTTCTGGAACTTGAAGTTGTGATAGAATATAATTGTTCATATTGCATGATTAAGTCCATCAGCTAATGAGAGCCACTCTGTCCTCACAGCTCCTTTCTACACAAGTCCATAGTTTTCATGGAAATGTCCTCATATATATATATATATATATATATATATATTATTTATTATTATTATTATTATTATTATTAGATGGCTTTTCATACACTAGCCTGGCTAATGGGACAGCCATTACCCAGAATTATGTCCGAGCTCACTGTGCACTCCATTAGAAAGTCAGAGAGGGAGGGAGAAAATTGTAAGAGACCTTGTTGAGACTTTTAAAAGGTTATTCCTTCATTCAGTCCACATTTTACTGAAAATATCTCTCAACAGAATGTTCTGTTGATCTGAGCCTTATTCTACAGGTAGCTTTGTCTTTGTTTTTTATTTCAACATTATAGTTGTTGCTGCTTTTTGAAAAAAAGAGCAAAATTTGCTTTACTTGTTAAGTTTTATTATCTGAAAATGGGGGAAAAAACGGTAGTCAGGACATTTCTATGGCAATAATCTGATCACTACACTACAGATCTTTTCTTTTTTTCACATCCTAAATTAGAATTTTTCTAAATAGAAACATTTGCTGAAATAGTCAAATCTCAATATTGTAAGTAATTATGTTTTACAATGTCCCAACTATAAAACAAAACCCCCAGATTATTTCAATAGTTTCATTGTAAACCAGATCATTGACCATCCTTTTTCATTCAGATTGATGATGAATCACATTGTAATTTGAAAGTCCAAACTTTTTATTAATCAGTTGTACTTTGACAAAGTTTCATTTTTATAGCCTTTGATTTAAAGATAATCAATATCTTGCTGTGTTTAATTTACAGAACTCGTTTGGCTGTGTTGGTATTAATTCATAGAGCAGAAAGCGCCCTCGCTGCAGAAGGAGGAGCCAGCCTTCATAACTCTGGCTCATCCTTCCAGTTATTGCCATCTGCCTTTATGAACTCCAACATGTAGCTGCTTTGTGCAGAACCAGCTAAGGGTCGTCACTGATAACTAAGTGTGTAGATTTGTCATGTTAGATTTGTATGCTTAAAAAGCTTAAAAAGAGATTATCCATGTGAGTAAGTTCTTATAGGAAATAGAGGATGTTTATATGAATCTAACCCTTTTGCTTTTGATAGATTTGAATTATTCCAGAGCAAGTGTCTTTAATTAGCTGCAAAAATAAGCGGAGGCATAAAAGCTTTGAACTGGATATGAATGGAAATTTGACCTGAAACAGGCAGCAAAGAAAAACCTCTATGAACAAGAGAGGCTATTTTGTTTCTGTCTCAACCTTTTGAAATAGAAGTAGGAAAGGGTCTAATAAACAGATCCAATCAATGTGTTGCTCTGCAGAAAAATGTAGTTCAGTGATGTTTATCAGCACTCACTGCTCCTAGTTTTAGTTTTTTAAGGAGCATAATTTAAGGAACATAATTTCCCCATAATAAGAATATTATTTGCCAGCCTTTTTAATCCGTAGATTTGTGAGAGACAACTGATTTCTCTGTTAGCAGTAAGGTGAGAGGCATGATATTGAATCATGTATCTCATAAATGTTATTGCCAGGAAGAAGTGTGACCTTCAAAATAATGGGAGTGTATTTCAGCACTTACACCGTGTCTGGGTCAGAAGCTCGCTTTCTGAGAATGAGTCAGTTATAACGGTCACTTACGATGACATTAAAGCAGTGGTTCTCAACCTATTCTCAGTGATGTACCTCCTGTGAAATACTTTTTTAGCCAAGTACCCCCTAACCAGCGCAAAGCATTTTAGGTTGAAATAAAGATGTAACACACAGCGCTCTGCCATCAGTGTCTGATTTATTAAACTGTCAACACTGAAGATTGCATTGTTGCATTAAATTCAGTTTATGAACTTACACTTATATTTTATTGAATATTTATTAAATAACTATTTTTAAAGGATTTTTGAATGGATGCTAATTTTAAATATATATATTTTTTAAATCTCACGGACCCCCTGGAGTGCCTTCACGTACCCCCAGGGGTACACGTACCTCCATTTGAGAACCACTGCATTAAAGGATATTGAAGAACCCTAATTCCATATAATTTTTAGTTGGACGGGAATTGAAATTAAAATAATTATAGGACGAGATACCGCTCTCACGTTTGTCTGTTCAATGTGAAGCTGCACTCTAAAGCTCTGTGATCACTCACTGCTGTTATATGTTGTTTATTTAATCCAAACAAAAGTCTTTGCTGCATCGTGAGGTTGCCAGGAAATCATTCGGCCAAGAAAAAGTCTGACTAGGGATGACTTATTTCTCTCACCTTTTAAACAGAAGTTTAAACTTAGACTAATCGATTAAAAGTTTCAAACCACGCCCCTGATTCTGACACAAAGTTGAATCGAGTAATCCATTGGTAAATTGGCAGAGAACTAAGCTGCAACTATTTTGATGACTCATAAAATGATCTGTTCCCAGCTTCTCAAGTGAGAGGATTTGCTGCTTTTCATTGTAATATATTAAATATATATAATTGTACACTGAATATCTTTGGGTTCTGGGCTGTTTGTGGGACAAAACAAAACAATTTGAAGTCGTCACCTTGAGCTCAGGTTAATTGCGACAGGCGTGACATCATTATATAGATGATAGTTTCTATCAATCTTCTCATCTTACTCTTAGCAACAAAGCGAATAAGTGTTTTTCCCAAAATGTCTAATGTTTCCTTTAAAGCTGTTTTGAATGCCATCAGGTGAATGGGAATTAAAAAGACGTCTAATTGAGCATTAAGTGGGTTTGTAGTGCTGAGGTGTAACTTGTACTTTCTTTCACAGGGAGTACCTCGGACGACAACTGCAGTCCAGCGATCAGCAGCAAGCTCCAGCCGTGGCAGCCCGAAGCTGAACTGTCCCTGTGCATGTGTGTTTGTGTATCTCTGTGTGGATGAGTGTGTCCTGTACGTACATTGTTCTTGGCGATTTAAATAATCAGCTGATCATTTTGTGTAATGACTTGTAAATCAAACGGTGTGGTTTTCCTCCTTCCATCTGCACCCCGAAAAATCCTTGATGTTACTTGATTTGACTGTCGTGCAGCGTGTCGTGGCCCCTCAGCGAAGTGACGTGTGGTGATTGAAGTCGCAATTTACGTCTGTGATAATGTACAAAAAAACGCAACTTATTTAAGTCTTACCTGTAAAACACTGTATGTACCCCAATAAAGATGCTTATCGATGGTGATCCTGTGTTGCATTATTGCACCTGCTGATTAACAAAGAGATTACCTGAGATTAACCTGATACGGTTATTGAGTTTTCTTATCAGACCAAATTCGATTGGCTCTCAAATAGTGGGAGCAGCACATGTGAGGACTGAGGCTGAATAACAAGATTTATTTTTTCTTTCTCAAGTGATTTGTTGTCATGTTTACTCATCTGCCCGCAGGCTCAAGTTGAATGTGACCTTCTGTTCATCCTTCAAATTGTGCCTCGAGTAGGAAGTCAAAATCTCTTGTGAAGTGGTAAATGAGAAACGATTTTCACTTTACCTTTAAGTGCTCTGTTGTGAAGTGAAAAGATTTGTCTTTTTTATGATCTTTTATTTTGAAAAACAGCTCAAATACTAAACAAGCAAAAAAGATAACAGCCTATTTCCCTTTTAGAAGTATGAAAGCATTCCCCCTAAATTGAAATCTGTGTGCTTCCACCACTTACACAGTTTTCAAAGAAAATATACACTTAATGGTCACTTTATTAGGTACACCTGTGCTGTCTAATGCAGTCCAATACAACAGCTCTGCCTTACAAAGTTAATAATGTTGAGTTATGCTGACATGAAGATGTGTTAATAACACATTTATTATTTAAGTCCTAGTTAAAGCTGCTGTTGTAGTAGACGTCATTATATAAAATGATCTTTATGGCAGAAGTAGTATTGGATTGCATTAGATAGTACAGGTATAGCATATAAGGATACGTTGGTTTTCTTAAACATCCTATATTGCATTCTTTCATATAGAACTGCAACGATTAGTTGATAAATCAATTAATCAATCAAAGGAAAAATTAAAAATATTTTTTTTTTTTTTTTTTTTAAAGGTTCCAACTTCTCCAATGTAAGTATATGTATGTCTCCTCAGCCTTATACAATTGTAAAGACGTTGCTTTTTTAGAAATTATGATGGCAATTGTCTGGCCTTTTAAAAATGATGAGGATAATCAATAGTTGCAGCACAACATCTGTGTGCAGCAACTTTTCCAAACACTCACCAAGTCCTGAAAATGAGGCTCTCCAGGCTCCTCTCAGATCTGGAGTCCAATCATTGCTTTCATCTTGGCAGAGAAGCAGATAACACCTCACAGTCTCAACTGAAATATAAAGTTTTTCACTGAATACAAAAGTTTTTTTTCAGATATCGAAATGTTTGTCCAGTAAACATGCAAAAGCTTCCCGTTGACCCTTTAAGATTACAGAATAAATTATTCATGAAGAAGTTGTATCTTGCAGAAAACTATTTTTTCACCCAGAAAGGCCCAAAACTCTAGTGCTTGAAATATAACTCACTGCTTCTATCTGCAGTCTCCCCTAAACAGCACGATAAATCATTCGTTGTGGCCGAGTGGCTCTTAAAAGAAATGCCACTGTGAGTTACAGGTACAGTGTGATCCCATCAGAATTTAAATTGAATCTGAGGTGTTTCACTATTTCATTTCACCCAGTAGTTGTAACAATCAGTTGGAACATTTACATAAAAACAGATTTTTCCTGTAGAGAACTTCTATAATAGGTGGTGTTGAAAAGGGACTGAAGTTTTGAATATAATTATGAAACAGCGCCAAAGGCTGTTTTTTTTTGTGTACCTACTGAGTGCTGTAATACATTTTTCTCTTTAATAAATCCCTGAATGACAATCCAGTTTAATCAACATCAGCACATTTGGGGGCAGATGTGGCTCAGAGGTAGAGCGGGTCGTCCTTGGCTCCAGCTACATATTTATAGTAAACACATGAGAGTGGTGTCAATCTCCTCATCCAACTCAGCAAGAATGAACATATTTCCCAAAATGTTAAAGTATTCCTAAAAACTCTGGATTATTTATTGACAAATTGATTGATTGATCCATTTCATTTTCACTCTAACCATTGCCGCTTACAGTGATTGGAAGACTGGAAAGGCTTTATATAATTGCAATTTACAATTTACCATTCGTACGGAAGGCGATGAGCGTAATAATTCTTATTCCTAGTATTGACTTTGTTAGCTTGACATTACTCACCTAGCAATCCCACAATTATTGATTTATTTTTGTACCATTAATACTGTTTTCCAATAGTCATTTAACTAATATTGCATTGTATATTTTTAGGATTATTATTATAATTATTATTAAGGGGAACTCAGGTCAAAGTGTATTTACAGGCCCTGGGGAGAAAGCTACTACTGCAGATGTGAAAAAAGGTTGCATAAACCCTTTTGTGGCTACAGATGGTTCCGGTATTAATCGGATGAGCTGCCTCAAGTGTTGCCACCGGTTGGGTCTGAAGATTGCAATCCTAAAAAATAAAACAACAACCTGGGGGTGAGGAGTTACAAATAATTTCACCAGACATGTGCAGTCATCTCCTCATCTCTGCTTTAAGCTAGTGGCTAGTGGCTAGTACCAGCATAACACACCAAAATAGCCAAGTGAAGCTAGCTAACTAGCCAAAAGGGTGCCTTCTGGTCCGTATCAGACTCTGAGGGGTGTGATGATGTTTCGGTATTTGATCGTTGGGCATCCTGGTGAACCAGTAGAGACCTTCACTTCTGTCTCCTCTTTACAATTTAATTTAAAAATGACGGCAATATTTCTCAATCAAATCACAAATAAACTTATCAAAGTGATATTAAAGTCAAGACTCTTGTTCCATTACTTCCAAAACTTCAAACTTTTAATGTTTAACATGTCCAAGGAATAATCAAAACGTTCCAATTTGCAGCAAGATCTCCACAGACCAGACATTAGTATTTACAACAGCTACTGTCTGCTGCAGCTGCTTACAGGTGAGGCAGCCAGAAGGCCGGGCTTGCGTAACAATACTCCAGGGGGATCTGCCTCCAGATGCCTTCAGTGCTGCTGCTCCCCGAGCGGAATGAAAATGTTTTTTCAAATCCTTTGCAGAAGTCACCACCTTATTGAAAAACAATCTTTCTTTCTGAACTTCCCCACAGACACCTCCACATACCTCTGAATGGCTCGTCTTTACCTTGGCAGATAATGAGCTCCCCATTCAACAGAAACGCCTACAGTTTATTCAGCATGTCGCTGTCCTTCAACTATTAGCACGCATTCAATTCAGGTTTCAGACTTTGAAAAGTGACGCGCTCATCCCTCGTGCTTTGACGGCTGAAAGGTGTGGAGAGCCGGGATGTATGCAGAGTCAATATTTATGTAGAGGCTCACTGCCTGTGGCTTCAGTCGCATTGGCCCTGCTCTGCTCTCCGAAACACTATTTACAGTGGCGGGCACTCTGTGGTCCCTGTGCATGCTCACCTGCAACGACTGAGTGAACTCTGGACCCTGAAACAGATGGTTCTTCTTCCCCCACAGCCTTTTTTTTTTTATTATTATGCTACCCACATTTGTTGTTCAGGGTCAAGGCAGACTGTTTGTGTGCACAGTCGGTCTCTGGGTTTGGGATTAGAGATGAAACTCCCCTGAGGCAGTTGTTGTTTTCTATCTCAATTTTCCTCTCTCAAAAAGGTGTTACACGTCCAGGTATATTGTGTGATATATTCAGGTGAGTTTCCAGTTCATGCTTCCAAATTGGTTGTATTTCACATCTTCATCTGCCCAGCATGGCAGATTGTTATATTAGCTCACTGAGAGAAGACTATTGTTGCTTTGCTTCATCGATCAAATCCCTTTGCACGTGTAACCATTAGTCAGAGACTGCCCGTTCCCATAGTGACAATCAAAACAAGACTACGTACAGAAGCTGCATCTAAGGAGATAGATCACAAATACAATGGTATTTACAGCTCACTTTGCCTGACAATAATGCTTCTGTGTGTTACATCAAGCGGTGTTATCTCGTGCTGTGAGGTCAACTGTGCAATTTGGACACTGGAATTACTACTGAGTGATGGCAATGTTTGTACAGAGGCGGGTCTAAGAAGTCACTTCCCAAAGTGTTTTATTTACCAAAACCAACGTTTTCATTCCTAAATCAATGCTTATTTTTCAAGATCGGATTACGTACTGAAGAAATTCTTCCATAATTACTAGAATAAAATAAAACTCGGTTAAGTAACGCAGCTTGGTCAGTGACCATAATCATCAAACTATGATGCTCAAATATTTTAAATATGCGCTCATTACACGCATTGTGTATTTTCAAAAAAACGTCTGTATTCTCAGGAAGAAAAAAGACAGAAAACTGGACAAGTAGGAGCGACTGCTTGACTTGGGTCCAGACACATAAATTAATCATATTGTTTCTCCATGTTAGCTGGATGTCTACACATGTTAGCCATATAAACTTTGCAAGGTCATAATATGTTAAAAAGATTAATAGCTTACCAACTGTAAAAAAAAAAAAGCTGATTTATGCATCTTTTACTAATAAATGGAATAGTTCATGCTACAATCATGTGTCATTCTCTCATGACTATTAAAATAAAAGCAGAGTTCATAGACTAATTGAACAATATCATATCACCATGTATTAAAAGGATTGTAGCAACTAAAGGTGACATATGCAAACGCATATACAGTGTCCTCCTACACCTGTATATACCAGATTAATCTTTTGATCTTTTAACAATTCAATCATTATATAAAAGAGTCTGGCACATTGACAAAAAAATATGCTCTTTGGGTTAAAATGTTATTTCATATATTAATAGTGTTTGACCATTTTTTTTACCATAAGACCAACTTTCCTCATGTAAGTCTTTCACTAACTGCCTTACAAATATGTATTGTCCTCACTGCTCAGGCGATACAACACATGCCGATCACATTTTCACAAACCAAGTCATTCTCATCCAGAGCAGACACGGGCACACCTGGAGTGACCACGCCATCTGGATACCTGTGAACGAAGGTGATGATCTCTGTGAGGCAGAGCAGCGTCTGCATACAAAGCTGCTTTCAGGATATTGGTCAAAGGTTGGAATAGGGAAATCTTCTGGGTGCTTCACTTGGGGGGTGCTGATGCTTACACTTGTTTTGTCCAGAGCCGAGGCAGCAGATTTCCCAAACCCTACTTAGTTAGCCGGTAAATTGCTGGAGCACTTATGGAGGAAATCCACTCCGGATACTAATCTGGTACGAATGAACCTTTTTAGAGGCATTTTTTGTTTAAAGCACACGGGGAAAGCCAGCCTAACAAAGACATCCTCTTTAGTGAAAATACAGACGATTTGAAAACTACATGAATCTCCAACTTAAAAATATATATATTTTGAGATAAACTCACTTTAAAAACATCATCAGATAGGTCAGAAAGGTCAAATCATCATTGGTTGATGAGGAGCCGACGTTTGAAAGGAATGTGTTCACTTGACTGTGACAAACAAAAGCCATTTCATCACTCTTTCCTAATGTTCTCCCTCTCAAGAGATTTCAAACAAAGAGCTGTGATGAATGTAAATCTTGGGGTAATGAGACATTATTATGAGTTCTACCGTGATTGCATATGGATCTTGTTGGGTGTAATCTGTAGTTATACAACATAAACTACACAAAATCTCATCAATATGAACTGATTACAAAATCCCACCGTCAGTGTGGGCAACAGAGACGAACAATTTGGACATATAGCTCTTTAAAAATGTGGTACATTGGACCAAACCCTTTAAAACATCTCTTTAAAATGAATGTATAAACTTTTGCATCACTTTTTAAGATCACAAGAATGGACAAAAACATAATTGAAATATTGTCAAGTTAGTTTTACCAATAGAATATTTATAGTGTGAAATGGCTGCCACCTCGTATTAAAAGGAAATAGGCTGTCACAGAGAAATATTCAGTCATCTAATGAAACTACACTGTGATGATGACTCTTATCTTTAAGGGGTAACTCCCAGTTTAGTCTGAAAACATCCACTTCTCACATAAAAGACATCGTATCTGGCTCACATATCTCACTAAGATATTAATCTGTCCCTTTTTCCTTCTTGTTTGGTTTGTCACAGGCAGCGTCAAAGGCAAGTTTCATGCTGTCAATTGTCTCCATGTGACACATGTAAGTGTAATATCTATAGTCTTAAATCAGGGGTAATTTGTGTACACTTGTACGTCAGATGAGCGTGGAAAGCGAGGCATATATTTTGTTCTGTTTAATCAATAATATATTAGTAGGATCCAATGAGTATTTCATTGCAGATGCTGAAATGGTTCCGTTTGTGAACTCAACACATTGTGCTGCCGTGGGAGAGAGCGCTTCTTTTATCTCTGAAATTAAAGAGGCTCTTTCTCTTGTTGACGCAGTGTGGCAATGAGTGTTCACAGGAAGCTAACAATGCAAGTTGAGGGCTGTGGCAAATTGTGACAGGTAAATGAAAAAACGCAATATGAGACAGTAATCGACTGGTGAAGCACACTTGAAAAACCCTGGGCTTTTGTGCAGATACTTTTTTTCTCCATGGTAACCTATGTGTCTCTGACGTCTCTGTGCTGAATGCCTGTCTTCATCATTAGTCCGTTCACCACTTTCAAGAGCAGGCTCAAGACCTTCCTTTTTTATAGCGCTTATAGTTAGGGCTGGCTCAGGTTTATAGTTAGGGCTGGTTCAGGTTTATAGTTAGGACTGGTTCAGGTCTATAGTTAGAGCTGGTTCAGGTTGGCCTTGGTCCAGCCCCTAGATATGCTGCTATATGCCTAGACAGCCGGGGGACTACCTAGGATACGCTGAGCTCCTCTCTCCTCTTCTCTCCCTCCTTCTTTATGTATTAATCTCCTATTTATGCACATTACTGATTTTGCTTCTTCCCCGGAGTTCTTGTGCTTTCTCGCCTCGCAGGTTCCCAGGAATCGGGGTTATATTTGGACTGTCATCGTGCCACCGACTGAGGCCCTGCTGACACCCACTACTACTACCACTATCATTATTAGTCACATTACTATTATTATTGCCTGTACTATTACGCTTATTGACTTGCTTGTACCCTGGAGTCTTTGTGCTTTCTCGCTTCGCAGGCTTCTATAAATCGTGGCTGTACCTGGACCGTGGTCGTGCATCCTGCTACGGCCCTGCTGACACCGACTGCTACCACCATTATTATTACTAGTCACATTACTATTACTATTACCTGTACCATTAAGCATTTTAGCTTTACTTCCACCCTGAAGCCCTTTTGCTTTCTCGCTCTGCAGGTTTCCATGAATCGTTGTGGTACCTGGACCGTAGTCGTGCCTCCTGCTGTGAGCCGACTGACACCCACTGCTACTACCATTATTATTATTAGTCACATTACTATCCCTATTTTCATGGCTATAATTCTACTGTAATAATTGCTGCTGTTATTATAAGTAGTCTTATTATATGAATCATTTATGTCATATACATTGAATGTGTTGTATCTCTGTTATGCTGCTCATTCTGTACACATGACATCTATTGCATTCTGTCCATCCTGGGAGAAGGATCCCTCCTCTGTCGTTCTCCCAGAGGTTTCTTCCTTTTTTCTCCCTGTTAAAGGGGTTTTTAGGGGAGTTTTTCCTGTGAATGTGAGGGAAGGACAGAGGATGTCTCATGTGCACAGATTGTAAAGCCCTCTGAGGCAAATTTGTAATTTGTGATTCTGGGCTATACAAAATAAACTGAATTGAATTGAAAATTGAATTGAATTGAATTCAAGCGTTTCACTGAATAGACAGCATTGTGGTAAAAGGCACTAAAATGCAAAAAGGAATTTGTTTTCGATCTTATCATCTGAAGGTCACATAACAATAATTTCCTCTCCTCTTGTGGAACTCAAATTAAACAACCTGTTTCAAGTGCCACAGGAAGTGCAGCGGATTGTATCTTTTGGCAAACAGACCTCTGACACTGCATTATTAGGGTTAAGGGTAAATCCTGTAACGGCGTTTTTCCTCCATTGAAGCTCTGAGATGGGGAAAGAAGTGATGCATCCTTTACGCTCGGCTCGAGGCTGAGGATCTCGGTGAAGTGCAGATATTGTGAACGCAGTCCTAACACAAATGAAAGACTGTCCCTTAACAATAGAAACCTGGGAAAAGGGCTCCCTCGCTCAAGCAACACCTGGCCATGATGGGTCTCTAAGCAACAGGCGTTAGTGCATGAAACGAGGGAAAGGGAACAGCACCCACTTAATTACTTGCTGGATGAAATCTGTCTCCTGTCTGTTGGGGTGAGAAAAGAAAGAGAGGTTGCTTAGAGAGGAGTAGCCTGGTTGACATTGCTATTCTTTATTTAGAGCTAGATTTCATTTTTGTTATAAGCTCTCAGTGCTGCTAGATGTTGTCTTGCTGTAGTCAGGTTCATGTTTTAATGCATCTGGAAAATATCGAGTTGATGAAATAGAGAAAATGCAAGTTGTGAGCTCAGAGAGCTGAAAGGAAAAGGTGAAAATGACTCAAGAGGAAAAAAGTGACCCTGACCAAATGGAGTAGAAACATTCTGATGGGATTATGAGCAGTTTTTACCTGAAGGTCCCTAAAATACCTCTTCATTATAAGTCTCATTTCTGCCCGTGTTATTTTACACTTTGCCTGTGTGATTTGGTGCTGCTCCACATGCAGATGCAATCATCTGAAGGTTGCTGAGGAAAGTCCTTCTGACTTTATGCCTCTTCAACATCTGATAGGACTCTCCATGTTTGCATTGCAGTCATTACTCTCAAAGGAGTTGCTAGGGAACATCTAACGGCAGCATTGATGGGAATTTAAACATTTTCAGAAAGGTGTGCACGTGATATTGCAGCACTTTTAGTTTTACTTTTTCATACAGGCAACTTGTGAACTCATCAAAATACAAGACATGTGATTTTTTTTTAAGGTAAACATGGCTTTCTAGGCAAACAGATGTTTTTGGTCACAGCTTCACCACCAGTGAGGCTTTTTAAGACATGTTGCAAAAAAAAAAAAAAGAACCAAAACTGAATAAAGATAAAGAAATATACATGTCCAGCTGACTGTGGTGCTTGTGGTTTGCTGGCTCTGCTGGCTGGATCCTGTCACATCTGCTGGCTCAGTCTCTGATGTCACTCATGAGCAGTGCGCACCGCCGACAACACGCACAACCACAAACCTTCCTTTCCTTTCTGCATCTCCGGGTTGTACATCTGTGGCTGAGGGATCCTGACAGAAAAACTCACAATCGTATTGTATTGTATTTGCATGAACTTTTCTGGAAGCAGCAAATTAATAAAACAGGTAAGGTGGTTTTGTCCTTGAGCGCTCCTCTTCACTAAAGTCTTTATTCTGTGCTGATAGAGAACATTTGCTTCGTGTGTTTTCTTTGTTTGATTATGATAACTGTATTGTGTTTATGTAGCATTCATCCAGCCTGATTCAGCACCATGGAGAGCGGCGTGGTGCGCGTCTTCAGAGAGGACAGGTGTCCCTCGGGCCAGCTGGACGACTGTTTCCCAAACTTCACCTGGCAACCCGGCTCATCCGACGGCTTCAACGACACCTGGGACGCAGAGCCCGAGCCCATGTCGCCCATCATCCCCATCATAGTGGCCGTGTACTCCGTGGTGTTCGTGGTGGGCTTAGCGGGGAATTGTTTGGTGATGTATGTCATCATAAGGTGAGCTTTGAAATATGTCATTCATATCATATGAAAAGAAATGTATCACCTGAGTAGGAATACCTGCAGCGCATGGCTCATAAAGAAATAGGACATTCTTCATATTTTAGCTCTATGATAATTAATCGCAGTGGAACTGTTTGCCTTGATATGGTGTTTAACTGTGAAAGTACACCTGTTTATTTGTGGGTTTTTTTTATTTATTTTACTCCTGAATCCAGAATCCTGAGCTCTTTTTGTCTTCACCAATGACCACAATATGTTATAGATTGAAACAAGCTTTGCAGTGATTGTAATGTTAACGTTTCCTCTCAAAGCTCATCTGTTCAGTTTCATGTACGAATCTGTTTAAAGTCTCATTAAGGTCTTTACTTTTAAGTGTTGGATGTGAGATCATCATTTTAAAGCTTGAAAAGGGCAAGAGATGATGAAAAGTCAGTTATCTTCCTCCCTTTGGTTCCCTTTGTGTTGTACTTGCCTGTGCACAGTATTTTTGGCTACTTAAGTTTCTGGCTGTTTATTCAGGAAAAGTGCAGAGCACCGCGATAGTTAATCCTTATCTCAGAAAGTGATTTCATTAACCTTGCTTCTCTTTGAAAGGATTTCAACAAGGAAAAAAAAAAGCAAACCTGATACAAAGCACAATCAAATCCATTCAACCTCCTTAATGTTTCCTTACTTCCCCCCAACAACAGATACACCAAAATGAAAACAGCCACCAACATCTACATCTTCAACCTGGCCGTGGCCGACGCTCTGGTAACCACCACCATGCCCTTCCAGAGCACCGACTACCTGCTCAGCTCCTGGCCGTTTGGCGAGGTGGCGTGCAAAGTCTTCATCTCCATCGACTACTACAACATGTTCACCAGCATCCTGACCTTGACCATGATGAGCGTGGACCGATACGTGGCCGTGTGCCATCCCGTCAAGGCCCTGGATTTCCGCACGCCCGTCAAGGCCAAGATCATCAATGTGATCATCTGGGTGATGTCGTCTGCTGCCGGGATCCCTGCCATGATACTT
This sequence comes from Anoplopoma fimbria, assembly GCF_027596085.1. Taxonomy (NCBI): domain Eukaryota; kingdom Metazoa; phylum Chordata; class Actinopteri; order Perciformes; family Anoplopomatidae; genus Anoplopoma; species Anoplopoma fimbria. The sequence goes on along the minus strand of NC_072451.1, from coordinate 26,696,913 downwards.
GGCAGCACCAAGACCAATAACGGTACCTTGACATTACATACATTCCCATTGGATGACGCCACAGGGTCAGTCTTTCTACTCACCTCTCTCTGATTATTACATCTCTGACAAAGGAACTCTTGGAGGCAATTTCAAACTTGAAGCCCCACTTCATTGCAAACCCCTTGCCATCAGTTCTCCATTGAACCTTCACAATAAGCTGCAGGAAGCATCGTTCACATGCCCTTGAAGACGATGCTCTGTAGGTTCAAGGAGATCCTATTAAAGAGATCTTTAGATGAAACAATGGCAGATATAATGGGTCCTCAAAGATTGAGTAGGGAGATTGAAGGATTTATTCTTTCAGCGACAGTGTGAGCTAGATTGTTCATGTTCACAATGATAAAGCACGATGCTCTTTGCCCAGAGGTTAAGCTGTTGAATCTCATTCTGCCCCTCACCTCTCTGCACTGAAGTAACCTTACTGCATCATGGGATCTGAAATTATAGTTTTTTACCACGGCCGATGGATGGACATTGAATCCCTTACTGTCCTTTCAACATGTTGGTTCAGACTTAAACATCTTAACAGAATTAGATGGATTGTCTTGAAATATATTACAGACATTTTCACGATCCCCTGACTTTTACTCTAGCACAACCATGAGGTTGACACTTTTCTTTACGTAGCATTTATAAAAAGGTTTAATAAATGTTTTTAAAACACACTTTAATGACATTGTAGGCAGGTACAAGCATTTATTAATGTATTTAAGCATCTATATCTCCTCCTGTGGGAATCAATAAGTGGCTGCTGATGTTTAAACGGATAATGAATGAGGATAAATTATAACAGATGTATATAATATATTATTTTACAAAAATATGTCCTCATGGGAGAAATTGTAATTGGCTGCTTACAAATATTTTACGTTAATTAGTACTTAAAAATGTGTTTAGTGCTGAATACAACCATCGTGTTATAAATGTTTACATACAACTTGTAAATGCAAACTGAAAATTAAAAAAAATCAACTTTGAACCTAGCGCCATGAATGTATATCTCCAATACTTTGTTTTTTTACCAAATACCTGACACTCCCATCAGCCTCAGCTGTACTTTCACTGTGTCTTTTCACAGTAATTTACTGCTAATTACCTTTTAACACGCCTAACTAAGACGTGACATGGTGAACATTTACCTGCTTAATATCACCATATTAGCATTGTTGTTTTGGGCATTTTAGCAAGCTGACATTAGCATTTAGCTCATAGCATAAGAACAGCGTCACAGAGCCTCTAGTGTGGCTGTAGACTCTTAGTGTTGTTTGTTTTCTGCTGGATTAAATATGATATATGTGACTGGTCGACTCTGTTGTTCTTTAACCAACAGGGACCACAGAGTGTGCCCTCCAGTTCCCTGAACCCTACAGCTTCTGGGACACCCTGATGAAGATCTGCGTCTTCATCTTTGGCTTCGTGTTGCCCGTCATCATCATCACCGTCTGCTACACGCTGATGGTCATGCGGCTGAAGAGCGTGCGCCTGCTGTCAGGCTCTCGTGAGAAGGACCGCAACCTGCGCCGGATCACCCGCCTGGTTCTGGTGGTGGTCGCCGTCTTTGTGGTGTGCTGGACGCCTATCCACATCTTCATCTTAGTCAAGGCCCTGTGTGGCAACGTGCCGGAGACCACCGCCGTCATGGCCGCCTACTTCTTCTGCGTGGCGCTGGGCTACACCAACAGCAGCCTCAACCCCATCCTCTACGCCTTCCTGGATGAGAACTTCAAGAGGTGCTTCAGGGATTTTTGCTGCCCTGGCGCCAAAGGACACGGAGACTCTCACGGGTTGAGCCGGGTGAGGAGCACCCTGCGGGACCACTCGTGTCCCACAGAAGCCCGGGGAGATATGAGGCAGGCCAGGCCTGTATGACTAGCCATGGACTCGTCCTCTATGCCCTGTCAGGGCTGGGAGGACTCCAATGACCTGGGATTGACTCAAGTCACCACTGCCATCTAAGGGAAAGGCCAAATAGAGAGAGAGCTAGCTGTTATTATTTATTGGTCAGAGAATCCAAAAGCAGATTCACTTATAAGATAATCACATGATATTCTTCTTATTGTCAACAAATGCCATGAAAAGACCAAAACCATGACAGAATCTACTAACTAGTATTAACTGTGACGCAAGAAAAAACCCAATAAAGGTTATTCTGTATGGTCCAAAAACTATTGACATGGCATGTTCCTTCATTATGATGGACATGGGCATTTATCTTTTTCTTATTCTGAATTAACCCATGGATGGATAAAGAGAACTGGAAACCGCGTTGGAGGCCGTATTTGCATTTCCATGAAAGTTGCTCAATGGCGCATGAAGCATAAAACGTTTGAGGCGTATAAAATACCCCAGTTCTTTTTACGATCTTTAGCATTAATGGTTCCCATAGGGCAAGCGTACCAGCGTTTTCCTTGACAAAACAGACATGTTATGTTATTGTAGATTTTTTCTTGGGATTTGTTGACATTTAGAAAAATATGGAATAACACCAGACTCATCTCTTTTAATTTGGCTGAAATGAAACGCCTATGAGACAGTGATTGTGCAAAGATGCATCTCATCACAACCCAGCTATATACTGAATCACTGAATATTGTTTTGCATTGTATAAATCTAAAAATCCATTTCAGACAAACAAACCAAGAGTATTTAATTATGTAGCTTGATCACATTTTGTTTACCTGACCTGTAAAGAGTCCAATAGGCTTTAATTTAAAAGTGATTGATTCAGTAAAAGTTCTCACATGCATAAAAAGATCAACTGGTATTTTGTGCACAAAATGAAAACAAGTTTTTTGGGGGGGAAAACTTCATTATGAGCATTGTTTTAGACCTGTTTTATGTGAATTGTAGTTTGGTGCTTTGCTGGATTGTAAATTTCTGGATAGTCTATATAATTGGAGAATGCAGAATATTTAAGGATCTCAGGGATCATCCTCTGTACTTCACTACAAGAAGATACTGAATCAAAGTATTTTCTTCTTGACAAGATGGCTGTCTCTGATGAGCCGACGGGGTGGAAACAGTGTGCTCAGTGTGTTCATAGATTAACCTGCTTTAAGAAACTATGATTATATTATTCCATCTGACACGGCTCCACACCTTTATAGATTTCCAGCTACGATTCTACATCTCACTGCGGAGGTGTTAAATATTGTACATAGTGTTGCCAAACTGGCATGTTTTTGTCTGAAATACTATTACATGTGAAAACTGGGTAACAGGGCTCCGTGAGAATAACATACTGAATCTACACAACATGCCTTTAGGTGTTTACTGCAAGTGAGTGTATATACTGTAAATCTCTGCTCGTCTGATGGAATATAACGATGCATTTATGAGTTTATCCTCATGGAAAAGAGGTTTTCCATCAGCAAAAACAAACATGTGACTGATTTACTGTCTCTGTTTCTTTAATTATTGTAGCTTTTATAGGAGTCATCAAATCAAAGGTAGAGCAACCCATTGATGTATCTATCCGTCTGAATCTGATAATGATACAGTAGTTATAGCAGAAAATGTGTTTTTGTGCCTGGTTTTGTGTGCCTTATCATCTTTGGCCTCTAGCTGTTATGCTTGCTCTAAAAGATCAGCAATTAGCCACATCCATGTTTGTGATTACTTTTTTCCCCCTTTAAGAGCATTAAAGTCTGTCCTGGTATAAGCATTGTAGCATTATCTCTAAGAAAACAAAAGTCGTCCTGAGGACACTGTTGGTTACGCTAAGTGTTTCTTAACTTTTCCTCTAATACTGTATTTTATTAGAAAGACATGATTGTATTCACAAACAAATGATCGGCAAAATTCAGCCCAGGTTTGAGCACCATATACTATGTGTATAATGTGCTGCTGCATTGTAAATTAACCGTATCTGTTGGGTATTTTTTGACGTATGTTTCAGCTTTGAAAGTAAAACCATGCTTCACACATGTGCAACAAAGTCACAATAAAGCTTAGAATTAAAAACAATCGGATTTCCTTTTGTGTCCTTCATGATATCAAGGTGGGTTCAATAAAGAGAAATAACGGAGTGGCGTCACAAAACAGCCCTGACAATTTAACCCACCCCCTAGTCATTCAGGATTTTTTAAATCCTGTCTTAATTCTCTTCAACTCTGACACAAAGTCAATTAATTAGTGAGGCGTTCTGTGCTGTTGGCCTTGCTGAGGAATTTGTAATGACCAGCTTCTTATCGATATGCTGCTGCTGCTGTGCCTCTCTAAGTTTTGGATCTACCTATTGTTCGGCTAAGGTTTGAACAACGGTGTGTCTCGGACATTTCTGGTGGGGGCCAGTAAAGGAAAAGTGTCTTGTTTGTTAACATTTTCTTTATGCAACTTAACATCTAATAAACTGTGATCCTCACAGAAACAAGACAAATAACTTCTGATGACAACAACAATAGAGATAGATAGCCAAAGTAGCCTTGACATTCATTTTTTTTACATATCTAATAATCCAATTTTCTCTGTACTTCAGATCTTATCACTGCTTATCACTTTCATTGATGCAGAGATATAATGCCTCAAACTATGACGCTCTAGGCACCTTTCTCCTGCCAGGTTTGGATGGTTCAGGGACGTCATATCAGTTTCAACTCGTAGCGTCTTCTCAAAATGAATTTCAATCTTCCCAGGAAGTTTAAGTTTTGGCAACAGAACCACTTAGTTAGGTTGAGGAAATTAGAGTGGTTGTGGTTAACTTGACTCATGTGATTATGGAGTAACTAACATGATAAAATATCATCAATATTTACTTATAATTTTGCACAGAATACAAACAGGGGCCTCCTGGAGGAAAATCCTGTGTTTATTTGAACCTTCCACCTCCCATTTGTTGTGTATCTCGCTCTTTATACTATGTCAATTGCTCTGAGCGTTTAATAATTACATTGGAGATATTTGAAAGTGTGGTGCATCGGTATCAGACGCCAAAGGGCACCGACCAAGCATCAGTATATGACGAGTTGGGAGTGAGAAACAGCAGACAGACAAAGTTAGCCACAAGCTATTTAAGAAAGTGGAGCATTTAGCAGCTCAAGGGACAGATATTTCCCTCAGGAGTTGGTGGAGAACAAACACAGATATAAAAGAGACTGAATTTTGGAGTTTGTCAAAGGCTAGAGGAGCTGACGGGTCAAATGGGGCACTGGGATTTTTAAAGATTACTGCAGGTTTTCTACCATCTCTTTTTCAAGGTCCATGTGCATTAGTAAGCCAAATAGCCATTCTCAGTAATAGGTTCTTGCGTCTCTGAAGGCTCTAATAGACTTCATTGTTCACAGGAAAACCTGTGACTCGTTGCTCTGACAGTGGTAGAAAGAAGCAGAGTGTTAACATGCTATTAGAATGTACTATTAGGTATAATGATATTAACTGGCTGTTTGAAGACATGAATGGGAACAAGCTAAGGGTTTCCGGTTTATAAAAAATCTCTTTGGCTGATGACTTTTCCATTTGGCAAACATGCAGCTAATGGGTTTCTCATTTTATAATAAGCCACTGTGGGTGCTGCTATAAATGCTGATAAGATATTTGTACTTTTACTGACGTAAGGAACCTAAATACTCTTTCCATCATTGTTAACTGGGTGTTTTATTAATAAAATGGTACCAATTCATCTTCAGCACATAAAAGTTTCCATGTCAAGAACCTGTACGTACAACTCTTGATTATGTAAAATCATAAAACACTTTTCATTATAGAACAACACTAATAAATATGTAATGTTATTATCCTTTATAATCAGTTAATACTCATATATCCAGTACCAGTCTAAAGTTTGGACACAACTTCTCATTCAACTACTTTGAAGAATCTAAAATATAAAACATATTCTGGTTTGTTGAGCATTTGTTTGTTTACCACATAATTCCATATGTGTTCCTTCATAGTTTGGATGTCTTCAATATTAATCTACTATGTAGAAAAAAAATAAAAAAAAATAAAAACCATTGAATGAGAAGGTGTGTCCAAACTTTTGACTGGTACTGTAAGTAGGGAGCCAATTAAGTAGAAACAAAAAATCATCAAAAGACCCAACTGATCATATTTGCAGTGTGTAGTTGCAACAAAGACTGATGATTAATAATGATTAATAATGATTAATAATGATTAATATTAATGATTAATAATGATTAATAATGATGATTAATGATTAATAATGATTAATAATGATTAATAATGATTAATAATGATTAATGATTAATAATGATTAATAATGATTAATAATGATGATTAATGATTAATAATGATGATTAATAATGATTAAATGATTAATAATGATTAATAATGATGATTAATGATTAATAATGATTAATAATGATTAATAATGATTAATAATGATTAATAATGATTAATAATGATTATTAATGCAGAGTCAACGGGGACAATGTTTTTTTATTACAGCTGCAGTCCTTCTGCCGGCCACGAGGGGGCAGCGTGTATGACAAACAAAACAAACGTCATTGGTCAGAACTGTTCACACCAACCAATGGGAAGCCTTTGCGTCAGAACCGTTACTTCCGGGTGTCTCCAATGAAGGAATCTTCTCGCATCTGATGGTTTCTTTTGTATAATATCAACAAAGCTAAAAAAAACCTACGTGGTCAATAAACGTGTTGGTAAAATGAACAGAATATTCGGACGCGGAAAGCCGAAAGCTGCTCCTCCGAACCTGTCGGACTGTATCGGCAACGTGAGTACCGTCAGTGAGAGAGGCGTCGATGTTTATTTCCTGACCCAACAGAACCTCATGTCCTGACCCAACAGGAACCTCAGGACCTGTTTTTATGTGGTGACCCAACAGGACCTCGTTGTTTATGTGGTGACCCAACAGAACCTCGTTGTTTATGTCCTGACCCAACAGGACCTCGTTGTTTATGACCCAACAGGACCTGACCCAACAGGACCTCGTTGTTTATGTCCTGACCCAACAGGACCTCGTTGTTTATGTGGTGACCCAACAGGACCTCGTTGTTTATGTGGTGACCCAACAGACCTCGTTGTTTATGTGGTGACCCAACAGGACCTGACCCAACAGGACCTCGTTGTTTATGTGGTGACCCAACAGGACCTCGTTGTTTATGTGGTGACCCAACAGGACCTCGTTGTTTATGTGGTGACCCAACAGGACCCAACAGGACCTGACCCAACAGGACCTCGTTGTTCCTGACCCAACAGGACCTCGTTGTTTATGTCCTGACCCAACAGGACCTCGTTGTTTATGTGGTGACCCAACAGGACCTCGTTGTTTATGTCCTGACCCAACAGGACCTTTTGTTTATGTGGTGACCCAACAGGACCTCGTTGTTTATGTCCTGACCCAACAGGACCTCGTTGTTTATGTCCTGACCCAACAGGACCTCGTTGTTTATGTGGTGACCCAACAGGACCTCGTTGTTTATGTCCTGACCCAACAGAACCAACAGAACCTCGATGTTTATGTTTATGTCCCCAACAGGACCTGACCCCCAACAGGACCTCGTTGTTTATGTTGACCCAACAGTCCTGACCCAACAGGACCTCGTTGTTTATGTGGTGACCCAACAGGACCTCGTTGTTTATGTCCTGACCCAACAGAACCAACAGAACCTCGTTGTTTATGTCCTGACCCAACAGGACCTCGTTGTTTATGTCCTGACCCAACAGGACCTCGTTGTTTATGTCCTGACCCAACAGGACCTCGTCCTGACCCAACAGGACCTCGTTGTTTATGTGGTGACCCAACAGGACCTCGTTGTTTATGTCCTGACCCAACAGGACCTCGTTGTTTATGTCCTGACCCAACAGGACCTCGTTGTTTGGGCCCCTGGTACCCCCCCATGGGTCATCCTCTGTGTGACATCACTGTCAATAAATGTCCCACTATGACACTAAATACACTGTGCAATTATAGTTATAATAGTTTATCTGTCCGTGCAATAATATTACAGTTATTGTTTTTATTGCTTATTTATAATACTTGTTTTTTATTTTATTTTGTGTCTCTTGTTTGCACTTTCCTCTATGCCAGTGGTTCTCAACCTATTCTCAGTGATGTACCTCCTGTGAAATACTTTTTTAGCTAAGTACCCCCTAAATGTAATGTAACCAGCACAAAGCATTTCTGGTTACATTACATTACATTACATTACAGTTACATTAGAGTCATGTAGCAGACGCTTTTCTCCAAAGCGACTTACAGTCAGTAGTATGTTACATATCATTCACCCATTCACACACTGATGACAGGCTACCATCAAGGTGCCACCATCAGACTCTAACTAACATTCATCATCCAGTCCACACCGATGGCCTTCAGGAGCAACTTGGGGTTAAGTGTCTTGCCCAAGGACACATCGACTGCCGAAGCCGGGTATCGAACCACCGACGGTTGAAATAAAGATGTAACACACAGCGCTCTGCCATCAGTGTCTGATTTATTGAACTGTCAACACTGACGATTGCATTGTTGCATTAAATTCAGTTTATGAACTTACACTTATATTTTATTGAATATTTATTAAATAACAATTTTTAAAGGATTTCTGAATGGATGTTAATTTTAAATATATTTTTTAAAAATCTCACGTACCCCCTGGAGTGCCTTCACGTACCCCCATTTGAGAACCACTGGTCTACGCTGCTGTAATCCTGTAAATTTCCCCGCTGCGGGACTAATAAAAGATTATTTTATCTTAGTTTTCAACATCAGTAGGCCGGGTAATTTAAACATAACTGACATGTGAAAACATGCATTGAACATTGGTCAGAACATACAATAAACAAACAAATGTAAGCCTTGCTAAGTACATAAAACCCTTTGAAAGGCCTCTTTAATCATATCTAGAGGATGTTTGTGCTGGGGAACATACAGTAGATATGCTCCCTATCACAGTGGTTCTCAATTGGGGTACGTGAAGGCACTCCAGGGGGTCCGTGAGATTTTTTTAAAATATATTTAAAATTAGCATCCATTCAAAAATGCTTTAAAAATAGTTACATAATAAATATTCAATAAAATATAAGTGTAAGTTCATAAACTGAATTCAATGCAACAATGCAATCTTCAGTGTTGACAGTTTGATAAATCAGACACTGATGGCAGATCGCTGTGTGTTACATCTTTATTTCAACCAAAAATGCTTTGTGCTGGTTAGGGGGTACTTGGCTAAAAAAATATTTCACAGGAGGTACATCACTGAGAATAGGTTGGGAACCACTGGACTATCACCTCGTCTGTTCCCACATACAGCTCACAAGGGGCCGGGGCATTTTAGCACTGTGTTTGGGGAAGAAATCATTACTCCTCTATTCAATCTCCTCCTTACTCAGGTTGATGCGAGATCAGAGTCCATAGAAAAGAAGATTGGCAGACTAGACGCTGAGCTTGTGAAGTACAAGGATCAGATGAAGAAGATGAGAGATGGGCCCTCGAAGGTAACGCTCGCACAGCACATCAGCTGGAGGAATTGTAAAAGGTTGCAAGAATTGTTTTGGAGAATACAGAAAATATCAATTTACTTGTTCCCTGTTTGAATGCAGAACATGGTGAAACAGAAGGCGATGAGAGTCCTGAAGCAAAAGAGAATGTGAGTCCTACAATGCACAAGCTTTACTCTTTGTTATGTTTTGATACAGAGTCTGAGATATGAGAACAAGAGTTCAACGGGTTTATTAATCAGGTTAATTCTGTTTACTAATTTAAACTTATCACAGGTATATCGCTGTCGAGGTATATGTTGGCCTATATGTAATGTATCATGATATTTCTGTACAGAAATGCCAGATATGTTGACAGTATAGTTATTAAGACACTGTGTCACCATTACAAAGCTTGTCAAATAAAGAGCACAAACAGATTTATTCATTTGATTCATGAAAAATCTAATTGGGGGCATCCTTATTAGTCTCATTCGATTTTTTTAAACGCTCAAATATCAGCCACAAGTATGCAGTATTGGCAGCATTGTCATAAGAACTGCGCTTTAAAAAAAGATAATGTGCATAATACATTGTTTTAAAACCATCTGCATTGTTTTTACACAGGTATGAAGGTCAAAGAGAGCAGCTGGCTCAGCAGTCTTTTAACATGGAGCAGGCAAACTACACAATCCAGACATTAAAGGACACCAAAACAACGGTAAGAGCCACAAGACTTGATCAAAAAACTAAGTAGTTCAGGTTAATGTCAGTTTGTTTTTTGTTTTCTTTCAAAACTACAGTTTTTAGTTATGCTGAAAATGTATGCATGCAGTCTGATATACCTAAAAGCATATTGTGTTGCAAATTAGAGTTATAATATGTCATTTGTTGGTTGCTGTTTGTAAACACAGCATTCAAAATTGACCCACTCCTTCTTGGTTCCACAAGCAAGTGAGGGAGAGAGAGAGAGAGCAACGATGGTGGAGCGAGCTATAGAGGGAATGAAGAGAGAGAGTGACGTAAACAAAACAGTGAATTAGACAAATAAAACATTATTTCTGATTGTTTCACGGGAGTTACATTCTGGAATAAATAAGCACGCCCACACCTCTGCACCACTCTGGACACAGCAGAGGAGAGAGAGAGGAGCAAGGGAAAAGAAAGAGATGTAACAACTCGTTGTCATCCATCTTATACAGCAGCTTTGTATCTTTAAGGACTAAATAGGGCCGTCAGGTGACCTGTAAGGGCTGCACACCCTGCACGCTGTCATTGGCTGGGGGTTACCTCCCATGTGGGGCCAAAAGGCTCTTCGCTGAAGCCAAGAAACATCACGAACCCAGCGAATTATTAAGAAAAGAGAAAATCCAGGCAGGGGGAAGCGTCTCTGCATGTACAGACACTGTTACTTACCTCTGGGGGGTCACAAGATGATTGAGAGGGATTATTTTTATAAGAGTTCATACATTATTTTTTTTAGAAAATTCCTGCATATTAACAATTATGTTTTATTTTTTGTCTCTTAACTTGCATGGCAGCTGGATTCTCGCAAAGTCACAAGATCACAGTAGAATTGCATTTTTCTGCTGTTCTGCAGACTTGCCACAGTAAGCGTTTGATTGACAGATGGTTCATCCAATCTCCTGCCACATATATATTTTGCCCTTTTCCAAAAACAGTGTCCAATGAGGGCTTCTCAGATGGTTCTGTGTTATTAACCATCTGGCGGGTCAGGTAAATGTGTCTGTACCTGAAAAGAAACAGAACTGAATATGTTTCCGGTGCTGAAAGAGTCCTTGTTACCAGTGACTAAGTTTCATTTGTGCAATTTAATTTCTGTTCCCAGGTGGAGGCCATGAAGATCGGTGCAAAGGAAATGAAAAGGGCTTACAAGGACGTCAAACTTGATCAGATTGACGTATGTTTTACGAATTATTAGAACAGAACACAGAATAAATAAAACTGATGTATTTGCATCTGTTGGTCTTCGGTTAAAAATCTATATTCCAGTTGTTCCTGTCACAGATTTCTGACGTGTAAAGTGATCACATGTATTTTAACTTTAAGGATTTACAAGACCAACTGGAGGACATGATGGAGGACGCCAACGAGGTTCAAGAGGCCTTGAGCCGCAGCTACGGCACTCCAGAATTAGATGAGGATGATCTTGAAGCAGGTACAGCTTAGTTTCTGTGCAGACACCTTCATCTCAAAATGTATATAATCACCAACATTTAATACAACAGAAATTAAGTGCAACTATAAACCTCTCAGCAGGGACGGTAAAATGACTTACAGAACATCATAAACATCATGATTTATGTTCCCATAATGGCTCAATGATGTTAATATATTAACACTAACTGTGTTGAGGCAGTTTTCAGCAACAAACAAAGTCATACTTCTCCAAGGTTATCAGAAATTAGACCTCGGACTGTTTGATATCACATTATGAATGAAAGGCAAACAGTCTATCAGGTTATTGGCATATCCATCCATATAACATATTTTTATCTGGATTATGTGATGGATACACCAGCTGTGTCTTCTAAACCTGAGTAAAAGAAGGATGTTTTGGTTGATGAGGGGGAGCCGTTGGATTCGGAAAGGCCTTTTTTGCCACTTATTACCTTTTTGGTTTGGAAATGCAGACTTCACAGGGTTATGCCCCTATTTGGGACACACCTCGTTAGACCAAATTTAAAGTTTGGATGGAGACAAGCAGAGACATCAGTTAAATAACAATTGTATTGTCCTAATAACTCAAGTGTGTCCAGTACCACAGTGACAGTGTAACTGTGGTTTCAGAGCTGGACGCTCTGGGGGATGAGCTGCTGCTGGACGATGACAGCTCTTATCTGGACGAGGCCTCAGCTGCCCCGTCCATCCCTGAGGGAATCCCCAGTGAGAGCAAGACAAACAAGGTAACAGTCTCCAGAACAGCAGAGTGGTCACTGTATCCAACATCGTATTCACGGATTGGAAAATTACAGTATTGAAAAATACATGTGTCAGTTCACCAAAAGAAACTTGACAAGGATAACCCCTTTCATCCTCACATTTTCATACTTTCATTTTTGCAATACATACCCTGAAAACACCTCCAAGACCATGCATCCATGCAATGTTGGTTAGATTTAAAGGTCCACTGTGTAGGATTTAGGGGGATATAATCAGCAGAAATAGAATATAATATTCATAGCTATGTTTTTTAATTAGTGTATAATCGGCGCTTGGGAAGGAAGGAGTGAACGGGGGGGATATTCGGCTGGTTGCAATCTGCGACCTCACAGCTAGATGGCACTAAAATCGTACACACTGGCCCTTTAAGATGAATTAAATGTCCATTATGCTTTTTATAATGTGTGTGGATGCTTTTTGGTTGTCCTCTGGCATTTTGCAAGTCTATGCTATGCTGCTTCACAGTTGCTTCTCAAGGTACGGATGTAAATTCAGGATCAGTGAGTCTGTGTTAATAAAACGTAGTCTTCTGATGTCGGAGCTTTTTGCCTAATGATTGCACCACAGAAAACCCATCTTACTCTTTTTTTTGTAGTTATTGGGTTAATGGGTTTACTCGAAATGTGAGTGTGTGTTCAGAGGTCTTTTTGCTTGTGAAGGCAGTCATTTTAGTGTTGTTCATTACATTCTTCTTTTTTTGTTTTCAGGATGGCGTTTTGGTGGACGAGTTCGGCCTGCCGCAGATTCCCGCCTCGTAAACAGGGAACGGATCAAAACAACTGCACTTCAACTGAAAAACACTTTTTATATGTAGAGTAACATTTATACATGCAAAACATTTGACCTGAGAACACTACGATTTTGAAGCTGTCCAGGTGTCGGGTTGTGTTCTGTTACCACTACTGTGCTAGCATGTGGCCTTGTAACATACTGAACCTTTTTTTAGAAACACTATTCCCCCGTTCCTCCCTTTGTCTTGTCAGTCTCGTCCATCACCAGTATTACTAAGTGTATATTTATTTGTCTTAATTGTATTCTAGTTGTGTGTGTTGTTCAGTCATCGCCATTTTGTGGAGATTGATTCCTCTTAAACTTGTTGGAATGTCTGCAAGTTGTTTGAAACATGCAAAATAAATTCTGTGTTTTAATTTAACCCTTGAATTCTTTGGTTAATTATTATTTGTAAAGGTTCAACCACTATCCGATCACCTGACATGGAGTTCCTATTGAGCTGCACATAAAAAGAGAGCGTTAGAAAAGCTTTATACGACTCCCATATGTGTCCATTTAAAATAAGGCTACAGCCAGACGACGCTTAGCTTAGCATAAAGACCAGAAACAGGGAAACAACTAGCATGGCTGTGTCTGAATGTAACAAATCAACACATTAATATCTCTTTCCTTTACTCTGAACAAAATAAAAAGGGTTTTTATAAGTTATGTTTTTTGGCACATTGACTTCCTTAAGTCACTTGACAACTATTGGATGGATTTCTGTGACACCTGGTACAGCTACTCAAGGCCCCTAAACGTATCAGAGTCACTTCAATATATTTAAACACATCTTAGCCTCTAACCCTGACCCAAGACAGTAACCAGGACAACTTGATGTTTTCACTTAAACACAATTATATTATGGCTTAATACTTTTTAGGTAGATCAGAAAGTGGCTCGCTTGCATGTCCAGTCTTGAAGTTGATCCTCATTACATGTCGCCTCTGATTGGAGCTTGTGTTTGTCATCATCTTCTCTCTTATCACCCGAGTGTCCAACTCTCCATCTGTCCTGCATCCACTGCACAATCTCCTTGTGTGTGGATGTTTTTGGTTTTCCTTAAGACAGAAGAAGGTAAAAGTTTAACAACATTTAAATACAAAAGAAGCTTTTAAAAATGATATACATGGTAAATGTGGAGTAATGGAAGGAATGTGATGCAAACCTTCAGACGTGTGTTCTCGTGCAGCAAAGAGGAGATAGACGGAGCTTTTTGTGTGGCAGTTTTCTTTGAATGTATCACTGTCCGTGTTTTTCCCTACAACCCAGTTGTTGTACAGAGGTTTCTTTCTCATCCTGGCTGAGACCAGGCCCTCCAGGTGGGCTTTGTCTCCCGCCGTTAGCAGATAGCAGAGCTCAACCTCCTCTTGGCTGCTCTCACGCTCTTTTTTCAGAGCACTCACAGTATATTCAGGACCTTTGACCTCCTCCGCTAGCATCACCTTTTTCCACTGAAGCCTCTCTTCCTTCAGCTGTTTTTTGTGTTTTTCCTCCATCCTCTCCTTCTCTTCGCTCTGTCTTCTCAGACTCTCTGCCTCCTTATTTCTCTCCTTGCTCTCCCACTCGCACTTTTCCAACGTCTCCAGAGCAACTCTTTGCCTGCGCTCCATCTCCATTTTTCTGAGCTCCACATACGTTCGTCTTATGATCTCCTTCCTTCTCTCCTCCAAACTCAGTTTCATCAGGCTTTTTGCAAGCTCTGTTTGGGCAACGAGGTGTTGTCTTGTAGTCATCTTTTGGTTCGTGGTTATGTTTGGTTAGTTCACTTTGATGCCTTCACTTCAGCAGGTTTGTGGTAATTAGCAGACAGGAGAGCTCTCATTGTGACTTGCGATGTGACAGAATTGTAGTTGTGACATCAGTGAACACTTTGGAGTTGGAACATTCTAATGTGTTCCATGGAATTCTATAAATGTTCTAGATACAGAGATAAACTAACTGCTGTGTAGTCCAGCTTAATGCGTTTAGTCCTGCAAGCCAATCAATTTGGTCCAGCTTGACATATCTATCTATCTATCTATCTATCTATCTATCTATCTATCTATCTATCTATCTATCTATCTATCTATCTATCTATCTATCTATCTATCTATCTATCTATCTATCTATCTATCTATCTATCTACAACTATCGAAAGCATGGACACACTATGAGACACCAACTTTTTTTGAGTTTGATACATTACATTACATTACATTACATTACATTACATTACATTACAGTCATTTAGCAGACGCTTTTATCCAAAGCGACTTACAGGAAGTGTATTCAACATAGGTATTCAAGAGAACTACTAGTCACCAGAAGTCATAAGTGCATCTCCTTTCTTAAACAAGCATCTTAAAGCATAAACCAGAGCAAAAGTATAGTGCAGAGGCAGATTACTACGAAAACAATAATTGCAACAGACTAATACGAATATAATAAGTGCTACAAACTACTACGAATAGGATAAGTGCAGTAAACAAATACGAATTCAATAAGTGCAGCGAACTGATACGAATACAGTAAGTGCAACAACTAATACGAGTGCAATAAGTGCTACGAGGAAGGCTCAGGGTAGTACTTCTTGAAGAGGTACATAAACCCTTTTGTACAAAAGGTAGCACAGACGAGTATTTATGTAACATACAAACAGCAATTAACAAAAACTATATACACATAACCATTGCCTTGCAAAGAAAAATATTTAATAAGTATGAATAATCAAATCCACAACAGACAGACAAAACAAATAAAATAATAATTAAAAAAAAATATGGATAATTTTATGTGTAGGTCTTCTTACATTCTATCAAAGTTATATATTATATCTGTGTAAGAAAATGTGGGTTCAAAACAGAACCAATGAGGATGTCCCAAGCCTCTACAGTGGATGCCCTCACTTTATGAATACCAGCTAATGATCTTTCTATGAGAACAACATCCCTAAAATGATTCAGCCATTCCCTTATCGATGGCGGATCAGGGGAGCATCATGAGTCTATAATGGTCTTCTTGTCCTTCACCACTTATGGGACAAGGGGAGAACATGCAAACTCCACACAGAAGGCCCGTCTAGCCCGGGAATTGAACCCAGGCCCCTCTTGCTGTGAGGCAACAGTGCTACCAAACCACCGTGCAGCCCTTGTAGTTAAACAGGCAAATATTATTCTTTTTTGAATCTTTTTGTGGTTTTGTGTCTCTTTAAAGTTGTTTCGTGTCTTTTCGTGGTGATTTTTGTTATCTCTTAGTAGTTGTTATGCATCATTTGTGATTTTGTTTGTGGTTTCTTGGTGGTCATTTTTGTCTCTGTTGTTATTTTTGTGACTTTGTGGTCACTTTGTATTTTTGTGATGATTTTGCATCTCTTTGTACTTATGCATCTTCTGTGGACATTTTGTGCCTCTTGTGTAGTTTTGTATCTTTCTTCTGGGCTGTCCGTGACTCTTCGAGTGACATTTCGCAGGTGAAGGCCAGCCCTACCACTCTGGGCCTCTGGGTGCACTGGGAGCAGAAGTTTTAATGTTTGGATGTTTGTAAAAAGTCCTCCGGATATAGGTTTTGAATCTTTGGACATTCACATAGACCATAGACAGCAAAGTACGTTTCTCATCCAAACATCTGAAATATTACCAGACATTTCATATGAGTAAATTACATTCTCATTAAAAGTTTAAATGATTTAACGCCAGAGTGTTGGGTTAGTCATTCAGGTATTACTCATGTTGACAAGAAACCTGTTGGAGCATTTGGTCTTAAGGATATACAAGGCCTACTTATCATGTACAGTACCAGTCAAAGGTTAGGACACACCTTCTCATTCAATGGGTTTTATTTATTTTTATTTATTTTCTACATTGTAGATTAATATTGAAGACATCCAAACTATGAAGGAACACATATGGAATTATGTGGTAAACAAACAAATGCTCAACAAACCAGAATATGTTTTATATTTTAGATTCTTCAAAGTAGTTGAATGAGAAGGTGTGTCCACACTTTACTGACTGAAGATATACTGTATACAAATATCACTTGAAAATGTTCTTCAAAAGTTAGTTGCTGATATATTTATTTTCATATATAAAGAGAAGGAACACATTAGAAGAAGGATAGATTCTTCAAAGAGTTGAATGAGATGTCGACTGGTACGACATATATCTAGAGCAGAAGGCGAACAGAAGGTATTTCTGTTATCTTACCAGACTAATGCGCTACTTTCTCGAATCGGGAATAATCTTATTTGTCAATTTAAAAGCACGACTCCGGTGGGACTCGAACCCACAACCTTTGAATGTCTTATCATTTCACGCTAGAAGTCCAATGCGCTGTCCATTGCGCCACGGAGCCAGGTGGGAGAAGGTGAACGGAATAATACTATAATAATAATAGAATAAATAATAATAGTATAATAATAATAATAGTATAATAATAATAATAGAATAATAATAATAGAATAAAGTTAGAGGAGGAATGTTGAAATACACTGAAACTGGCAACTTTTGCCACAAACACCGTGAACAAGAGGCTGTCTTGAAAACTCACTTTCATTTTGTTTGACATTGATTATGTATGTTTGGAACTTTTAAATACTTTTCTGAATATATTTTATTGCCTATTTATAATACTTGTTTTTTATTTTATTTTATCTTGTTTTTATTTTACTATGTCTCTTGTTTTGCTGCTGTAATCCTGTACATTTCCCCGCTGCGGGACTAATAATCTTATATATATATATATATATATATATATATATATATATATATATATATATATATATATATATATATCGTTGTCATGACAACGTTCCATGTCCATACGTTGTTTGAATGCAGCCGACCGTTGGGCTGTCAATGACCAACAGCTACTTTATAAAGTTTTTAAAAAACTATATTAACGCCGAAGAAGAAATGCTTCCGGTCTGACCCGGAAGTAGTTTGTTAGCACTCAGCAACAGTTAGCTTGTAGCCTGTTAGCACAAACCGGGTTTTTCATGTTGTGATTAAAGGACGCTGAAAAAACAACAATATGTCAGAGCAAACGATAACAGTGACAGTTGCATACGGTAATGAGACTGCTTAACACGATGGTTGAGAGATGATAATGACGTTAAATAGTAAAAATGTAAGTTAAAGTAGCTAGGAATTGGTTAGCTAATGTAGCTACAGTTAGCTAGCTTCTACTAAACATTGGCTTAAGTGACGTTAGCTAGCTTTAGCTTTAAATGTTTTTTTATATATATAGCTGCATAATGTGATTTATCAAGAAATTGTGTATATCTATTTAGAATATCCATTGTCTTGGCACACAAAGGGTTTGATAAAAGATGAATGATTTGCAGTCTCTTATGTGTAGACTTGCATCGTTTGAGGTTAACTGGTTGACAATGAAAAATATAATAATGGCCAATAAATCTAAATAATTTCTCCCAACTCCAGGGTCTACTAAGCACAGCATCACACTGACTGGCCAGGATGAAGGCAAGGGCCCCATCGTCAAAGACCTGTCAGATGCTCTCACCAAAGCTACTGGAGTTCCTCAAACCTCACAGAAACTCATCTTTAAAGGTAGGCTGTGGGTCTCTGGTTTCTTTCAAATGTAAGCAAGCTTGATTATCATATTATAAACCCCAGGTGGGTTAACCTTTCCTGATTCATCCTGACATTCCAGGAAAATCGCTGAAGGACGTGGAGGAGAGTTTGTCCAGCTACGGCGTAAAAGAAGGGTGCAAACTCATGCTGATTGGGAAACGGGTAAGTCCTTTACATGTGTGATTTCTCTGATGCGTGACTACATATTTAATCAAATACCGCCAATGATCTACAAACAGAACAGTCCTGAGGAAGAAGCTGAACTGAAGAAGCTGAAAGACATTGAGAAATCTGTGGAAACGACAGCTAAAAAGCTGGAGAAGGTAGACGGGGAGTTGACCGGACTCAAGAATGTAAGCAGTCACTTGTGTTTTTTGGGATTCAGGATTCTTCTGCATAAGCCTGATTGGTTCTTCTCCAATGTATATTTTGTGGAAAGGTCTGTTAAGATCTTTGATTATCACCACTTTTTTCCGCAGGGCTTCCTGGCCAAAGACCTGCAGGCGGAGGCGTTGGGTAAACTGGACCACAGAGTGAAAATAGCAGCTGAACAGTTCATGAAGATCCTGGAGCAGATTGATGCTTTGGTGAGCTATCTTTTTCATATGTAGTTGCTTTCCCAATTGTCTCCATTATTGATCGCAGATCGAAATTATTTCATTTTTTTGCTCGTTTTTTGTACATTGTTTTGTTTTTTATATGTCACAAACTGAGATTTGTTTCTTCTTTTAACAGAGTATCCCAGACAATTTCAATGACTGCAAAATGAAGAAAAAGGGACTCGTAAAGATTGTGCAGGTAAACCCCCTTTTTTGTGTCACCAAAATGTTTTTCTTGAAAATCACTGTGACTATTACTAAGTGTGATTATTATCTGTCGATAGGACTTCCTGGCCCAGTGTGACAAGACCGAGGCTTGTATATCGGACCACCTATCAAAGATCCAGTCAAAAAACCTTGCCCTGGGGGAGTAGAGTCACAAAGTTGTCCATGCCGTGTGCTATACATTGCTCTGTGAGCAACTGCAAAGTGTACAGAAAGCATCAAGTGTGGATGCGATCCTTGTCTATTTATTGTTGGGTTGATGTGTATGAGAGAGCCCTCATCAGAGAGTCCTGTGAACAGGAGGAGGCTGGTTATTGGTGCTGATCCTGGGATTCATCCTCTGGGTTAAATAGATATGAAAGTGCTCCTCAAGACATTGTAACCACATTCACTCTGTGAAAGGAACAGAGGCACTTTGATTTGTGGCAAATTATGTAGATCTCTTTTTAAACATCCTAAAATATTGCTGGATAGAGGTGCCACATTCGAACGTCAAAATATCCACAAGGATATAAGAAAACTGTCACCAAAATTCACAGGTTAATCACCCAGTATCGTGCATGCTGCACAAAATCCTAAAGGAAACGTGTTTATTTTCCTTGTGCTGTACCAACATCACAATGGAGTGTTTCATGTGGCAGTTTGTACACACATGGCCAAACGTATGAAGACATTAATAAGCATTAATCTGCTATTTCTAACAGTTTACGCTCCTCTGGGGAGGATTTTCCGCTTGATTGTGGAACCTGACTAATGGGATATGCTCTTAATTCGGCTGCCAGATTGTCAGTGAGGTCAGGCACTGATGCTAGGAATCAGGTTTCAGTTCATCCCAAACGTGTTGGTTAAGGTCATCACCAAACTGGGAAAAAAACATTTTTAGCAAGGGCCCAGATCATCAAATGGTTGGTCATAGACTTGCAGGAAAATGTGAAGGGCATTTCTCACAACATTTTATTGACCAAATTATTGAATAAATGTTTGAAGGAAACTGCTACCCTAGCACACCATAGTGAATAGAAAAAGAACACAATGCTGTCCACAAACCTTTGGCCGTATGGTGTGTATTTATTATTTTACATGGAGATTAAACACCAAGCCAGCACCTTGTGTTTAATCCAGTGACTGATCCATTGTACCACGTATCTTTGAAGTGTGAACTGTGGAATTGTTTTGGCTTTCAACCATCACATCTATGTCCTTTTCTTTTAAAATAAAGCCTTTGAAAAATGAATAGCGCACTGATTATTCAGCTCAGAACACAATTTAATCTTGAAACTTTAATTTCCCACAAAATACAAATAAATTAAAAACAAAACAGTCCTGACAACAACCTCCTTGTTTCCTTTTATTTCCAGCTTTATCCATGTGGGTCTTTTCATACATCTTAACTAGCTTATACAGACCCTTATAGTGTTTTCACAGATGTGCAAATGAGCTTTTAGAGTAGGGGGGATCCAGATGTACAGTGTGGTCCCACAAGCAGCTTAAACAAATGACCTTCAGTGAGCTATACCACAGTGACGCTTGCCATGAGCCAAATAACGGGACATAGCTGTTCTAACTTGAGTGGAAACCCATAATAATACACAATAGGTACAGAATAAACCTTGATTAGGGTTGCTTCTGTCGCTAATCATCTTTGTCCTTTGCGCCGTGCTTTAGTATGCGTGTGAATGCTACATAGTTGAAGTTGCCTTTCTTGTCGATGGGCGCCTCTCGGAAGAGCTCATCCACGTCTTCGTCCGTAAACCTGTCGCCCATCGTAGTGAGCAGCTCCCGCAGGTACTCCTCCTGGATTATACCTGTGGGATGAGTCGATCCATCTGTCATGAGGAGTTTTTCATCATTTTTCAAACATTGAACACCAATTACCCCTCCCACCACACCCGCCCGTACATCTGTACAATTAAATAAATAAATGAATAATGACATATTTTTGCACATTACTTTGGCATTTGTTAACCAAACGATTATTATGGCACTTATAAAAAAAACAATAATGAAAATAGCTAATTGCAGCTTTAATCCAAGTTTTTTTTGTAAAATAATTACATAGAAAAGTAATAAAACATATCCTGACAACAATAGGTCTGTATGAGAAACCCCAACCCAAAGTGCAGTGCACATTTGGTATGTTTTTGAAAAACGTTAGCTCACCTGTGCCTTCCTCATCAAAGCAGGCAAAAGCGTTACGGATCACATCCTCAGGATCTGTGCCGTTCAGCTTCTCTCCGAACATGGTGAGGAACATGGTAAAGTTGATTGGGCCCGGCGCTTCGTTCATCATTATCTCCAGGTACTCATCTGTGGGGTTCTTACCTGGAAAATTGTCACAGGCATTAGGATTTATGACACCCACCCACCCACGCTGAAAGCTTTACATAACAAGTGTTTATATATTTATCCTCCTAGTGCTAAACTGCATTTTCTTTGGTAATGGATTAGCCATCCTTTTCATCACTGTCTAAATGTGTGTAAATACATTGTTGAGTTTACCTAATGAGGCCAGCATGTCATGAAGGTCTTCTTTGTCAATGAAACCATCCCTGTTTTGGTCGATCATGTTGAAGGCCTCCTTGAACTCCTGAATTTGAGACTGGTCAAACATAGCAAACACATTGGACGTGGCGCGCTGAGGACGCTTCTTGGTGTTCTTCCCCTTGGCCCTTTTGCTGGACATGATGGCGGTTAGTTGGTCCCCCCCTCCTGTAATACAGATAATATGAAAATCTATAAGTGTTGTCAAGTTTATTGAAAATGTCTCATCATCACCATAAATCTAATTATGATTGATGACCATCTTGGAATACGGTTAGTGTCAAATCAAACCAAAGTAGAACAGAACAAGGCCCAGTTTAAAGATGTGGACCTCTGGACTGGACTTTCTCTTTAACAGTGGTTGGATGTCAGCTGACATTTGTCAATAAAGTTATATCGAATTCTGGCTATTTACTTACTGATAACTGCGTATGGGAGATAGCTGCAATGTCTTCAGCTCGATGTAACCTTTACTGTCACCTGTCATAAGGTTTGCACAACACATGACGTCATCCTCACCCTACCACGCATTGATGGAGGAAACCTATAACAGCTAGCTATGCATTTCTGTTATTAGCTTGTAGCTAACAGTTAGCCCAATGCTGACCTCATTAGCTCACCGACCAGACTAGCTTAAGCGAGCTAACCGACATCCATAAAAGACATTTACTTTATTGAGCCGTAATGTGCACAAGATTAGATGAAATCACCCACCTCAGGAAACACAAGCGTTACTGCCAAGCGGCTTTAACGTTACACAGCTGACTGATGGAGAGCCACCACTAACGTTCTACTTCCGCCTTTACCGAAACCGACCAATCAGAGACGAGCTGGGCGGAGCCAACAGACTGGACTGTACCAAGTTGTCCTCCTCACCTCTGTTTGTGTTTTTACATTTGACTCGATGAGATAGTTAAATAGTGTGAATAAACCACACTCAAAAGAAAGGTGGGATATTTTTTACTGCTTTTATTTGAATAATGACTTATATTTGTCCAAGCACAAAATACTGTAGTGTATGTGTCCCACCACCAGGTGGCAGCAACTACTAATACACTTCACTTAGCTGTAATTCTCTATCTCAATATTTAATTGCCCTGTTAGTTAGACCAACTAGTATGAGTGACCTCCACATGACGAATACATTGTAAGTTTATGGAAATACAGACATCTAAAGCGCTTTGAGGTCACATTTTGGTTTAGCCCTTCTTTTAGAATTGGCCAGTTAATGCAGTGTGAAGACGAGGCAGTGAATCAACAGGGTTTTGGTTCAGACAGGTGACCAGAGGCTGTAGTGACTTTTGCACAAATCGTATTCATGTTATCACTATTCAACTAGTAGGTCAGCCTAGCAGCCACTTCAATAGCCCCTGCAGTTGTTCTTCCTTCAACAACTACTTATCTACTAGACCCTCGTTTGCACACCAGAAATCCCCACATTAACAGCTCGCAGCTGAAGGGCCAGCAGAGCTGAGGAGCCTCTGCTGCTGCTCATGGTCTAAATTTAAAGCCGTCCCGGCCTTAAAAGGTCCTGACGGTGTCTTGTGCATTCTGCCGAGTGGCAGCATTATTTTTATTCAGTGGACTGCTGTCCTGTCCACCGCCCTCACCCTACTGCTTTCCCCGGATCTTAACTCGCTTTAGCTCCTTTTTGGAATATCGCACACTTTCTCTCATTTTCAACTAGTGTGGATTGTTGATTTCTTAGTTGTGGTGAGTGATATGAATGTATATTTCTTTATTAACAAGTTTGTCTCTAATACTGAGGATTTTTTTCTGGTTTATATCATTTGGTCATATTTTAAATGAGGCCTTCTTTTAACCTCTTTGATGTTATTAGTTATTTTAATAATGTGATTTAATTCAGATATTTATTTGTCCCTTATACTAACCAGGTGTTGGTCATTTATATCTACGGTGTCCTTGTAGTTTAGACTGCATGTGCCATTGAAGTGAAATTTCCTCCTAAAAGTATTGCTAATCTCTTCTATTAACAATCACTTAACTTTATGTTTTTATGACTCAGATCTTCTCTTTGTGCACTCTGTGCCCTCATTGCTTACAGTCCAGCTTACTGTTTGTATCTCTTTCCAAATCACACACACACCACATGCTGCCTGTTGTAAGAGTTGCTGAAGGACAAAAGTCTATTGTCATAAAACTGCAGATCTTACCTGATTGATCTGGGTTTACTTGATGTTGGGTCTATGCCCAGTGTGAGCTGCTCCTGTTTTAAATATGTATAATTTAAGCAGGTAATCCACAGAAAATGTATCTGCAACAATCTTGAGAATTAATTTAAATCATGATTCCAGAAATTCCCTTTTAAATCATAATATTTGCTTGTTCCTCATGACAACAGAAAACCTTTGGGCCTTGGACTTTTGGTCGACCAAAACAAGTAGTTTGATTATGTTAACTCTGGCTTTTTCTTATTGTGGGCGGCATCTTTTTAATATTTATAAACCAAACTAATATTTAATTCATCAAAATAATTATCAACAGTTTCAGAACCTAACAGAATGTTATATCTGTTAGTGTAATATGTGTATTACATATGTGCTAGACTATTGATTAAAGCCTTAAATTAAGATATTCCCAAACACAACATTTCTTTACCTTTGGATGTGCTGGATTACATCACTCCACATGTAGTTTTTAATTTCATCACAAATTCATCACTTCTATAAATCCTCCTCTGGAGGTGATTGTCCTTTTTACCCTGCTGCTTCTTCAATTAACACATTAGAAGTAGATCTTAACCGACACTTTGACTGCTCACTCAAAACAAAAATCACACCATCTTAACAACTTTACCATCACTTCCCCATCTCTAATACCCTAATCACAATCCCCTGGCTTAAACTAACCCCCAATACATAAATCAACTTGTAATGATAACAATGAGATTGATTTACAGCGCTGGTTAAGTAAAGAGCAGTCAACATATAAGTTGGCGGAGTGACCCTCAGGATGTCAGCATCATTACAAGTGACGCAGAAGCTGCAGCAGCATCAGCAGCAGCATCAGCAGCAGCAGCAGCATCACTTTGAGAGCAGCTGCTACCTGAGCTCCAAGTCGTCTGTTAAACAGCAGTCGTTCTCCACATACAAGACCTCCAGCCGTCGGTAAGAGGATGGGAGTGACACAGGCCAAAGATCCAAAATACTGATGAGATGGTTGATATTTGAAAACTACAAAAATAGAAATGGGGTTCGCTTAAAGCAACCTGTCGCTTCCATAACTTTGGAAGGGTTGAACGCATTTCAGCAGATGTCTTTCAAATATTCAATCTGTATTTTGGCATCTGGTGTGAAGAGTGTTCAGCAGCAGCAGAGGAAAGAAAAAGTATGCAGCTCAAAGAGTGTTTTTATGTAGAACAGATGCTGACTCTATGCTTGTCTTCATCTGCTCATATAGTTGATGTTCATCTTTTATTGCTGGAAGGGTTTTTTATTTTTGTAAAAACACACATTCTTGTCCTTGAAGCTTTTGCAGATTTTAAAGTATTTTTGGCCAAGGATCAAGCCAACTACAACGTCTTTATATGCATCCAAGCTCTGTTAATTGTTTTTCTACAAAGTTTAAAGCAAGTCATTTCAATGCAATGGCCTAATAATTGAATATTCAATTACATAATTAGAACATTTTATTGTTCCAGTATTTCACCAGGTCAAAATTTGTGACCCGTGAGTTTTGTTTTTCAAAAATTGCATCAATTCAAGTTTTAGGCAATAAAGTTTTAAATAAGTCAAACGTCAAAGTGGTAAGTCAAGGCTGAAGAGTCTAGTCTAGTCCAAGTCTCAAATTGGTAACTAATAAACTCTACATAGCAATAGTATTGTGCTTATATTCGACAGAAAGAGCACATTACGTTTATTTGCTTTAATCTTAGACTAGTCTGACGCTAATTAGCATCTCCTACTATGAGCATATTAAAATACAGTAATTCAAATCCCAGTGAATGCACAGAGACAATTGCAATAAAAAAAACAGAGCAGGAATAATTAGTCGGTAAATTGAAATTTGATCAACAACGTTAACCAGCAACTATTTTTCATGATGAATTGATCATAAGCACTGCTGATTATATAAATATATATAAATATTTGGCTTGGAGATAATAAGGAATTTGAAGACGTCATCATAGTAAATGCACCA
Organism: Anoplopoma fimbria; assembly: GCF_027596085.1. Taxonomy (NCBI): domain Eukaryota; kingdom Metazoa; phylum Chordata; class Actinopteri; order Perciformes; family Anoplopomatidae; genus Anoplopoma; species Anoplopoma fimbria. The sequence continues at coordinate 26,670,635 of NC_072451.1, read as the reverse complement.
CACATTTTCACTGCTTTATGATATTTTAGAGACCAAATAGTTTGATCGGTTAATTGAAGAAGTAGTGGTCAGATTAATAAATAATATAAATATTTTTTTATAGAGAGATACACATTTAGATTTCTTTACCCTTTCTAGCCTTCATTTTATGCCACTGGTCGGCTGCAGGATAAAACGTGCAAAACCAAGGAAATAAAAGTAATTTCAACTTTCTAATGAGGCTTGATTAAATTAAAGTTTAGTATAAGTGGCACCCTCTATCAAAGACAGCAACCTAGATTAATTTGTATGTGGTGTCAACATGTAATATTGTCAGAGTCTCTTTGTCCTTCAAGCTGCAGAGCTCAGTGTACATGTTGGAACCATGAGAGCTTTCTGAACAGGGGTCAGGGAAGGAATGTCAGCTGTAGTGAGAGGCTGCCAGATATATTCATGGGCAGCGGAGCTATTTTTGTAGGCAGGACATGAGACGTTGCAATTAGGCCAAGTGTAAAGACACTGTATGGAAGTCATGAAAATGTAAACGGTCATACTCTGTCTTCCACGGACATTTAATAGCTAATAACTCTTGGAAGACTTAGTCTTAATCTTTGGCCAGTATCCACATTTACTAGTCAATTTGACTAGTCAGTGTTATCCCCTCTAAATATGTCTAACTAGTTCACTTTGTTTCTGTTAGAAAGTTTCCAGGTGGTAATTGTATTATTTAAATCTTAAGATTGACACCTGCTTTAGCTCTTCAGACTTCTTTATCAGCAGTAAAAACTTTTTATACCTTTTGACTTTCTTACCTTTGAACACATCTGGTGAGTCAGCAGCATATGAATAACTTTCTGACACTGCAGAGATCCTTTGTGAGACTCCCTCCATCTGTCTGTCTCGGCTGTACGTTCAGCACCTTCCAATCGACTTGATCCGGCCTCGGCAGTATGGAATAGAGTTTATCAAAGCCACTTTATGCCGCTACTCCTCTAAGCCCAATGGATAGACTAGGGCAGACATGGTAGAGATTATGAATGAAAGCAGAGATTTGATATAAACCTCTCCGCCCTGCTGCGTATCCACCAGTTCCGTCTCCTCTTATAAACCTGGCTGACAATAGAGAGGCCTGAGAGGCTGATGGGTAAATGAGTCAGAGTGTAACACGGGTCAGCTTTCTTCGAGGGTGAACAGAAATACATCTTCCATTTCTGAGTAACTTCTGATCCTGTCTTTATATAATCAGCACACTTCAGTACTAAAGTTTTATAAATGCAGAGAGGAAGAATGTCAATGTTGACTATTTTTGTCATGTTTAGATTTCACTGCAGCTTTGAATTCTTTCCGTCAGGTGTCTTTACCTCATCTTTTGTCATTATGAGCAAACATGGGGCATTCTGTTGAAGTTACATTTAAATTACTTGGTACTAGTTTAGTTAACTACATACATGTGTGTAATGTTTTTTATTCTCCTTATTCAATGTAGCCAAAGGTTCATCTTTGATTAATTAGAACTAAATCATCTAAATAGATAGTAATCATTCATTCCTATAGGAATTTAGTTTGTAACACTTATCTGCTTAGACTGCAAGAGTTTAAATAATAATTAAAGTTAGCTACAGAAAAGTTTATTCAATCAAAGAATAACACTGGCAACATTCTGCCAAAAATATATCAGTCCCTGTGTACGGCCCCTCAGCCCCAAGCATATTATGTGCTACTACTGACGACATAAATCTTTGAAAATGAGTAACAACAATTGTTTATTTCCTTAAACAGCTGGGTATTGCAGTTTGTAGCAAATGTTAATTAAACAAGAACAAAGAGTGTATTTGTTGGGGACTGTTTTCAACTGCAGATGAATACATGTTTGTATAATAGCAGCAGAACTGTGTATTTAAGATTCAAAATAAACCACAGTGCCCATGTTCATGGCAATTATGAAACATGTCACCCAGTGGACAACAATGGATGTCTATGGTGCAGAGGTACAAGTTATATCAGACTTTGGCGATACAATACAGACAGTAGGATTAAGTTATTGATGGCAATCTTAGGATTTATTAATAATAAGAAAAACACAGAATATTACTAGCCTTATCCTTTAAGATACAATGTGGCTTTAATGTAGAAAATAGTACACCATCAACCATTTGGAAATACTTTATGATGCATGTTGGTGTTTGTAGTTCAAGTGACTGTTGTCTCTCACATCTAAGCCTGAAGACCACTGTGAAGACAGAGAAGGGGCAGGAGGTGGTTAAACTCAGCCCGCTACCCAAGAGAGCCAAACGCACCTACCTGGCGATGGACTCAGACAAGGAAGTTATCGGCTATGTCATTCCCGTATTTAGAGCCAGGTAAGTGAGGACGCTGCAAAACACAACTGATCTGATGTCCTTAAATGCAATGTAATCAATACCACTGGTGCTAAACATTGATGATGTACATTTTAATTGGAGTTAAGGACACTAAATTAAGATAATTTCCTGTCTCACTGCAAATCTGAACTGCTCTCACATGGTGGTTTTGTTGTGCACCAGTCATGCTGCTGTTCGCAGTCTGATGGAGGCCCAGGATGAGGAGGTGACGGAGGAGGGCATCAACTATGTGGCCATGAGGAACCTGTTTGTCAGGGAGGCCAAGGAGGCTGCGACTGTGGACGTTAAAGTGGAGAAGAGAACCAGGACAACGCACATCAGGGAATCTGCCGGACGTTTGGAATTTAACAAGACGGTAAATCCTTCTCATTTCTTTGTGAATTGGCAACAACAAGGTTTTTGTCGCATGAAGCCTACAATCTGGCTTCACTCTCTCGTTATAGATGGATGAGTGGTCAACGTTCCGTAAGAAGATGAACCCAGACAGTCTGACACACCCTCCAGAGTTCATCGTCAAGCCCCGTGGACAGACTGTGTGGGAGGGCAGCACTGTTAAGCTGCACTGCACTGTGGCTGGATGGCCTAAACCCAGGATGGCCTGGTAAGATACGCTCCAAGTTCACTGGCCCCCACCTTCTCAGAGTCACAAGAAAAAGAGGCTGAAGAAAGGCGATCAGTCATGTGTGCGTGTGTCATCGAGAAGTTTCCATCCAAAGCTCTCGTCATCGGCCTAATTTATTTTCCACCGCAGCAACATGAAAACACACTGATCCTCTGCAATTACTCAAGCTGAAAACAACGGTAAAAATAAACCAGCTGTCTTTCTTCTGTCTTCAAGGTACAAAAACAATGTGCTCATTGACGCCAAGGCCCACCCCGAGAAGTACACAGTCGAGAACAATTACAACATGCACTCCCTGGAGATCAAGAAGTAGGTAATCATTAAGCTCAAATGGCACGGCGTCAGTTAGAATTAATGAGATGTGCCCAAAAATGCACATTTCTGCAGGGTGATAAATGCAAATAAGGTGGCAGTAATTCAACATGTCTTTCAATGTTTTTATTTTCAGCTGTGATTTCATCGACACTGCTCAGTATCACGCCTCTGCCCTCAATGTGAAAGGGGAAGCTTCCTCTGTGGCTACTATCGTTGTCAAAAGTAGGTAACCGTTTTCTCTCTTCTGTTGTCTCAGCAGCTGCTCCCGTCTCCTCCGGTTAGAGGTCAAAGTTTAAAGTAGAGGTTTAGAGTTACACCACTGTAAACATGGTCTTACACTTGTGTCTGGTCACGATCTGGTTTTAGTTTTTTGCCTTTTGTTTATTGTTTTATTTGACTGGAGGGAACTACTAAATCTTATGGCCAAATGAAAAATGTGCCCACAGTGTATCGTATTTTATGTATGTCAAATGTGTCTTGTTACTAATACAAGATTAATGAACCATATATTTCTTTGCAGGGTTCCAGGAGGGGGAGGTAGCAGGCCCACTTGATCCCAAACCACGTGAGTCCACAAATCAACATTTTTATACAAAACAATGGAAAAATGTGAAATGTCAACAGGCATTGCTCATAGTTACAAACTGCAGTCCCCCAAAGCCTCAGTGCTTTAGCGTCTTTTTGGAAACGTCTGTAAAATGTTAGCAACTAGCAGCTGAACACAGTTTATCATTTAAAGCTATAGAGGGAGATATTTTTTACTAAGGAGTTGGTGGAGACCAAACCGGGCTAAAAGGTGAGTGGATGTTGGACTCTCATTCATCAGTTGGACGAAAACACAGCTTCAAATGCATGATTATGTGCTGGATGTTTGAAAAAAACATATTTATCATGATGAAATAATACGTCAATGTTGTGTTCCAAAGAGTAAATGAATGCAGGTTCAATGTTTTAATTGTAGTGTTTTGAATATATATATGTTTTTGCCTGCAGATGGTTTCTGCGCTGAGCATGGTGTCACCTTTGAAACAACCATCATTGACAAATTCGAAGTGGCCTTTGGCAGTGAAGGCGAGACATTGAGTCTGGGTTGCACCGTCATCGTTTATCCCACTGTGAAGAAATACCAGCCTGATGTTGTGTGGTACAGAAACTGTAAGTAGAGGAAGAAAATCGAAACAGCATTTTCCATGTTTTTATTAATCCACTCTACGTATCCAGTCACACGTCTTTTGTGTTTGACCTCTCCCACCAGCTGTCCCCCTGAAGCCCTCTAAATGGGTGCACAGCCACTGGTCCGGTGAACGAGCCACCCTCACACTTGTCCACCTCAACAAGGAAGACGAGGGCATGTACACCCTGCGTGTCAACACCAAATCTGGCTTTGATACCTACTCTGCTTATGTGTTTGTCAGAGGTAAGGTGCCTGATAGATATTTTAAACTGAAGCTTTTGATTTCACTGCGAAAAGAGAGACTCTTGAAATAGAGGTTTTTGGTTTTTAATTACATGAAAATTGAACTAACCTATAAAGCCACTTACCCTCAAGTCTGCACTGAACAGCGTTATGTGCAAAGTCAAGCAATGTAATACAGATACACACAGACCTGATAGGGAACCATTTCATTCTGCTGTGTCTTTAAGTGACGCTACTCTCTTTCTCTCTGAAGTGTCTTCTATATCTGTCTATATATGTCAGAAAGGTCACCACAGAGAGTGTGATCTCAAATGATAATCAGGAGGTTTATGCACAACAGGGAATATTCAGAATCCCTTTTAATGTTACCAAGACATGAACTAATCTTTCATAGTGCTGCAACACAGGCTGTACTGTAAAGGCGTAAGTAGGTCAGAAAATGGAAACCGAGTATGTAATGGAGATCAGCCCGATTTAGAAGCAGCACTACTCACAAGTGTGTGTCTTTGTGTGTGTCTGACTTTTTGGATATGTGTGTGTCCTGCTGTACCAGATGCCGATGTGGAGGTGGAGGGGGTTCCCGTGGCTCCTCTGGATGTGCGCTGTCATGATGCCAACAAGGACTACGTGGTGGTGACCTGGAAGCAGCCAGCGGTGGAGGGCAGCAGCTCCATCCTGGGATACTACATCGACAGGTCGGACAGCTTTCTTTTTATTATGGAACTTGAATGGCAGATAAATTATTATTTAGTTTCTTCTGATTACTTTGGCCATGATACACTCCTACATGTAGATACTTCTGTTAGATAATCCTGTAGGCGAATGGCACTTCTCCAAATTCCTCCTATATTTGCACCAAACTGCCATCTCCACGGATACTAAATACACCCACATGCATTCCTACCTGTCTATTCCAGCTGTCAATCAGTCACTGTGTTGCTTGTGGTGTTCATTAATCTAACTTATATGTGTTTTTCTGTGCAGGTGTGAGGTGGGCACTCACCACTGGGCTCAGTGTAACGACGCCCCAGTGAAGTACGCACGCTTCCCCGTCACAGGACTGATGGAGGGCCGTTCTTACGTCTTCAGGGTGCGGGCCATGAACAAGTCGGGAGTCAGCCGTTCATCCCGTGTCTCCGAGGCCGTGGTTGCCATGGATCCCTCCGACAGAGCCCGCCTCAGAGGTGAGAGACACACACCAGAGTCCAGCCGACACACTGCAACAAACAACAATATAATATATATATATTTTGTTTTTCCCAACAGCCGGCCCCTCAGCTCCCTGGACCGGGATTATCAAGTTCACAGAGGAGGATCCCACTGGTACGACAGTTATTTCAACGATAGAAGGAAATAAACAGTGTCGTAATGTTAGATATTTTCATTTCCAGATGTGTCAGCAGTCAAAAGTGACATTTTGTACTGACTAATAAGTTTGGGCATCGAACCCCAATACCTTCTCCGTAGTGTCTGAAATGTCTCGGTAGTATCACATAAGAACTGAAGTATCAAAAGCTCTGATTTAGAGCTGATCTTGTTCACTGATTCTTTAAATAGGATTATCTAAACTAAATCAAATATTATTCAGGCAAAGTTATTATATGGCTGCGTGTGAGAGAAAATTGAACACTGGTTATTTGAAAAGTTTGGCATATATTTGTAATAGGTTTTGTAGAAAAACATTATAATATTCCTTAATAATGTACTGAAAATAATATTGTTTTGGTATCAGTATTGACTTTTTTAGAGTGATAACCAGCCCGAGTGACTTGATCCAACTTTAAGTACAGTCACGTGTTTGAAGCGACTTCCTCTTGACTCCTCAGTGGGAATCGTCCCCGGAGAACCTTCTGATGTTGTGGTTACTGAGGCCACCAAGAGCTACGTGGTGCTCGCCTGGAAGCCTCCAGTCCAGAGGGGTCATGAAGGAGTCATGTATTACATTGAGAAGGTGAGTAGAAAAAGGCAGACTTATGCAGCCAGTGACGAGTAGTTACCGCATGCAGGCACACATTGCTTCCTTTTAATAAATAGCTAAAATAGCTCAGGGATCACTGCTTTACCCTTTGATGCATCAGTAATTCAGTTATTTTGTCTGTGTTAATGGATATGGCTTTAAGTTTGGCCAGGGTGTGAGTTTTTTTATTTTAATTTTAATTTTATTTGGGAAGTTCATCCTCAGCTCCTATAATAAGTCCATAATAAAGAAATGTCCCCATTGAAACCAATTAAAACTAAAATATTTGATCTCACAGCCAACACAGTATAAAATCATGCAATTAAATACATCATGCTTTCAATGTAGAGCCCTGGCTGCTTGTGTTTGACCCTATGGGAGCAAATATATGATATTTTCCTGGTTTCCACTTGGTTCATTGCTGCTGTATTATGGAGCACTGCAGTGTTTGATGCAGTGCATCGAATTCAATGTTGTTGCTAATCATTGACATATCCCACACAGAGAAAAAATATCCCAATAGCATTGATTATACAGATAATAATTCCATTTTCAGTTGATTTTTATATATTATAACAGTCGCGTTATGTAAACAAACTGGAATTTAAAGGGTAAGAGTCTGAAGACTAATCGATATGTTAATGTTATGATTAGGACTGTAGTTGTTAAATTGATTTAACTCAGTGAAAGTGGAAAATAATATTAATATATAGTTTTATGGAAGTTTTTTGACAGACATCTTTCTCTACGGACATTCAAAGAGAGTGTAAAGAAGTGCCTATGGCCTCTTCTGGGTGATTGCTTGATTATATTACTACTGATATGTGATGACTGTTTTGTGGAAGTACCCTCTTACCTTTTCTTTGTTTACTGTACAGTGTTATCTGCTGCTTTACTGACATGTTACTGGCTGTCTGTCTACCACAGTGTATCTCAGGGACAGACACCTGGCAGAGGGTGAACACTGGCATGCCGGTCAAGTCTCCCCGCTTTGCCCTGTTCGACCTGGCGGAGGGTAAATCCTACAGCTTCCGCGTCCGCTGCTGCAACTCTGCCGGTGTGGGCGAGACGTCTGTATCCACAGGAGAGATCACGGTCGGAGATAAACTGGGTGAGCTGGAAAGACCTGCATCTGTATTATGAGCAGGTGTTTTGCCCCCTTTAATTAGTCTTCCATTCATTCTTTTTTTCCATCTTTTCTTACAAACCTCTTTCTTAACAGACCTGCCCTCAGCTCCGGGCAATCCAGTGACCTGCAGGAACACCAACACCTCAGTGGTGGTCTTCTGGGGGGCCTGTAAGGAAGTTAAACACCTGGTTGGCTACTACATCGAATATAGCGTGGTGGGCACCGATGAGTGGAAGCCCTGCAACAACAAACCTGTCAAGCAGACCAGGTAGGTACAGTTAAAGAAAATTCTGGGTTCATGTATTCAGTGCTTAAAAAGACGAGTTGAATTCCAAAGTACACTCCTACAATTTACTCATGGTTGCAGTAAAGCAGAAGTTTATTTAAACATGTATTGTTGCTGCTCAAGTGGTTGAAATACATGATGGGTTGTGTTGGTGTTCAAATTTGATAACTGCTAACTGGAGGTGCAAAGATGAAATACTGGTTAATAATAATAACAACGATAGTAATTTGATTCTTTGATTCTACGTCCATCACCCAAATGTTTAGCTTGTTAACACAGACAAAAATGTCCCAATAATGTTTGATCCCACAGTTGTTACAGCGTAAAATCTAACATTCAATTATATCAGTCCCTCTGGCTACAAAAAAATAACAATGGATCAAAATCAATGTTGTTGCTAAGTATTGAAATATCCAAGACTGAAAGCAATCCCCCTAGGATTTAGTATATTGAAGATAATCCAAAACAAACTGACATTCAAAGTTTTGAAAATGAATGAATATTTGCTCGGGATGTTCATAAATTAAGTTGGTTGGAAGATTTAACGATTTAAAAGTTGAAAAGAATATTAATTTGTGATTTTATGGATTTTTTATTTTTACACAGATATTTATTGTCCACTAAGGACATTAGAGACACGTTTTTTTTTAAAGTAAGACACTAAGGGTTAGCTCCTATTAGTTCTTGTGTGAAAATAATATGACTGTCATCACTTTTGTCTGGACCCCTTTCAGGTTTGTGTGCCACGGCCTGACTACCGGGTCAAACTGCGTGTTCAGGGTCAAAGCAGTCAACGCTGCCGGGTACAGCCACAGCTCCTCTAATTCTGATGCCGTGGTTGTGCAGGCTGCCATCTGTGAGTGTCCTCTCAACTCATCTCCATTATTCACTTTGCCTGTAGCAGCCAAGCTATACCGTCTCCGTCTGCTCCTTCCTCACGGCTATTTTTAAACATTTATTTATCTAGGGAATGATCGCTGAGAATGCTCATATTTACTTCAACACATTCACACACACACACACACACACACACACACACACACACACACACACACACACACACACACACACACACACACACACACACACACACGACCTGCAGCCCTCTGCTGAGACCCTCTTAACTCATCTTTGTTCATGAAATAACTTCCATCACTTGTTTTCATTTCCCTCTTATTCTCAGTTACTTTACATATATTATCTAAGATTCTCTTCTGATCGATTATCTTCCCAAATATCGTCTCTACTTCCTGTTTATCTACAGTGTAATGAATGCAGGTGGCACATGTTTCTATGTGACTGCTGGTTGATATTTTTGCATGAGCCTGCCTCACAAACTCATCACTAACACTGGATTTTGTCAGTTTGCTGTTTCCCATTCCTTCATTTATAAGTTACAAAGTTAAATAACAACGTAGATAATGCTTTTGCTTTATGCAGGTATTGATTTCTGTATAGATTTGTTTTTGCTTGAGTTCTGTTTTGCTTTTTGCCAAGGTGAAGGCTAAAGCATTGTGTTCTTAAAGAGCATGAACCTAATGAGAGGCTCGTCTGGCTTTCGGAGAGTTTCGTAGCGTGAAAGTTATCCTGCTTCTGGCCTCGAGTGTAAGTACTTTATCCGTTACAATGACCCTAAAAGATTGTGTTGCTTGTGTCCAAAGCATGTAGCATGTTCAAGTGTACACTAATGAGAACTAAGATCTATGCAATATTTGGAGATTGCCAGGCCATATAATAGAATTTTTAATTAAAGGGAAAACAAAACAAATAGGGTCCGAATAGCTGAAAATGATCTTCCTTAACACACTGCATCATTTTTTTCTTTCAATAAATAAAAACTTTAATTGCAGCCATCCCTGGAAAGCCCACCGGTGTGACCCTGCTGGAGGCTGTAAAGGACTACATGATGCTGGCCTGGACCGAGCCTGCTAGCACTGGAGGAGCTGATATCAGGGGATACTTTGTGGACTACAGGACTGTGAGGGGAGACGTTGTTGGAAAATGGCATGAAATGAACCACAAGGCTTTGACTACTACCTCCTTTAAAGTAAGTAATTTCAATTTTGGGCTTTTCAATGAATACAGGAAACGCAATGTGATCATTCACTGCATTTTGTCAAGCTTGCAGGCAGTTTGAATGTTTTTATGTTATAAAGCCCAAATTAGTTTATCTACTTGGTGATTAATTTACATTTGCCAGCCCAAAACAGGACTTTAATCCTTTCTCATGATCTGCATTTTGTGTCTTTTAGGCTGAGAACCTGAAGGAGAACGTCTTCTACCAGTTCCAGGTCCGCGCTATGAACATGGCAGGTGTGAGTAAAGGCTCTCTGCCTACTTCAGCTCTGGAGTGCAAGGAATGGACCATTACTGTGGCAGGTATGAGGGACAAAATGCTCACCAAACCTTCGGGTCTGTAGATATGAAAAGAAGGAAACAATTAGATGATTATTCGACGAGCAGATTGAAAGAAAATTAATTGGCAACTATTGATGATCAATTTATCTTTTAATATTTTTTTAAGTACGAATGCCATTTCTGTTTCTAGCTTTTCAATTGTTAAAATGTAATTGTTAACATTTTCTTATGTTGCTAAAATTACTGAAAATAATAGTTAGTTGCAGTGATACAAGATCAACATAGACTGGGCCAAAATAATGATGAAACATTTTAAAAAAGGATTTTGTGCAATGGAACAATGCATAATATTCTTTAGTAAAAGAATTTAACCTGTGATCCATTCCGATAAACATATTTAGAATTATAGAAATAGAGTAGAAAATAATTGCACCTACACTTTAAATGTTTGTCTTAAAGTACAAATGGATTTATTTTCCTTTCTTGAAAAGCTCACTGTATTGAAAGTCTTTGTCAAATATATTTTCTTCACAGCTTGTTTGAGACAACTTAAAAATAATGTTTTATAATGTTTTGAAACATTATCTCTACTTATGCTCCAAGGTCCTCCTCTTGGTCTCCATGTGCTGGAGGTCCGGGACACCTCGGCCGTGGTCCTTTGGGAGCCACCCACATTTGATGGCCGCACCCCTGTCAACGGCTACTACTTGGACGTGAAGGAGGCTTCTGCCGGAGAGAAAGGCTGGAAGGCTGCTCACGAAAAGGTCAACAAGAGGAAATACATGAAGGTGAGAATGATGAATAGATAGGCCGAGGTGTTTTATTGGATCTTCCTGAAATGTAGTTATTTACCATTTGAACAACACGCATGCATCTCCACGTGAAATATCCATGTTAACTAATGAGCACAGCGTTCTTTTAACTATCCATCCCCTCGACTCCTCTCGTGCTGATTCAGGTGACGGGGCTGAAGTCGGGTACATCCTACGCCTTCCGTGTGCGTGCTCAAAATCTTGCTGGGGTTGGAAAGCCCTCAGCAGCCTTGGGTCCAATCCTGGCCCAGACTAGCCCTGGTGAGTGTGATTGTTATGTAACTCACACATTCAGTCGCATAGCGTTCCTACGCAGGCTTGGAAAAGTAGGGAAAATGTCTATTTCTCAATACTAATAGATGAATTAACTTTATGCACAGCTTTAAGTTTACTGTATGTCTTATATTTTATTATTTGCTCCTTTAATGACTGTAATTGTGAGTTTAAGAGGCTGAAATCTGTCACCCCAGTGATGCACACACACTGTAACCATTTGCTCTCCTTTCCTTCAGGCACCAACGAGATTTATGTGGACGTTGATGATGACGGTGTGATCTCTATGATCTTTGAGTGCTCTGAGATGAAGGAGGGCTCTGAGTTTGTTTGGTCCAAGAATTACCAGACTATTACAGACACCTCTCGCCTGACTATTACCACTGAAAATGGCAGGTCAGTATCATTTATGTGCCTCATTTCTCAAGATCACACAGGGACGTAATTGAATCTCTCTCGCTTATGTCCGAGGCTTGTGTGCAAAGGCCATGTTTTCCTCATACCTTGTCGTCCCCTCATGTCCTCATCACCAGGTCCAGAGCTATCTTCAACAGTCCCTCCCTGGAGGATCTGGGCATCTTCTCCTGTGTGGTCACTAACACTGACGGCTTCTCCTCCAGCTACACTCTCACTGAGGAGGGTGAGTCAGCCCACACTGTTGGCATCTCTGCTCCTGTGCACTTGAAACTCGATGCGCTTGTTATTTGTTTGGGTGACGATAGTGCTAAAGGTGTGAGGAGGGCTTGAAGGACTGTCTCTGTTATCCTGTTTCAACAGCTGCACCAAATTGACCTCTGGTACACTCCGTTGTATATGTGTGTTTGTCTGGAAAGTTGGCTCGAATGATTCAGCGAGTGTCTGTCAAAGTTGTTGTCACAGCCAAGGTTGTAAATGGTATTGAGTATTTTTGTCGGCATTAATAATAGTGCTTCTCTAAAATACTGGCTGGCTAGAAGTGGAGGAGTTGATGCTGAAGGGTTTTGACATTCTCACATGTTGTTGCTGCTGTTGTTGTTTCACTTGACAGGTCTCATGCGTCTTCTGGACATCAGCCACGAACACAAGTTCCCTGGTGAATATCCCACCATGTCACATAAACTGATGATACCACATCTTATTTTATCACTTATCAAGACGTTAGAGTTTATTTATCAAGTGCAGGTACAGTTTTAAGATATAGTTAAGGAATTAGAATAACCATCAATATGCTCCAGAAACAAAGGTTTCACCCAGAAATTGTATTTTCCTAGCCACTGTTACTTACATGACTCAAAAATGTGTTTTTATCAGTTATTCCCTTCAAGAATGAAATGGCCATGGAGCTGCTCGAGAAGGGTCGCGTGCGTTTCTGGACCCAGTTGGAGAAATTCACCTCGGCCTGCCAAGTGGAGTATGTCTTTAATGATGTCCTTGTTACCGAGGGAAAGGTAGGAACCATGACCTGCTTTCATGTCGTCCTGTGAGTCCACTCCTAGTCTTCCACAAACTGATCCATCTGGGTCTCTCCATACGTTTCTGCCTTCCAGAAATACACAATGAACTTCGACAAGTCCACCGGCATCATTGAAATGTTCATGGACTCTCTGGAGATCAGCGATGAGGGAACGTTCACCTTTAACCTGGTTGATGGCAAGGCGAAGGGCACAACCAGTCTGGTGCTCATTGGAGATGGTAAGTCCTCAAATGCTGTTTTTACTTCCATGATGATGTTAACAGATTTTCTATTATATCAGTTTTTAATTGTGGATATGGAATAGACACCCCAACCATCAGATTGAAGGCTAGAAATTCAAAGCCGTCCTCTACTGGGTGTGGTGCATGTGCTGCAGTTAAAGTATGTGTCCATTGAGGGGCAGCAGAAGACCGCCTTTCCTTACTTTCATGTCTTTAAGCTGATTTTCTGATGCACTTCTTGCTATGCAGAGTTCAGGGAGCTTCAAAAGAAATCTGAGTTTGAGAGGGCAGAATGGGTCAGGAAACAAGGTAAGGGATCTTACTTTACTTTACACAAGTTAAACACTAATCTCACAAGTATATTTCCTAATCATTTTTCATTAACTATCCATAGGTCCTCACTTTGTCGAGTACCTTGGGTTCACTGTTACTCAAGAATGTAACGTGCTGTTGAAATGCAAGGTAGGAAAAGTGATTGTAAATCATTTTTTTAAAGAAGCATGACAAATGGATGCATTTTAGGCGACATAACTTAATCCCATCTCCCTTCTTTCCCTCCACAGATAGGAAATATCAGACCAGAGACTGAGATCACCTGGTTTAAGGACAACATTGAGATTGCAGAGGATGATGAGGACGCTCAGAAAATCGAGAGAAATGACGGCGATCTGACCTTTAATATTGGAAAGGTCAGCCCGTTAGACAGAGGCCGTACATTGTGAGGAGTCGTGAGCTTTATGAGTAAAGAGCTAAAAGCGTTGCTTGTGATGCAGCAGTGCTTCCAATATAATAGTAGACCTAGACTGGATGCTACGCTGCCAACCAACCCTCTCTGACACACAGAATCATAAATGATGAAACACTTTTAAAAATATTCACGTTCCAGAGTCCCGCTGGAGTGCTGCTGGAGTCAACACGTCAGCATGTTGTCCGATGGAGTTAGAGTAGACGCATTGTGTACAACTGACTCTATTTTGGAGCTTGTACCTTTAAGTCTTACTCTGTACATATTGATATTATAGATCATGTTTTTCAACATTTATGCCCTTATAGTGAAAATACACTATATGGTTTATCTGTGTGATTCATTCATATACACTTCATCTCTAACACTCTATTCAATTTAACTCCTCTGGCCAATTTACTCAAACATTTATGTTATATATCAGTCAGTTTCAGGGCCAATGCAGTTATATTGATGTTTCAAGGTACCTGTACATTGAAACTATATAATCATCACTCATAAAGAGAGGGTTGGTGTCATTGCATGAGCTCAGGAGAGGTGTCCTGTCCATCGCCAGTCCTGTCAATCGCACTTGCATTAAATGGCTGTTTGTCTAATTCACAGTGGGTTATTAAGCAGGAGAAACCGAAAGTCAAAGGAGGAAAAAAGCCAACTGCAGTGGACGTCCCCCTACCGCCAAGACCCAAAGTCTGGACATAATCTTTGCTGCCATAAGTTCTATAATCTCTCTGTGTGTCCTCCATGTCTCCTTTTTACATGTTTCCCCTATTAACGCCTGCAGCATCCCGGGCCGGAGAAAAGCTTGTCTTTTCTTGCCTAGTTGGTCTCTGTCTGGCTGTTTCACTGTCTATTATCTGTGTCCAAGAATTACACTCAATTCCCCTCTGTTTGATTTAGAAGGGAATTCAAGGCTGCCTCAAGGATACTTAAATTGCTTTTACTTCAAACTCTAGATCTCCAAGGCGGATGCAGGTATTTACCAGGTCATCCTGAGGGATGACAGAGGCAAAGATAAGAGCATCTTCGATCTGACGGACGCAGGTAAAGTATGAATTTGGTGAGTGGAAAAGTGGTGCTGTCAGTCTTGCAACAGAAAAGCTGATTAATTGCTGTTTGCATCCTTTTTTTGAATCCCCAGGATACCAAGCTGTAATGAACGAGCTGTTCAGGGTTATTGGTGAGTCATTAAACTTCACACTTCAAGCAGCAATGAAGCACCGCACACTAGAAAAACACCAGCAGAATGTGCACATTTACAGTATTCTTCCACTGCATGAACTAGTTAAAGCAAGACTGAAACATTTGACGATATAACATATATACATATTTAAATAATGTTGAATTATATACCATGAGTCCATATGGTTTCCATAGCATGAAGATAAACCGCTGCCTTTTATTCTTTTCCCTCCAGCCACCTCCTCCTCTGATATCAAGGTCGTCAGTACTGAACATGGCATCATCCTCTACTCCAACGTCACATATTACAATGAGGAACTGCGTGTTGGTTGGCTCCACAAGTATGTAAAAACAACCTCATTCAAAAACATATTTGACATCTTTTTTTATATTCTGTCTGGCAAACACATGTGCACAAGTCACGAAAAACACAGGCAACAACAAATATGAACACAACCATTTTAAAGTGTGTACCTTAACGAAAATGTTATTAAACTTTGATCTTGAATTATATAAAATAAATCAAATATGCCTGTATTTACATGTGAAATCATTTTACCAGTGGTACAGAATAGTTCATTTAATAATACGGGACAACACACATTAACACGATGTCAATCAATTAACATAAAAGAAGACCTATACAATTCAGACAGAACAACATCAAAGCACATAAACTGTAAAGAAAACCTAGTAAAGTCAATGAAAAACACATAGAAGCACAAACAATAGTGAGAACTTTACAACAGTCTAAACATCACAAAACTAAAAGGATTTATTGTCAAGAGCAAGTACTAAGGAAGTATGAAGCACACATTATATGACAAAATATATCAAATATCATGTTGACATAGTTGTTTCTTCAAGTCCAAGTCTCAAGTTGGTAGTGTTTTCCAGCCATGTGATGCTCGGAAAGAAAAGGTTTTTTTGTGCAAGACCTTCAAATGTGTAAAATCTCAATAGGCTTTAGGGTGATTTTATTGTCTGTGACCAATGAGTAAAGTAATTGAGGTAGAATCATTGCATTCATAAACTTTTATTTTCCACTTCCATTGCCAGTTCTTTTCTGGTGACTCATATCGAACAGTAAGAAATTGTTTAAATTGGACTATTTTGACTATAATTATCAGTCTCAGCGCATAATCTTCTCACACACTATATAGAAACAATCCACAGATGGGGACACAATCTCACCAACTGCTAGTAATGCTAGGTCACATGTATCAAATCTCTAATTTTGGTATAAAACAAGGATGACTGTGCAGACTTTAAGAGTCCACTGCGATTGCTGCTCTCCTGTCTTGAATCTTGCATTTCAGTGTACTTGATACTTTCAGTAAACAGACCAACTTTTAATTGATCTCTACGTTACCTATTTCTCCATTAGAGATGCTAAGATTGCCGTCTCAGAGAGAGTTAAGTCTGGAGTCACAGGAGAGCAGCTTTGGCTGAAAATCAATGAGCCCACTGAGAAGGACAAAGGCAAATACGCCATGGACATCTTCGATGGCAAGGACGGAGTAAAGAGAGTCTTTGATCTGTCTGGCAAGGGTGAGTGAAACGTTTAGAGTCAAACAAGGAAGATGTGCTCAAAAAGTCCCATATACTTTGGCTATTTTGTTTGTAACTATTAATAATGATGTGTTGATTTACTTCTGGTGCAGCATGGGAAGAGGCATTTGAAGAATTCCAAAGGCTCAAGTAAGTAAATAAACTGATCTGACTCAATCCCTCTGTTCAGTTTGAAGAGGATGTTTTGCACAAATAAATACTAACAGTCATCACAAAAATAGACTCGATCTCAAAATACATTTCCTTTAATTGTATGGCTTTTAGTATCTGCCCTGTGACATCATTTTAAGATGCTTCTGACAATGTACGTCTCCTTCCTTCCTTCCTTCCTTCCTTCCTTTCACAGGGCAGCAGCAATCGCAGAGAGAAGTAAGTGGTTATTAATTTCTGTGGTTCCTCCCATGAGACATGATGTAACATTTATTTGGAAGTAGAAGCTATTTCAGTTTCACTATCATTTTAAACTTGGGTTCAGTGGAATTAAATATGCATGAGTGCATTGGTTGTCATATTATTAAGATTTCATTCATAGAAAATAGTTTTCCAGGACATTTATTGCTATATTTTTGCAATGTGGGATTGAGGAAAGGACATTTCCAGCCAAAACTTATTTAAAATATCAACAATGCATAGAATAGAGTTAGAATATTGTATTTTATGAAGGATAGTTCACTTACCAGTTCAGTCAGTTTCTGTTAATATTATGCTGTAAACAAGCAAATGCTCCACGGGTTGACTGACTGACTGATGGTTGACATTTGCTTCTTGGCTCACAGATCGCGCTCGTGTTATTGGAGGTTTGCCAGATGTGGTTGCGATCCAAGAGGGCAAGGTAAATAAATGTCATATTCAGTGTGTTAATACACTCTTTGTCTCACCTTCCACTTTCTTTTTCATTATCTCTTTCCTCTGAACTCCGTGGATTCCTGATATGTATGACACACACATTAAACCCCACCTTGCAATCCTCTTATTCCCTTTAGTCCCTGAACCTGACTGGCAATGTCTGGGGCGAACCCGTACCTGAGGTGAGCTGGACGAAGAACGACAGGGAGCTGGTGTCTGACGAGCGCTACACACTCAAGTTCGAGCACGGCAAGTTTGCCAGCATCACAATCGCCGCCGTCACCACGGCTGACTCTGGCAAATACGCCCTCCTGGTCAAGAACAAGTACGGCAAAGAGGCTGGCGAGTTCACCGTCAGCGTCTACAACCCAGAGGAGGAGGAGAAGGAGGAGAAGAAAGGCTAAAAAAAATAAAGGAGAATGCAGTGTGATGAAATAAAGCAGAAAAAGATGAACGACTGGGCCATCTCCAAAGCATTTTACCCCGGCACATGCTGGTGTAGTGAACAGTTTAAATAAATGATTACTACAACTGCTTCCTCCTGCGTCTTTCATGTGCTGGGCTAAAGAGCTTTGGGCATTGCTTGTGGCTGAAGAAAACAATGAATGTGATACGGAGAAGTTAATAGTGTGCTTAGTAGTTACTTGTCAAGCAGTAAATGTTGAATCATTAATCTTTTGTTTTAGCAATGAAGGCCAGCAAAACAAAACACAGTTTTATTAAACTAGAACAGTGTTATGTTTGGAAACTTTGACCTCTGAAACAAGGTCAAGTTATGCAATGTAAAAAAAATAAAATGGAAAAAATGACGCCATGAACTTCCTCCCAGCTATTTGCTTTGTAATGTGAGAGATTGGAAAAAACATATCAGTGGATATGTGACATGCTCCACTGATTACATACGTTGAGCCCTACGTTGTCTATTTAAACAGGTACTATGTTTAAATAGTACTTTGTGCATGTGTGTTATTTGTCGGTGATTTACTGTTTGCAAGCGTCCATGATGAGAACAGTTTGTAGGAAGAGGTGGAGCAGGTAAAACCCTGATGTTGAGCAAAAGAGTGCAACAACAAACACACACACATTACATTACATTACATTACAGTACATTACAGTCATTTAGCAGACGCTTTTATCCAAAGCGACTTACAGGAAGTGTATTCAACATAGGTATTCACACCATTTAAGGTCTTTCAAAAAGGAACTTGCGAGCGTCAGACGGTGTCAGAGAAATGTGTTGAAAGAGGGGGGGATGTACAATATAAAGAAAACCTACAGATAAACTGCGCTGTGTGTCTAACTAACATTAAACATAAGACTGTGTTTTCTTCAGGGTGCATGTTGGTGTAAATGCTTTAGAGAGGTTTCACTTTGTCTTTAAATCATTTGTCATATTAAAAGTTAATTTATTGATTAAAAAGAATGCCTTCATTAGAGTTAAATAATTACATTTCCATTAAGCTTAAGAGTCTGGTGGGGGGGCTTAATGAAGGCCTGTTAGGAACAGAAGCCACAGAAGAGTCCATCACACCATAGAACATCTGAGTAACATATGTAACACATGTCCTCTGAACAAGGACACACGTATCATCTTATTGACTGGACAGACTGACACGCTGTCCCATCAACTTCAGCTCCCTGCTGGTTTCAAACCAGTCAGCCACTGGTGGTGCGGGCACGGCTCGGCACGGCTCTGCTTCTGAGGAGTTGATGGTGTTTCCTCCTTCTTCTCCTCCACAGACACACACACACACACACACACACACACACACACACACACACAGGTACCGGAGAGGTACCGGAGAGGAGAGTAACCGGAGAGGAGAGGAGAGGTACCGGAGGTTCCTATCGTGTGCTGGTGTGTGAGGGACCGACAGCTAACGGTAGCTAGCCTGGATGCTAACGTGTATGTACGCTACGCTGGACCGGTTCATCCCGGAGACACAGCCCGGGTTATGTGTGTATATATGTATGTATGTGTGTGTATATATGTGTGTGTAGAGGATCTCTCCTCGGTTAACCGGTGGAGTCGGTTACACGCTGTACCGGGTCGTTACCGGTTAACCGGTTAACGTGTAACGGTGTAACGGTAGCTGCTGCTCGGCTAGCGGAGCTCGTCTCCGGGCTGAAGATGTTTATCATCCATGTGTCCACGAAACCTGCAGCTAAACCTTCAGCTAAACCTTTTAACGTGTCTGAACAATTCATGTTTTTTTTTGTTTGTTTTTTTGGTTTCTGTTTGTACATTTCCGCGTTTTCCATTCATCAAAACGTTCACTTGTGTTTCTGTTAAGCTACATGGCAGCTTTAATCTGCGAAATCAGCAATTTAAACCACAGATATGTGCCACATGCAGCTGTTAAGGGTTGTTTTACAGTCCTAAGGGTTGTTTTACAGTCCTAAGGGTTGTTTTATAGTCCTAAGGGTTGTTTTACAGTCCTAAGGGTTGTTTTATAGTTTTACAGTCCTAAGGGTTGTTTTACACTGGGTCTAAGGGTTGTTTTATACTGGGTCCTAAGGGTTGTTTTACAGTCCTAAGGGTTGTTTTTTACAGTCATCTAAGGGTTGTTTTACAGTCCTAAGGGTTGTTTTACCTAAGGGTTGTTTTACAGTAAGGGTTGTTTTACTAAGGGTTGTTTTACAGGGTCCTAAGGGTTGTTTTACACTGGGTCCTAAGGGTTGTTTTACAGTCCTAAGGGTTGTTTTACAGTCCTAAGGGTTGTTTTACAGTGGGTCCTAAGGGTTGTTTTACAGTCCTAAGGGTTGTTTTACAGTCCTAAGGGTTGTTTTACAGTCCTAAGGGTTGTTTTACACTGGGTCCTAAGGGTTGTTTTACAGTCCTAAGGGTTGTTTTACACTGGGTCCTAAGGGTTGTTTTACAGTGGGTCCTAAGGGTTGTTTTACAGGGTCCTAAGGGTTGTTTTACAGTGGGTCCTAAGGGTTGTTTTACACCTAAGGGTTGTTTTACAGTCCTAAGGGTTGTTTTACACTGGGTCCTAAGGGTTGTTTTACAGTGGGTCCTAAGGGTTGTTTTACAGTGGGTCCTAAGGGTTGTTTTACACTGGGTCCTAAGGGTTGTTTTACAGTCCTAAGGGTTGTTTTACAGTCCTAAGGGTTGTTTTACAGTCCTAAGGGTTGTTTTACAGTGGGTCCTAAGGGTTGTTTTACAGTGGGTCCTAAGGGTTGTTTTACACTGGGTCCTAAGGGTTGTTTTACAGTCCTAAGGGTTGTTTTACAGTGGGTCCTAAGGGTTGTTTTACACTGGGTCCTAAGGGTTGTTTTACAGTCAGTGGGTCTAAGGGTTGTTTTACAGGGTCCTAAGGGTTGTTTTACAGTGGGTCCTAAGGGTTGTTTTACAGTGGGTCCTAAGGGTTGTTTTACAGTGGGTCCTAAGGGTTGTTTTACACTGGGTCCTAAGGGTTGTTTTACAGTCCTAAGGGTCCTAAGGGTTGTTTTACACTGGGTCCTAAGGGTTGTTTTACAGTGGGTCCTAAGGGTTGTTTTACACTGGGTCCTAAGGGTTGTTTTACAGTGGGTCCTAAGGGTTGTTTGTTTTACAGTGGGTCCTAAGGGTTGTTTTACAGGGTCCTAAGGGTTGTTGTACAGTGGGTCCTAAGGGTTGTTTTACAGTGGGTCCTAAGGGTTGTTTTACAGTCCTAAGGGTTGTTTTATACTGGGTCCTAAGGGTTGTTTTATACTGGGTCCTAAGGGTTGTTTTACAGTGGGTCCTAAGGGTTGTTTTACAGTCCTAAGGGTTGTTTTATACTGGGTCCTAAGGGTTGTTTTACAGTGGGTCCTAAGGGTTGTTTTACAGTGGGTCCTAAGGGTTGTTGTCTTTGTAAGCAGTGCTGCCACCTCACCAAATACACCACGTTTTCAAGTAGGTCAGTGTTATTCATTTGTCCCCAGGCATTGTGTATATACAGTACCAGTGAAAGGTTAGGACACACCTTCTCATTCAACTACTGTGAAGAATCTAAAATATAAAACATATTCTGGTTTGTTGAGCTTTTGTTTGTTTACCACATAATTCCATATGTGTTCCTTCATAGTTTGGATGTCTTCAATATTAATCTACAATGTAGAATAAAATTAAAATAAAGAAAAACCATTGAATGAGAAGGTGTGTCCAAACCTTTGACTGGTACTGTAGGTTGGGTGTGTAATGTGAGACAGCCCCACACTGATACTTTATTGCCCAAAGTAATCTTACAAAACCCAAATCAGTTTTATAACTGAATGACAGCTCATGATGAGCAGTACATTTTATCTCCTTTTTACACTCAGTTTATTATGTTTACTTAACTAAAAACTAATGCGGTCAACAACCTTGTATTTTATTCCTGACTGTTCAGTTCTTGTTTAAACTGTTTTAGGGAGGTGTTTAATTACATCCATGGTCCTTTTTTGTAGGCTGTAGTTTGTGTAGTTGTTACACTGTACTGTGTTTGGTGGACTAAATATTTAAAACACTTCAAAACTACCAGCAGAGATTAAACATTATTGTTTCCATAAAGGATTTATTGCAGGGCTGTTGTAAAACATCCATGAATTGAGTGTACCTAATCAAAGCTAAAGCTAATGGACTTGGTTTATGACTTTGAGTTTTATACAGTCAGACTGAAATATATCTCAGTGAAAATTGCAGTTTACAAAACATGAGGAGCATTTGTCTCCTTTTTTTTCTACATTTACTGCAGCTGAAGAAGATTTAAGAAAACAATGGGTTTGTTGTACCTTCACCTGAAAGAAAAAACATGCACTGTAAAGTGCATGTTTTGCTTCCTTTTTCTGACTATTACTCTGTAACCTCGATCCAAAAAGCTTTTTTGTTTTTTTTTGCACTGCATAATGTGTAAACACAAAAGCCAGCACTGTCTGTCTGGGGTTGTTGTTGTCATGGTTTATGTTACACAAATAACAAGAAGGCTCGTTTTGGTGCGGTTTGGTGTAACTTAATACATGATGGAGTGTAACATGAACCTTGTGTTGTCTGGTTGGCCTGCTCAGTCGCAGGACTGATTCTTTTGTCACACCAACAAAGCAAATGTGCACTGGATCATTCTAGATAAAAACCCTAATGATGTAGTGAAGTATACCACCATAATACTCAGATGACTGGTCTTGTTATTCTTCATGTTAGATGCACAGTATTTCTTTAGCGAAGGCAAGGGTTGCTACATAAATGGGTTATTTGGTGGAGGTTCTCTCAAAGGAAGTATAAGCTTTTTTTTTTGCTCGTAGCTCTTCTCAAATATTCGAACACAGAACAGATCCTAGCTCAGGGGGAGGATGAATCAGCAGCCTTTCACCCAGTAGGCCCAGGACCCAGGAGTGTTTTGTTTGATAGTGTTTACAAAAGACTTAGCAGATGGGACAGTGGGGAACGAAGCCTTTTTGGAGGAGCCTCATGCACTATGTTCATCTTAGCATTCATTTAGAAGATTAACCAGGCAGGTGGATGCTGGAAGAAGGACCAGTGACAACCCAAAAACATGTTTGAATCAATCATTGCGTGGACTACAGTCATATGAGTGTACCCATTCCATCTGTATTGAATATCGATATGATTGAAATAGCACTCGGGCTAATTTTAGCAAACTATATTGATATTTAATATAGAGTACTCCCCACAGAGATTAGCCCTTGTCTATTCACAGAACTTTCACCTGTTCACTTTTGCGATAACATGAATGGGTCGATAAGTTCAAGGGTAATGAGAAACTGAAGTGCAACATGTTGACGTCCAATACATCCCATTGGTTGGTTGACTCCTGCCAATCTATGTCATTTGATTAGTCATGCACAATAACAAGCAACGATCGTAACGTACATGTGACTGACTGTGCCTGAACGTCACGCTGCAGAGTACTGCTTGTTTCCCCCCCTGAGCTTGTACCCTTATCAGGGAAAAACATTGAGTAGCCGTTCACAGGAATTAGCTATCCCTTATCAGCCACACACCGCCATCTCAAAGAGGCCATCCCATTGGCTGAACCCTTTGTGTCCTGTCAAATGACTGGATTGAGCAGATCCTGCAGAGAATATCCCAGAAGAAGGATGACAAAGTTTATGACAGCGTTGCGCAATACTATCAGATAGCGGTGTACCGGTATTTACCCTTGTGAAGGTTGCTCCAACGTGATTAGGTGGGCCGCATTTGAGATTGGATTCAGGATGGCAGGAAGGCACTATCATCATAATGTGAGGGAGGAAAACATTGGTCCTAGTGGAGTACCCTGAGGTGGGTTGAGTTAAGGGCTCGCGCTCTGCTAACTGTGATGAAGAGACAGAGATCCTGGGGGGACAGGGAGCTCCTAGGAAGCAACACAGACGACAACACAGACAACAGCGAACAGGATGAGTCCTCTCTGAGGTTGTCTTGGTCCCTGGTGAGTCAGCGCTGACAGCTTTGTCCTGATGCTGGAGGGCCTTCTATACTGATACACATCCTGTTCTTTATTGTTTGGTTTGGCTGGTTGCCTTGATTTATTGGCTTAATATTGTGACCAAGCCTAGTGGCGTGATACCTGACCACAGGTTTTGTTGAAGGGCTACATTCGTGACTGTTTTTTTTATGGACTTATGAAAGAAGAGGATGATGAAGTGTTAATATTTAAGATGCTTTCAAATATTCTTATTGGGTCATGAAGCCTGCAACGTCTGTCTAATCAGCTAGTAATTTCTTATCCAAATACCAGTAGTTTGTAGTTTGGGGTCTGACAGTGTAGCTACTTGTTGTGTGTACTTGTACTCATGAGTTGAAACTGAAAGGGAAAAAAAGAGTTCTAGATAACTGAATTCAGTGGCACCTTTCCAGACAGCTCCTGTGTATTTTTTTGCTTTTAATGTAGAATATTCCCTGTTATATAATGACTTTTTATAGATATTTGGAGCCTTGTTGTCATGACAAACTTCTTTATGTATCTCTGCACTTGATGTTAACATCGTCAGTTGAGAGGACAGGAGCTATGCACTCTATGCATGTGGCTTTTTTTTGTGGTGTCAAAATAAAAGTGAAAGTTTATTACATAATGCTCCAAAGTTACACCACCGGTTTATTTGCTTGATCGCAACAAGAATGTTTTTGGTTTTCAGAAGTACAAAAAATCCAGATAAAGAAATAAACATGCAAATAATTGACAAACAGCATGTCACATGTGACCCTTTTACCCTTGACAGTGGCACAGTGAAATTATTTTGCAGCTGAGGTGTGTTGCTTTTTAATGCTCTAGACTGTGTTTGAGTTCTCTGGTCTCTCTGATCAGAACTTCGGTTTTCATCTACTTGGTCGAAGCCTTTGATTCACTTTGTGTGTATCAGTCCTCTCTGCATTGATCGCCACGAAACAAGTACAACAAAGGGGAACAAGGTAGACCTAAACGTTTGATTACTATGACATTTGACGGTAGTAATCACACTGCCTTTGTTCCTGTGATGTGATTCATATTTCTATTTAAACAAAAACATCAGTAGTAATCATAAAGTTGCTGTTTGTTCATGTATGTGTTGTTTATTTATCGTTGGAAAGATTAAAACCTTTTCCACGTATTTCAAATGTTCCACTAGACAGATTGTTGAGATTTTAGTTTTGAGTTTTGGGTTTTATTCAGAATAAAACTTTCAAGGCATTTTAAGGAACCATGTGGCTGATTGTATAAAGTCCAGCTTTACAATAGCATTTGTATTTAGTTTAGAACTTTGTTCCGCCATACAAGCAGTCGTAGTGACAAACTTTAAAAATGAAAGATTCTTCCAATGTTAGTTACTTTTTTTTAAATTGTGACTGGTTTCTTGTAGTTGCATATGTTCTTCTACAACACTGTCATTGTAGTGAGTGTCAACAATGAGCGGTAGCTCGGGCCTATGTATTTCTCCACCCATCTTGTCTACAAATGTGGGGTGGAGCTTTTTGAGAGAATGGAGAGCTTCCTGTTGCTGACAGGCCTCATATCAAATCATGTAAAGCCCTCTACAACCCTTTGAACTGTCAGCTTACAGTGATTGCTGTTTGACTTGATGATAAACTGCCTGTGTGGTGTTCAAAACGTGGGAATTATTCAAAGTAGCCAGCATAATAGTATTATATTGATATCTATTCATTAGCTTACTCTGGTACAACATATCTCATGCCAGTTTACCATATTCCTTTATGCCACCCTTGCACAAATGCCCCTATTCTCTACCCTACAACCCCCACCCCCACTGCACTACACTCTGAACAAATGGTCAGTGTGACATGGGACCATTTCAAGTGGCATAAACCCAATGAAGTCAGCAGGGGAACATGTTTACGTGCCCAACTAAACACGACCCTGACCCGAACAAACCAAAATCATGTTTGCTAGGTTAATGGTCATATGCACTCTGTTGCGCACAGAAATGACTGCAAATAATCCAGTTCAGTAATGAGGCCACAGGAAGGCTGGAAAGTTTGTGTCATTAAGTGAGGCCTGTGTGGAACTTTCTCTTTTGATTTAGTAGCCTCAACAGATTGCTTGTTAAATATATTTACAATCTCAGAAACTGAGACCCAAGCAAGAAAAACAAATGCTGTGAGTAAATATGCAGGGTCAATCCTAGTCCATCTAATTATAGCCACAGATCTGCGACTTCAAGTACTGTATTCGAAAACAGAAGGGCAGTGGTAAACTCTGTGTGAGGTTGTGTCTTCATTGTTTGAGCCCAGCCATCAGCCCCCCTCTCTGATGTTGCTCAGGTTGGACTGCGGCCAGCGACAGGTCAACAGTGGCACTCTGGCAGTCTGTATACAGGTCAGGAGATAACAGACAGCACAGGGCAGGGCAGGCAGGCAGAGAGGGATCTGACAAAACGGCAAAAGACAAATGCGACGAAGATACTTAAAAGCAGGGACAACAGTGGATTGACTGGGAAAGTGCTAAATCAAGTGGAAACCTGTTCGATTTAACAACTTGTATGAGCCAAACCTGTCTCCTTCTCTGCATTATTGCTGAGCAGTACTTCCTCATCCTGTCTTTTCCCTAACTCAGCTAATATTTTGTACTTTCCCCCCCCATCCAGGCAAACACCATGAACTACGTGGGCCAGCTGGCAGGTCAGGTGCTGGTAACTGTCAAAGAACTGTATAAGGGCATTAATCAGGCCACGCTGTCGGGCTGCATCGATGTCGTGGTGGTCCGCCAGAGAGATGGCACCTACCAGTGCTCACCATTCCATGTGCGCTTTGGCAAGCTTGGTGTACTGCGATCCAAAGAGAAAGTGGTAAGTTTGAAAATAAAAGTTTTAATTATTCTATTTATGTTCTCTTACTGACATGTTGAAGTCATCTAATTATTAAAGTGCTCCACATCAAGACAAATCCAAGCTTGTGAATCTACATAAGGAAACAATTTGGAGAATGAGTGTATATAAAAGTGTGTGGCGGCTACAAAATGTTTCGTTTCCCTTTTGAAGAACACTTTGATTATGCTCTATAAAAAGTCTTCAGTCTTCAAGACAACTTGTATACCAGCATATACAGTCATTGTTGCTATTACTGTATGAGGTTGTGTCCAAACTAAGCCAGATTACTTCAAGATCTTTTTTTTAAGTAGGTAACTGACTCTTAATAAAGGCTAAATCCATACTAAACGATATTTGTTTAAGAAAGCATAACTTTTGCTACATGTACACCTAGCATCCACACTACTCCGGCATTTTGAAATATTCCCATATTACAGAGACTTCTGAAAACGCTCCTGAGCCTGTTGTTGTAGTCCAAAAACTGTATTTGTTTTAGTCTGGACCAGTGGAAATTGAGACTTTAAAAAACGATGACACAGATAATCAAGTTAGCTTCTTTTTTTTCTATTTCATTTTTTCTTTTAGATGTTTTTGGTGTTGTTTTTTTTGCATTTTTATGAGTACTGGGTTTTATCAGTCATGACATGTCCTCCCTTGAATCGTTGCGCCCCTATCGGGTCACCCTTTACCGTAAGAAAACAAACAAAATCAACCTAGACTACCATTGGTAAATTAAACATGGAAAATGACCGTCAGGCATGGATGCACTTGTTATCTATCCTAGCATCTGTTGTGCAGTTAAATTCTGCTCTCTGATTTTGTAATTTCATCCTTCTTGTGTTGGTACATTATCCATGGCTTCCTACAGCCATGGATAATGCTCACGATCCCGCTCAAATAAGTCACCATATTTGCTTTGCACATCTCCCAAACCATGTTTGCTGCTGCCTCTACCACCATATACAGTTCCACCGAGCAAAGAAGCGAAGAAATCTCTGGTCTTAATTCCCTTCATTTCTGTTCTTATCCTATTTTCTGCAACCGTGTTTATGGGAATGGTCATGTGATATGCCCTCTCAGGTGTGTTAGTATGAACCAACATTATTTACGGTGCTAAAGGCTGTTCACTCAAGTTGTCCACCACACAAGTGTTTTCACTTATTTGCTTGATTATAGCCATTTTCAGGACACTGTAAGCTTGTTCTTGATTGACATCTCCTTGAAAGTACGGTCACACTAGCCTTCCTCTCAACACAATTGTGATGTGCCGACTGTAAGACATATTTTGAGCAAAGCGATCAAAAACTGTAAACAGTCTCTGAGAGAGTGATTCTGTAGTGTAATATTGCATTAAACAGGATGATGGCACGCTACAATTGGAGACTAAACCCCAAAACACCTGTTTGTGGATTCTGGGAGCCGAACATTTGGCTTTAAGCAAACTTGACTTGATGTAAGTTCTGATTTCTTTTAGATTCATACGTTTTAGAATTTTAAATGAAAGACAATCGATGGTTTGGGTCATTTGTGTGCCTCGCTGAATATAGATTGCCTCATTTACCAGTCAGGTTACCCATTCTCATGTCGAGGGGCTTCTGCAGCAATTAGTAGCTTCAATGGATCCTCTTGCAACCATTCAGGGAAATGTTTGTTTCTGTTTGCAGAACATAGATGGAATGTTTCTCCCTCCTTGATAGTAGTTGACTTGATAATATATTTTCCTAGCTTAGAGATGAAATCTAATTAATCATGGTTAATTCTCACCTGAAAAAATGACATATTTGTAGCACCGTTGGCCTAGTTGATGGTTTGGGAGAGTTGAGCCTGTTTTGAGTGTAAGTAAATGTAGAGCTAAATATCTACTCAAAGGTCTGTAATCTGCATAAGTATGAGTCACCACAACCTTTCTTTGCAAAATTGAGGTTACTTGAGTTCATTGTTTTTGTATAACAATTCTGAATATTCCTTGGTATTCAGTTAGTGTTTAGTAATGGCTAAAATAAGATTGAAATTATTATTAAATATGTTTTCCCACCACGTCACTATCAATGGTGAACTTGTCCATGGCTTCTATACTTAGAACAGTAATGCTGCACTCTGACCAGAGACAATCTTATTTACTTGCTTGAGGATCAGAGTGGGTGATGATTTGTGGGGGAATGATGCTGTCTCATCACCTACCCAGAATGCTGATAGGCGTTCAGGGTGGACTGAATGAATGGTTACTATGGCAACAGCTCTACAACTTGAATGTGTGGGAGGAGGAGGACACGTGAAGAAGATGGCCTCAACATGAAGGGCTGTTGTGTAACAAACAGTTATGCATATGTCCCTGAGATCACTTATCAGATCCTTAAAGGCTGCTGCTAAAAAAAAAAATCGATAATCATTCATATTTTTTATGTATGCATACATCATATTTTTTATGTATGCATACATACATACACGCATACATACATACATACATACATACATACATACACGCATACATCCACGCCTACATACATAATAATCATTCATAATGTATGTATACATACATACATACATACATACATACATACATACATACATACATACATACATACATACATACATAATAATCATTCATAATGTATACATACATACATACATACATACATACATACATAATAATCATTCATAATACATACATACATGCATACATACATACATACATACATACATACATACATACATACATACATACATACAATATGAATGATTATTATTTGTATTTATTTTCTCGACCATTCAGAGTGGAAGTGAGACGGCAGTTGGCAGCCAAATACAAATATTTTTTTGGCTGTGGATGGTGGTTGGCAACCAGAAAAGTTTTTTTTGTACCGTTTGATTCTTGAAACATTTGAATAAATAAGAAAAAAAAAGTCAGTTATGCATAAGTAGTTCTTCTTTCTCTCCGTTCTGCTGGTTAGAAGTAAATACAAACTTCAGAAGTTACTTTGGGTAGTGCTGTCGGAGAGAAACAACCCAATCATATGCCCTAAATTTAAACATCTGCAGGCAGCCATTGCCTCTAGTAATTCCAGTAATGCAGCATGGTGTTTGTAAATCCACAACTCAGCCAAGTGAATGTAACCTGTCACTGTCTGTGAAAGGTTGAAGAGGAGTCTCATTCATTCTGGCTCATTATTAATTGGACATTGAAATTCCCTGCCATCACTCCCTATACATAAATTGCCCTTAGCAACCCTGAGGGGTTGAAATTAAAAAGGTAGATGATGTTTGTGTCCGTTTGGTTGAGAATTAATATTGATAATTTGGTTTCAGGTTGTCAGACTGGGCTGAGTACTTTGAGACAATGTCTGCCCCCTCTGTAGTCTCTGACAGACGTGATCTGGTTTTTGCTTTTCTGGTGTAAAGTTTCTGAATAGCCTCGGGTCCACTGGGGGTTAGCCTGCCTGGCAAACATGAATGGCCCTGCTCTATTGGCAGCGTTGACTGAATGCAAGCCCAGAGGACCCATATAGTTATTAGGTTTTGTAAAGCCCTGGGAGGAAGATGGAGCTGTAAGTAGCTGAAGTGTGGCCCTGAAATATCATTTTGAAAGTATAATAAAATAAGACCCAAATGGTTTTAGATGTCAGCCAAACACCATTTTCAGTATCCTGTTTATGAATTTGATTTCTTAATAAAAGGTATCATTATAATGCTTTGATCTTCTGGGAATTTCTTCCAGATTGACATTGAAGTGAATGGAGAGCCAGTAGAGCTGCACATGAAGCTCGGTGACAATGGAGAGGCCTTTTTTGTCCAGGAGGCGGAGCAGCTGAATGTGAGTACCCAACTAACTACAGATCAGTGGAGCCCACCATTTTTAAAAAAATTTAATAGAAGTAACAATACTGCTGCAGTTTAATAATAACACAAACTTAATTTAGATTTGTTGGAATTTGTGTAAAGCATGGCAGCTAAAGTTAAGCGAGATATTAAATGGAATGCAAATATCAGCGTCTGTAAATGTTCCTCATTTGTTGTTGCTCGTGAAGCAGAGAGCTTTTAAAATACAGTGTTTTATGTCTACCAGCCAATGTTATCATTCTTTTGATATATGTATTATTTAATGGAATTTGATGCTCACACCATTAGAATGAATTCAACAGAATTGTTTTACTCCTGAGCATGATTGTATCGGTTTCAGCACGGTTTTGTACACACTACACAAGAAACACGGTGACTCAGAGAACATTTTGTGTGAGGAAATATTTACTCCACTGTAGTTGCTTTATTTGACAAGTGACCTATTGCTCAAGCTTTCTGAAATGTCATTGTGACAACTAAGCAGTGACAACAACCCTGTTTTAGTAGAATTCAGTCAAAGGCTAGGAACAGACCCTATGAATCAGTAATGCTGTTTTGGTTTGCACTTGTTTCTAAAGCCTCAAGTTTCTGCCTTCTCCTGATTCTCACTGATGCTTTAGCAGATTGTCCCCGCCCACCTGGCCACCTCCCCAATCCCCACCGAGAGTCACATGTTCTGGATCTCAGAGGTTGAGCACAGGGCCCTAAAAGATCTGGAGGATGACCCCGCTGACCCAGAGGACCCACCTGAGCCTCCTGCTCCGAGCACCGTGTCCACAAAGAAGAAGAAGAAACGGAGGAAGAAGCACAAAGGGGACCCCCGGAGAGAGGAGCTGACCCCGCCAATGGCAGTCACTACTGGTAATGCTATTGCTGCTAACGCACCTGCTGCTACGACTGCTGCTGCTATGTCCAGTTCTGGGCAAAACGAAGAGATCTTTGAGATGGACATGAGCTCTGATGAGGAAGCTGCAGCACATGTCTCCAGGTAGGTTCAGGCTCAACGCTTACTGTTGTAGCAGAAATGTGTCTAAATAGAGAGGAGTAAATTATTATATATCTGTTTCACCCTGTATTTAGGTCACCCTCCGTTACCACAATGAGAGACATCGACCTCAAATTACCTGCAGCCAGACACGACCTTGATGGATATCCACTCTCTGATGGGGACTGGCCGTCAAATGACAGGTATGTATTGACAAAAACGCAGAGTCATCAGCAAGAATGACACGTAAACAGACTATATCTTATTGGGTTTTTTTTGCATTTGTTTACCCGTCCCTTTAGTCATGGCTTGTCTCAAGGCTTTTCCCCAAAGAGTGACTCTGAACTGATGGTCAGGCCCTCAGAGAGTTTGCTCAGAGCTGAGTCCCACATGCAGTGGACCTGGGGGGAGTTTCCAGAAACCACCAGGGTAAGACCTCTCTCCTATAATATTCAGAGGCAGATGGCTCTCAGTAAACTCTCCTCTCTGTAACTCCTTCTCCCTGTTATCCAAAATCCAGATCACCAAAAAAGAGCGCTCAGAGCTTCTGAAAACGGTGACCATCACCCCATCGGAGAGCACCCACTTCCGTGTAATCCTCAGCACTGAGGCCATGGAGAACGAGACAGAGATCATAAGGGGAGACGGCGCCTCCTCCTCAGTGTGTACCATTGTCAAGCCTGAGCCACGCACCCCTATCACCACTGTATCACCTGCGATTCCTCTCGCATCCGTCGTCACCATAACCTCTGTGAGTCCTGTAACGCCCACAGAGCCCCTGGACGTCCTGCCACCCAATGTGGCAACCTCCACCCCTTTCAACAGCCAACTGAGCGATTCGCCCTCTAAGAAGAAAGGTATGTTTGGTGGCATTCTTTTTTTTTCAGTCATCTCCTGTGATTGCACATTATCTTGACAAATACTTCTGTTGTTTAATGAAGGTGTCCCAAAGCGGAGCCAGCATCAGGGTCCTGAGGATATCTACCTAGATGACCTGAATGTACTTGAACCTGATGTTGCTGCAAGATATTTTCCCAAGAGGTTAGATTTTGAAAGAGGCACCTAATTATGTCACTGCCCTGACCTGTTTTAATTAAGAAAGAAAAGCTAAATGTGGACTATTTTTAAAACCAAACAAAGCAAAGTGACGTATTGTTCTCTTTTTACTTTTGCTTCAGTGAGTCTGAGGCAGCAACAAAGCACTGGATGGACTCAGAGATGCTCTCTGGGTCACAGTCCCCACAGTCGGTGGGCAGTGCAGCAGCTGACAGCGGGACAGAGTGTCTTTCTGACTCAGCTAGCGACCTCCCCGACGTCACTCTCTCTCTGTGCGGAGGCCTCACAGAAAATGCTGAAATATCCAAAGGTACACTAGAATGGCTCTCATAAAAAATGTAAACAAGAGTGCACTTAGTACTTTTATGCAGGACAGAAAGTTAACCTCAGCCAGTAGAGATGTACTAAATTGGTTATGTAACTACAAAGTTTTTTTTTTTACTTTATTGGCCACATTAGAAGGCCCCTAAGCCACTGTTGGTGGAGGCTCTATTCTATTACAAATCAGCTTTGGAGTTTGTAACTGTTAGAATTGCCCTTTAAGGCCACAAGTGTTGACCTTAATAGATATGAATCCCGACAGCACTTTCTCTCTTGTGTCTCATACACTCTTCAGGACGTGTTTCTTAGAAACCCCCAGCTGATGTGGCTAATGGAAGGAAGAAAGTTTCCTGATCTTTGTGTGGCTTTACGTGAGATGATATGCCTCACAGCCACTGACCTTTCATCTGTTGACTTTAATTAATGTTCCACTCCCTTGCGTGTCTGCAGAAAGGTTCATGGAGCATATCATCACCTATCTTGAATTTGCTGAAAATCCAGCAATTATAGATAACCCCAACCTGGTAGTAAAGATAGGAAATAGGTAAGTAAGCATTTTTTTTTTTTTTTTTTTTTTTTTGTTCATTTGTGAAATGAACAAGAGTGAATATTATCTCTTAACTAATGCCTTTTTCTTAGATATTATAATTGGACGCTAGCTGCACCCTTGATTTTAAGTCTGCAAGCATTTCAGAAGAATTTACCAAAGGTAACTGTGATCTTGTTTTTTCTGTTGTATTTGCTGTCATTACATATGGATCTTTGTAATCTTTAACTAGCTCATCATTAACTGTTTATCGTAGGCTACAGAGGAGGCCTGGGTGAAGGAGAAAATGCCAAAGAAGTCCGGCCGCTGGTGGTTCTGGCGAAAAAGGGCAGATAGTACGATCAAGCAGGTGTGCACGTTATCATAAGTATTAAAGAAAACCTGCAAATCTGTCAGTTTCTTTTTTAGGTAGACTCACATCAATGTGTACGGTCTTCAGATTTTATATTTACTTCACATCTTTGGATATTTCCCCTTTGCTCTTCCAGTCAGAGACTAAGCTTGAAACCAAGGAGGAGTGTCATCTGGAGGAGGAGGGAGCCTCCATGTCTCAGGAGAAACTGCCCATGCCGTAAGTGGTACCAAAGGTTTATTAATACTCTACAGTCAAGTCAAGTGAGTTCAGTGACATGTTGAACTCTGGAATGACATTGTAAAAAAAAAAAAAATCCACTGCTTTATAAATCTGTATTGAAGTCAACAAACAGGAAGCAGGGTGGCAGGGTTACAAGGCATATCATGAAGGGCTGAATATGTTAACTTAAGTTTAATTTAATGTATTTAACAAGCTTCAAATCTTATACTGTTTAGAAGTTGCACAAAACAATCAAACAGGATCAAAACATATGCCAGCATAAGATTGTTTACAGTAGTCATAAACTGGTATTTCACTAAGAGACAGTTGGTATTTCTTTTTTCAAGCACAAACACTGATTCTTGTTGTTTCCCTGCAGTCCTAAAGCAGGAGACTCATCCAGTGATGAGGAGTCCAAGGAGGTGAGCGCTGCATCTTGTCAGGAGAGAATGCAGCCAGTAGATGGTCAGCACCACCCCGGCCAACACACTTACAGGAAGTCACTACGCCTCTCCTCTGATCAGATAGTAAGTACATTATTACACACGTGTATTTTCTTCCCCAAAATCATCTAGCCAAATCTTTAAAAGTAGGGCATAGCACTTTTATAATATTATTGAACTGGAATTTTATTAAAATACTGTCTGATTTTCAGAATAGATGGGTGATTAGTTTACAAACTGGAGTGTAGAGCACTCAATGAGATTTGTGCTTTAAGGTTCTTTTTTTTTTTTTTTTTTTTTCTTCTGTTGATTAGAGCTCCCTCTGCTGGCTAGCTATGAACTCCACAGTGTTTGCCCCATTTTCTCTCTGTAGGGGGCTCTAGAGACCAGTATATGTTTATTTGTGCTGAGGCAAAACAAGTTATACTTCAGAGTAATGCCTACACTGTTGGAACAAATGTCAGTAAATGGCATAGCCTGTGCTTCAATATGCTTTCATTGTCTTCACTGTCTTACCAGGCCAGTCTGAAACTGAAGGAAGGACCTAATGACGTGACGTTCAGCATCACCACCCAATACCAGGGCACATGCCGCTGCGAAGGCACGATCTACCTGTGGAACTGGGACGACAAAGTCATTATCTCTGACATTGATGGCACCATCACCAAGTACGTGCCTCCAAGTCACTCACAGCGACAGTCTCATAACCGCTTTGATCAGAGTGATGGAGCTGCACTTCCATGATGTGTTAATCTACTTTCATCTCACTACGTAGCACATGATTGTACACATAAATATTACACACAAATATGTCACAAACCAGCGTTAGTGAAAGCAGTTCTACTTTATTTTAATTATACTGATTCTGGGCAGTATATTATACAATATATATATATATATATATATATATATATGTATATGTATATATATATGTATATGTATATATATATATATATGTATATATATATATATGTATATATATATGTATATGTGTGTATATATATATGTATGTATATATATATATGTATATATGTGTGTGTATATATATATGTGTGTGTATATATATATATATATGTATATATATATATGTGTGTGTGTGTGTGTATATATATATATATGTGTATATGTATATATATATATGTATATGTATACGGCATATATATGTGGAGTAATCTACATGTTACTATTACTCTTCTTTAGACCTTTTAATAATATATAGTGTGAGAAAACGCAAAAGCTCGTCTTTGATCATGACCTGTAAGCCTCCGTATTGCAAGAAGGAAAGTATTTTGTGCCTTAGCTAGGCAGCATCTGTAGAGGTGCAGTGTTATTTTTAGTCCCTCATGTCTTTTAATTGCCCCCCATACTGTGATCACTGCAGATGGAGGCATACAGGTGAATGAGCAGAGATTTTTAAAGGGAGAGTTCGCTTTTTGAAGTTGGGTTTTGTACTTGTTCATAATCAGTGTATTACCTGCTGTAGATGGCGGCCAGCACGCCCCTAGTTTGGAGAAACCGACAGGAGTACCAGAACTGGAGCAAAGCAATCTACTGCTGTGGACAGGGACGTCATTAAAACATGTTCTAGCCACCTAAAAAAAAACGTCCGCCTGGATTTATAAATACCCGTTAAAGTGTATGCTATATCTAGTATTTTAATTGCTTTAACTTGTCAGACAGCCCTTTGCTGAGGGCACCTGAAGCCGTTATCTATGCTTTCATCAAAGGCACCAGGCTCTGTTGACAAAAGAGTAATTTTACCGCACAGATCACTGGAGTTGCTGATCTGCTGCTGTGTTATTTTTGGTTTTAAAGTGTTAGTTTGGATTAATTAAAGTGAAATTGAAGTCTGACAGCAAGATAAAGCCGTGAAAATATACTGAATATAGCATACGCTTCCACTGATTATTTTTAATTAAACGCCAACTATGGATAGGTACCTCATACAACCCACTTAAAAAAACTCAAACTGTCCCTTTTTCAGTTATGCTAGAACAGATTGGATAGTTGAAAGAAAAAAAAGAAAATGATGAATGACTTCAACTTAACATTTAATTTCCTTTCTTTGACATTTTGTGCAGTTTTCTCAGCGACTTCATAGACTAATACAAGTCCTTCTCAAATGGCAGATATTAACGCCATAATCCAGCTTTATTTATGTTCATCTTTTTAATTAGTTTAAATCCAATCTCGGAACCCAACAGCTATTGG
Organism: Anoplopoma fimbria; assembly: GCF_027596085.1. Classification (NCBI taxonomy): domain Eukaryota; kingdom Metazoa; phylum Chordata; class Actinopteri; order Perciformes; family Anoplopomatidae; genus Anoplopoma; species Anoplopoma fimbria. Next base: position 26,633,852 of record NC_072451.1, on the reverse strand, counting down.
TCTGACGAAGATAAGCCTCTGGATGCAAGGGGCTTCATTTCTATGGTTCCAGCGTAGCCAGCAGATATAGCTCATCTTAAACCAATAAAAAAGCTAAATCATTCCACCTCGTTTGCTCTCCACACAGAGAGCTTTCAACCAAAAACTACTCGAACACAATTGGTCAATACTACTTGGAATACAAAAGAAAACCTGATTATTTTTTTATTTTTTTTGATGCCCAAATCTTGTCCCGTTGCCCACAGATCCTCCATGTGAATGCAGAATCTGTTTATAAAGATTAGCTTAAAGCTAGCTCCATCTCGTTTGGCTCTTTTGACGGCCTCTCTTTGAGGTTCATAGGTGGTCAACATCAAACAGGTCCTCATTGACCGAAGCTTATTATCTCTGTGACCCTTTAGGCCAACCTGTGACATGTAGTTCTCTTTGAGCAACAGGATGAAGAGCACACAGACTATAATGAGCTCATTTACATATTAGTCCATAAGAACACGGCTATAAGGTGCGGTTTAGACAGTTCCTGCCAAATGGGCCCGTAACCCTCATTAGTGGAGAAAAGTCCATAATGTCCTGTTTGTGATGAAATAGTTGAGTAGTTACGGTGCTTTATGTGACCTTCTCTGAGAGGTCTACTCTTCTTTGTTTTCTTTGACCTTGTTACTTTACAAATGCTACGTTTTCTAAGCCTGTTTCTCAGTGATGTACCTGGCAGATGGGGATATATATATATCTATGTCACTAATATCCATATGTGTTTTAATGTTTTAGGTCAGATGTATTTGGGCAGATCCTGCCTCAGTTGGGGAAGGACTGGACCCACCAGGGCATTGCAAAGCTCTACCACTCAGTAGCTGAGTAAGTGCACAACAACACTGATTAATCACAGAGGAGGGATGAATGGTTGCTCTGTGGTTAGCACTGTCTCAGTTTGGCTCCCAATAGTCTCTCTGTGGGGTTGATATTTTCCCTGAGTGTTTGCGTAGGGTGCTTTGAGGTTGATGACTCAGGAAGTTTAACTAAAAGAAAGACAGAGTTATTATAAAATCTTAAAAGACCATAAAATACGCCATGTCAGTGTTTGACCACTTTTCCTATTGTAGTTTTTTTTTCTTTTGTGAGCTTCTGGACTTTAATCTCGACCTGTCTTTGCTGCTTTGGTCATGCAGACAGTAGAAAAAACTCTGTAGTGACATTAGTAGTTGTCAGCATAGATAGAAATAAACTTTTCATTGAATTGGCATAACTCCAGGGCAGCAGTGTTCAGCTCTGTCGCCTTGAAGCAAGAAGGTTCTGAGTTTTGAACCGGCCGTCTTGTTTGTAGAGTTCGCAGGGTAAAATCAATGAACTGCCCAACTGTATGTGAGTCAACCACGGCTAAACACTGGCTACTTTGCTTGTTTGTTCAAACGCAATGCTGCATTATTTATGTAAAATGGACCATAACGGACCATAGCCTGGACCTTAACATAACAGTGAAGTGCTGTACATATCCAGTGTTATTCTTTGATTTTTCTATCAATTCGTCATCATTTCTAAGCTAAGTAAGGGATGATTGCATAGAAGTCACAGTCATAGAGTGCACATCTTTTAAATCAGACTTCTACTGAGCGGATGACACAATCCCTGACTGTCATAACAGCTACATCATCACTTAAAATGATGTAGTTAGCAAAATGGGAATTAACAGGAATTAATGGAAATTGACAGGAAATAACGGGAATATATGGAAATCCTGAGGGTATTGCTAATGGATGGATGGATGGTATGAAAACTGCACACTGTGAAAGCATCTGATCTTATTGAGGTTTTATTCTTAGTAATTGCTAATGATGGTGGTGATATTGACCTGTATTGGAACAACTGTTACTGAGCACCGCTCTCTCCTCGGGCAGAAACGGCTACAAGTTCTTGTACTGCTCAGCGCGGGCTATTGGCATGGCAGACATGACCAGAGGTTACCTGCAGTGGGTCAATGATGGAGGCACCATTCTCCCCCGAGGACCGCTCATGCTGTCTCCCAGCAGCCTCTTCTCTGCCTTCCACAGGTACAAGAACGTACAATATAAATGGCTTCCAGTTGAAATGTCATAAAGCCAAATACATCTTATTCCCAAAGTCATCCCATACATTAAATCCTCCTCATCAAATATCATAATCTGAATTTCAAACCATCCCAAATGTCTCCCCCTCAATGTAATCCTTTTTGTCTGCAAACTTAATTTCACATTATCTCCAAGTTTCTCGACTCCAAATCCTCTCCAAATCCACATTGATTATAATAAGCCTTTCATATGCAGAGGTTGTTGAGGCAGACCGAAAACTCAAACTTGTGAATTTCTTAAAAAGGTGTTAAATGTGTTGGTAGCCTAGAATTAGACTCTGCATTCAGCTTCTCCTTCCTGTCTCTTTACTTTATTTTTCATCTTTACTCCCTGGTTTCCACAGTTGTGTCTTCACAGCTGCCAAGGCAATGCCTTTGGTATGTTTATTAATTAGCTAGTTGGACTTAAGGGAATGGCAACTTGCTGATTTCCAGGAGGCATTGAGCTGTGGATGGTTTATTATAGGACACCATAAAGAATCCAAGCAACTTACTTGAAGTGACGCTGAAAACAGATTTTTGTATTCACTGCACAATTTAGCTGGTAATTAACATTATTGACCTTGGTTAAATATGTAGCAGGATGCAACAATTATTTGCGATAGCATGTGTTGATGTCAAGTTAATTAGCCAACACTACACATGTTGTTACAGCTGTAGCTTCATGGGGGCATAAATGTCAGTGGCTTGCTGGGATTGCTGAATTAATGTGCCCATTTCCTACCCTCTGGCTTAAATACTGTATGCACACAACACACATAAACAGCATAATGCCATACAGGCCCATTATCAATTTAATGCACATTACATGGCCAAAACCTGAGGGAGTTTTTCCTTAGTTGGACCCATACTCTGTCAAAGGAGAAGAAGCTGCTCTGCTGTATTTTCATCTTAATCATACGTCATTCCAATGAGATTCTTCTATGACCTTTACCTTTTACATCATGGACCCTGTTTACACTTTAAAATGCGTCTTGAGTGATCACTTGTGAGATCACTTATCTTTTGTAGCATTAGCGCTAATGCGTCCGGGACATGGAAGTAGCAGGAAAGTCTGTCATCAATGCCACAGCTCTCCTTTTGTTTCTCCTTCTTCTGATCTCCAGTTGATCTTTAAAGCACTAAAGCTGGCCCCGCTCGTGATGTCTAACATTTTCAGAAAGCCAATAGAGATAGTTTACTAGTGCATCAAACATATTGATTTGGAATGCCTAGAACATGCCAAGGAATAGACCCAGTCCGTATTGTCACGAGAATTTCATCCGTGCATAATGCCTAACTCTGTTTTAAAACGTACATTTGGTGTTTGCAAATGTATGTATGGGTTTATTTGCCTATAGAGCGATGCATGGGGAGACACAGTCCAATACCAGGTGTGACTTGACATGTTACAAGATGCATGTTAATGGCAGGTGTAAACAGGGCCATGGTTAATGTCTCACCAACCTAAAGCATGTTTCATGTCTTTAAATTGTACATACAGTATTTGCATTATTTACATGGCCCTCTTGATTGCATTTGCATGTAACAGAGAACTCTCTTGCATTCAAGCATTTGGAGGTCCGTGATGAAACCTGGACTAAACTAATTATTTTAATATCTTTGTGTGGGTTGTTTTTTTTTTTAGATGCTTTGCATAGTATTTCACATGTATACCTACTGTATTTATTAAAAAGATGAATCTAATCTAAGGGAGATAACACCAAAGAAGAGAGAAACCTAACATGCATTTGACAAAGTGAACTCTCTTTTCAGAAGCGACCTGTGGTAAGGACATGCATATGTGCGTCGCTCTAATCAAACTGTCTGCTTGATTCAGGGAGGTCATTGAGAAGAAACCGGAGATCTTCAAGATTGAATGCCTTACAGATATCAAGAACCTGTTCCAGCATAACAAGCAGCCATTCCACGCCGCCTTTGGGAATCGAGCTAATGTGAGTTAATGAATGTTTGAAGATGTCAGACTCCCAGACATTAAAGCTCGCTTGCGTATTACATGTCGGGAGAGCTGTGTTTTCCAGAAGTCGACGCAGACATGATGTATTGCGAGATCAACGTGACACGTTGGCTATCAATTAGCACACACAAACATATGAAATCAGTACTGGGCTGAACCTGAGCTGAGGTCACTGGCGGAGTTTGGTCCCGTGTGACATCGTCTGTGAAAAAAAAAAGCTCAAGCCGGGCACAGCGACCCGTCCTCAGCTGCATAAACACCAACACCCAGATGAAGCACCGGGTCGGCCATCAGACCTCTTGTCTGTCTCTGAGGCTCGCCAAAGAAAAGAAAAGAAAAGAAAAATATAACACACAAACACACACACAGTCTCGCATTTTCCCATCAAAACATTCCATTTAGAAATATAGCCATTATGTGCATAAAGTGGAGCACAAACAGGAAATCCGTGGTTAATGTAATTAAGGCTCTTATATCAGTTTGTACCCAGTGTGTATTATGAATGAGAATTACTTTCTGAAAAATAACATGATCTCAGATGGCTTTTAAATGCCCGGTCTCAAATTTTTCATCATATTTAAATTAGTTTCAGTCCCATACTTTTATCTAAGAAGATTTGTATTTAATGTTTTTTTAACTATTTATAATTGATTATTTGTCTCCATGCAGGATGTGTTTGCCTATAAGGAGGTGGGGGTTCCGGTGTGTAGGATCTTCACAGTCAACCCCAAGGGAGAGCTGATCCAGGAGCAGACCAAGGGCAACAAGTCCTCGTAAGTACATGAAATGACTGGTTCTGTCTGTCTCACTGTAGAGATCCCCAACAGCAAGGATTAGACATTGGCTTGGAAAGAAAAAGGTTAAGGAGAATATCTGCACTCATTGTGCTACATAATATCTGACAAAATACCTACCATATGAAATATTTGAAGAGAAAGAAATGGAAGCACAAAGCTGCCCTAATCGTTATTTTATTTTAACAAAAGTTGACATTACTTTGTGTAATGTAAAAGTGGTCAGTCGTAGTGACGAGCCCACAGAGATTTATCACGCAACTCTGCATAATCTCAGATTTATTGTTGTGTCTTTCAATTTATTGTTTTCTTGTTTCCAGCAGCAGAAGGCACCTGTTATCAGCCCAAAAAAACTCTGATTGACTGACTAGTTAATGACTAGATGTTGAAAACATAGTCGAGCTAATTAATTATTTAGCACCATTAAGCAGCTGAAGAGACAGATATTTGCCTCGGGAGTTGGTGGACACCAAATCAGAGCTGAAAGGAGAGTGAATATAGCCTTCATTTATTGTCAGCTTTCCAGAAACATAATGTCAAATTAATGCTGCTGTTGCTCAGCGTCTGGTTGATGTGTACGTGATTTATGATGTAATATATGGCAGCGTTGTGTACGGATCGTTTTGCTGGCTCAAAAATGCAGCTTTAGGTTTCAATTCACATAAAAACCTGTGATTACTGATATTTTTTTTATGTTGCTTGATTGCTTACAAGTAAGGAATAATTGTTAATATCATTATTTGTAACTCTTAATGATTATTTCTATTCTCTCTCTGTCTGTCCCCACTTTTCTGTGACTCTTTTTTTTTTTTCTGACCTCGTCTTCTTCTCCACAGTTACAGCCGGCTCAGTGAGCTGGTGGAGCACGTGTTCCCTCTGTTGAGCAAAGAGCAGAACGAGGCCTTTGTCCTGCCGGAGTACAGCTCTTTCTGTTACTGGAGGCAGCCCATACCAGACATCGACCCTGAAGAAGTGCTCTAATCCAGCACATATGGATACCCCAGGTGCTCATATACACATGCAGCTGGACTGTCCACTTGAATGCATCTCCAGGAAACCCAAACGTTCCTATATAGTACTCAAAACATTCTCGCACAGTTACAGGGTTATGACCATAAACATAAAGCAGTAGTTGCCCATTCAAGATGAGTGGAGGTTATCTCAAGAAAAGTAAATGCTGATGAATAATCCATGCAAACTGTCACCCCTGGGGGACGAGAGACTAATCGCAAACTAAATGATCGTCTTTCCTCGTGCCTGTGAAGGCATCCTAACCTAACGAGCACTATGTAGTCCCCATCAAAGTACGCGACTGAAGCTCCCACGTGAGGCGTTGGCCCCTAACGCCAACGTCTGAGCAGTGCAGAAGGAGTAGACTTTTTTTTTCTTTTTTTTCCTTGAATCAAGTTTTTCACATTTCCTGAGCGCCATGAAATGGTGACATTAATCCTTCAAAGCTAAAAAGACACACAGGGGTAGGCAATCAACACTGGCTAGAGTCATATGTGATATTAAGCTGTGGCTGCTATGTTTGCCTACACGCAGTTATCCAGTCTTTAATCTGTTCTAGAACATTAAGTAAATGACTGATAGTGGGCTGACTAATAACTACAACCCCAAGGAACCATACTCAGCAGATAGTTTTTAAAAAGCTACTGTAGGTGCTTAGTTTTGTTCCTGACTCTCGACTCTGTATTGACTGAATGATACAAAAAGTGCACTGTTGCTGGAACTGATTCCAGATCGCCACAGAGAGCTCACGACGTTTGTACTGAATGCGTCACGTTGGTATTGTTAATATTCGAGGTCACACCAGGGATTGCCAACAAGTATGTGTAGATACACATTTAGATGTGACTTAAAAACAAAATGAAGGAGCTTCGTGGTGTTTTGTCTCGCTGTTATTTTAAATTGATTATTCTGTTAAACGAGCTCTGGCGAATCAAGCGTGTTGTGTTAACAATGCAGTCATTATTTATGATAATTGGTATGTTTAAGTTATTGATTTCTATCGTGATGCCTTTGCTTGTCTGAAAAAAAAAAAGTAATTTATCACCAATGCGATGTGGAAATTCTTCCAATTGGTATTTTGTATGGTGGGACTTAAGTTAACATGCACTTAACAGTAACTGCTAAGCCTTGTACAATCTTTGTTTTTCTTCAGATCTGTAGCCCATTTTCACAACGATCTGTATTCTTTGTTTTTACAGTAAAACGTTCAACATGCCAGATACGTACACATTCCTCAGCAAACCTCCAGATACGCAGATTTAGTATTAAAATATGTGTAAATGTAAAAGGAAATGCTTGAGTTGGAGCAGTGAGCAGTTCTAGAGACAGAGAGGGCTCAAAACGAAGTGTGTGTGTGTGTGTGTGTGTGTGTGTGTGTGTGTGTGTGTGTGTGTGTGTGTGTGTGTGTGTGTGTGTGTGTGTGTGTGTGTGTGTGTGTGTGTGTGTGTGTGTGTGTGTGTGTGTGTGTGTGTGTGTGTGTGTGTGTGTGTGTGTTCTGCTGCTGTTGGGGTGACATGATTCATATGTTCCCTCAGTGGCTTTACCAAGACTGATCCAACGCACTTTGTCTAAGCTGCACCCACAGGTGCACCTCAGAACACCTCTCAGACACATGCACTTCACTGAAGGTCTCCACAGACGGCAGACCAGAGTATGCAATCAATGCAGCATGGAAGAGTTTTAGTTATTATTTCGTGGGTGACATTCTGACACCACAACAACGCAGCTATTCTAAAATATGTCGATACAAAGCAATTCTTGAAAGGGGATGTGTGTGTGTGTGTGTGTGAAAGGAAAAAGAATAAAGACTGATCCTGTGCCTCCTGTGAGGAAAAGCCATTGGGACTAATTTGGAGATAAACAGGAAATACTTGAGGAAGCTTTTTGAAAGCGCTTCACTGGCATTATGTGTGTTGTGTTGTAGGATAAGACTGGTGGACGGATGTGCTATTCCTCTGACATGGATCAAACCTCCAGCACAAGTGTAACAGTATCATGATAGCGTGTGCTAACGAGGATTAAAAAATCTGAAAAGAGTCGTGCCGAGAGACTTGATAGACGAAAAAACATTCAGTACAAAAAAGCACAATTTACGATCGTGGCTTCATCCAGATTGTCACCGTTCTCGTCATTATTTCGCTGAAGTGTTTCCGCATTCACTCTGTAGCTCAGTTGTGGTTTTTTTTGTGATGATTAAAGATGCGTGTTTTGCGTTGATTTTAATTTGCCTGTGCTCTACAACGTTTGGTGAAGTCAAATGGATATATATCTTATGATTAACAAAATGAATTCCATTCTTTCTATGAAAGTAAAAGCATCTTGTGTGGAAGAATCACACTTCATCCTCTATGATCCTGGGATACGTGGTGTATATATAAATATATAATATTGTTTGTTCTCACTCAACTGTTGTGTGAAAAATGATCCAGTGTGTGTGTGCTGATCATCACATTCTTCTGTCTTCGATGCCTTGTTTTCTTTTTATTATTTCTTACAAAGCGTATGATCTGTTGTGGGTCTGTTTCGTTCCGTTTGGAGGTAACGCTTGCTATTTGATTGTGTCTGACCAACAGAAATACCTAAAGTGTATGCTGTGTTTGATTTGTATAGAAATGTGGTTTAAATTATGTTTAAAGAACAAAATAAGTTGTAAGAAGGAAAGAAGATACAGCCCTAATGAAGCTAACAAAGTGTGGCTTGCGGTCATATTTGTATCGAATAAAGTTTCTAACTGAAAACATTTGTGTGCTGCACTTTTATTGTCTCAAGTCTTGAGTTTAGAAGTTCAACAGTAACCACAGGCTAGTGAAGTATTCCTACATAAAAACAGTTAAAATACCACATCTAATTCACAATTTGTTCTTGTTTTATTGAATAACTCAACCAAATAACAGTCCACTGAATTACTGTTAACGTGTGTTCTCCTTGTTAAAGGTTAAGAGAGGCTGAACTGAAGGCTAAATACTCTCCTGATCGTTTTTACAGTTTGCTACTCGAATATTTTAAGTCTCAGGAGTAAAGTGAGGGGAATTTATTTTTATTCATCCACACCCACTTTATATAATGACACAAATTTTTGTCTTCTGACCCTCTTTCTCAGTGCAGTTTCTAAAGGCAACCACTTCAGTAACAAAAAAATAAAAGCATGTTGTGTTGCTAAACCTCTTCATGTGTATAAATGAAGCAACAGTGTGGATTACACAGTCAGATGAAGTGAGCTCATGCTTTGATTTGTCATGGTTTATTGCCTAACCAGTGGTGTCACATTCTGCTGACATTATACTGAGTCTCTGAGATGGCTTTGGTGAAATAATAACATTGTATACATTTTTATGTTAATTTATAAACACATATTTACAGAAGACATTCACAATAGGTACAAAAAAAGGCAACTTGATAATCAAATATATTAGAAACAAATCCTGCTTCTTGTATTCAGGGTATATTTGGCAAATGGCTTACAAATGGCAATGTAATGACTTCTTAACTGGATTTATAAGTGAGGATCTTCACACGGCATCGCAGCAAAACAGTGAAAACTATGGTTTCTCCAACATTTCCCTCCAGTCCAACTCTCTGGGGACAAACTGGTCCGTGCTGAGCTCCGGCTATCTCTTGTCGTACAGGAAGATGGCGCTGAAGGTGGACAGGATCTCTCTGGCCCCGGTGGTGGCCAGCTGGCCTCCGGTCCTCACCAGGCCCACGCGGTCATTTTTACGCAGGGACAGGATCTGACTGAAGGACGCCGTTCCGCCGCCGCCACAGCTGCAGCCGCCGTGTTGACCGGCCACAGGCCCCACCGAGCTCTGCAGCTTCTGGACGCTGCGGTTGGTCACGGACAGGTGGGCCTCCACGCGGTCGCCCTGCTTTGCTGTCAGCACGCCTGAAATCAGGTATCGGCCGTCCTGAGGTACAGTGAAGATCCCTGAGGAGATGAGAAAGAGAGCCCCGTGGGTCAGATCAATAACTAGAGTCACATGTCTACTAATGTGCTGTTACTCCTACTGTGGGTCCTGTTTCCAAAGCTTAGTAGCTGATTATGTTTGAGGACAGGTTCACAAGAACTTTAAATCATTCTTGAAACAATAGTGAGGTGAACATTGAAACAGTTTGTGTATTGTGTTATCATTCCCTCTGTTCTATTCAACCAAATCCTCATGGCCTTCCAACGGAAGAGACAAAATCCACACTCCTCATTCTGTACAAAAATGAATTCAAAAGTTTATAGGGACCACAAACTTAATATGGATTGGTTCGAGCCCTTATGGGTTTTTTTTTTTCCAACCCACCTCTGCATTTTTCTAACGCTACTAAATATCTCTTCTCCTTTGTTTTGTTTTGTTATATGCACAAAAGAAAGAACAAGAACATGAGCAAAAGAGATAAATTTAACTCAAGCTGTCAGACGGATTTAAAGGGCCGGGCCCTGACGATAAAACTAAAGAAAACTGGTGTTACCATGCAACTTCAACGTTTGTTTGCATGACTATAACGCAATGTCAAAAGACACTGCAACAATTATTAAATCTGTTGTTGTCGTAGTTGTTGTTGTTTACCTGTGAAGGGATTGTAGTGTCCCCCATCGTTGACTACAACTTGGTTGAAGAGGATGAAGCCATATTCTTGGGAGAGCGGCTGCACTGTGAGGCCGGCGGAGAAGGAGAAGGGATCTGTGTTGATGTCTACAGGAGCTGGAACAATAACGAGTAAGTCGATCAGTGTCTCATTCCAAAGATAAACCACATTTCTCACGTTATATACTGTAACTTAAAAAAAAAACCTGACCCCTTTACAAATCCTTATATTTGAGCTCATGATTTGCTTATTTATTTATTTTCTTTATCAATTGCAGTTACAAAAAATTGAGAAAGATGAATTTTACCTGCTGATTCAGTTGGAGCGCGAAACCCGGGGTTCCAGGCCATCTTCGCTGCTACGGGAACTACAAGGTACAAATAAAGAAAGTGTTAATTGTGTATTTATGCCTGCAGTCACGGCTGTGAGCTCAACGCTCGACACATTGATTTTTTTAAATGTTTCATTCATTATGTGTCCCTTATAATATGTTTGAAATCAATATACAGAATCAACTAATTAAGTGTGTGCTCTTCTGGGTTTGAAAGTAGCTATTGAGAAACAAATAGATCGACGTTTCGGTGACTATAGTCGTTATCTACCGCAGTAATTGTCTCCAACGTCATTAAATGTAACACCACGCAGAGCAGGGGAAAACTTTCTGCTAAGTGCCTTCAGATGAGCTCAAATCCTTCCATAGGCCGCCCACATCTCCTTAAAACTAAACACATCCAGTTCCCACTCCCTCGCACTCTCAGGCTACAAATTATTCACAGCTTCTCCAGGTTTCTTTTTTACCACTGATGTAGTTGAATGGCAAAGCCTGCAGACTGCTACAATACCTTGGCGGCTGGTTGATTGAAGCTTGAAAGACACACGCTGCAGAGGAGGATAGCCTGCAAAAAAAAAAACCATCATGTTTTATCATCATCATCTAAAGAGAGAAGTTAGTGAACACTCTTGCCAGAGGGAAGCTGTTTGTTTTTTCCATCTCCGCATTGTGGGATAGTTTCCCAGAGAAAGTATAAATTAAAACAAAACAGGTCGTAATCTGCATCATTTTGGTTTTACAAGTGGCTTTTCTGAATGAGTGTGATGTTGTTTTTAGCTGTTACAGGACAATGGGATCTATGAAAAGATTCAGGCGTTTACAGTTTTGAAATAGATCTAAACCTGCAGATATTTTGTGCTGTTTAAGTTCCAAATAAGACCAACAAACCTAAAACAGACGTATAACAAACCAATCTAAAGGATTCACAGCCCTGTTAAGAGGATGTGAAATCTACTCTTCAATGGTGCAGAGTAGTTTAACACTTTTACAACTCTTTATTAAAGTCTGAAGAATTGCATGACTTTTGAATGCTCAGTTTTGAATCTCAGGTAAAGAATCTCAACATTGTTTTATAGGAAATATTTCAAAACTGTTCTCTATTCCTTTACTGCCAAAACATGTCAGGGTGAGGCTTAAACAAAGCCTTTGATATTTCCCCTAATAATCCTATACATGCAGTCCTGTTAATTCAATCCAGAACTGGCTCGGTGGCTATCTGTTGTCTCTTCTGTCCAATTTGAGTTGGCCCCACTTTAAAGCCTTTTTAGTATAACATTCCTATGTGTGGACGACCAAAAAAACAAAGCAAAGAACATGGATAATTAAACCTTTGTTATGGGTTCCATGTGTGAAAAGAAATGGATGAAAGGAACAAAACAGACTCAAGCTCAATTGAAAAATGTAGTCAATGCTGATGTGGTTTGGATGAGTAGATCTGATGTGACTGTGAACTGACAGCACTGTTGAAAAGAGGAACATACATTTATTATGTCACACATGTGGTAATGCTGGCTGAGCCTCGCTCTCCGTGGTGCCAGAATTATGACACGGTGTCATAAAATGTTCTTCTTGTCACAGCAGTGGTGACAGTTTGAGCATTCATTCATACGAGAAGAGCCGAGCCTGTGCATCCAAATCTGGATTAACGCTTTAGATTCCAGCCTGGGGAACAAAGAGCGTGAGGCTACACACGGGCCTCTGGGATGTTGTTTATGTTTTTCAAATGTTGGTGAGCAGTAATGCAGGTTTGAGACCTAAAGTTGGATCTATCTGACAATCAAAACAGATGTTCGAAACAACCTGGAGACTTTGATATGGTTCATTGAACAACAGACAGTATAAAGAATAGTTGTCTGTACGACTAACGCCAATATGTAGTATTTTCTATTTACTGGGTGAATATTTTACTAGATGAAAGTTTTTCCGAAGTTCAGGACTAAAACCTGTGTTGAATCAGCTACAGCGCAGTAACAGTCAGCCTGTGAAAAGTGTTTTTAAACGTGAACTTAAAAACTGCCTATTCATCCAGGCCTTTATATGTCTTATGGGATATTTAAACTATTTCATTGTTTTTTTTACAAGTTGTAAAATGTTATTCTGTTTTATTGGCTGTTTTATAGTAACTTATTTTATTGTATTTGAGTTGTTTAATTTTATTGTTATTTTATTAATCTAGTTTAAATTTCTTGCTGTTTTACTACTATGTTTTAATAGCCGTTATTTCTATTTTATTACATTTAATCATTTTAATGTCTCGTGTGCAGTGGTTTCAAATTATGAAATGTAAAAAAAATTTTTTTTTGCTTCACAGTCCGAATTTGTTCTATCTTATTTTTGGCGTGTCAGTCATCTGTGCAGTACTTTGAAATGCACTAAGCTATATAAAAGGTGCTATACATCTAAAGTTTGATTGATTGATTGATTGACTTAATCAACATACAGATTTACAACACTTAACATAAACATCCTAGCTACAGCTGCAGTGTGACAGTTGATCGTCACCATTGGCTCTTCTCACCTGGAGCTCCTGCGAATCCTTCGACAGGCATTCTGGACAAGTCCTCAGAGCCTCTCCTCACAGTCACCCTGCGGCTGTACCCTGGAGGTCCCGCCTCGCCCGTCTCCACCACCGGCCTCACGGGAACCAGCGGGATGGTGGCGTGGCCCGGTTGCCGGGGGCTGGACGGCTGGCTCGGCGGACTGATCTTTATCGTGTGCATGTTGGGCTGCTGCGGTTGGAAGGGATTGTGCGGCTGCCTGGGGTTGGAAGGCCGCGGTGGGATGATGAGAGGGATGTGGATTTGTTGGATTCTGGTTCTGGAGGAGTCTGGCAAAGAAGCGGGCTTCTCTGGTCTTAAGGTCATTCCTTAGAAAGCAAAAGCAAGAAAAGACAGACAGTGGGAAGATTGTAAATAAATCAAATTACAGTTCTCTTCGTGACCACGTGATAGGCGTTACCATCTGGTCACGACAACTGAAAGTTACAGAAAACTTTCTCTGCAAAGACACAAGCCTCCAATTTACTTTTTTGTTTATAAATCCCACTTCCTCTTTAAGATTCGGACCACATCCCTCCCTTCTCTTGTGAATTCTCCTTTAACGGCTTGAATTCTGATGACAGGCCAAATTAAACAATGCTTTCAGTGCACCTCTGAGATATTTTTCTTCTTTTTTTTTTTTTTAAACCGGTACCATTATTACCCTTCATAAAAGCAAAGCAGGCGGTCGGTGTGAGTTTGAGGCAACGAGAACCATCTGAACGGAAACTAGCTGACTGTTTGCCAGACCCCCTGAGGGCGCAGACATCAGCTGGGCCTCTGAGGTGGGCATACTGGCGCTGTGAGAGTGTCCCGAGGACAAATAACAAGAAAATAATTGCAGTACCTGCTTTGCATCAGCTTCGTCTCACAACCAAGTGTCGGGCAGATTGTGTCAAGCTGTATTTAAGATTCAGTGAAGGGGGGTTTAAACGTTAAATGTCTTGTTTGGTGCTTCTTGTATCTGTGTCTGTGGTGCTGTTCAAACCTTGTGGGCGAGGTTGGAGTAAATGCAACAGGATTAACGTTTTGTAATGCAGTCATAGACACTAACTTCAAGGAAATGACCACTTAGTCCAAATGAGTAAACAGTTTGGCAGAAGAGGCTCTGATCTTTGAGGAAGAGCTCAAAGAATACAAAGATTCTGCAGGGAGAACAAATATTGGATCTACTACAGCGTTATACTTTATTTCTGGGGACTCACTTTTATAAAGATCCTGTATAAATCATGAGAGGAGCATATTTGTGCATAACTTTTAGCATTTTTTTTACTGACATTTCCTTATCACCTTATATTATCTTGAATATGTAAACCAGCCATTAACAAGACATATACGTTTGATAAATCACAAATTCAGTGTTAACAGGCTTTTTCTCTTTTTTTTCATATCCTCTCATCAGTTGAACAAACAGAATGCACGCTAACTTTTCATGTAACATTAAACATTATAAGTGTAAGCTTTGCGGTTTAATGAATTGGGAAATACATTTAAACACGCCCTTCATGGATAATGTTTCATGTATTTAAGTGAGAAATACTTCATGTAACCATAACAGTATTATTTTACAAGAAAACTCCACTGGGTACTTTGACAAATTATTTTTAAGAGACAACCACAAAATGCAGTTGAAAGCTAAGGAGAAAAGCTGGTCTGTGAACCTTAAAGGCACAGTTCCCCTAAAATCAAAATAACATATTTTGCTATTTATCAATAAAGATTGTTCTGGTGTGAGTTGCCTAGTTTTGGAGATATCGGGCCGTAGAGATATCTGCCTTCTCTCCAATATAATGGGGCTATATGGCATTCGGCTTGTTGTGCTCAAAGCACCAAAATAATACATTTGAAAACTCTACAGCAATGACTCTTTCCAGAAATCATGACCAGGTTACTCAAGATAAACCAAAGACTTTGTTGTGAGCAGTTTCATGTAGAGAACTATGGTTAAAAGTAAATAGCTCCTGTTCATTTCTCTGAAACTATAAATCTCCCCCCAAAACAGTCTAGAAAGATAAATCATGAATGAACATTCACGCTCAAACCCACAGGGTACCAATAAATTACTTTTTTTAGCATGAACGATGAATAACTGAAGTCAACTCTACATCCAGTCTTGTACTGAGGAAAAGCGATCAATCCAAGTACCTGAAAGCGATGCTATCACATTCGAGTCTGCCTGTTACTCCGGATTATGAAATCCACTCTGTTTCTTATCAAATAAAACATCATAAACCATCGAAAACTCCTCCTTCTTACTGCGAGCGATACCACAAGCTACTCAGAAACCACATGTATAATCAAAAACAAATTAAACCCAGCAATCATGTTGTACTGAGATAATCAGGAATCACTTCCTCATTTCCTCCCTGTGCCTCCTTCAGGACGTTGGTTGACTGAGTGCATATTTCCCATGAGCTCTTAGCCTGTGTTTCACTAAGGGGGGCAACCACAAAGTCGAACAAAAAACACACACAAACACACACATAGACTAGTGCGCACAAATACACACCAGTTCTGGTACAACCGCGACAAGGCCTCACCAAAAACAGATGTTATTGCACACAAGCAGATTGAGACAACCCCCCGGGAGAGGGACGCTGCAGTCACCGCTGCTTCCACAGATTTGGGTGACGGTGCGTGAGTGTTCAAAAAGTGTCTGAAAGCGTAGAGCAATATTGAGGCAGACAAGCTGATCACGCGATGGAAAAACGGTGTCAAGGGGCACAGAGCTGGGAGTGGTGGTTACGCATTCAATAACGCATCACTCGCAATCTGACCGTACATTTTTCTTTTTCTGGCTATGCACGTGGACGCAATTTCAATCCTCCACCCCTAGTTTTTCTCCAATGATATTAATGATGGGAGGTTGAAATTGTGCGCTGCATGGCAGACTTCGGGGACTCTCATTGTGTAACTGGGTCCATTCCCCTCTGAAGACTTCCAGATGGGCTCATTGGTCAGACATGGAAACACCTCACGTCGGGGGCTTCACAGATCCCTCTGGGGAAACTGTTGCAGTCGAAGCGCCCCACCTCAAAATTCTGCCGCACACTAAATATATACAGTGTGTGAGTTTGTGGCGGTGTCAAGTTCAATTTTCCCATTCTTTCCCAGCAGACACCCTTTGACTTCAAAAAGCCTTTGATAGCTTGTTTTTCTTGTACTCCTTCATCACGGTAGACAGTTAATCTTACTGCCTGTCTCTCCTGTATAAAGCCAGAATGATCAATTGCAAAGCATTGATCCATGAAATCAAAAGCTTCAATTTATCCTTGCTTTAATACAACTTTTTTTTTTTTTCTGAAGGCCTCGCCTGTCGATAGAAACACTCACAGGACAGGGTGGAGGGAGAGGAAGAGAAGAAGTCCTCTGGCATTCTTGGAAGGACAAAAACATTTAAAATACTGGACAGAAGGAGAGAGCGATGAGGGAGTAAATGGAGAGCAGTTGAAAGATAAGAGAGGGAGGAAGAAACTGGGAAGTGATTTGAGCTAGACTGGGATCACCTCCAAAAAACAGGAGGAAAAAAACATCTTGAGAGTCGAATGACAAAATTCAGAAGAACCAAGTTGCTTAGTCACCGTCTGAATGAGGAACAGTAAGCTCAAACTCCTTAAAAACAAGCATTTCCCATATTTCAAAATTTCCTAATAACCTGTATCAAACAGTCTGCACCCTTTAAGACATTAAACCCATTTTCAGAGTCACTTTAATACATCTGTGTTATACAAAGTCACTGCTGCTTAACCACGACTCCCTATCAGAAAGAGAAAACAGCTAGAAACAAGCTGTACTTAGACCTTTTGCTTCAGCAGCTGCTGTGGGCGAAGGCGGTGCCAACATTTTGCAACTGAAGTCACACAATTCCACTCAGCAGTCCCATTGAGTAAGGGCAAAGCTATTCCAGTTAATCTTTCAGTTATGTTATTACAACACCTCATCTGTTCGCAGCCTCCTCGGGGTCTTCACATGACCGAGGAAACATTTCAATAGGCTCTCCACCACCACCACCACACCCACAGAGCTGGGATTTTTCATGGAAATGTTTTATCTCCATTTTGGACCAGTTATCTCCTTTCCATACTTGAGGAAAACATTAAATCCTCATGCTACCTCGGCCACACAGTCCAACTCCCTCTCTCGTGGGATACAGACCATGAGCACAAAGAGGGAGAATATCATGTTATTTGCCCTTAAAGGAAAAGATCGACATTTTGGGGAACAGGTTTATTCTCTTTCCTGCCAAGAGTTAGAATAGAAGAATGAAACATCTCACATGTCTGCATAGTAAATATGAAGCTACCACATGACAACTTACCTTAGCACAAAGACTGTAAACAGGAAACAGCTCGCCTGGCAGTGTCCAAAGTAACCAAATCTGCCTACCAGCCACTGAAGCACACTAATAAACAAGTATCTTGTTTGTTTAATCTGTACAATAAACATTATGTGACAGACTGGTTGCCTGACAAAAAATAGAATAATGCTGGTAGGAGGATTTTGTTTAATTTGGATGTGGCCAGACTATCTGTTTCCAGCCTTTATGCTAAGCTAAGTTAGCCAGTAACTTTACAGGTTGCAAATAGAAATGTGAGTTGTATCCATCTTCTCATCTAACTATCTGCAAGAAAGTGAATATGCGTATATCCCAGGCTGCAACCCCTGAATCTGAAATGTGAAGCCAATGCAGAAGTGCCTTAAACTTAAAGCATTATTTTTACGGCCATCAGGGGGCGACTCCTCCTGTTGGAAAAATAAGTCTGATTATATAGAAGTCTATGAGAAAATGACCCTACTTCTCACTTGATTTATTACTTCAGTAAACATTGTAAACATGAGTTTATGGTCTCAATCTCTGGGTTCAAGTCTTCTTAAATACATCATTATGTATATTATTATATTTATATTTAGTATATTATGGTCCCATTTCGAGTAACATAGACAATAAAGCAGGGTATGTTTTATGGCGTTGCCATATTGTGATTGACAAGTCGCTGCAATAGAGTTGACGGGTCTGGGAGTTGTCCGTGATTTGGTCTTACAACTTTAACCCTTTCACAGTGTGTTATTAGTTTATTTAAGTCAATTGTAACACTTTGGTCACCTGATAATGTCTTAAAAAATGTTGTTTTATTTAGCACCAGTCACTTCTGGTCGCAGAAAAACAAGATGGCACAGCCAAAAACAAAGATGGAGATGGACAAAATGCCAAACCCGTGGCTTCAAAACCGTAGTCCACAAACCAATGGGTATTGTGATGGTGACTAACCTATAGTCATTGTATTTCCCAAAATGTCAAACCTAAATATGCTCCCTCATATTAAAAAGCTAGAAACTGATACAGGGATTAGGGATAAACAACTAATTAAGAGGCCCTGAGAATGTGTTACAGTCCTGTCTGATTTGATGCTGGGCAGAGCTGCAGTGTACTGTTACGTCTACAGTAATGAAATCAAATATCTCAGTTTGGAAATAACTGCCCATATTTGGCAAAGAGTGAAATGGAATAGAAGATGTCTTCATTCTCTCCGTCTCTCTACACCACAACCACTGATCCAGCCCCCTTCTTTTCTCCTCAGGTCCCTATCATACCATTGTTTTGGATGGTTTGAGAGAGGGAGGCACCGTTGATGGGGCCCTCAGTCATGACATCACATCTGAGGGGTAGTCTGAGCATCTGGTCCTGGGTGTGGAGCCCTGCTTCTCCCCTCTCCATCAAGACTGGCTCCAGCAGTGAGTCAGGGCCCTTAATGAGGACCAGACTCCACACATCAGGCTGAGGTCACCCTACGGGAATCTCTGGAGGTTGGTATGTGTACATGTGTAAGGAGAGAGAGAGGGAGCGAGGTGTATTGTGTATGAGCATGTGTGTGCGTGGGTTTGATTGTGTACTGAGAGACCGGGAATTGAGTTTGAGGTCAGCAGTTCTGTGGTATGAGTTAAAAAGAAAGCAATGTCATGGTGCAAGAAAAAAGACCTCACAGCTGAATGTGGGGGCAACAGTCTGCTCGGGTGTTCTGACATTTACACGAGGGAGCAATGATGCATAAAACAGTGCGTGTAAATCATCAGAGTAGTTAGGAGGGGCTGACCTCGGCATCTTATATAAAAACTGGGGAATTCCTTAGGACAACATGGATCTAATTCACAGGAAGTTTCCAATGTGGGCCTCTGCCTGTTGGTTCCCGGGACATATAGAATGACATATTCAAGGCCAGCACGGGAGGCCCAGTGAACCCGTGTCCTCCCTCTCCGGGAAAATACCCTGCGGCCATTCATGGGATCTGATCCTTCCCACCAAGCCTCCATGTAATCCAAGCAAGCAGAATGCATTATAAAGAGGATTATCTTCAGGAAAAGTTTGTGTTTACACAGATGTTAATCTCACTCGATAAACTCATATGGTGGAAATTAGAGAGGAAGCTACGAAGGAGTGTGTGTATTTAGTCATTTCAGTGCCTGCCTGTGCTAATGGGAGAATCCATATACTTTTGAGGAGTGAAACTGTGCCATAATCTATATCTAATTACTGTTATAAGGCGTAATAAAATGTGATAGGTAAAAGTAACAATTGTGCTTATTTGCTTTCTTGCTGGGAGTTAGCTGAAATTCAATATGAAGCCACAGACAGCATCAAGTTAGTTTAGCTTAGTAGGGGGTAAGGAGCTAGCCTGTTTCTCTCCAAAATAAATTTTGTTTGGAATTTTGGTCTTCGCCATTTTAATTTTTTTGCCACCAGAAGTGACAAGAGAAGACGGAGCCATGTACAACAGAACACTGAGGAAGACAACAAGAAAGCTAACAAGCTTATTTGACAAAATGTTGAACTTTACCTTTAAATTCACTAAGGAACCGAAGCTTGCAATATGGTTCAGGTAGTCAGTCTCATTTCTCTCTCTCATGATATACCCTTCTTATTGCAGCATACATGCAGCGCGCTCTTTTCCATTGTGGTGTAAGAAAGGAGTGCTCTGCTCACTCACTATGCTGCCATGCCTTCTCCCACACTGATCACATGCTGTTCCTCACTGCCACATTACCACTTCTCCCAGCCCCATCTTTGCATCCACCTGTAGGCTCTGCGTCTTCATTCCCCTTGGTTGGAAGATATTTTCTTAACCCCCCACTCCCCCGCTGTGTCGAGCTTGCTGCTTCCATTTGGGGAGTGAAAAGTCAGAGCCAAATTACCAAGACAATAATCCATTCAACGTGTGCTGGCAAACTGTCGTTCTGGTGTTGACAAAGCCTCTGAATACTGGCTCCAGTATTGTGCATGACCGCACAATGCCAACAGCCCCTTTGATCATTACCTTCTGAAAACATTACCACAGATAGCCAATGATGTCATCAACCCACCACCAGACCACCCACTCACCTGGCTCTTTGGCGGCGACATCTTTCAAGACATGTTTGGCCATCGAGGACAGCTGCGCCTGGAACCTCTGCACAGAATTCTGCAGCGCGATGATGTCCGCGCCATGATTTCCACAGGTGACGTTCATCCTGTACACGCAGTCCCGCAGACCGCCAACATGCCGCTCCAGTCCTTCTTTGAGCTCTTTGATGTTGGCAGAAACCCCATCTAACCTTCCACACACCTTTTCAAGTCTGGACACGCGTCCATCCACGGCAGAAATGCCCTCGGAGACACCCTGCGTGTTCTGTTTACACTGACTCAGTTCAGATGACACCTGCCTGCTGAGCGTATCAAGCCTGGTCTTCAGCTCTTCCACATGACGTCTGGTGTCCTCAGCCTGGCGACTGGGTACTGCCCAGTTGTCCCGTGCTGGACTCCCGAAGCCACTCTGCTCTGCATGGCAGCATGTCGAGTTTATTCTTTCCATATCCTGGTTGTATTTGCCTAAGGAGTCACTCAACCCAGTAACAGCACCAGCCAGACCGAGCACATTATCTTGGAGATTAATCAATCCCTTCTGGAAGTCATCCATCGTCTGCACACGTCTCTCATTTGCGACTGACTGCCGTTCAACCAGATCTTCCAGTTGCCTGAGCTTGACCGTGTTGGCACTGACATCTGTGTGGAGAATGTCCAAATCGTTCCTATACCGACTCAGGTCCTTCAGAATACCTTCTAGACCTTTAGGTGTGGGAGAGGAACTCACTGCGCCTACACCTATTCCTGAGCCTGAACATCCTGCAGAGCACAACTCTCCAACAGCATTGACCTTATCATCCAAACCTTGAAGGAGGAACTTGTTGTTGTTGACTTCTGTCTGGATGGCATCCATGGATTCACTAAACATCCCTGGGAAGGAGCTGTTGCTCATTTCCACCAGCACGTTGGTAAACTGGTCCTCCATGCTGTCCAGACGCTCGTCCAGAAGCTTCCGGAGTGCTGCCACTTCGTCCGAAATCGTTCGGGTCAGCTTCTCTTCGATGTAGAAACAGTGAGTCTCTGCATTTTGCTCCGTGATGTTAATGCGTGCCTCCAGCTCTTCGATCATCATGCTGAAATCGTTGTCTTCTTGAGGTGCGGACAGGTGTGCCAGCTCGTTGTCAATGCGGACATTCAGGATGCGGTGAGCATCTGCAATACGGTAGATCTCACGCCACAGGTCTTTGTGGTCGCTATGGTCCTCCTCCGCTTTGGATGGATCAGTCTGCCTTTGAGTTCGTATAGGTCCATCTGCTGCAGCCATGTCCAGACGCAGTGCCCGGATCTCCTTTCTCAGTTCAGCCTCCTTGACGTCCACCAGCTTGGTCAGGCTGACCACACCTTGATCCCAGCTGTCTTCACAGGTCTTGACCTTGTCGTTGCATGAGCTTTGCAGCTTGGCCATCTGTTCCTCAACGTTCTGGTCTAGCTCCTTCTTTAGTTTGTCAAACTTTCCATCAACATATGTCTGTATAACTTCAAACTCTGCTATGGCTGGAGTCTGAGCTTGAGAGGCATCCATCAGGACGCGGATCTGCCCCTCATGACTTGTCATGGTTCCTCTTAGGTCTTCTAAAGCTTCATCCTTGCTTTTTAGCTGACTGTTAATATCATCCAACCGGGTCACTATCTTTTCTATAGCATTGTCTCCAGCAATCCCACCTCTGGTAGCCTGATGACCATCCAGCACTGCCGGGCTCTCCTCTGTGCCTGCAGCCGAAGCGCTGTCTGGTGGACGCATGTTGTTGAGAAGTGTCACCAGTATCTTCTTTGTGTCTTCCTGCAGATCTGTGCGGAGGTTGGCAGTTAACCCTGCCAAAGCGGACTGGAGATCCAGGACTGTCTGAGACAGGCGCTGAACTTCACCTTCGAGAAGATGCACCTTATCGATCCCGCCATGCCTCGTCTCATGGTGCCCTGTCTCTCTCCGCTCTGGCCCTGTGATCAGAAAATAGTTATTAGAATATTATTATTTACATTTTCTCCTCCTTTAAGAGAAATACACTAAGGTAGTGCAAAGTAGTTGTATAGTGGTACTTAGTTACATTTGGAAATACATAGGTATTTTTGCAAAAATTGTCTTACTCTGTGTGTGTCTGGTTGCATATCCAGGATTTGGTGGGAGGTAAGGCTGTGTTCCCTGAACAGTTTGTCGGTATGGAGGTGGTTTTAAATCTTTGCAGTCAAGACCTTGGTAACCAGGACAGCATCTCCACTCCAACTCTGTGACTGTCTTGAAGGCAATCTTGTACGTAGGTCGAAACCGATTTTGGAATCTGTAAAACAGGGCAGAGTAACAGTGTTTTTTTAAAAATGTCAAACAAAAATGAATATAAAATTGGGAACACTTTGCTTTATTTCAAATATCAAATCCAGTCCATTTATGGGATGTTATTCTGCATCTACTCTGCCATTTCAAATAGAAGAAAATGTTTCAATAATGTGTATTTTTATTGGGATCTGTTGTTTCCTGCAATCACCGAAACATCTGCCTTTTGGAACACTTTTTGAGCTTCTCTGCTTTACACCATTTCATGAACATTTCAACTTTCTAGCCAAGAAAAACAGTTCCCAAAAGAAACAATAGATGACATCACTTCCCTGAAGGCAGGGGTCATGTCATGCAGAACATCTGGAAAGTTGATGACTGAAACAATCATCTTTGCACATTTCCTAACTGACAACCTCCCTGATAACACTGTTCTAGCTTGAAAAATAGAAGAAAGGAAACTACAATATTAGACATCAGAGCTGTAGTCAAATATGTGTGCTTTAAGTCCCAATGAAACAGAGCTTAAAGTGCCTTTAGCTGCAGTGAAATTGAATATCTATATCTTGATATTATTGATTGATACATTGGTTTGATAAATTGTTTGGTACTCGCTTACGTAAGCCCACATCATATTTAGTTTTACTGGAAGAAAAGATGATTGTATTTTGATATAGACCTACAAAGAAATGTAGGTTTTGTCATATATTGTTAAATAAGTGCACAATATGACCCAGGATGTGATCTAAAACTGTAAAAAGGGAATTTTTCATTTCATTTTTACTTTAAATCTCATCCGCATATGGGATAAAGCCAATACATCATGAAATAACTTAGAAATGGAAAATCCAGAGGTGTCTCTTCTCACTGCCAGCTCTTCTTGCATTATGCAGAAACTTGGAAATGTGTTCCTGTGACCTAAGAATGATCTGTTTCCAAGGATTTTTTCCACCACACAGGCTGTGTTTGGATCGCAAAGCTCAATGACAGATAGCATGTGTTGTTTCACAACTAATGATTCACAAAGCTAAATATATTAAATTGCAACACAATATGTTCCAGTAAAGAATCAATAACTGTTGCGAAACACTTACTAGTGTAGATACTCCCATTTACAAAAAACTATTACTCCAACAGATTGCTTGGTTTATCTAAGTAATTACTAAATTTCAGTTTCAGATTTTCTTTAATAAATATCATGCACTGGTCACAACTGGGTTAATGCAGTTCCTGAATACAACTTGGATGAGATTCCTTTTGGATTTGGTTTCCAAATTGGTTGAGAGCAAGGTCTATTATTTTTGTGTTATGTTGATAAAGTCTGAAACAGGACATTGAATTATGTCATTCAGTACTGTGGGCCATCTGTTAATAACAAAACAAAAGCTGGGAAGCATCTGTAAGTGTAATATAACACATATTTGAAGCTTGTAGATTGATAAAACACTTGTCAGAGCTGTAATAGGCTCGCGATGCCTGTGATCCTGAACACCACAAGCATGTTAACCGATGGATACATTTTAGACATTGATTACAGTTAATTAGTGTTTTTATTTTGAGGACAGGATGATGTTAGACAAGTGTCATCATGCATATCAGAAGAGCTAATTAAATTAAATTACTATGCGTCTAACTTTAGCCAACACTCCAAGAAGCCACATCCTTTGATCAGCATGAATATGCTGCTTTTTTACTCGTTGAAGGGACAGTTCACCCCAAAATCAATAGGACATGTTTTTCCTTTTACCTGAAGGGACAATCTAAGTTGTTTTTGTGTGAATTGCCTAGTTTGGGAAATATCAGTCATAGAGATGTCTGCCTTCTCTCCAACATAATTGGACTACACTCTAGTCTGCTTGTGGCGCCAAAAAATACATTTGAAAAACTCTACAGCTATGACTCTTTTCAGAGATCATGACCCTGTTACTCAAGATAATCCACAGACCTTGTTTTGAGCACTTTCATGCAGGAACTACGGTTGAAAGGAAAATAGAAGTACAGCGGGAGTGTTGTTCCAAAGTGGAGTTTGTCCACGGGGGCTCACTGGTTGCTGTTGACTGTTAACACTAGCTCGTAACTGAAAAAGGTTATTTCAGGTAGCCAGTTGTATTCATATAGAGAGGGAGTTCTAGTCCTCATTAGCTTTTCGCTTAATTTCCTGTTTAAGCCTTTGCTCTTTCAGTGGGCTTTTTAACTTGCTAAAAAATGCTGTGCTTGTGGTTCTGCCAACAGGTCTTTCTCAAAGAAACATTTTGTATCAGAACTCCAGAACTCTATATCTCATACATGTGAAACATGCACCCCTGGACCCTGTGCCCTCATCCCCCGATGCTCACGTCACTTGTTGCTGGCAGTCGGGCTGGTAGGCTGGGCAGGGGGCCACCACGGGCTCCTGGAAGATCTGCACACTGCCCTGCACGGAGCAGCTCACGTTCCTGCGCACCACATAGGCGCACCAGTTCCTGAGGAGAGGCAGAAGAAACAAGAAGTTCATACCAAGAACTCTCAGGAAAAACCAGTACTGTGAGAAATACATTGTTATGGAGTTTTGGGGGATTTTAGATAATAAAAACATTACAATTCGGTCCTTATGCTTTACTGAGATGAGATAAGATAAGATAATCCTTTATTAATGTACAGGATTACAGCAGCAGAGAGGATAGTGCAAACAAGAGACATAGTAAAAGAAGAACAAGATCAAATAAAATAAAAAACAAGTATTATAAATAAGCAATAAAAACAGTAAAGAATCCACAATAACTTAAATATTATATGTACAGACAGAAAAACTATTATAGCTATAAATAGAGATTCCCCTTAAGTTGCGTCATTTCAGTGAGATTTTGATTTAAGCCTATTTTAGTTTATCTGTATAAGAGTTGCAAATGGTCTCCTTTAAATGAGAGGACTTATCCACTGCCATTCCACAGCTTATCTTCATGGTATCACCTTTTTAGCAACTCTGGCAAACTCCAGCCAAATGTAGCCACCGGCTGATAAACAGCACAGTGACTGTTTACAGCCACACGGGACCACAGGAGGCTAAACTTCACCGGTCTGAGGTCTTTACGAGTCAGGAGAAGTTTGAACTTCATCGCGTTTTTATTGGCAACTGCGCAACAAAAGATTTCACCTCCAGGAAAGTGAGATTATAAGACACGCCCGCGCTTTGTTGTGATGACTTTTCTCAAAAACAAACAAAGTTGAAATGGTTGTCCACATAAGAATAAATCAATCAATCAATAAATCAACATAACTTACCTGTTCCTGTGTCTGTGTACCACTCCAGTGTATGCAGACCCTTGGAACAAGTCATAGGAGGAGGGAGACCCGTAAGTGAACTGAAAGTTCAAAAACAGTGTGAAAACTGTCCACCGCCAGTCCATCTCTCCTCTCCTGCGATCCACACTAAACAAAACACCTCAAAATAAATACTCCAGTTCCCCCAAAACCCACAGTCACATCGCCCCAGTGACTCAAACTCCAAGTTTGGGGAAGTCCACATTCACTGCTACTCCCTTGGAATG
This sequence comes from Anoplopoma fimbria, assembly GCF_027596085.1. Classification (NCBI taxonomy): domain Eukaryota; kingdom Metazoa; phylum Chordata; class Actinopteri; order Perciformes; family Anoplopomatidae; genus Anoplopoma; species Anoplopoma fimbria. The sequence goes on along the minus strand of NC_072451.1, from coordinate 26,607,354 downwards.
ACGTCTGGGGCCAACACCCTCCTCCCAAAACTTCAGAGGAGAAAAACTCCCCCAACTCTTTAAAGAAAAAGGTTTATTGCTCAAAAGCATTTCTTTGTGGTAATGTTTTCCTTTAATGAAGTTATGCTATTAAGTCAGTCATTAATGTAGGAGAGGATGCCTCCATCAGAAACGATTTGGGAATTGATTACTTCTTTATCCACCAACAGCCAATAATTCACACCTCACTGATGAACATGACAGGATGATGTCTTTTGAATGCAGTTGAAAGAGGTGTGTGTGTGTGTGTGTGTGTGTGTGTGTGTGTGTGTGTTGTGTGTGTGTGTGTGTGTGTGTGTGAGTGTGTGTGTGTGTGTGTGTGTGTGTGTGTGTGTGTGTGTGTGTGTGTTGTGTGTGTGTGTGTGTGTGTGTGTGTGTGTGTGTGTGTGTGTGTGTGTGTGTGTGTGTGTGTGTGTGTGTGTGTGTGTGTTTGTGTTTGTGTGTGTGTGTGTGTGTGGTGTTGATGATATTCATGGCCGGGGATAACAGTAGTAATTTGCATTCTGTCTGCTCTGTTACTGAATGGGGATACGGGGGAATATATAGTGTGCAGTCTGTTCTTTTCTTGCACTGAGCAAATTCTTTTTTATTTCCAAGCCAAACTCAACAAAGCAACATCTTACTGTGGAGGGAGACAGAAAAGTATAGCACATTAGTTACACAAGAGCTTCAATTCACAGCACTCGAGGCAGGGATTCATTGTCTGTGCTTCAGCGCCGTGTGACAGTGTGAAGTAGGAGGAGAGTTTCCAAGGACACAGTGAGGCTGTGAAAATTATTTTGGTGATATGGCCTTAAGCAAATTTTCCTCCAGTTCCCCAGGGTGCTGTCTTGGGGCCTTATAGTATGACTTTATCCCGATCAGATAGATTATGTCGTTTAATGTAAAGAGTCTTAGATAAAGACAGGGGGAGAAGTCAAGTACTAGATGGGGTGAGAATGAATCAGAGGGATACTGCAAAGCATTATGGGGGCATGAGATGTATAAACACACATGTGGACCCTCCTCTTTTTATCTGAACTGGTGTCAAGCCAGAGATAACCTTTCCCAAAATAAGCCGGCGCTGTTCCATCAGGTGGTCTGCACTGAGGGCTGTCCAAATGAGAGTTACTGGAATTGGTTATATAAGTGAATGATGTCTAATGGGATTTGATTTTCAAGTGTTTTATCAACACGAGCATCAGATAAACGGGACACTTTAATAATACAACCCAAACCTCCCACCGGCAGGATCCTTTAAGGGGATTAGTGACAGATTCATTGATTTCCTTTTGTTCATTTCCTCTCACTTTGTTATATTTACACATCATTCTCATTTTATACATTCTGCAAACTTCGACAGCTGGAGGCTATTCATAGAGGACAGAATTGATTTTTAATGGGGTTCTTGGGAGCCAGATTTGTGACCCTATGTGGCTGTTTGTTTAGTCACCAGAAGAGGGCAGCACAGCAGCAGTAAAGAAAGCAAAAACTGCCTCTGTAGTCATGGCAATTCCTTTCCAAAAGTGTTGGAGTGAGAAAAAGGACGTTTCATTACTGAGGCAGTATGAGCGCCCCGAAATTCTCCAGCTCCATCACCTTGCCATGTTCTGCTCATGTCAATTATCTGTGTTATGCACTCTGAATGCATCCTTCCTTATTATAAGTCCTGTACATATTATTGGTATCATGTTATCTCTCAGGCCAAATCGTTATGAACCAAACTCTTTTTCTGTCTTTGGTTATTTGTCACTGGTACCATTACAATTAATATTCAGTGATTATTGCACCAAAGTGGAAAATTACAGGCAAAGCCACCCGATCTGTTTTCAGGGCTCTAAAATGCTGCTGGAATAAAGCCCTCGCTCTTTACTTAAACTGTACTTGTTTTGCATGATGACATTATGAAGCCGATGGGTCCTGCTTAATCTAAAAATAGTCATTACCTTCATATATGCCCTGATATTCATGCAGAAGAGGGAGCAAGAGTGAGTCATGACAGGATGAAAATACCCAGCCATATCTTTCAGTTTAACATAAAACCCCCTTTGATTTCTGCCATAAATCCAGGGGACATTTTCCTCATTTTACCTCTCTGGGATCGATTTCTTTCTTTTTTTCTTTCGACTTTACAGAAGTTGGAGGACTGACTGAAATTGGAATAGCCGGCACTGAACCAGGGTGGGTCCTTTGCAGCACACAATGCATTTGTCATTGAGACATGCACTTTGCAAGGCCACCCCTCACCAAGAATGCTTTTGAATCCAACGTGCTCCCACTGAAGCAGTGACGCTGATCTTTATGTTAACTTGTATTAAAGTTGCAGGTGCACCTTGGGGTGGTGGGTGTTCAAGGCTGCTACTGAGGCACTGCGAAGGAAGTTTCTCTTTGAAAGGACTAGTTTTGTGCTGTATTTTAGAGTCATTAAGCTACATATGTCCTGATACGCACGGCTTCAAATCGATGGGGATCAAATAAAATTCAGCCTAAGCTAAACGTTCATGTAGGTGCATTGTGGATTTTGTGCTTTTTGTGTCACCCAGGGAGAGTGAGAAGCGCTGCAGAGATCGCTTTCATTTGGCAAGCAACAGCTATGCACCTCGCGCACTGACACCGCTGCACTTACACTGGCTGAGTCAGGGGGGAACCGAGACATGCACACGCTGCCCACACAGGTAGTTTTCAAAGTGGGTTCAAGGGGCTGCCTGAGGGTGCTGCGGGGGGATTGTTACTTCAGTCTCACCTTTTTGTCCTTTAGTTCTACATACTGAAAGAGAGAGCATGAGACTTGGTGTTTTCATCACATATCCCACTTTATTCAGTCGTTGCAAGACGTTGAGCTGAAGTGAAATAAAAAATCTGAGGACCTGGGACTGAAATCATGGTCTACAAATTTAGGATCCCGTGTGCATCACTCCTGGGGTGAAGATTCTGGATTTTGTGTCCTTTTTAGATTCATACTATACTATAGGAACACACACTACTCTAAGCATTTCATAGCACGGTGAAGCAGCTAAAGACTCCTTGGTCTCATTTCATGCTGTAACACCCACTCTCAGAGACTTTTTTGAATATGTGTTAGGCGTAAGAGAAGCAGAAATGATGATACCTCGGAGAACAGACCCCACTAGATTGTCTTCCACCATTATTTCAGATTTATCTCTCTTGTCTCCCCGTCTCTCGTCTCATTTATTTCGCTTCCCACAGAAAAAAAGAGTCTTGACAGAGACTTACGTGTATCGCTGTCACTTTGTAATAGTCGACTGATCAAAAAATATACCACCCTAATTAGTTGACCTTTCCATTATGTGTGACACTTGCTTAGTCGGATTTATCTTTTTAGGTCATTAATTGGCATAACACTGTGAATGACCTGCTCTGGATCAGATTGCAGTTTGGATTTATCTTGTTTTGCTGAGAAAAAAAAAAAAAAAAAAAAAAACACAACGGGAATGAATCACTACGCTGTCATGATCAGAACATAAGATTAAGAGAAAGTTCAAACCAATGTCGTGGTCAGAGACAGAAGGGGAGACAGACTTGGAGAAAAAAGGGAGAGATATAGTTGCTATAGTTGTGGATGTACACAAATAACGCACCCACCCACCCACGCACTCACAAAGTGCCCCCCACCCCCCTCCATGAGTCTCTCACACATGCTCAAACACATGGGCCTGTGGATGTAGACACACACACACACACACACACACACACACACACACACACAGACACAGACACACACACACACACAGACACAGACACACACACAGCAGATTAGGGAAGCTGATTTATTGGTTGTAAAATGTTAATATAGCTATAAGCCCTGCTCATGAATTTTTAATTAAGGCGCGACAGACTCGTCACCTAAAATGTTAATGAGGTGAGATTGCGTCAGGGCTGAGAGGTCTCGGTGAGCTACTGAGCAAATACAGCAGATGAGCTGCATCCACAGGCCAACCTACTCACTATAATAAGAGACGAGGGCACCTGAGACGGGTTGTGCCCATTCGGCCATAGAGTAATTAAATGAATGAATAGTGGTGTGTGAATTAAACGTTGTGATAGTGAAATTGAGTGATGAATATAATTAATTTTTACCCTCAGATAGTTAATATCTGTACCGTCTTGAGCAAACTGGTGGAAAAATAATCTAAGTCTTTATATTTAGGACAATATATAAAACTTTATGATAATAGTGCATGATATTAACTCTAAAATGATTCTTAATTAAGTGTCCAGCACTGAGGGAGGAGTAGTACAGACTGTGGCTACTGGGAGGAAGGATATCCTGTGGGGTTCAGTGGTGCCCCTTGGTGGGTGAGTAGTACTGTTGGTAGTGCACTGCAGCTTGAACACCAAAGAATAAGGGTCCACCGCCACTTTATTTACTTTTATTTTAGCGACTTTAATGAGAACACAGCTGAAGAATCCTGTAGGTGTGCATGAGCCAGTTAATTATTAATTAGACACACCTGTGTAGTCAGGTGCCTGCTGAGAGAGAGAAGTCTAGTTAACTGATAATAACTGGTGAAGTTGGAGCTCATTTTAACTACTTCTATTATAACATAGGGGTCACGAGTCATTGCGATTTTTTAAATCTGCAAACTGTCACCGTATAAAGAACACACCACCATATGCATAAAGTCTGATTCAAAAGAAGTTTACTTTTTTAATGCAATCACAACTATTGGAATTCATCACTGTCGGTTGTGCAATCTGAGTCACTGTCTGCTAGGAATGAAGGACTACACTCATTGTTGCAAATTAGATATTATTATATTATATATATTTTTTATTATAAATTTAATTAAATGTAGCCAGCACATTCATTTTGAATGCTGACCAGACAGTTTAACGCCAACTACTTTGCAGGTGTCCTGCAGCCAATTAGAATCGAGTATTTCACCTAGACATTATGCAGTTAATGCTATTATTGATATAATAATAAGATCACTTTAATGTTGCAGCTTGTGGGGCTTTTTAATTACTTTACACTAGCAGTTAGATTGTGAATTCTTACCCCTCAGGAATCAATTAAGTATTATATAACCCATAATGATACATCATAATCTACTTGTTGATTATATTATGTATTGTTGATCGCAATGCACAAGTTTTGTTACTTTCCACCATTGCTCAGAATAAGTAGGTAGCGTGAGACTGATACTGAGGCAGACTCAACGGGCTGTACAGACCATAGATCTAACGCACCCTTTTACAATAAAGGCGGGCTGTCAAACCTTCAACACTGTTTTGTTCGAGGGAGTGCTGCTTTTGCTAAACTGTCTGTTATGCTAACGCTAGCTAACTACGCTGTAGTTTTGCTGTTTAAAAACACCGCTGCGGCTAATGTTGCTTTTCAGAAAGGTTAGTGATAGCTGTTTATGCTAACATGACTGTTGTGAGGGATATCGTACCCGTGTTTGGCGGTGTTTAATGGCTTCTCGATATCAGACATAGAGGCGCGAGAGCTGTTGTCTTTCTCGCTCGTGGTTTGCGCGTTGTTGTTTGCTAGCTGCTAGCTTTCTGTTGTGCCACGATCTGCTAGCTATGCGCAGCATTTTGCATTGGTATTAGCTAAGGGTGAATCTCTGCTTTTGGACTGGCTGATCTTATTTATTGGCGTTTTGTGCTTTCATTCTGTTTATTTACATCATTATGTTACTACAATATTGTAACTGTTGTAATAATAATAATAATAATACATATAATATTTAGTTTGTATAGCGTTTTAAAAGGTACTTAAAAGCACTTTAAATGGTAAAGACAGAACCAATAAAATAAATAACAATGTAACCAGGTAGAGAGATGGCATTGTAACAGAAATAAACCAAAAAACAACAAGAAAGCATTGCACGTTGAAAGCAGATTTAAATAGATGAGTGACAGGTACTATAAATGTTCCTTTTCTAAATTTGGTGTTTTGCAGTCAAATCCAACTGTTGCAATTGTTTCTAGGGTCCTTTTCTTCTCTCTCAAAGCAAATTTGAGAGTCTTTTTAATTCAAAATCCCAATCACATTTTTTTCACGCACACTTCTCTCAATCAGCTACAGCAATATTTCCACTCCTTATGTGACTCCTTGCTGCTTCTGATCAGAATCATATCTAAACTGTTGAGCTCACTCAGCTTCACTCAGTGGCAGCATTAGGCTTTTATCATGTACTGATGGGTGGATTTGTGTGATGTGTGGTGTGTGTGTGAGTGAATGATCTGCTGCATAACTGACGTGTCCTTGGCTGCTACTGCCTATCAGGTGGATAGCTGCGTTTGGACTCATTATTTTTCCCACAGTAGTTAAATTTGAAGGTGCTTTGTTGGGAGAATGGCCAAATTACGGCGGTTGAAGGCCAAAGTCAGTCATAAGATCGGTACACTGTACTGGTAGTATGTACAGGAGTATGTATTGTACATGTATCTATGAAAATATCTAGAGGAGGAAAGATAAGTCCTGTGATTCACATAGACTAGAAAAAAAACACCTTTCATAACCCTGATGTAAAGTACAACCTATTACCATTCAAACAGACTGCTGCAGGGTTGGAGTATTTTTGTAAGCCAACCCTAGAAGTAAGCATCAAGCTAGCTCCTTCAACAAAAAGATAATGGGATTTTTCCATTGGATTCTGGATTATTGCAGAAAATAAACTCTGTGACAAACAAAAGTTTTTGATACTCACACATTTTGTTCAGCAAGATAATCTTCACAAACACTTTTCTGATTTTTGAAGCCTGAATGAAATCAGCCGAAGTAAAAAGCTAACGGTTGTCTGTTAACCAACTATGCAATAGACACGTGATGGCACGTATACATGGCTGTGAGGTCAACACCTAAATGCTTCAAAATTCTAGAGTGGGGCATTTACTGACTTATTTCATATTTGAAAACTAAACTTTAAAATCTCTTAAGCTTGTGTTAACCATAGACCTTCTTTCAGGCATCTGAACAAAAAACCAAATGACACTGAGACGAGGGAACTGAAAGTCCAAAAAATGTGATCATTTCCAGGTTTAAGGACTCAATCCTGCAGCACTTTATACCCTTTTGCCATCACAATTAGCGTTTATATGCAGGTTATTTTAAAATATGTGAAAACCTTCAAATAGATAGTTCTGCATCACATATGTGCTGGAAGACAGGGATAGTAAACAGTGAAAAGGTTACGGTTGGTTCTTCTTATAAATATCTGTTATTTATTCAGTCTCTCTTTCAAACTCTCAAACCAGAGTTGGTAATTGTTGTAAGAGTGGAAAGACTAACAGAGGTGGTTCTGATGAGTTTTAAGCGGCTTTTACACAGTTGACCAGCGATGTAAAATAAATATTCCTGTCAATGCGGTCTGGTTGCTTTGAGGAGCACATGTAATGGCTGTTTCTTTTTACATCGAACTCAGCGAATTATGTATTTTTTTGACAATAGACCATATTTAAGAAGTGGACGTAGTCACCGTAACTTCACCCATTGGTTTGTGGACTTCTGTTTTAAAGCCTCGAGTTTGGCATTTTTGTCTGTCATCATCTTGGTTTTTGTCTGTTGCCATCTTTTCAACCAGAGGTGACTGGAGAGAGCGGAGCTTAGTACAACAGAACACTGAATAAGGCATTTTTCATCAATCAAAGAAGCAGTTGATTAGTTAACCTCAACTTTCTGTGTGTCATCCTTTTTAAAATGTTTTCCTTTCATTCCATTTAAAACATTTCGTAATCGTTCTATTCACTCCATTGTCAAGCAGTCGCATGCCTCCGTTCTCACATAATTTAGTCAAGGACTACTAAGTGATGTAACCCTCTTTCAGATGTTGTCCTTTTGTTGTTCAGAGGGAGTAAACACCTCTCCGTCTGTGCTTTCTTTGTGTGAAAAGTGTGAAGAAAGAAGTAACCCTGAGCTTTGGCTTGAATGTCTCAGCGTTTGTTGAAAAAAGATACAGGTCTCCAAAAATCTGAGGCACTTTCTGAAGTTTCATTTCACCTCGAACTTTAGCAGAACCTGTTTAGTGTGTACGTTGCCGTTATATTTTATGTTGTTTGCAGAAATTACTTTGTCACTCTGAGTGACATCAGACGAGTATTGATCTACAACTTTCTGCTGCAGTATGACTCAGAGTGATTTATTTTTTTTGGTGTTGAGTGAATGCCGGATTGGGGCCGTGGGGATCATGGGTGATGATGTCAGCATGATGTCAGAAGGGCCCTGTTATGCGATGAGTTCAATCACCACTCCTTTTTTACTGTACATATTCCCTCAGTGTCCCTACTCTTCCTCCCACATGCAGCACACACCCCCGTTGTGTTCAGTGTTTCACTCTGTGCCAAAGCACGCAGCAGGGATTCACACAAAAGTAGTCATGTCTTTCAAAAAAAAACAACTCTGAGTTCTCTGTTCTTCGGGCAAGACACAGAGTGAAGAGAAGATGGTGGGGTGTGGGGGGGGTGCAGATCTCCAATGGTCTCTGATCCATATTGGTGTGAATGTAATTGATTTCCCGCTGTGAGGAATCTGTCTCTGAGAATCACGGAACAAATGCTGACTGGATAGTTGAAAGGGCTTCATCTCACAGTCCTGTCTACATCCGTTTCATCCCTGTCAAATGCACGGGCAGAGTATAGCACACATGGCCGTCGCATGCCTGTCATGGGTTCATTACAGCTGTCTCTTTGGAGAAACATTTGTGTAAATAATTCATGTGATTGCGTGGACCTTTACCCCATACTCCAGCATTTAAAGCCTACTGTAAGTCCAGTAGGAAAACAGGAACACACATACATAACAATGTAAAAAATACCATGTTACCATGATCATTTTTAGAAAGGACATAATCTTTTGTACATACACGACTAAATCTCTCTTTACAAGTACTTTAAACTTGAGTTTAAAAGGTCCAAATCCTGATTAAACCTATTTGCAGGTTAGGAGTTCCACATATCCCCCGAACATAGAAGGTTTTCTATCCAAAAGGAGACATGGCACTATTGGTTACTGAGCCAGAGACCTGCATGGCTCCATTTATTGTTTATTTAGGCATTTGTGATCTACCTTTGGATGGACCGATCCAGTGAAAAACGTATCGGCACCAATACATACCTTGTAAAGCTGTTCCTGGATCTGCAATGAAGAATCAGTATGGGGGGAAGTGGAACTGGTGGCTTTTATAAAGGCTACATTGTTTTGCCTGAGATGTGTTTCCTGAATCCATTGATCCATTAGTCAAAATGAATACAATTATTAATGTATGAATCAGGTTGTAAAATACTTCCATTTAATGTGAAGTGTTAGACGTGATTTCAGGATTTCTCACCTGTTGTTGTTGTTGTTGTTGCGGCTACTGCTACTCGAAAAACTGCAGTATCTTTTCAGAGTTTTGCCTCAGCCAGGATTTTCTCTTTTTTTTCTGCCAGAAACTCCTCAGAGTTCGGGCGCTGTTGGCAGTAAAGGCTCATCTGTAACACCAGAGACGGTGATTAGAGAGAGAGGGAAATCAATAATACATGGTAAGGGACGGCTAATGTACCACAGGGACCGACAGACAGACAGCGACGTCTCTCCGATACCCAGCCCGCCGTATCATATCCGCTGGTTTCGACACACTAAGCCAGACAGAGAGAGCAAACGAAGTATGAAAAGCAACAGGGGAAATTAAAGCTGGGGAAGAGAAAGGTCAGACGAATTGAGATATAAAAAAAAAAGTTTGAAAGCACAGAAAAACAACATCCAGGTAGTATAGAAGGTAAAACAAAATAATAACGTGAGGATTACAATTAAAAATCAGATTGATGATTTCCTTAAATATGCGTATCATGATCCTTTTGTCATCATAATAAAGACATGAACCCAAAAGATTATTTCCATTGACTGCATAAGAAGAAGAGCAAGCAGCGGCAGACACACAAAAAGCTTATCACAGAGCCCCTTCATCCTCGCACCAACATGATGTTTCAAAAAATCAATACGGGGCTGTGAAACAGGCCAAAATGAAATAAAGTGTGCAAGCTATCCGGGAAACGAGATGGGCAGGCAGACAGAAGCATGCCACCAGTCTCTGGGGACGGATGCTCGCCAAGCGGGCTCTCATCCAGAGAGATTGGGGTTAATGCCTCTGCTGCATTAGCACACTAGCACCACGTGAGCCAGCGCTGACCTCAGCTACAGAAACACACACACACACACACACACACACACACACACACACACACACACACACACACACACACACACACACACACACACACACACACACACACACACACACACACACACACACAGGAGGATGAACAAGAGAAGTATGATGATCTAATTAATCAGTGATTGGAACAACTGCACGCTTCCTCTTTTGAATGCCACCCACCCACCCACACACACACACACACACACACAGGTCACTCCTGCCCCCCCCCTCCTCCTCCTCCTCGCTCCCTCTTCATTAGCAACCCCCACCTCTCCATCTCATTGGAGACGGCTCATCATAACAAATACACAAACATGGTTTACAGATTGATACGGAAAAGATGTTTGTCCTCCTGTCATGGCTTCTGTCTGAATAAAAACCTCGTTACTGAATTGACGACGACGACGCCACAGGTTGCTCGTTACCGCTCGAGACTCTCTCTCTTCGCGGCTTAAACCATGGCGGCGTGAAGACCGAGCTCTGTTAGCGCTCCCATTTAACATCGCTGACTGTGACCTCCTGCTCATCATGACAGAAACACGGAATAGCACTGTTTATTCAATAAAACATATAAACTTTGTGTTTTTCAGGACTCAACTTGATGGGTGCCAAAATTGAAAATGTGGTTGCAAATACATTTGCTTGATTATGAAAATCTGATACTTAACAGCATTTGTTATCAGCTAACATGTGTCAACATCAATTCCTGGTATACAAATGTGTCTATCTATGTCAAATGTATTTATTTAAGGGAGTGCGTTTTGCTGTTTGCTTTCCCTACTTATTATGAGTTAAAAAGTGGTTGCCACTATGGATAACCAAAGGCCAAGAATTGGTTCCCAATTTATCTAAATGTTTTTTTATGTGGTAAAGTCTGAATGTGGCATTTAGCTGTCTCTTCTGTATCATGGAGGATACAGACATAGGCGTTCTTCAGCAGGATGGGAGAGGAAGCTGTGTATGTTGATGTTATAGCAATGTGTTACCACGGAGACGCAGGTAAAATCACTGCAAGGTATGGACTCTTAACCTCCACTCAGATGCAGCTTAATGTGAAGATCAAGACACACAAATAGCTACATTTCCGTGTAGAAATCTTCCTGTTCAACACTCGTATGACTAGTTTCACATTGTTCCAGCTGTTTATTGAATCTACTATATATTTACAATTTATTATTCAGGACTGCAAATATCAATAGTTATTATTTTATTATTATTATTAATAATAATTATTATATATAATTTATTATTTCATAAGCAATTCATCTGTCGATTTTAAGGTTAGCGTTAGGGTTAATTTATAATTTATCTTATAAAGACAGAAAATAGCTCTCCAAAGATGGTAAACATTTCAATGATCTATAATGAAAATAGTTGAAATGGAAATATAGCAAATGTCTTGTATATTACTTTATCAACACTGTCCCAAAATAAACCTTGAATAAATTTTGTTCTAATAGAACTAACGGAAGAATCCAAATTTAGACCTAGCATTGAAATAAGCAAACCAACTTTTATGATGTGAAGTGTGAATGCTTAGTACAATTCATTAAAAGATGAGTTTAAGAGATCCTTTGATGATGATTTGAATGATTCATTGATGTTTCCTGTCAATCCCCCATTTATTAATCAACTAAACATTGTACACTTTGCCAAAGAAAATAGGTGTTTTTCTTTTTGTACAGTTTGTCATTTCAGTTTTCCTTAATTTATTAGAGGCAACTTGTATAGAAGCAAGCATGAAAAGCACAGGCATGACTCTCTGACTTAAAGTGGTCATGGCTGGTGACTAACACCAGAGGAAGCGTGTAAGGTCGTCACAAACGGGTTGACTGGCACCTCGTCAAACGCTCATTCACCACACCGTCACCGTGCACCTTCTCCGCCGGGTGCTATGATTCATCATCTGCTAGGCGAAGGAGGTTAAACTGTAAATGGACGTTTGTCAGTGTCGGAGAGGAAGCCCCCCCCCTGAACAGCCTGTGATGACATTTTCATTTGACACCATAGCCAACATCCCCGTAATGAGACCCCATCAAAAAGCCATCTCCTAAAAATAGAAAGGGATTTCAATTTGAGGAAGCCTATATTGATATGCAAAATATGTAAGAAAAAAAAAAAGGCCTCTCAGTTGGATCAGCTGGATATATTTGGAGCCAGTGGAAGCCTTGTGATGATGCCTTGGATTGCTTTGATTTGCGTATGCCAGAAAATAATTATGCTGATAGGTATGGACGAATAAAAGACATTCTGAAACGGAGGAAACATATTAATCTTCCATTCAATTTATTGAAGATGTAGTAAATTGACTTCTCTTCCAGGATGTTTTCAACTACACCAAATATAACAAGCTGTATCTACTGGGTTGTTGATCTCTTTGAATTGGAAATGTTTGACTTTTAAAGTAATAATCTCTAGGATTTTCATTAAAATAGATGTCTGTTAATAAAATCACTATCAATTGCCATATAAGGTAACACAATGGTGATTGAGCCTGTGGCCCACTGATGAAAGCCCTTGCATTTCCTGTATTACGAGTCGCTGCGGTGACGTTAACGGGTAAAAACACAAACGCATGCTCTGGGAAGTCAGATCCGGAAATACCTTCAATTGCGACCTATTTTCTAAGGATCTTTGAAATTGGAACTTTAAGGGCCGCAACTATATATACATTTCATTATAGATTTAATCTGCATGTTTTCGAATGTGATTAATGTATGTGAAAGATGATTTTGACTATTTATTCCATCCTAGGGTGACATCTTTAAATGTCTTGTCATCTCCAACCAACCGTCTAAATCCCAAAGAAAGTATATTTTCTATCACTTATAACAGATAAAACAATTAAAACATTTAATTCAATACTTTATTTTTGCAAAGAAAATTAGGATTAATGATTATAAAAGAGTTACTGATTAATTTTCTGTAGATCAACCAATCAATTAATCAATCAACTAATCGCTGCAGATCGCTGAATCCAAAACTCCCAGTAGTTTCAGAGAACATTTGATTAATTCTTAAACATTTAGATTTTACAGTGATGTTTTAGCTCTTCTGGTAGAATATTCCTTGAAATACCATTGCTAAACTCCCCTTCTATTGCTCTGATATCTTGTCATTATTTCACCTTGATCTTGTCTTTTCTCCTGCTTGGCTCACCACCAGTAATATGATAGCCTTCACCTCTCCTGTCAGGATAATTCAGTAATACACCTATGCTCACATGTCCTGCACAAAGGCAGAAGATCGGATAGTTCAAAGCGCAACAGGTATCTGTACAAGTTCAATAAAATACAGGATAAAGACAAAATATCACCATTTATTTTACCAGGAAACAATCACTCACAGAGTAGAGTGAGTAAAAGAAAGAAACAAACAGTAATTTGCATTAAGTTTTTCCTCCATGGGTGGAACCAAATGAAAACATTACATGCTCCACTGTCATCGGAAGGTTTCATTTTCTCCTGAGCCTTGGATGAAATCTACTTTATTGCTGCCTCCCGCCTCCCCCATACCCGGCGTAATGAGAGAATATTTCCCCAGAGTCTGAAAGCAGATCCAAGCTGTACTTTTAGAAACTTTATTAAACCAACCTAACCAATTATTTCTGTGTTTGCCCTCCCTCCGACAAGTGACGATCCATTCAATAAGGCTGGTAAATGTTAATGTAAAATGAATTTTTCTGATCACTGACGTCTTTTTGGCCAACAGTGCTGCCAATAATAGTTTCATAGCTTCCAGCAGGGTTGGTTTAGCTGTATGGACTGTGAGAATGTGAAAGGGTATTGAAGCAACAATGACAGCAACACCTCTGACTCAGAGGGATAGCATTTTAATACAAAAGTCTGGCCAGACTCCAGCTGGGACAAACTCTTTTATTGAATTGCCCAGTTAGCCTGTGATCAAACACTCTGGTTGGAGATTGCGTCCCTCGGCTGACATTTATCTATTTATCTTTTGGGAGAAAAATAGTGGAAGAAAAATCAATCAGGCTTTAGAAATGAGACAAGGTTGACTGCAGCCTTATAGATATCGTCTTGTTAAACGTTCAGCCTGAAGGGATGCCGAAGATTCCCTCACAAGACGATTAGCTGCTGTGCAACACTTTAGAGTGGAGATATAGGTGATAGGAAGTAGAGATGACCAGAAGCAATTTTCTTTCCGATTGCTATTTTTCCAAAGTGTGACCTGCCGATTCCGATTTTCTATCCAAGAACTATGATTGACAGCATGTTCACAGACATTTTTGTAACTTTTTTTCATGTAAAATTGAAATTCAGTTGTGTATTTTCATAATACAACATTTAGAACTTGTCAGAATGACAGAGTTGTGACAGAATTGTCATGGGATGCAACATAGGCTAGCTCTGGTCTGTTTAACAAAGTACATGAATTACACAATAACACTTTATACGAGTTATCAAGAACTAAAGAAAATTGAAAATAGTATGACTATTGAATTTATCATATTTAAGCAGTCCTCAATTATTTATCTCAAACGTAGCTTAACCATGTTATAATATGATATAAATGATGCTTTGATTTATTATGTGGAGGCATCAATCAAGTATTTCATCACTTCATTTTTATTCTTTCAAATCTCTGCTACAAGATTCCTTATCACTAAAGACATTAAGACATTTTTATTTCCAGGTACCTTGGTGTGTATTACAGAGCAGATCTATCACTCCGTTACTCATGTCACTGGTTTCCTTTGATTACTGGGAGGAAGACAGTGGACACTGGACATATGATAATTGAATGTCTCTGGACTTCAGAGCGGTATTGTAGCTGAACCCTGTGAAGCGATATGTCAAAGCACTCATTTCTCATCCGCAAGGTAGCTTTCATTTTTTACTGGGCGATGGGCTGTCATGATTCACACTTGAACAAAGGCTCATAAGAGTGAGTTTCTAGTGGGAGTGGGATGGAAGGATTCATCTGAAGTTCCTTCACTTATGTTAAAGTCAGTTTTTATGCATTTGTATGGGCAGTGTATCCTCTTGAGCTCTAATCCATGTAAGTAATACTGCCCTTTGAAAATGGTAAGTTCATTAAAAACACTCGCTACAAGCAGCAGTGCCTCTCTCAGACCAAAGCACAGATCCAGGGTAAACCCCCGTTTAATGTTGGTTTAATGGGCTGTCATGTCGTGATGACCCAGCTTATGAACTCTGTAAATAACGATTCTGTTCTTGTCTTTGGTAGGAAAGGACAAACAAGAGTTTCAAGTAGTGGTTTGTCGCTTTCTTGTCAATAAATTCCGGCTCAGTATCTCCAGGAATGTGCCGCTGCTGATGTGAATGTTTGCCTGTTTATTAGCCAACATAATCACCATCTTTCCCTAACAAAGTGTTTAAGTTTACTAACCCTAACTAGACTTTGACCACATTTAATGTAGTCATAATCAGGATTTCATCTTTCTTTTACCTTAACCACAACTAAGCTGACACACACAGATATTGTAAAAAGTAATCATTTCAAAACGTTGGACATATAAGACATTGTTTTTTCAGAATATTAACACTATTGATTGTTTACTGGCAAAAGGGTTCACAAACTCTCTTATTTGTTTTTCCTTTTTGTTCTGAGCTGGATCTGGATGGCAGTTTCCCACAGTGTTGTGGGTTTGAACCACAACTTTACCCTCTTGTTTCACACACAGTGACAACGCCGTAAACTGTAAAGCAAATCCCATTTAGTTGTAAATCCACATCCATCAAGCTGTCTCTGCGGATGGTGAAGCGTATATCTCCATTTGATCCACAAAACAATTAAACCAACACAGTAAAACACAGCAACATTTTGCTGCTACCTGGTATTACAGAATGCACTTTTGTACGTTTTGGCTTTTAAAGAAACTAAAATGAAATTTACAGTTCTTTGTTGCTGTTGTCCGTTTGCTATGAATATAATTTCTGTATCGTTAAGTTTTAAAATTCAGTCCAAAGTACCAAAAATTGATTACCAAATCAACCGTTAGAAGTGGCTGGAAAGTAAGGATGGGGAAGGAGACATCATGTGTCTCATAACCAAACTTATATCTTTCAAGCCCACAGTGGTCCGTAAAAGTCACTTAGATGAGAACAGAAACTCAATGGACTTTCATCACACAGTAACCAATAACGAAAATACATTTCATTGAATTATAAAACACAGTAGACAAAATAACATCTCTGGGATAAATTGGACATCATTCACACATAATATAAAAATGAATGATTTGTGAATTCTACCTGATCATCTGCCATGTTTGTTGTTTACGTTCAT
Source organism: Anoplopoma fimbria (assembly GCF_027596085.1). Classification (NCBI taxonomy): domain Eukaryota; kingdom Metazoa; phylum Chordata; class Actinopteri; order Perciformes; family Anoplopomatidae; genus Anoplopoma; species Anoplopoma fimbria. The sequence goes on along the minus strand of NC_072451.1, from coordinate 26,590,903 downwards.
CATGATCATTTTGGGGGAGTGGCTTTGGAGGGAGGCCTGAAGGTACGAGCTGTCAGTGATGCAGAGTTGTCGACTTTCTCTCTGTATTTAGCAAATTTCTGAGCTAATGCTGCTAGCATCTTTCATTGGAAAAGAATTGGCAACACTGGGCTGGGTTTTTCTGTTGTACAATTTAAAAAATCTAGTGTTTTCGAGAGGTACCTGCCCAAGCTTTAAGGGCTTAATGTGTCCATGATGAAATACATTGTGAATTCTAAAGGGGCCTTTGTGATGAAAGCCTTGGTTAAGGGTGCCACTGTTCTTCCTTTTGAAATGTAAATGGGATGGATACTTTTATTTCAAGGTAATGGAATGAAAAAATTGCATACTTTTAATGGGGAATTCTATATTTGATGAATTTGAATTACTGAAGAAATTAAAGTAATCATAGAACAACCTTATGGGATCTGGTGTACCGGATGCCATGATGGCATGTCGAGGCTCCAGAGATCTGACAAGGAAACGCACCCACCCATACTTATTTTTCCATTAACAACTGTTGCATCAACAAACTCAATTCGCACCTTCTCTGAACTCCCCGGCACAACCTGCTGTTGCCAAGGTAACCGTGGGAGCCGTCGGAGTGTAATGCACCACCAAACGAGTCTGAACCCAACGATGCGCTGCTCGGCCTTGAAGCCGATCACATGACTGTCTCAGAGTTTTATACTCATAGTGGTAAAAGCTGCACATGTGGAAAGTTAAAGGAGTGAAATGTCCTTTCCAACAAAAGGTGGATTTCACTTGAACACCATTGTCCGCTGTAGAGAGGCTGAACAGCTGATGTGATCTTGGGGGCTGGGAACATGAGTGATGCATCCCCCGAGGGAAATGAGCCGCTGAAATGTATGGAGATAATTATTTCCTCCAATCTTCCGGCCGGCCCTCGGCCCTGGTCCTCTGCGTCCCATCTATGACTGACCTCTGATCCCCAGAGACTGGGTGTGTGTGTGTGTGTGTGTGTGTGTGTGTGTGTGTGTGTGTGTGTGTGTGTGTGTGTGTGTGTGTGTGTGTGTGTGTGTGTGTGTGTGTGAGGATGTGTCTACATAATCCTGCTCAGTAATTAATCGTTACTGATTAGATGATGCTGCGACACAAAATAATACAATGTTAATTTAACTTGTCAGTATATAAATTCATTAGTAAACATTTAAACATTTGATTTAAATAGCAAATTATGATTTGGGGGATTTGTTTTTTTCATTACCTTCAGGAGGGAGGTCTTCTTTAGTGGATTAGACCTAGTTTTATTTCTAAAGGATTAATGTCAAACAAATTGTGAGATTGAAAAAAAGCCCTGTTTTTTGTGTTCTATAAAATCGATATCATAAAAATATATAAAAAGAAAATAAGAAATGTAAATTTTGAAATTTAATGATTTCATTAAAACATCACTTCATTAACCTTCACTATGTTTGGGGTTTTCCATTCCAACATGATTAATCATCATCCATTGCGTGCCAGTAGGTCACAGAATGGTTAAACTTCACAGCAGATGTCAAAACCTGCTCACTAATTCAGTCTTAACAAGTTGTGAAGTCTTGAGGGGCGACCGCCATGAGGGTGAGGGACGATGATAGGCTTCCCGTGACACGGCAGCACTGTGAATATTTCCAACCAGCGATAGGTCTGAAGGGTCATCCATCTTTCTGTGGAGACAGACAGACAAATAGGCTGACACTCTCCTGTGAGTGGCTGTCATACATCTATCTCATCATTATTGAGATGCAGAGACCGGCACCCCGTCAGCCGTGTCACACTGCCAGCATTCTCACTCAACGGCGCTACTCGGGATCAGATACAATGACAAAAGGAGAGAGCCTCTTCACTTTCTGTGTGGAATCCTACTGAGGCTTGTCTCCCAGGTTTGGACTTTAGAAAGCAGCAGTCATTTTTTTTTTTACACAATTTTGTTTGTATAAATTGTGTTGCTTATAATAATGTTTAATTATTGAAGGACATTTTAAAGGAAATGCTACCAGTTTATACTGTTGAAATCATGAGCAAATAAGTCAATCATTCAACCAACAAAAAAGATTCCACAATAGTGTTGACTTTATGAGTACTTTATTATGCCAACGCTGCAAAATATTCCCTTTAGCCGGATATCTTTGGATGGTTGCTCGGACAAAAAAACCCGCAATATTTCGCAATTTGTACATATAGACTTAAGGTCTAATAGATTAATCCATTAATTAAGGTTAATCCATGATGAAAATCATTGTTTGTTGAAGCACGAATTGTATACTGCTTTATGTCTTTATTTGTGGTTAGGTGCTCTACAAAGAAGATGGCCTTGCCTTGTGAATGGACAATCTTGGGTATAGACTGGACATGACAAGACATTTGAAGATGTCACATAGGGCTCTGGGAAAATGCAATGGTCATTTTTCACTATAATGGTATAAAATAATATTAGTAACATTAATCAACAATGAACAATGTTAGTTTCATCTTTTACGTCACTGTCACTCTCATTTGAACATTTCGTTTTAGATTTAGAAAAGCAATCAACGTATTCAATAATCAAAGTGAGGATTAGTTAAAGTCCTTTTTTTTTTTACTTCTTGCTAATTGTTGTTCACAGTGTGTATAAAAAAAACCTCAGGACTTCTTTGATACCCCCCCAAAACCCTGAACCCCGGAGGAAATGGCAGACAGAACATGGCCAAGAATAGAATGAGGCTGTTTGGGTCGATGGAAGCAATAGAACCATCAGTCGGCATATCCTGCCGTCCTGCTCTGTTTTGTTTCTGGTTGGCTGCTCGGTGTAATCACCAGGTGCAAAGAAATCTCATTTTCTTGGGTCCTGATCTCCGGGGTACCGGACTGAATAGCAACTACGTTCGGCTTGTGTATTAAAATTTGACCCCGGTGTTAATTGGGCATTACTCGGTCGGTGCTAGCACTGGGAGAGGGCGAGGTTTCTTTTTAGCTGCAAGGACCCTCTTCCCCTCTTCAGCTGGAGGGCTGAGGGTTCATGGGTGCAGCACCCGGGTCAAAGGAGACTGCATCATCTATCTCAAACGTAGGCTACCGGACTTCAGTGTGAGCCTCCTGTATTTGAGCATTAATACTGATATAGGTTTAATATATTGCAAAAATGAAATGCCTATTTATTCTTCAATAAGACTGACTCGACTATGAAAGGTCAATAGAAATCATTAAGACAAAGATAGCAATAACAATGCTTAGCTATTAAGCAGGAGCCTTTAGAGGGAAGTGCCAAATACAAAAGAATCTCAACGTGGATGTATGTGTGTGTGTGTGTTAATGTGTGTACGCTTCTATGTATTTCGTGTGTGTGTGTGTGTGCGTCAACACAGCAAAGCCCAAGAAGCAGACACGGCCGCCCCTAGAGATTAGAGTGCAATAAAGGAGGATGAACGTATCCGGAAAGCTCCAGAATGCGCTCCAGACACCGCCTTACTGGAAATCAATCCGCTCGGTCAGGCCTCCTGCGTACTGGGTTTAAGTGGGAGTGATGGCGGGAGAGAATGAGCCAAGTAAAGAAACTGAGCGGTGGGAGCCGCGAGTTGGGGGGGCGGTGGGGGGGAAAAGGAGTGGAAAAAAATGAGTAGGAACGCTACAGTGAGAGGGCTGATTGAAAGCATTATGGTCAGCTTGATTATCGGGGCTACCTCTCGGCGCTCAGGTCTGAGGAGAGGTTGATGTGAGCCAAAGGGGACGAGAGGTGCTCGAAGGCTGAAGCACAGAGTCGGCTGATGCTGAGACTCATTGAGCTGCCAAAACGCCAATATCTCTGCTAGTTTAATAGCATAACAAAAAGCGAGAAAGGATTTTTATCATCCACTTTTATTTAATCTTCCTGTGAAACTTTCTTCCACTCTCTGGGGTTAAGAGAGCCAAAGGTCAACAATCATATCGGTCGTGTCGAGCTCTCACCTGGCAAGCAAAAAAAATGTTCGACCGGAGTGTAATCTGCTCTCGCTTCATATCGGAGCAATGATAATTGTTCTTTGTTGTGAATGTGTCAGAGGTGTCAAATGTGCGAATTACACACCGACCGTGGCTGCGCTGTCACTGTGAAGAGTCAAGTGAAGAAACACCAAGGAGCTGTGGGTGCTCGTCTAAAAGGAGAAGTCTGCTGTGGAGGTGTCAAACACACACATACTGTACAGACACACATTAGAGTGTACAGTGTCTTCTCCTTCCTCAGACTTTATTGATATGCTTTAGTCACAGAGAGGAAATAAGTGACATGGTGTTCAGACATATTGACAACTTGAAGCGCTTCACGCCGCATACCAATAGCCTAAACATTGTACAAGCACAAGCCGAAGGACTTATCCTTGGACGGCAGACACAAGAGGGCTGAAACTTATTTATTTCTCCCTTTTTTGAACCACTAATCAGTAAGTTTGTCCAAAAGATAAGGCTGGTGTTTTGGTGTGGAAGACTTAAGCCCATTGTGCCTTGCTGAACATCGGCTTAAAAATGGGAATTTCACCAGCTTTATCCTTTAATCTTTGTCAAAAATAGTGTAAAATTGCTGATTTCCAGTTCCCAAAGCACCAGTGTGGTTTCTTAAAATGTATTGTTTTTGTCAGGCCAACAAGCCAAAACCTAAATGTATTAAATTAGCCGTAGTATGTAACAGATAAAAGCTACAAATCCTCACATTAAAGAAACCGAAACCATGGGACAGTGAATGTTTGGTATTTTTGCTAGATAAATGACGTTTAGTTGATTCATTTTATGCACATTGATGAATCAACTAATTGTGACAGCATATATATATTCTACTAAATGCAATATGAATATATATACATTTTCTTTTTCTGGTTTCATATTGTTTCTCAACAACAAAACAACTCCTTTTTTTCGTTGACTCTGAGCTTCAGCCAATATATATATATATATATATATATATATATATATATATATATATATATGCGTTGTTTTTTAATTACATTCCATGAGAGTGCTTCCCTACAATTGTATGTTCCCTAATGGATGATGAAATCTCGGCATTATGACGGATCGCAGTAATCGGATCAATTGCCGTACAAGAACATTTCCGCCTATGATGACAACTCGCCTTTCATGGCATTTTGAAGTGGATTGCCATTTCAGGGCCCTCCGGAGTATACACCTATATTAACTAAATGGCAAGAGCGACAAGCTAATATTCTATATTATTGAGTGTCAAGTATGTCATTGTTTGGTGGAAGTCTGTAAATATATTTATGAGGGGGAAATATTGATATCAACAAATAAACTATTAGAAGATCAAGCAGGTTTGGAGTAGAGATAAAGAAACAGTGAGGAGAAGAAGAAGTGAGTTGGAATGTGTGTTAGAAATAAAATGATCAAGGATTCTCACATGCACCATACCGGGGGTTTATTCATACCCCAATCTGTTGCTTGTCATTTGGCCAGGGCCACTTAGAGCCCCTGGAAAAGAAATGATCCATGTCCCCATCTGAATAGCGGGACCTCATGTTGTCATGTCAATACTCTGCTATTGAAATCGCGGACAAAAGACTTCCCTGTAAGGAAAGAAAAGCTTGACCTTCAACAAATCACAACTCTTTCAGCGTGATGTAAAGAGCTCCGTCTGTCTGTCTGCTCTCATGTCTGTCTTCCTGAAAGCACAGGGAAATGTATTTTAGATACAACCAAGGTCATGTCTATAGATTAAAGTTTGCAATACCAAAAATATTTCTTTTTTTATTTGAGATATTTCTACTGCCACCTGATGCACATAATCTTCATTCTTCCAACACTACTCAACAGCCACTGCATCGTATAAATACAGTGTTATATTTTTATTTTTTAGCCACTATTTCTCATGCATAAATTCGTACTAAGCAGCAAGAGGGCAGTAGATGAGCACTCACTCCATCCTCCAAGGAAAGAAAGATTAAAGAGCACACTCTTAGCAGTGCAATGATGCCCAACATTTATTTTCCTCCAAACACTCAGGTAGCTCACCCCTATGCTCTGATCCTTTCAGCACCTTGCCTCTCTGCCCACAGCTGGTTTAATCACATGTTCTGTTGCTCCAGAAGACCCTCTCTGTGGCCAGTGGCTTGGTATTGTATCTGCTGCTTCTTATTTCAGCCTCCCTTTGGCCTAAGTTTAGCCTGCTCAGGCGATGAGATGATTTTTTTTTGAGGCAAGAGCCCCGGCGGCATTGGCTGAAACATCAAACACCAAAGAAACACTGATGGAGAGAGAGGCCTGTCATCAATCATATCTCCGTCATAATGCACTGCTGGAATCCAGCCGAACCAGAGGCGTTGTCATGACTACTGATTACTACTGCACGGAGAACCCATGATCAGTGGTCAGATGATGAAATTATGATGATTAAATTCAACTTTTTCTTTCTCACAAAAATGCTCAGCAAGTATTTGGTTAGCATTAGCAGTGCCTTTTATTAAATGTATAAGCACTAACACGGAGAGAATAAAAACAACAGCCTAGAGGATTTCAAACATTTTAAAGAGGACTTGAAAACAGGATAAATAAGAGTGTGATTGTGGTTTCTGGTCTTGATGAGGTTGGCCAAGGATAAACCACCATGTTCTGGCGCCCTGCCATGGCCTCTTGACAGTCCACCCCCGTGTAGATCGGTAGCCACAAACGAGCTCATTAAAAGTGGGACTGTTGCTGCCGCGAGGCTAAAAGTCAGACAGCCAACTCTGACGGGTGTCAGAGTGCCCCGGATGCATCCTGAGCGAGGGCAATGTACTGCACTCTCTTCACCTTCTAGTGCATTAAGGCACTTTTTTTTTTTTTTTTACGGAGCAGTATGTTTTTTTTTAGCTCAGGAAAGAGAAGATTTAAGAGTTCTTTTATCGGTGAAATATCGGCATTACACTTAGAATGTAGTTTGGTAAATTTCCACTTTGTGACTCTGTAGCATGTCTTTCTACTTAAAGATTTTTTATGATGATATTCCTAAAACAACAAGTGTTCATACCTAAATGGACGATAACAGCAGACAGATAACAAATACACATAACAATACAAACTTTGTTTTCTCTCTGCATACTGTAAAATGAATTGTGCTGTATCAAACAATAGCCCTATGAAAATGACTTTGGCTGTCACAACAGATGGCTTTTTTAAATCATGAAAAAAATTAAAACTGCATAAAATGTATAATTCATAAACTCTGGAATGAGTAATTCCTGCTTTTGATTTAACATCATTTTATCACTTTCATACCATTACTTTTGTTTTGCAAGCAGCCTTCATACTCTCACTATGCATCACTTTGATTTAATACAGTTTTATTTATTATCTCGGACTGAGATATGAGGATATACTTGTTTGATTTTTTGTTATCTTTGAGATCCATTAAACATATTTTACAGGATAACTTTGCTACTGCAGATGTCATCCAGCTCATAAAACCCCAGCTTCAGGGTTCAGGAGCACTTCATAAATGTGGCCTAGTCCTTGTCGTCTTCTTTAAACCTCCGGCTGACTGAATGCTCTCTGCCAAAGGCGTATGCTGCACTCTACAAGAGGGGAGGCGGCTAGACATAAAATATGATTTTCAGTCAAGAGCACCAATTTTAAAATTGTGCGCACACACATATATATATATATATTTTTTTTTCTCCATGACACCTTCCTGACTCTGCGCTCTTCACTTATATGTGTAAAGGTGAAATTCCACCTTGTGACACTGTAACAAGAGTCAACCTTTATCTGAAGGGATACACTGCACAGGAGATCATGAAAGATAATGAGACGTGAAAAGTGTCATGATGTGTTTGGGAGCTAGTGAACCCTGTTCAAGTATGTTGAACTCCTCAGTTTCAGCATGGTGTTGTTATTGCTGGAAGACCCACTATAGATATATTTTTTGAAAAATTCTTAGAGGAAGATGTTTATCCATATGCCACAGAGGTATATTAAGCTCTTCCTCATCACTAAGATGATCTGCATGATAGTTTCTCACGGTGAAATAGAGATTAGTAAACTTTGTCCTGAAGATCTTTGTGTGCTACATATTTAACTTCATGTATTCAACGTTGGCACTTAATGAACTTTAGTTGTTTAGCACTACAATCTAATACTGGGGAGGCGCATCCTCTACTAACCCAATTAATATCTCAACATTTAAGATAAAACTGCACACGAACCTGACATTTCAGTGTTATTTTTTGTTTCATTTAGTACGTCTCACTTTTAAGTTGTCATTTTTCATCTGTTTGCTTAACATCGGCAACGCGCCATTAGATTCGTCCAAACACAGCATGTCTTTTTTTATTTTTACCTTTTTACCTGTTTCCATGCCTGTCTGCCTCCTAGAAAACAACAACAAGCACTAAGGAGCTCACGAGTCTAATTAGAGCCACAAAGTGCTAACAATGGCTACATCTGTGAGATACCAGGAGACGTTTGGCAGACATGGCATGATATTTAGATGAATTCAACCACCTATTTATTTATTGATCCATCTATTTTTCTTTTCTGAGGACACCATTGCAACGTTTTCTATGCACAAAATAACAAAAGTCTAATAATATAGAGATCTCTATTCCAGTAAATTACCAGCCAGTGCGAGCAGAAGGTTATAAAGTGTATCCAATTAAAAGTAGGGGGATGATCATGATATGGCTGAATGGAAAGTTAACACTCACCACTGCTTATAATAAATACAGACCTCATCTTTGGGTTTGCCAGCTCGGTATGACAAAAATAATAACACTTAACTTTTCCTCCTGTTCTGATGTCAGAGATCCAGAGTTTCACTAAGCGAAATGCTGCTTTATTTATAATTCAGTGCTCCCATTGGGACGAGTGTTGAATTCATTTTGTAATTGATTCCTCAAACTTTGAGCTTTAGAGTTGGAAGTGAGGTGCTGGTTTAACTTCTCACAAAAATAGCATGTCTGAGACTGTGGGGGGGGGATTTCTTGAGAAATGATGAGAACTTTGTTTTCTTCTGACTGTGTGTGTGTGTGTGTGTGTGTGTGTGTGTGTGTGTGTGTGTGTGTGTGTGTGTGTGTGTGTGTGTGTGTGTTTTGTGTATTTGTCTCCAATCTGTGGCCAAGCTGGAGCACACAGGCTGTGTGTTTGTGTGTGTGTTTTGTGTGTGCATATGTGTGTACTCTTTTTGCTCTCCTGCTGACAGTGTGTGGGTGATGGATGGCAGTTGTGTGTACCGCCTGTTATGTCACATAGACACACACACACACACACACACACACACACACACACACACACACACACACACACACACACACACACACACACACACACACACACACACACACACTTTTGGCTAGCAGTTTGAATAGCTAGCTTTATTACATGGACATAACCAGGATGACAATGCTCTCTAATGGAGCATGACAAGGCTGCGTCTCTCTCTCCTTCTTCATATTCCCACTAATATGGACGCATCCGCCTCCAATCATGTTGGTTTGTTGCTAATGAGACATGCTTGTCCTGCTTTGCTTTAAACAAGGAAACATCTCAGCAGTCTTTATTAATACATCTTCTCCTCCCTCGGTTAAAGATGTAACCCAGATTGCTGTAAATACATCTAAAATGTTGTCAAATAATTAAAACCTACTATCTGCTGGATAACTGAAATATCATAAGAAATATTAAATAAATTCAGTCCAGTATTAAATCAAAACTTGCACAAAAGTATGTAGTCCTTGTATGCAGTAGTGTTGGCTGCAGATGTGATGGGAGAATGCACTGTGCATGTAGAGGGTTAAATATATACTGACCATAAGACCTGGTGATGCTTTTTGTCTATTTTCCCACCAAATAAGTGAACTACTAAGTGGTATTATCTTAATATTGAAATTGTGCAGTGTTCAGTTGAACGGTCTTGGTTCACTGGAACTGAGCTGGAGTACAGGAGCAACAGGCTGAAACTAGTTCCCCCTTAAATCAGGAATCTGTTTTGAACTCAATTCCGAATCAAATCATGGCACCTAGTAGCTGAATTTAATCTTGAGATTTCCCAAAATAATCCCACGGCTCCCTTTATGACCTCACAGTGTGTGGTGATCTCTGTGGAGGCTCATCTCATTGATTCAACTATCAACTATCCACTGGGCTGCTGTTGTAGAATCGAAGAGATTTCATTTGTCATCCAAGACGACTGATGGGTTCTACTGTTGTGTAGTCCAAAGCCTTTTAAACACAGTAATGCCACATGACAGTTGTATAGGTCACAGATGAACCGTTAAAGTCTAATGGAGGTAGGCTTGGGCAATATGACAAGATTATCGTCAACACGATATTGGTTGACCAATATTGAAGAGAAAGACATTCAATTATTCAACATGTGTGCAACATTTTGCACTATATTCAATCCCTCTCTTTACCTTTCCCTCTTTTTTCATTTTTTTCCGATGCTTCACTTTTCTTTTTGCAGTTTATCAAAAAATGTTGCTAGAATAGCCCAAGTCTAATGCTGTTTGTAATAACTAGGGCCGTATCAAATGTCATTATCTGAAATTGGAAGCTTTTCTTTTGAATTTTTGAAGAAATCACGTTTTATAATGTTATCACCTTAAAAGAATGGGGAAAATATTTTGGTTTATTGTTATTATATACAATTAGGGTGCTATTAGATTGCTGCTAGACTGCCCCAATAACACAGGTGCTTACGGAAGAGTTAAGTTACTTATCATGTTCTATCTTAAATGATCAACAACACTCCAGTGGATAATTTATAAGAAGTATCAGAGTCATGCATTTCCTTTGAAAAGAATCCTTTTTGATTAAACATTTTATTATTCTCTTCTGGTACGGAGATAATGCTTTCAGTAACACATAAAAAGGCAGAAGGAGGAGATACTAGATATGTGATGGGAATATTTCCTCATTTACTCTGTATCTTTTGAAAGCAATTTAAACCAGAGCACCGTTTTATGCATCGTCATTCCGTCGTTCGGTTGAGTGCGTGTGGCTTTAACGCTTTATCTGAGCATTTGTGAGCCTGTGGATGTTTACAACTTATCCTGATGTTTCTGCATGTTATTGTCATGTGTGTGCGTGTCTTGCTTTGTGCACGTCTAAGTGTGCCTTGTATATCATTTGATAGAGTGACTGGAAATAGAAGCTGACCTTAAAAATGTGATGGATGAGTGTGTTGAATGCAGAATACTAAAGCCGGCTGGTGTCAGGCACCGTGCCCCAGTTGGCTTATAGCTTAAGGTCACCAAGCAGTGACAGAAATGGGAATCGGGTGCAAAAAAAAAAAAAAAAAAGACAATTCATCTCACCGTGGCCCAAACCTCTGATCCCTCATCACAACTGTGTCTCGGGCTTCTTGTGAGTTTTTTTTTGCACAGCCAGACATGTCACGACAAATTAGGCAAACTCACTCGCCAGTAATTGGTTTCCTGGGAAAGGTTTTTAGGCTGACATTAAGAAAAGGGTGGCTTCCTTCTCTCGTTAATTGAGCCAGTGGTTAGAGTCCAAGCACATGGCAGAGATGTTCCTCCACAGAGTACAACGGCATTAAGAGGATCAGCGCCTAAAAGGTTCCTGCTTCACTTTGTCAGGTCATCCAGAACCTGTCCAGCCTGCCACCATGTTCTGTGAGCATTAGTATAAATCATCACGGAAGGAGATAAAAGGATAATGGGTTGAGGGAAAGCGACTTTACCTCTTGATGCCATTGCAGCCAATTTGCTCGGAACGATGTGAAGCAGTGGTGTCATGGCAAATGGGTCTGCTGGGTGTGCTTACCAATGTTTGATGCCACGACCGTCCAACGGCGAATCAAGTTGTTGGCAAGGGAAAAGGAAAAGAGGATGCTCGCACTAATGTGTTTGCACATGTTTGTCCATTATGAATTCATTATGGGGAGCAAGTTCACAGATATTGACTCACTAAATACAATTCTAATCATAAAATGATTTACTGAAGGCAGGTCTCAAATGGCTCCTGTGAGCGTCTATCTCTGCGTCTGTAAATGTGTAGAGATGTGGGTGTGCATTAGCACATCAGTGCGTGAATGTCTAATTTAGAATCACAATGTGCTGGTGTGTATTTGTTTTCTCTCATCTCTGCAGAGGAAATATATATTCCTGAGCATACCAGGATCTTTTTTGATTAGAAATCTTCTCCTAGACAGTGGTGATGTGAAGCTATATTTCCCTCTCTCACATTTAAATAGCGTGGTGCATATTATAGATCATAATCCACACCACCTCATGAGTGTGCAGCTGTGTGTGTGTGTGTGTGTGAGGAATCAAAAGTGGAGGCACAGAGGGAGAACATTTTGTTCTGAAAAGTTTCTCTTCCAAAGAATTACCGTGACGCATATCTCATCACTCACCTTAAAGGGACAAAGTCGTTTTCTGACGATCTCAGGGTAAAATTTGTAACGCCTGAATAAAAAGTAAGGTTAATTAATTCAGTTATAGCGGAATATATATTGCTCATCTTCAGGTCCATACCTGTATTTTGGGTAGTTTGGAATATGTACATGCTTTAATGTTTAAAAAGACATCATTTTTCTCATTCTGTCTGTCTGAATATACCTGTGTGACCTTTTCTGGCCCAAACAATGAAGTGATTAAGCAAGACAATAATTAACAGATTAATTGATAATAATAATTTTGAGAGATTTTAGAGAGTTATACTGTAACAACACTGAGCATTTAATTGTAAATATAGGCCATTTAAAGCAGTTTTTTCTCAAAAGGACAGTTCCCATTTGTCAGTGTATGTTGATGGGAAACCAGTGAGGGATCATATCTGTTTACTACTTTTTGTCCATTGTCATTGTTCACAGCTTCATACTGGTGCAGGCCATTTGGGTACATACATAATTATTCTTTCGGGGGGTACAAATTGTTTGGGAACAAAGATTTGCAAGGAAGACTAATGTAATATGCTTGAAGACAGCCTTTTTTGGAAAGTGTGCGTGTGTGAACGGTTGTGGGTGTTAATTTAGGTGTTACTCTGCAGATGATACAATAACAGATTGTGAAAAGATGAAAAAAGCAGAACCTTGACGGTGATGTCTATTGTCTGTAGTTCCATTAAATACCCCTTCCTCCCTCCTTCATTGCCACTTTATTTACAACAGAACTCAATTTTCTGACATCATCATACTCAACTTGTGGGAAGCGGTAAAGCCGCAGTCATCCTTGAGCTCATCAGTGTAAAATAGGCATTGACCACATTCATCATGACACCATCTCATTTCCTGCCAGTGGAGTGGTGGAAAGTGGTCGTATCAAACACTCCTCGGCGGAGCGAGAGCATTCGGCGGGCATGGGCCTTTTGAAATGCCGCCGTTAATGCCGTTTGATAAGCAGACAGAGAGGGGAAAGAAACAGACAGATGAAGGATTGTTGGGTGGTTAAGTCCTCAGATTCAGAGGATGGCTGGTAAGACACGGTGCTTGTCAGGGAATTAAAGGCTCTCATTTTCTTCTGGGTGTTCTGGACTGTGCCGTGAATGGTAATCGCAGGTAGAAATGCGAGCTGCGGGTCTGGAGATATGCGCATCAGCCTGGGTGAAACATGAACGCTTAGGGCATCATGAAATAAATATGAGTGTGAGAGAGAATGAAATCACTCCTCCCACCCAGAGGATTGTTTTAAAAGTCTGATGCTGCTCTGTAGGAAAACCATCATCTCATAGAGTGACCACGGCCTGTCTATAACATTTTAATTTGGCTTTTCACTGAATAGATTAACCTTAAACCTCTCAGTAGGAAATGACTTTAGGCTGCACAAAGACTGTGTGTGTGTGTAATTCTGCTCCCTATTGTTGAGTGGGAATACTGAGAGGTGGCATTATTATTATTAAACCGTGGTGCACGCAGGGTCAACTCATTTACTCGGGTTATTTTGAGCTGATAGGCTGCAGCACGATTGGCCAAGCGTGGGGTTACCGCTATAGATGTAGCCATATCTTTGACAGCCCTATTTTGTTTTGAAAGGCGTGATGCTGTTATCACCACCATATCTTCTCCGATGATGATGATGACATTTACGTGGATGAGAGTGGCGGTGGCACTCGAGACGGAATATATTTTGTTTTTGATGGATCCTGAAAGAGGTCTGTCTCCAGTGGAGCCCACAAGCATTTATGTGAATTTGATTGGTAAAAAATCATAATGCTGTCTCTGTTCACTTTATTTAATATGGAACAACCGCTCTCCACCATATCGGTCACAGCTTTAAAGATGTGTAAGCAGCATATTTTATCCAGGATGACACCATTTTTATTGCTATTGGTGATTGAGGGTAAAGTTCTGACTTTCAGCTCTAAGTGTTCAAAGGTGTACATCCATTATGGGTGAACATTGTGGGGCTTGTAGTCATTTGTAACATATTCTCTCCAGGTTTTGAATGTTGAGACGGGATTGCATCATTGCGCTTAAACTAGCGCTGAACAATGAATCAGATTTGTATCAAAATTATAACATGGCCTACAGAAACGTTCAAATCTCAGGAGGTGCAAAATTTGTTAAACGCGATATTTGTGTCAAAATAATATTTTTAATTAAATATTGTCCTGCTGCAGAGTTGTCTTGGCCTACATCATATTCTACAACCCCAAGAAAACATCCTAAATCATTTTAGCCTGTGCCTCTTTCACTCTCGCCACCATGGACCCATTTTTGTCTTTTTTAGAAAAGTAAGGGGATCTTTAGGGGTATAGAGCAGCTCAACAGTATATGCCACATTGAACTGCTGTGCATCATCTGAAATCTTTGCTCCCCATGATTTAAATTGAGATGCAGCTCAGCACTCTGTGTCAAAGTTTTTCTTTATTTGTCATAAATCTTTAATAAACATCGTGTTTTGGTTTGGCGCCCATTCGAATGATGAGCAGCTGAAAGAGCTGGTGTGGCAAACAGTATAACACTTTCTTTTGTTTTTCAGTCAAAGTTGAGGGTAAAAGCAAGTATCGCAGTCAGACTAAAGTCACGAATATCACCTGGTAAACAAAAACATAATGCTAGCTGATGCTAGCGCTTCACATAAGCCAAGGACAAAATCTGCCTACAAGCACCTCTGAAACTCAGGCATCCATCGGAGACTCCAGGAATTCACTGCTCCCGGGTCAACAAATACTTCGGTACATAAACTCTCGTAAAACGGCAACTTGTTGTATTTACCCTTCAGGTTTTTGTTTGGATTAAACAAATGAGATAGAAAGCGCAGTATGTTGAAACTGACCATGAACTCACCATGTCTAACAGGATGGTTTTGCATGTCGTAAATCTTGCCTAAAGTCAAAAGGTGTTGACATGAGTGCCCATATAATTCAATTAAAACAAGAGCACTAAATCAATGCAAAGGGAACAATGAGTTTTAAAACTGCTGACCCCAAAGTTGGGAAAGGACAAGATAAGCTTTACCTACTTGAAAGGGTTTAATTTCAGACGGATTATAATAACATTTTTCAAACCTTCATCAGTCAAAGTCCTCAGTTAGTTTCTTTGTCTATATTTGGAAGTATCAAATCGAATGGTCTCATGCAGTTGACTATGCTGTTAGTCATTTTGTGTGAAGAGTTCTCTTAATCAATGTCAAAATGAAATATGTCTCCTGTTCTGCATTTGGCTTTTTGTTATCAGGGCTACTTTTGAGTCTGTATTCTGGACTGGACTTTTGAATTTCTCATGCTGTTACGTTGCATCTCATTGGAAAGTTAGAGCCCTGTATCAGAATGACGATGTTTTGAATCACAGGAGTCTGTAGAACATTTTGCAGAAAGTTTGCAGAGCTCACAATGGCTGGCTATAAATCCATAAAACAGATGCTCACAGGATGCTCATAAACATTGAGTTGAGGTGGGAATGTACCGGATAATGGTGCACACCTGCCTGTGTGTTTCATCTCTCCATGTATAATATCAGCACCTAGAAAAACGGCATTAGACCCTCAATAGGTTTATGATAAGCCAGGAAGTCATTGTGAGGTAATTATCCACCATCCTAATAGATTTGTGGTTTACTCTCATTTCTCTTCCCTCTACAACGCTGAATGATGGCTGCGGCTGAGAAGCCAGAACGCCGTGGTGTCGAGAAAACACATGAGCTCAAATGTTGATCTGACAGGCATTTCCCATAACTGATGTGTGTGTTTGTATGTGAATGTTTGGTGTGTAGGCGGTTGGTCTAAGTATGCGCGTGTGTGAGCACGTCTCTCTGCAAGCACACCATCACTGTGGTTGGCTGTGTTGAACTAAGTGGGATCCGTTTCAGTGTTGACGGTAAAGCAGGGTTTCATGTAGCAACTCTAAATTGCTGCCAGTCCATCCATGAAACTGGTAGCAAACAGTAGACGTGGTGTGATGATAAACATGAATAATAAACAGCGTTTGTTTCTTTCGCAGAGGCAGTGTTGAGAAAAACAGCGTCTACAGTGATTTGTTTGTGGGGAAGGACGGACCTGTGGAGGTCGTATCGGCAGGAGATCTGTTGCTGAATTGCTTCAATCTGAGTAAACTGAAGGAAAGCTCCATATTCTGTTAGCTAAGGGGAGACATAGAGGCAAAGTTAAGGTGTTAACTAGCATCCAAGCCCCTAAATGCAACACATTAAACATACAGTACTGCAGTTCTTAATAGATTTATTTCATCTTTGTTGATCATCAAGGATTGCTCCAGAGTCTTTCTTTAGAGAAGCAGCAGGCAACAGTGCAGCAATCACATAATAACTTATGTCACACTTAGTTATTGAATACACAATGTTGGCCAAGTGAAAGCAGTTATAGTGCTTTCAGCTGCGACTGTAATAGAAGTAAAATAGTTTATCTCTCTATCTCTCCTCATTAGCGCAAAATCTCCAGGCTACCACACGGATGATTATTGTTTTGTTTTGGAAGATTGTGATCTCTGAAGCACTTTGCAAGAGTCATTAAAGTACCATTTCCTTTAGCGGGATCCCTTTTCAAGTCATTCTGAATGAGTGTTTAATATTTGTTGTCAGAGAATGAAGTGTTTGTTTTGGTGTTGAGGAAGGTTGGGAATTCTCCTTTTTGCCGGAAATGGTAGCAGCTTTTCCTCAACAGGAGCAATTTATTAAAGTCTGACAAGGCAGCACACAGCAGCATCAAATCACACAGAACGCTGTTTGCTCTGCGCTCGCATGAGTTAAGAGAATAAACACTAAATACTAGGTAATTTAAGACAAATTATTTAAAAAATGTAACTATTTAAGACAATTTCTGAGCATGACAAATAAAAAGTTGAGAAATACGTAAATCACAATTTAGAAGCATAAAGAATAGAAGAATGTTCGTGTTTTGCAGTACTTCATGGGTACTACAAATGCAGGTGGGTGTTGAACCTGCAGGCAGTTAACAGTGCAGGGTGGATGAACTGTTGGTGCTCTTATTACTTAACACTCAAATTGACCAATGTGCCAATATCTGCAAGATGAGTAATCTTTGCAACAGGAAGGTAAAGAATCATCAACCAACATCATTATTCCAACAGAAAGAGATCCATGCTGTATAACAAGTGGACTTATTACACTGCTGGTCAAAAGCAGGCCATGTTTGCTTTGGTTGTGTAATGCATTTAACCGTCCATAGATGGGTATACACAACTTCTCACTTCTTTTGTGGTTCAGCTTGTTGCCACTAGAGCTCACTCTTAAGCAGAACAATACACATGGTGAGTGTTATCTCATTCTTTCCCCAGTCTCTAAAACAGCACTACACCCTGTTTCCTTAACATATCTGCTTACACATGGAGAAGCGTTTATAATTTTGGGAACATGATGCCCCCGACTATATTTAGATCCATCTAATAGCTCTCTTGCTACTTAATGTAGCTATTACGTTTAGTGCTTTGTAACCCTTTAATGCCCGGTGTTGACTGCATTCTTTTCCTGCCCAAGCAGAAAAATTTGTATTATTTCTGTAACGTTTCCTGAAAAGTTGAAACTGCCCAAAAGTATTTTTTGTTTTCCCTGACGTCTGTACAAAGCTAGTCCAAAACGCCGGAGTCACGCCCCTGCAAATGACGTGCTAAGCTTCTTAAGTATGACTCTTTGCATTCGCACTTGAAGCATAGAAAATCTTTGCATCCTCGATCCAGTCATGCTGATGATTGTGCTCTAAAACAATGAATATAATATAAGTATTAGAATGCTATAGTGATACATTCCAGGACACTCTGTTTGTCTGTGTGTACAGGTGTGTGTTTGTGAATTCTGGGGGGCAGTCTTTGGAGTCTGATGGGAAAACCTCGGGAAACAGAACAAAGACAAGAAAGCCCAGACACTTCTGAGCCAGGAAGAGTCCCTCTGTCACGAAAGCAATATGACAAGTGTTCACTTGAGCTGTCACAAGACCCTTGAAAACGATCCCTTGTTACAATGCGGTGGCAAGTTCATGCAACAAAAAAAGACAGGTGAATTGACGGGACGGTGGATAGAGAATGAGTTGAAAGCAGTTTACAGAGAGTTGGAGAACACCCTCGGGGGAGAGTGTGGGCAGTGGGTAGCAGGAGAGGAAGAGGGTGAGAGATAGACTTAGAGAGGAGTAATAATGATGAATGAGAGCAAGTGGGAGGGAGCTGTCAAACCAGGGAGAAAGTGATCAAGTAGGTGTGTGGCTCCGAGGGAGGCATGGGAATGAAGGGACAAGGTTGGTGAGGAAAAAAACCCTTAGAAGGGACTGTTTTAATAACTTCAACTTACCACAGGTCAATTGAGACGAGATCTCCCCAAACACACAGGTGCCTTAATAAAAGCCTCGCACATCACATTCAATAACTCACCATGAAAGAAAAAGCAATGAAAGCCACTGAGGCTGTGATGGACATATGAACCCACATATGGATCCACCCGCCTCTCTGAGGGCCGCTGTTACAGTCGTCAAGAGGAGCAAAAAAAAGAAATCGATAGAAAGCAATGGCAAAGCAACTTTATTAGTTCTTATTAGACCGGGTTAATGAATCCCACCGCACTTACAAAACGCAAGGACATGGGGCTTTGCATGGATTTTGTTACCCCCCCCTTCAACCTTTCCACCTCTACACCTGAGTGTTTCTTCATTTCATCATTCACGGTGACTACCACAGCCGTCACCATCCTCTATCGCTCCCGGTGGAGTAAAGCTCCGTGTCGGACGTAGGCTATTTTATTATTATTCTACTATGAGCTGCTTGCGTACACGGAGACTTATCATGGTAACCACAAGCACCGAGCGTTAATAGGCTGTCAATCACATGATGCAAATATTCATGCAGGGATTCAATGTGTTCATCCCGACTATTTCTAAAGGGAAAAACTGAAACAGAAATACAAACAGAAGAGGCAGCAAATACAGGAATGTTCTAGAAAACGAACTCTCTGTCGTACCTGTTGCTCTTGTTTACATGCCACACGGCGTTCCTCGGGGAATTAATTACTCAGGGGTGAGGACGGTGTTTAAATGATCAACATTCACAAGCTCCCCTTGCTGTTTCGGTCTGGTGACTTCTGGGTAATGTGGTGCAACACGGAAACAGACCTTGCCCCATGGGAGGGTTGGTGTCAAGTTCAAACATGCAAAGAGAGACGCGTCACAGACACAATTACCCTCCCTCGTAAAAGAAAAACTCCCACGTAATGACTATTTCATCAGCTCACCTTTTAATTAAAGATGAGAAGCCTTGACTTTACTTCCGCCAGGACTCAGTATCACCTTGAAATCTGTTCAGCAGGCCAGATCGTGATGAGTCCTGCTGGCAGGATCAGTCCTCGTGTTTCAAAAAATGTGGTTTCAGATTTGTTTCTCAGAGTCACAGTTGGGGGATAACACATTAATAACTGATTTTCTTGGAAATTAAGTGAGAAATGGCCTCATGTTTAGGCCACAGTGGTGCTGTCACAGTCATCCTTCTGGGTAATATATGTTACAATTAACATTAAAAGCATTCCCACAGTGTATGAGGCACACTGGATGAGATTTTTAAAAATGAAATATCTTCTTTATCTATATTTATCAAGTAATTTATGATTTTTTTCAATGCCATCTTACAAAAAAAACTCGGTACCTCGCTGTAACTGACAGAAATGTTTAATGTACTTTGTGTTGTATCATTTTTTGATAGTAGTAATTATAGTGTGTCTTTTCAAATCAGTGCTGAGAGTTACAAGATGAAAAGAATAAAATACATCCCATCCTGTTTCATCCTGTCTGCCCTTGACAGTCAGCAGGAGGTTAGATGAATGCTTACAGGTTTGTACAAGGAGATGTTTCTAATTATATTGTGATGGTTAAAGGCATCACTTTACAGAAAAAGCAATATTCTTAACAAATTACTGCTAAGGATGAGAAATCAAAGTTGTAACTATGACAACACTTCTCCGAACAGCCAGTTTGAAGGGCATGATGAGTCCAGAGCTTTTTACATTCACTGACTAGTTAAGAGACGCACATGACGTTCTGAATATGTGTGCTATGTATTTTAATATATATTGACTTGCATTGGGAGGCTCACAGTGTGTCAGGATACTTTATACGGTTTGACTTAAATGCACCGTTAGTGCTAGATGTACAGAACTATAAACCCATAGTGGATCATTAAACAGAGAAATCATACAAAACCAAAGGTGTCGCAGGTAAGAGCCAAAAAAATTAAGCCTCAACAAAGTTATTTCATAATCCTGATGAACAGAAAATATTTTTACACGTATCAACGGGTGAAGTCAATGCATAGTGCCGTTGGGATTCAACCTGCTGGGTCAGGAACGGTTGTTTGGTCTGGATCCTTCTTAGGACCGCCACTGACTCTGGTTCGGCCTGGAAGTCCCAAGGTGAAGGTGAAAGGTAGCCCCACCCATCCCCCCACCCATCCCCTCACCCAGGGGATCTTGACTAGATCTTGCCAGTTCCTGGTGTCGTCTTTGCCCGTCTTAAAACATGAACCAGGTCATTTTGCATTAAAGTTCTTAATAAAATGAAGAAATACTTACTATTACTTTAAATTTTCAAGACTTTCATTCACAGAGGAGTTCATTTAATATTTATATTGTGATATTTAGGGACCTTCACACAATACCCTTCCCCTCCAGTGTGGACCAGACTTTTTTTGCCGTGTCTCGATGACCTTTATCGGGAAAAAAGTTTTTAACCGTATCACCCGGTCCTATTACCAATGTGTTTATGACTAAATTGTATAGAGCACAATATTGTTAACAAGAGCACAAAGCTCTTCAAGAATCTAGCTCACCTTTTAATGGTGGTAAACTGAATATCTTTTGGGTTGTGAACTTTGGTTGGACAAAGTAGGTAATTTAAATATGGCATGTTAAGCTTATTGCACTTTTTTGACTATTTCTTGACTTTATAGACCAAACATTTCAACGATTAATCATGAAAATAATCTGCAGGTTAACTGACGATGAAAATAATAGTTATTATAAGCCCTATACTGTTGATTGAACTTGCTAGATGAGCAACTTAGAGGTATTTTTTTTGGTAATTAAGTTTCAGGATGCAAAAAATAAATTTGATTTAGCTCATATCGATATACAAGGCATTTCAACCTTTGTTTTGCAGTCTAATGTCTTTACTACTTTAGCTTTTTTTGTGAGAGCCCTCGCCAGTGAGGAGGTGACCTAACCCATCTTACAATATTACATAATTACAGTGTTCCTCCTTGGTAAGGTAACTGCAAGGTTTAACTATACATAATGTGTTGTTGCTGTAATCATGTTGGATTTCTGTTACATTAGTAAGAGCTTAGATCACAAAACAGGCTTTAATCAAAGCATGGTGTTAATTAAAGCAACACATTCACTGACAACCTGTTGTTTATCTCACTTAAAGTGCTTTGCTTTGTACAATTCTAACAGAAACATACTTGTACACACACACACACACACACACACACACACACACACACACACACACACACACACACACACATACATACACATCTGATCCTCCATCATTATCATGATTGTAGATTGTAAAATGACAAAACCATCACACTGAACAACAGTTTGACCTCTCATGCATTCAACCACACTAATTGTCATACATTTCATAGGTGTCGGTCTCCCCGTATCCAGATGATGATAGTAAAGCTGGATTCCTGGAAGCTTCAGCAGACCCGGCTGTGTTGTTTTACATGATTGGTCGAGCAAAGTGGTTGTGAAATCAGTAAGCATGAGCTGTCTTCATTAGCAGGCTGCACTGCTACAATCTCACAACAGCTGACTAAATATAGTTTTTCATTATGCCATTATTATTTGCTTTAGTTGTACTCCACACACATACCGTGTATGCAGTGCGCACATATACACACACACAAACAAACACACAAACAAACACATAAAACCAGGTTTGAGCCATGTACATACACCGACAAAACAACTAATGACAGTAACCTACATTTTTGACAGGATCGGGACAGTAGTGAAAAATTCTAGTTCTTGGAAAAAAATCTGATCCAAGAAAATTGCAGCTGGTGATGTCTACTTAAATACAACCCTGTTGTATTACTATATCATGAATCCATGGACATAGGAGTGTACAGAAAGAAAACTGGGATCAAGGCAGAAATAAATATAACTTAAACAATATTCACAAAAAATCAAAAATAAATACAATTAGAATTTAACCAACAACATCGGTTTATGGAAAGGGATAAGAAAACACATATTAACATGTTTTTATCACAAACAAAAGGTCAGAATGGGTACTTATGAATGACATTAGCAATCAGAAACAATAGACTTTCCAGATTCTTTTAGTTTTTTTTAGGTGATCCATTTAAAGCATTCTTTTCTCAATTTGAAGATACATCATGACCTCTTTGATCCTCTGTTAATAAGGAGGCCAGGAAGCCTTCCTCCTACAGAGGATTATTCATCAAACTAACCGTTAATCAAATGTTAGAGTTTGTGTGTATAGTTCATTGTGAAAGTGTGGCCTGAACTGACATCTGCAAAGTGAGTGAAATTAGACTTTTTTCTTTGTGACTGTTGATATTATGCTAAATGTTACAAGTACACCCAAGTGTCAGAAGAATCAGATGGCATATGTGTGTGTGGGAGTCTGGTTCGTGTTTATTACTCTTAATCGTGTTTATGCCGTTGTCGGGAGAAAAAAGGGAGTGAAAAGGACAAGTGAAAGGTTGGGAAGGCATCATTACTCTTAACACATTGTTGTGTTATTAGTCTTTGTGATAGTTCGACCACCTACGGTTTATATTGTTCCATGTTTACCCACGAGTGGCGGAGTTAATAAAAGAGAACTGGCTGATCCACTGAAGTGAAGGCATGGCTGATCAAAGGAGTGTGGGAACTCTGTTGATTTAATGAAACCAGTGGCCGGTCAAGTTAAACTACATTTGTTATTTTGTTTTTGTTTACCCCTGTTAAAGTATGCAGTCTAAAGGATTTGGGATTGAAAATATTATTTTACAGCCTAGAAAAATGACTATAAAGCAGATGTTGGCTATTAGGTTTATCTGGGCCTTTTGTAAATGTATTCCACTGGTGAATTGGAGACAAAGGTCTTGTATTCTTTTGCCTGTTTTTAAATTAACTGAGGAAATAAAATTAATTCACGAAACAGTTTGAATGATGTTGGAATTCTTCTCGCCATAAAGTACGGTAGTTTTACTGTATGTCATAGCTGCTGCAAAATGCGGTACCTGGTGCTGACAGACATCCTGAATGACCTTGCAGGGTTGATTTTATCAGAGGTGGGGTGATATTTCTGCCAGGTTGGATAGTCATGCTCCGTGTACTTTTACTCTAATAAGCAAGCTAGAAAGAATGTGATTGTTTTGTTGTCATTGGTCCATGGAGGTTTAAGCAACCCAAGAACCTGAAGTGGTCTGTAAAGGTGTTGATGTAGAGCTTTTTATTAGTTGCATTTAGACACAGAATGACTGCAACAAGCTCATTGGAACTATGGGGCGCCTTGTGCCAACCTGTTTATTTGTTATTGATCTTTATGATCTTATATTTTTACATTTCGTTTGCACACCCTGCTTCTTGCCAATGCTCCTGGCACTGACCACAATAACAGTAAGGTAATGCAGGTAGTGTTTGGATACGACCCAAAAACGTCCTGCTGGCCATCCACTGAACTCTTAAGCTGCTAAATAGCCCTCAGCACTCCCATAATCTAAATTTGTACAGGTGGCTTTGGAAAAAAATGTTTTAAGTGTATTTGATTTGTGATTAATGGGCTTAAAGCAAACATACACCATTGTGTTTGTTTGTCTCGTTTAAAGTCCCATCAGTTTCTGTGTTTATTTTACATAACTTGGCATTTTATTTGTTCTCTTTTTGGCATTGGCAACAATACTAGAGAGTTAGGAACAGATTAAACCCTTACTTGAGGTTAATACCACATTAAATTAAGAATTATTGTTTACTAGAAGATGTCTTGTAACATGAGATAGGCTGATGAACTGGCAACCTGCCCGTGGTGAAACCAGTGCATGCTGGTACTGGCTCTGACCGCCCTGCGACCCCGTTTAAGTGGGCGCAGAAAAATAAATTGATGGTCTGAACCATATGCCCTTTTATTAGTTTGCAATCGTGCCTTGCAAAAGAAGGTGCACATTTCATGTGAGTGCAGAATTGGTCAGAATTGTATCACACATAGACTAACAACATTTTTCTCTTCTGGGTTGAAAATAAAAGATCAACACTGAAAATGTGAGTGTGCTAGAACTTTCTGTTTAGAATACCCTCTAGTTTTTAATTTGAACTTTAGGTAAAAGTTTTGTGTTTTGACCAGTTCTCTTTTAGAGTATCTTTTCAATGTTCTACTCAATGAAAATGGAGACTGTCTGCAAACAAATGTATGTTTGAATAGAGTATATTTTTTCTGTCTCCACAGCTCGTCTGCCTCCTGACTTCGTTCTTAGCGTTCATTGTCATCAAGGTGGTGCTGTCAAACCAAAAGTCGCGGTATTCTGCATCAACTGACTGAATCAAACAAAAGAGAACGTGGGTGAGGATCGCAGTACATCCAAGCTTTTCAAAAGGTTCGTAATCATCCTTGGCTGTGAATTTCACTTTAATGTCATTAGAGTTTACAAAGAAGCTGAATGCCGAAGTGTAGAAGAATGGTGTGTCCTTGGTGTTGCCTGACAACCGGAGCTGTTTTGTACTAATTGAATTGCTATTCTGGAGGCTCTCAGCCTCCATGGCTCACTCAACCAAAGGCCAATAGGCTTGCAGGTGTGACAGCCAAAACCTCTAGACGTACAATTTTGTTTGAATTTGCACTTGTCGAATTTTTTGTCTTTTCAATGCCACATAGGGTGCATGTATAATTTAGTTTTTAAAGAGTATATTAATGGCTATAGTTTAAAAAACGGTGAGTATTCCAAAATATGAAAAGAAATACATGATACATGGAGATAATATGCAGATAAGTTCATCACTGGCAAATGTAAGTAAAATAATTGAAACAAACTTAAAGACTCTACACAGCAAAAGCATGTAATGTTGGTTTACGCCATTTTCTCACTTGTACATGACTGTTTAAGTAAACAGAAAATATAATCCAGCTGAATCACTACGTTAGATGAGCTGCAGCGATGCAGAAATTACTTTTAACATGGAGAAGAATGGATGAAGAGACATTTAGAAAATCAATTTTATGTCACTTTCGGTTTAACTGTTTAAGTAAGCCATTTTCTAATTAGCTGAGTTACCATAATTAAGAACCATGTAGTTTGGCCTCTAAAATACCTCAAGACTTTAGAGGATTGTTGTTTCTTTCAGCTGAAGCTTGAGAATCCCTACTTTCATTGGGCGTAGCCTTTCGTGCAACGCAAGTTATGCAAATCCACATGGCAGTCCTCACAGCCACAATTTAACCAGCAGAATTGGATTGAAATGGAGTGTTAAGACAATATTAAGAGTGTTGAATTTCCCCCCAACAAATAAATAATCCGACCAATAATCCGCCTCTCGCATACATTTAAGTCTTTATGTCGTGCAACATTGCAGTATTGTGTTTTTCCATGTTGTACACAGGTAATGTAGCATCTGAAAGATTAATACATGCATTTTTACATAAACATGGGCACCAGCATGTTTTACAGCCATTGTTTGTGGCTTCCCCATTGTCATATGTCCTTGTGACCTCTCTCTGACTGCAGGGATGTGGGATGTTTGGCAAGCACACAATAATCAGCAGTGGCAATGGCACCTTTGATAAAGACTTGAAAATATCATACTTCATCCTGGCATTGGTAGCAAAACTGTTGAAATTCATCTGAGGTGTTGCTGAGTGTGGCAACGATGCATTCTGTGTCTTTTGAATGAACCAGAGAAAAGGGTGTGTGTAGTTTGGGGATGAGACGTATTGTATTCCTCTCTCCAGGGGGAATCTCACCTTGCCTGCTTGCAAACTTCTAAACCCAGCTAGAATCCGTGGCGTCACATGGATTTGTTTCCATGGCATTCGATTGCCCCATGTGGGTATGTTTCCATGGTTTTTTGAATTCCCTGCGAGAGTCTGCCCCCGTTGATCTCCACCAGTGTATCTTAACGTGCCTCCACTGTGTTTAGTGGTATCACATGGATACTTAAGAAGAATATATAAGAAGAATATATTTCTGGGAATATTAGATTTCATTTCACCTTATTTTTCATTTTTATTTCATCATATAGCAAGTTGTGAAATGATTGGCTGAAATATGAGAATTTGTTGCTTTTCTCTGTTTTCTCTGTCATTGTAGATTTAGTAAAATATCATATCAACAATTGACATCATCATCTTCGGAACATTGTGAAAACGTATATTTCCTGACATTTTGTAGACTACCCTATTAACTGATTAATTAATTTAGTTTAACATATTAATTGACAGGGAAAATAATCATTACTGTAATTGCAGCCTTCCATCACATTTAACATACATTATTTAGTGTGCATGACACATTTCCACTACATGTTCTGTGAGAACAAATACCTGTTTATGTGTAGGAAATGACACATGAAGGTGTTTTTACGCGTACACATCTGGTCTTGGACTTGCCAGATGGGGAATGAAGGTGTCTGATATGTTGCATCTAGTTTATTATTTAATTAACAGCAATATTTCTACTATAAAACATCTTAATGTTGGTGAAGAAGCATCCTTTGTTGGCAAATATTTAAAGATAATACAAAAAGGCTTCCGGACAGATTTGAAAATCATATCTTACTGGAATTTATCCCCAGCTTCCTATGCTGAGGCTGTAAGGCAAACAACTCAAATTTAAATATATTAACTGTGTGACCTCACGTAGGGAAAGTTGTACTCCATGTCACTATGTGCAAATCTCTTTGTCCACACGTGTTAATGTGCCCGGATGTATAGTCGATGTATAGTCGCCGTCTTTTTACATTACATAACCCTGAATGTAACCTCAACCAAACCAACTACTCTGGAGCTCTTTTTTGCTGCTGAATATGCTGCGAACCTCCGCCCTTGGGTCCAGGTTTGTTCCCTCTCATGTTTTATTTATAAGTTGTTAGCCTGTTTGTATTGTTTTTTTTCCTTGCTGGTTCCCCATGCGTCTGTGGAGAACACAAAGCACTCCCTACGCAACAAACCTCAAAGAAAACAATGGAATTTTAAAGTTGGTATCATCCATGTTGTTGATTACAGAAATATATTGCACCTTTTGATGTGATTTTTGTATTCAGGTGTGTTGAGTTGCACCCATCCAGGTTGAGTCAGAGCCAGTGGAATTGATGAGAATGACGTCAATCATGATCTGAGATTAGCTCAAGAAGGAGAGATAACATTAAGTTAAAATACATAAAATGTGTTTAGATTTTAAAGCTACTGAGATGTTGTTCAGGAATGTTGATGTTGCTAAAGATGCAGATCCATGAAGACAGGAGATGCATCTGCAGATCAAGATGTTGATAGAGGAGGTAAAGACTTTCCCGTTTTTCAGTCTGAAAGGCAGACAGACGGATCACATCAGTGTGGTATTTAAAGATCAGAGTCCAACAACAGATTTTTTTTTCCTGAATGAGAGAAGCTTTTAGAGTCGGCTAAATTGAATTCAGTTGAAAGCGGTCAGAAAATGTAATAAAGGGAGTGAGAGAAAGATAGCAGGGAATCACCTGCAGAGGAAATGTGAAATCATACATCCTCCACACTGAACTTTAATAGCAACACATATTTTCCTGGTGTAGATTCAGAGAAACACTAGGATTCAACACGGTTTTCTTCACAACTTTGCCACATATGTCAAAGTTGTAATTGCATTGCAGGGACTTCTCACTGCTTTAGAAGTTGACAGTGTGTGGAAAGTTACAGATTTCACTTTTCTGACATTTTGAAATGGTCCTGTATAAGGCACTAGCTTCGCTATAACATGCTACAAAAAAAGACAGAAAAATAAATTCACTTGTTTTTTAAGGATCATGTTACATTTATTTACCCCTAGTACACACAGTTGGTGCATGTACTTCACTTATTCTAGGTCATTTTAAACAGATTTAGAACTGATAAAACTGTAAGCAGAAAAATGTAATTGAAGTGTATTCCAATATTATGTTAAATATTACTGTAATTATCCATGTATCATCATTATTAATCATTAGTTTGAAATGTTTTGAAGAAAGCATCACATAATTGATAATGTATTAAAATATGATTACAATTAATTGTTGTTAAACAATTAGTCAATTGAAGGAAAAGTACTTTTGCTGATTTATTAATTTATCAATAGCAAAAATGCCAAAAAAAGTCTTAGGTTCTTAAAAGTGAAGATTTACTACTTTTAGCACTAAAAACTAAATATTTCAAGAAAATGATGTGTACCTCAAAAAGTTGCATAATATAGTCATACAGAAAAAATAAAGCCCACAACAAAACAAACAGAAAAAATAAGAATATATACTACATGCACAAAGATATACAGCCATATACACTTACAATTTAATGATACCCGCATTATTAAATCAATGTGTTCGTCAGTAACTGTAAAAAAAGAACAGTCATCAGTTACTTGAATCTCAAACCTGTTGCCAGTGCAAACACATAAATTCACAGTTTAAGCAGACTTGATGAATTTATGAATGAATTCCACTGAACCCACTGGTTTGGATCCGACCTCCACTGGGTCTGTTCTGGTGTCTGGGTGTTAACATCCAGCCTCTCTGAGCCAGCGTGTGACAGCAGAGTGACAGCAGAAGCTTATTGGTCCAACTGATGTGTCAGCGCGGCGCCAGGCTCAGCTGAGAAGTGGCAGCCAGGTAGCAGCTTCAGCCAGCCTCTTATACCCGCACCGCTGGACCGATAATGGGAAACCACCACACCCCGAGTCAAATGCAGTTCAGTGAGGCTGAATAAATCTGCAGAGCTGTTGTGTTTGAGATCGTCTCATGAGCTCCAGACGAACATATTAGGCCCGATAGTGGCGCGGTCGAGGGGGTTAGGAAATGATGTGCTCAGCTGCTGATGGCGTACAGAGGTGTTAAATGCACCTCGGGGATCTTGAGTTCAGAACTTTTATGTTTTAGAAAAGTTTGCTCTGTTCAGAAAAGTCCTGCTTTACATTCTGGATGCGTCTACGTTGCACACTGGGACTAAGGAATAGACACAGTAAATGTATAATATATACTTAACCTCAGTAAAAAACAAAAACAATCCACGGTACAAAATAGGGAATAGTCAGAATACATTGACATTTCTTGACAGTGCGCACATTGCCAGTCACCTCACAGAAAAGTATGTGAGAAAGTGTATGGCAGGTCTATATAGAAAAGCACAGGGGGTTGGATGAGTTATCTACACGGCTGGATTACCAATAAAGCAAAGCTACAACTGTCCCAAGACCAGAGACCCCAACAGCTTTTTGGCAATTTTTTATTTTATTAAATCTCCAGCATCATTACCTAAACATGTTGCCCTGTTCTATAAAGGGTCACTGATGTAAAAATCTATTTAACACCTTTATCATTTATAGTATGATTTCAATTTATGTTGTGCTCACAGGGTTACCACCTTCACAAGGGACCACAAACACAAATCACATGGCCAGTTAAGGTATTTCCAGCTAGGGACAGCAATCCTTTGGAATTGACATCCAGTATTTTTCTAATCAGGCATCTGACAAATAGGATCAATTATTTAATTTTATTACTTTTGTTGTTTTTGAGATGATAAATATGATTGCATGAAATATTGAACTATTAAGTTTATGAAATGTATTCTGTCATATTTATCAGGAATTAAGAAAATAATGTATCAAATAATTGATATTCGTTAGATAATTGACTTATCAATATCAATCGTTAGGTGCAGCCCTATTCCCCAATTCTCGGTACCAAATTGGATACCATGGTGAAAAACAAAACAAAACTAAACTAAACACCTTTTCTCGCCAAAATCTAAATTTTACAAGATGACAAGTTGAACACATCATGATAATGTTAGATTTTTTTCTGCAATTTTTACAGGATAGAGCTCGAATGCATCATAATGAGAGCCATTGCAACCTCCATTAACAACTCTTAGCTATGTCATTTGGCCAAGCAGGACTGTGCTGCCCACTAGCTGCTAACAGCTAATGCTAACTAGCTCTGCTCCAGCTGATTTCAACGCTGATTTGTGGTTAACAATGTCGCATTATCAGGGAAAAAAATAGGGTGAATCCACTGGGCGTCTAGTCTTTTGGGATTTAAACAAGTCTGTCTGACGTATCTTCAGTACAAGTGGTACTGTTGAAGAACGAGTGCATCAACTTGGTACCAAAGTATTGGTTCTAATAAAGGAGTACATGAGGGTATTTGGGTATTTAATGATATTGCCCTGATTTCTGCTCTCTCTGCTGTGTGTCCTGTACTGAAGGGGAACTATTCTGACATCCATGCCTGTCGTCTGCTGTTTGTTGCTGAGCAGCAGCTGGAAGTTAAGCCTGGCTCAAGGACATCTCTGACTCTTCGCAGAAGATTTGAACAGAGATTGCTTTACAAGCCTGCTTCTCCAACCTTCCTACGTAACCTTTGACCCCTAAACTCTGAAATAATGAATCACGCGGCAGAAAGCTCTTTCAAAGTCCTGCAAAGTATTTTTTTAAAGTCTCCTTTTATACCAGAACATAACAGAATATCTGATCTTCTGGGTCAATTCAGACAAAAGTACACCTATTTTAAGATGTGCAGTTGAGCTTAACTTAAAAAAAAGAAAGAAATCTTGTATGTCTGATGTGTCCCAGATTGACTCTACCTTAGCCTTGATGTTTCTTGAGTCTGGTAACAATCTCTTTTTAAACTATTTGTTGTATAATCTCAGGAGACATGAGTTTGATAGACAATTTGTCCTTGAAGCCTGCACTGTTTTCCCCAATATGAAAGACTCATCTGAATGAATAGATTCACTTAGAAAACAATACATATTAATAGCTTTACAGGACCAACAACCAAATGCAAATCTTGGATGGATGTTTCCATAAAGGAGACAATAAATATTTTCTTCTATATTTCTTACTTCCTCCTGTTTTGCATTTCCTTGGACAAAACATCCAAAATAGATGACCCTTTTCTACTTCTTCTTTCTCCCACTGTATCCTCTTCATCTTCTGTTCCAGCCACCTCCATCAGACATGTTTATTTATAACAACGCCTCTTGTGCAAACAAGCTATTGGCGTGTTGAACGCTGAGTAGTTGAGGAGCAGGAGACATCAGATGCAGTAAAGCCTTAAAAAGCACAGTTTGTGGTAGCTCTTTAGATCCCACCCAACCTGGAAGGCTGGGATAATAAAGAACTGCCCAGCGGAGGCCTCTTGGGATGGGCTGTTGCCTGTGTGACTCATCCTCAGAGGCTGATCTCTTCCTGGTTCTTTCCATTAATAACCATCTGAGCCCATCTGAACTCCTATTTTTAATAGCTTCACACTATCTTAAATGCTGAGGCCCAGAGGCATGAGATTGAAAACTCCCTCTCTTTACAGTTTTATGTAAATCTGAAGTCAGTTTTGTATACACATACCATCGCTATAGAACTTGTGTCTCACTTTAAACTCAGGTTATAAAAAAAGCTAGATTTAATGCATCTATAACTACATTTTTGTTCTTCATAAAAAAACATAAGGTTCCCAGCAACAATAACTTGCATTTAGGGCAGACATATGGTCTGTAAAATGTTCATACAGTAGTACAAAAACTGATTCATAGTATGTGATGCACATGCAGTGCATAAGATGTGCATGTCATAAATATAAATTCAACATTCATGCAAACAATGCCAAAAGGCTACAGCAGTGTAACAACTTCTTACCTGCCCAAAACATGATTCACAAAATAAAATAGGACAAGATATGATTCATGGAGAACATTCAGTTCTGGAAAAAAAAAGCAGCAGAGTGAATCCCACTTGTTTACATGGTAAAGTGTAAACAAAAAGCCTCATTCAAGGTGCCATGAAATAGCTGTTTTTTTTTTCTGTATAATGTTTTGCTGCCAGTGTGAAACTGGGCGGAGAGCAGGAAAGATGGAGGATTCCCACATTCTGTGATGATGCTCATGGCGTCTATTTATGTCTCTGTGTGGGCTAATTTGTTGTTTCCTTGTGTGGGCAAATCTGTAGATGCTTTGATGAAATATTACCAGTGTTCAATACCATCCTACCCTCTAATATAATCTCTAGGTGTTTCATTATACAGAATGTAAGAAGTGCACAAAGAGCTT
The DNA here is from genome assembly GCF_027596085.1 of Anoplopoma fimbria. Taxonomy (NCBI): domain Eukaryota; kingdom Metazoa; phylum Chordata; class Actinopteri; order Perciformes; family Anoplopomatidae; genus Anoplopoma; species Anoplopoma fimbria. Next base: position 26,558,264 of record NC_072451.1, on the reverse strand, counting down.
TTTGGAAGGTTTGGAATTAGAAACTTGCTCAAAGTTGTCTGCAAATAAAAATCTATACTTTATTATTATTGTTGTTGTTGTTGTTATTATTATTATCAGCTTGGTATTGAACTTCCATGGCTCTTATGTTAATTTAAAGTTAGAAATATAGCAGCCACAGCTAATGCTAATGCTCTGAGTGTGGATACAGTAATGGGGGCCAATAAGATAAAGTTAAGAATATGGGCTCTATGTATATTTAACACATTAAGCCAGTGAGTTGTTTTGTATATTGCCATTATTGCAATCTTAAATGGCTTCACATTGTATTGTATCAATAAAATATTGAGAATCATGTTGGCATTCAACAGATACAACAGACTTAGCCATGGCTGGGCTAACAAACCTGATTGTCTCAGCCAAGGCGAACAACAAGAAGTGATATGACATTGGGCCAGGAAGTATGTGTCTCCCAGCTAGTGCTTTTATATGACACCAGATTACAAAGACGAAGGGGAAACGTAGTTCTGCTTGAGGCACAGTCATGAAATCATGTGACATTTACACAATGCTTGCTATCAATCTTTCGTTAAGACAAAATACATAAAGGTGGAAGGTGGTGTGTATTGTCAAGTAAATGGGCTTCTGGCATCCACTGAATATTTATAGAAAAACATATTTCTCCAAAGTCATGATTTTCAAAGGAGCTGCCCATGTGAGGGAGGAAGATGCCCAGAAGACCACTGGTGCAATTTATTTCCTTAAGGCGGCCTTGATTTTGAGCCTTGCATGATAAAGAGTTTGCTTTAATCTAGGAGATACAAATGAGGTGTCACTGAGGCTTTTCTATGTTTTACACTCATTTTAATGAGTTGTGAGAAACTAATAACTACAAAGTTTAATTTATGCAAGAGTTAGTTTGGGTTTCACCAAAATGCTTGGGGGTACAAAAAAACCAAATATTTTTAATTAAATAATAAATCAAGAGGTAGCGGAGTGAATGCATGTTTTCTTCATGAGATTGTTTGAAAACTAAAATGCTAAATTGAAGCATTGGGTGGGACCGGTCTTTCAGATTCAGGAAACGTTTTGCAGAACCTGTAGTTAATCAGAATTAGAAGCATCATCCTCATTGTAATGCACTTTCTGGCAGAAGAAGCCACTTATTCTACAACAATCTTGTGCATTAGCTTTTCGCTCACGTAATGACTGACAGTAAAAGGATTCCCCAGCTACACATTTCTCCATGTTTAAGTTACACTTCCGACTTAACATGCATTAACCAGCCTTCCTCGAGGTCACTGACAAGCTTGAGGCAAATGTACTAAGCATGACTTTGGAATAACAATTCCTCATTACAAAGTAGCCTAAGAAATAGCCAAAGTTCTTGTTTCTCCTTGTTCTGTAAACCATGCTGTAGTGTTTTGCACTAATTGAAGTAATAGACATTCAATCTGGACTTGAATCCTCTACCATTCCTGATTATGACTGTTCTTTAAGATCTGCTTCCTTTTCTTAATGGTTGTCTGTCACACTATTACCTCTAGAGTTAAGCTGCCCGACCCAAACAGGCCGTTGTGTTGTGTAAAGCTTGTGGCTGAGATCTGGTTCGGGTTTAATTATTTTCAGATGAGGGTTATTAAGACATTTCTTTCCAACTGTGGCAGTATTCTGCGTCCATGCATGTCGTGTTGCAAATAGAGCCCAGTGGAAAAAAAGGGAAAGAGAGAGCGTAGCATTGCCTGCATGATAAATGAATGGCCATTAATGGATGAAATAAAGCAAAAAATGTAGCTTCTGCGCTTGGGTTAAATTTGGGTTGTTCATTTGGCCGTATTAATCGTGTTGGGTCTCAAGGAGGCTTGTATGGATTGGGTTTATAGATCAGCTTTAAGTCCTCTTATTACTTTAACATTTCAATTAATTTCAATCAGTGAGAAAGGGGAAAAAACTTTACTTTGTTCAGTATCACTAAAGCCAACATGTACTGTAGCAGCAACAGACAGCTGTCAATTGCCCTTTATTATGCAGTGTTAATATGGGTGGTGTCATGTTTATCTTTGACCTTGTTGACAGTAAAATTTGGTGGTGGTTTTAATGCAGAAAATGTTTAGAAAAACCTGAGCTGGTGAAGGAAATGTGTCTCCCTTTACGGCCATTTTGGGAGTGTGTTTACACTGTCACTCTGGTCCCGGCGGTGCTTCTAGTGTTACTTCAAGGCAGGTAGAGAATTATTCTCCAGCTCCTTGTCAGGGAAATCCCAGCAGGATAACCAAGCCGATAAAATCCACTTCTGGAAAAACAGTGACTCCAGTATCTCAGCAACAACACCAGAGCACGGACCAAACCAGGCTGTGGGCTCACCGAAAACAAAACGGGTATTTTAGTTTCTGCCTCCACTTTATCCGTTGGCTTGGAGTGACTAATAATGCTAACAAGTTTTGGGAGTTTTCTCAAACTCCCAATGGAGACAGCAAGAACTCCCCCAGATCAACATGGAGAGGAGACACACTTTAAAGTCTAATGAGATCCCTTAAAGTTCTCTAATATTTCTGTCAATGCTGGCCAGGTAAAGAGGAGACAGAGCCTCTAATTGCTATTGATCCTTCAGTGAGCGCAGCCTTGTACAAATAGTTTTCTATAGGCATGGCTAAATTGTTCCTTGCTGAACGTGCCGGCAAAAATTAAACCGGCCTCTTGTGTGGCTCGGGTCTGCCACCTCCAAGGATGAACACAGATTCTCCTCCGGAGTTCATATGCAGCTCACTTCAACTTTTAATCTCATTTATTAGCTTTAATTCAAAAGTCAATAAGCAACACAGGTAGTTGCCCATTACTCTCCATTATCTCACCTGGCTGATGGACAGAGGGAAATATAGTGTTTGTCACTCTAATATCATTCTCATTACCTTCAGGGAAGTGTCAAGAAGAATAACAGGGGAGATGTTTCAAAGAGACGTGAAAATCTGCATTAGCGAGGAGCACACTGCTGGTCTCGCTAATGAATCCTGTCCTCCGCTCCAAGATTAGTTTAATAGACATGTGAGGGTGTCGAAAGGCTCGTGTGGGCGTTTGTCATTTGGATGGACTTGCAGATGAAGTGTTGTTTTCTCTTTGATGCAGAAGGCACGGAAAATTTCGAGCAGAGGCCATGGCCTTGACCTGTGTTTCGATTCAGGTGATGTTCGTGTTTTTTTTGACAGACAGGATGTCCAGTTACACTGAGAAAGACTGTTTATTTCTGCTCATGATAATAATCATATGTTTTTTTTGCAGAATAAATAGAGGGAGTCAAAAATGAATTAATTCTCCGACAGGCTCCCATTTGCATCAGGACCACCTGGATAAAGCTTTTCGTCTCTCAGAAAGCTATGTTGTGGTTTTTTTTCTTGTTCTTTTAGATTTATGAATAGAATGGAAGCACGATGCTTGTATCAAACTTCCTCAACGACTTCACTGTCTAAAAACAGGAAGTATTGCAGCCAAAAATAGATCTACTAGCACTGATGCTCTCCTCCTCTCCCCCTGCATCCTCATTACCCCATACGTACACATCTGTAGCTAAGGGGATCCAAGCGTTCTTGGTTTCCCCCAGAAGTCGTTTGTAGTTGGCAGAAAAAAATCCCCTGCATTTCACATGAAGACGCTTGAATCACTTGACACCAATCCAATAGAAGTTTCTTTGATTTTCACGAGCGATGACTTGCACATAAAGATGGGGATTCTGTCAAATCTTTTGAGAAAAAAATCTTTTACATTTTACATTTTGCACATTCTCCCCCCACATGGGAGGAAAATTGCAATGCCTCCCTTGAGCTCTATGGATTTGCATACATATTTGTTGTAAAATGGGTCTTTTTCTATCTTCCTCTGCAGGTTTGGCAGGCGTTTCATCTCCTGATAAACACTTGCATTTTCTCTATTATAAAGGATAGTGAAATGACGCATAATCAGCTGTCATGTTGTTGTCATATATGCTCTCTTGATTGCTGTTGTAGAGGACATTGAAATGACATTTATGCAAAGTAGTTCAATGGAGGACTTATGAAAGGTTTGAATAGACAATCCTAAGAAACTCCTAGCAGCACGGCAGATTCTACCATCGTGTTGGTGAAACTTAAACACATAAACCATTGACCAAGGGGCTGTTTACATACTGCATTTGTCGGCAGTAGATGATTGCAAATGAGAGCTTCACCATCGCGTTGCTCAATGCATTCCTAAACTGAGCCCCGAGGTTAAACTAGTTCGACACCTGGAACCCTGCAGTTCGCACCGCATATCATGTGATGAGGAACAACCAATTACAGCTGCCAGATATATTTTCTTTCCTCCTTAAATATCAGTCAATGGTTACTATATGAAAGAAAAGTTAATCATTTTAGTGCAGGGTTATCCAACGCTTTACGGACTGCTACTTGCTTCGACCCTTTTGGTCCAACGACATCACGCCATCCGGTTTAAAGGTCAGCCAAACTGACACGGACCAGTCGAGCAGTTGGCTAAAGCCACTGTGAGGGATTTACTTGGCTTACTGCAAATACATAATCTTCATTGCAGTCCACAAGTTTTGGTTTGCTTGGTACCAATATCTGCAAAAGAAGCGCAAACCCCTCAATTGACTTTGAAAAAGAAATGAAAGAGGCACAGCTGCCGTTTTTTTTAGACACAACATGTTACGGCCTCCTTGCAGTTTGGCTGAAAAACTAACTTTGGTTCTAATTAGCCAACATGAACTACTCACCTCAGGCAACAGATTTAATTAACGACCCAGCTTAGGCGCCCGGCTGTGAGCAAGACCACGGTTCATAATTATATATTTCATACACAAAAATACTTCCTTGAAGTTGCCCACAAACTCCATATGTATCTCTTTGAGCCAAAAGGTCAACTTTATTTGAATAACTAATAAACATTACTAATCATCAGGGCTGCACGGTGGTGTAGTGGTTAGCACTGTCGCCTCACAGCAAGAGGGGCCCGGGTTCAATTCCCGGGCCGGACAACCTTCTGTGTGGAGTTTGCATGTTCTCCCCGTGTCAGAGTGGGTTCTCTCCGGGTTCTCCGGCTTCCTCCCACAGTCCAAAGACATGCAGCTTAGGTTAATTGATGACTCTGAAATTGCCCGTAGGTGTGAATATGAGCGTGAGTGGTTGTCTGTCTCCATATGTCTGCCCTGTGATAGGCTGGAGACCTGTCCAGGTGAACCCTGCCTTCGCCCATTGACAGCTGGGATCGGCTCCAGCACCCCCGCGACCCTTAACTGGATAAGCGGTTATGGAAGATGGATGGATGGATGGACTAATCATCAGCCCATGTAATTTAACCCTCTGAGACCCATAACTGTCTGTAAGAGACAGTAGAGGGATCAGTCTTAAAGATAGAGTAAAGATACTGGTACCATATGAAACTAACCGACCTAATGAACCATAGGTACCAACCGTGACATACATGGAAAGCTGAGACTGTTGTTTATTCAATTATTCCAACTGTAAACATGTGTTATGATCCCATAGTAGCCATTTTAATATAGTGAGATCCTCTTTTTTTTTTAAACTTGACGTCTTTATAAAATGACCTGTTGTGACCTCTAGGATGATTACAGCTTTATGAAACTTAACAAACACAAGCTAGAGACCTTCATGGGTCAGGATGTCTGACTCGGTATATTGGCAATAAAGAGGTTTCTGAACAGTTTCCAGAACAAAAGGGCTCGCCATTCAATCACGGATAAATACAATTCTTGCAGAAAACTCTAAATGTCAAAAGTTTTAGATACTTAATGGATTTTTTTTATGTTGTTCCTCAAGGTCTCTGCGTCTCACTGTGGATTGTTAAAGGATTTTTGACCATTTTTATAAAATCTTGAATCTTAAAAAAATGGTTATATTCAGCACCAAATCTGTGTAGGAAATGGTATAAACCCCCAAATTGTCTGGCATAAACTGTTGACCTTTTATCTCCTCCTAAAGATCCCATTCCCCCCATTACTGTTTTGCTACGTATCACTATTGCAGCAGAGTCAACAAGTCTATGTAAACAGTTTAAACCCAACTAATATATGATTTGATTAAGTAATAGTACTGCATGTTTAATCGTATATTAGTCTGGTGTTAACACCGACTTTTATCACTCTGCTTATAACTATCACTATTAATCTCACCACTCTCATTTTGTCTCCAGATGCTCTTGTATAGTTTCTATTTTTATTATATTCTTATTTAAGTTTACTCTTTTTGTTTATTTCTGTTACTTTCTATACTTATCTGTATTCATCTATGTCCTTGTTCTGCTACAACAACAGAATCAATAAAAGTTGATCTCATCTTATCTCATAAACACGACGCCCATTGCTTGACCCTTAACAAAGCATCTGGGCGAATTATTAGCATATCACTTTTAAGTTGATATACCAAAACCCTAAGATAATAAGACACTCCTTACACTCTAATACACTTACATGGCTTATATACCCTCCAAAGCAAGTTGCAATGCGCATGCTTGTCTTTCTACACCCACATCCTGCAGAAACGCTATAAATAGGTTTTGTACTGCATGTCTTCTTCCTCCTATACACCTTTGACACCACCGGATTAGTTTTTGAGAAAGACAATTAAATAGAAAGAAAGAAAATAGAAAGAAAATACACTGGTGTGAGTTGGTGTATGCGCAAAGACAACTCAAAGAAAACATTTATGAAAGCAAGATTCACACAGGGATAAAAACAATGGGAAACGGAAACCCAGAGTAATGAGCCGCTTTTAGCTTGTGGAACAGACCGGTGCTCTTTTGTCTGAAGATATTGGTTATACCCACTATTATATGATATTACATAATCTCAACTCTAAGAAGAAATGGCTTTAAATGATAGGATTGATTCGGTTACCGCCTTTCTCTTTCACTAAAAAATGAGAGAGGCATAAACTCAATTTCGGCTGCCATAGAATTGTTTTTATATTATTACCACAGACAAATGCCCACTATCAAGCTGGGGGAGAATGTCAGCCAAAACTCAGGAAAAATCTAATTACGGTTGGTGGAGTGATTGACCATTCAAAATAATGCTACTCTAGGTATGGCGACTCTGGAAGGCTAAATGCGCGGCTATGACAGGAGATCCATATTACATCTTACATCTGCGTAATGAAAATGTGATATTGGAGACATAAAGCACATGTAATTGGCAGTTCTGTAAAAAAAAAAAAAAAAAAAGAAAACACAAGAAACTTAATGTGATATTTAGGTCCGGGTATCTTTGAGATTTCATTAGCTTTCACACCTGCTCACACATTGAATAAATAACTGACATTTAAAAACCCTTGATCGTGGTGTCAATTTCAAAACCATATTTCCACTGGATATTAATACTATTCATAAACTGCACTGAATGATAAACAACCAGTTCTAATCCTTTGTTCCAGTGCTCTAAAGATAATAAGCTCCACTTTGTTGTTTTCTACACACACAAAAAAAAAAATCTTTGATGAGACCCGCAGCTGCTTGTTAGTGTTGCTTGTCAAGACTAAGTAAGCTACAGAGGGAAAACGGACAGAATACGAAGCCGCACTAATGAGCTTCATTATCAGTCAATGATTTTAAGAGGCTTTGTGAAGAGATCCACGAGGGAAATGAATTAGCAGAATTTATATTAGAAAACACCAGTGATTCGTGGCAAATACCCTTTGATGCATCAGATTATTGAGTATCAGAAAAAACCACAAAAAAACAGGGATAGAGAGAGTGTGATGAATGAGGATACGACACTAAGTGACTATGCGATTAATTTTGTTTTCATGTTGAACCATTATTGGACAAATCATTGTCAAACTTTCACGTCGCTCAAAAGCTGATCTGATGAGCATAAAGTGACGCGAGACAGAAGATAAAAGGTTAATATTTCAGCATGAAAAAAAACAACTTTGTGTATCTGGAAAGTGGCTGTGTTGATCTGTGAGTCATACTCCTGTTCCTGCAGTCCTCCCCCCTCTACCGCCTTCTCGATCCGTCGCCCCTCCCTCCTAGACACCCTCTCCCCTCCATTCCTCACCGCGGCAGTAGGTAGGGAGCATCGGATCCCTGCTGCATTACCGGAGGCTTATGATCTAATTGTTTTGTAATGCAGGGATTTTGCTCTGGATGACTCATTACTCGGAGAAGGGGGGTGGGGGGGGGGTAGAGGGTGAAAAAAAAAAAGTGCAGATGTCACAAAAAATTGAATGAGTGCAAAGAAAAGAACATCCAAGAAACCCGAAGCAGATTAGATCCCCCAACAAAGCTGTGTCTTCAAACTGAGGTGCTTCTCTTAATTTTTCCTCTTTCCCTCAGTATTGTTTCTTGTTTTCCTTTATTTATTTATTTCGTGATTTTCTTTGTTTTTCTCAGCTAAGAGTTGATTATTGATCTTTTTTTAACTTTAAACATTCTGTGCAGCTCAGTAAACAAATACTAGCCTGCTCCGATAACTATCACTAGAAAAAAGAAAAGCTCGAGGAAATTATGGTCCATTTATTGCCACAAAACCACACAGAAGTGATATTGGTTTTGTAAAGCATTTAATGGGTCTTAACTCAATTGAGGATAACTTATCTTTCCTGTTGTAACATAACAGCATTAGGCTCGGCGATGTCCAGAAACTGCTCTCATTTAAAGCTGTACAAAGTCAACACATTGCCTAAAATGGTTTCAACAGATACTAACCTCAACCTCAATGCCTTCAGTTGTCTTTATATAAAAGCATAAACATTTCAGTATGGAAAAATGCACCACTAAGGCAATAGCCATTCATAATATAAAAGTTGTGATCCCCCATTTTCAAATACTACAGTAAAATATAGAAATGCCCTGAGACCAGGACACATCACCAGAAGTGAGAAGAAATTGTTTGTTAAAGGAAAACTTCTGAATACATTTACTACATTTTTAGATCACAACACAACAACAACAACAACAACAACAACAACAACAACAACTGTGAACTGTTGTTCATCCAGCCTACTAGGTCATTTATGTATATGCCAATATTATAATAATCAGGTGTGAAGGCAAAAAGGCAAAAACACTAGTTTTAGATGGGAAAATATGCATTTTAACTAGGGCTGAACAATGTTAACAAAATATCTAATTGGGATTATTTCTGACTGATATTCCAATTGCGATATGATGTGCGATATTAGAAGGTATTGACCAATCACGTTTGAGCAGGATTGAATGCAGGTTGAATGCACAGTCCGTGTGGAGAGCAAAAGAGGCTGAAATGCAATAAAACTATCATCAGCTATCGTCTGACAATGTTTGAAATGTTTTATTATTAGCTAAAATAATAAACAGTTAACTCAGTATAAACTGGCTACTTGTGAAACAGGGTTGTAGACAAATATTAGCGTTTGCCTCCATAGGTTAAATCAGTCAGAACGATAGCTAATTGTCTCCGAGGTTAAGATATAATCATATTTCACTACATCCCTGTTAACTGACAGGGAATTGCACATTGGAGCTGTACAATTACTAGCTGTAATTGATATGCAGTTGGTAATTGACGGTACATTACAAGTTGAAGTTTTTTATTATTGGGCTAAAGAAAACTTTAAGGATCAAGGACTGTCAGGAACTTAATACATGAAGGCAGGAGAGACACAATACATTCCACAATAGCAATGATGTGTGAAATAACATTAAAAATAGAAACATCTCTCACTTATCCACACAGCCCTCATTCCCTCCTCCACAGTGTGATGGCACACTCGCAAGATGATGCGATCTGAAACGACAAACCCTTTTTTTTTTTCTCCCCTGGACATCTAATTATGCTAAATGGCTTTCTTACTGAATGGTCCTTTCACAGGCTCCTCTGCTAATCAGGATGTGGGCTGCCGGCTACTTGTTAGCTGATCCACTCATTATTCTTTGCCGTTAACTTGTCTCATGTTGAGATGCGCCTAATTGTTAGCAGCTAGCTGGGGACTCGCACACCATGCAGAGGCAGGTTAACACACACTTAATGGAGTGTTTTTCCTGTCAGGCTTTTCAGCAGTACTACGCACAAATAACGCTAATGAGGAAATATTCTTATACTTGTATCCAAGCTGCTGTACATTAATGTGCCATTGAAGGGTTTTATTTTTATATGAAAGGAGATTTATGTGTCAAATACTGGATGTTATTGCCATATTGACAGCAAATGTCGATTGATTCCAGGATCAGCAGAACTTGCCGTTACACCAGAGCAAACCTTTAAACCCAACCTGTTGATCATTTGAGCTCCTAAAGCAGAAGATAGGATATTGTACCTTTTCTTTTCATTCCACCGCTCTAGATGGCGTATGTGTCTTCTCGTGTGTTTGTACAGCGCAGCTTCTTCTCCTTCTATTCCATGACAAATGCCACGCTAGTCAACTGCATCCCAAACCAGAGATTAATCTTGCTTAGAAACATTCCACCGTGTGACAGGCCGGATTGAGAAAAATGTCTGTTAGCAAGAAAGCACGTGCGACCCGCGGCTCGACTTAACGTCCTGCCTCCACCTCTCCATCTTCCTCCTCCCCTCCCCCTCCCCCAATCCTCAATCGCCCCATAGGCTTGTTCTGCTCGTCCTCAAGACCAGTTGTTAGACAAGACCATGATTTATAGGCCCACGCTGGGCTCTGAGGTATGTGGGTATATGTGAGCATAATTGAGCAGTCGACTTTTATTGGGGACTCTGTGTGTGCATGTGTGCAGAGAGTGTGGGGTAGCTGTGTGTGTGTGTGTGCGTGCGTGTGTGTCTGTGTGTGTGTGTATACAGGCTTGCATGCAAGGAGATTGAAACATGTTAGCGGATGTGTCACTGCTGCTGCCTCGGCTTAAATAACTAGTCTGAGGATCGTTAGGCTTTGTAAATGAAGGACTGCAAAGGTCTCAGGTCAGGAAGCCGCATCAGGAGAACGAATGTGCTCGCAGACAAACTTCTGGACAAAGTTACCGGCAGAGAGATGGATTTTCGAGTCAGTTATTTATTTTTGGAACCATTCAGTTGCCATGTAAACAAACAAAATATGAAGCAACATCTGATCATTGTGGATGTGCACCAGCGCACACATGCATTGGCACGGACAGAAAGACAAATAACTGCAGACACATTGCAGATTTTAACGTTCTGCTAATTTGCTCAGATGTTTACCAACACTGGAACGTCTGGATTTCAAAGCCCCACAGATGTTATTCAGACGCATCAGCACCAATTCACCAGCCACACGTGCCTACCTATGGCTAATTACACGACATATGAAAGGGGAGCGGAGATGGTCTTTGACATCCACACGCCACAGAGAGCGACCAGCAGGAAGCTGAAGCCTTTTTAGCGAGGACTTGGTGAGCTCCGGGTCTGGATCCGCTCAGCGTGCGTCGTACCTTCTCTGAACCGCTCTCATGTGTGAAATCCCTCAGATCCTCTGGTTTGTGAGGATGCAAAAGCATTGAATCTGTCAGCAGCACTTCTCATGGTGACTAAAATATGGTTAGAAACACAGAGATATGTGTCCGTGTATATGTATACATATTCACACACGAGTTTCCGAGTCTTTGATCAGCGTAACTTTAAACAAGTAGGCAGTTGCAGTCACTCCCACGTCTTTTAGTTCTCCCTTGAAGTCTCTGATAGTGAAGACACAGGTGCCTTAATAGTTTCAGATTGTCATCAAAGAGACCTGTGTGATCTCAACCTGTTCAGTTATTCTGACGGTCTGGCTGCTGCAATGAATATTTTAGTTCATTTCTCATGTGAGGGAAGATCCAGTGCTACCGCTATGTCGCATTAACATCTGCTAGCTCTGCTTCGAAATGTGTAAGATCCAATTATCCTGTAAGAATTGACCTTTTGACGTGTGCAATTTTTTTCTTTCATCTAGAATTGACCCTTTGTCTCCCTCCCCCCGCTACTCCATCAAGCTGTCAGAAATGTGTTACCATGAACCCACACTGTTACTCACACTGTGATATAGAAGCAGAAAGTGGGGTAGAAGTAGAAAGTGGCATTAAAATGTCTTATTTCCTCTTTTGTTACATATGTTTATGCTTATGTAAAGGACATTGAATTGCCTTTGCGATATATAAACAAACTTGCATTGCCCTTCCTTGCCATGAAAAGAAAAGACACAAGCAAAGTACAAGTACCCCAAAGTTACATTCCATCACCTTTAAACCTGTCCTAATAAAATCACCGTACTCTCATTGTGTATCCGACACACTCAGTTGCCTTGTTTATGCTTTCCTTCCCTGACTCGCTTTATAAAAAAAAAAACCTGCACATGCACTTTAAAATAAATAAACATTCTTCTAATCCTAATTTGGTGAAGTCATCCCTCACTCCTATTGGTTCGTCCATCATTTGGCTGCAGTGGTTTGAAGCCACTGCTGGTTTCTGGACCACAGCTGGTCATCTAGTGCCAGCGGGACTGGCTCGGATGCAGTGCCAGTGACGGGGACAAGGTCAGCCAGAACACGATGAAACCACTGCCAAAAACAGGCCAAAAACTCAGTCCACCAGCTAAATTCAGCACAAATGAAATATTATATTCACTGCAATCCTATGAGCTCGGGGGTTATACAGTGTATAAGTAATCAGAGTCTAACGCTGAAGTGATTAATTGGAAAGCTAAATTAGATTTGGATATTTGGAAGAGAATACTCTGCAGAATAAATCTAATAAGGATTTGAAAGTGACAAATGCTTCGTTAATATGAATATCTGAATTGGATGAATACATTAGCAACCGAGCGATGGTGTTACTTTTTTGGTATGAATCAGAGCTCTTGTTCGCTCTGAAACACTTGCAGAGCTCAGACTGACAGACGGTCGGTAAACAGATACCAACACTGCACAATAACGTCTTACGCATTTGTGCTCTCGCTCCTCCTGGACCCAGATCCAAACAGACGGACTCTACCAGGCACAGAGACCGGCATACATGTATATCAGGGAGGTCAACATCAGTAACGTGTCCTCAGATCCTGAAAATGGGCAAAATGAAAAAAAAAACATCCATCAAAGGAGATGAAAACCTGCAATTTTAATCCACAAGTGAGTTGAAAGGAAACAGAGGGTCAGCATGTCCAATCTATTTTTTCCAGCTCCTGGATCCATTGTAAAATACAGACAAATATAAAAATCCTCGGCTAATAATAAAGATATAAAAGTTGGCTTTGGTGAAGTCCCTGAGGCCCAGACTTGATTGTGAGCGAGGTTAGCTGAAATTGGGCGTAGGATTTTTCAAAAAGCCCCAAGATATGAGAGTGTAAACAATGTCGGGGTTGAAAAGAGATTTTTATAACTTTTAAACAACCCCTTATGTTTTATTCAGCATATAGATGGAAACAACAGAACAACAGCGTCTTCCATGTACAGCATCTTTGTGGGTAACTGCAAATATCAAAATCTCGAAACCCGTGGGATGATACATTTGCAAGATATGTATGTATGTATCTCACCCATCTTATCTGATTCTTGATCATTATGTATCTTGAATCTGTTATGTTATTTTACATGGCTTGTTACCTTCGCCCCTTTTCTCCCACGTCTGCTGTGTGGTTTTCATTGCGTGTGGTAAATGTGCTCCAGGATATATATAAAAACATCATGGTGATGTGTGGTCTCTTCGATCGATCACTGACTACTCAGTATGGAGCACAATCCTTTGACCTTTTCATGTCCGATCCCAACAGAGCCTAGATACATACTGATATCCTCTAACTAATCGGGTCGTCCGGTGTGACACACTCTGCAACTGATCTTGGAAATAAACCTGTGTGTGGTTCAGCATTAAGTACACACACACAAACAAACACAGTTCAGCCATGAAATTGATTGTGCTGTGTTGGTGGCTATCCCTTTCACTGCCTGAAGATTTCTCCCCTGAAGTTATCATCTCAGTGATTCTTGTCTTGTTTGATGTCAAGGTTTCCAGCAAATATGCTGAGCCAGGAGCTGATGACCTTCAGTGGAGACTTCAGACTCTACCATGTACCTTCTACATTAGATAGAGATTCTTTATATTGGTGCATACAGCAGCCAATGTCTCCTCTGGTTTCTAGGTTGTCACATGCTTTTTTACTTTAAAAAAATAAGAAAACCACACATTTTGTTTTTATGAAATTAATGGGGAAAAGGTTCATCATATGTCTAATAAGTTATTTCAGTAAAAAATTGCCCTGATGAAAGTCAAGTGTCTTTCATAGCTTTGCTTTAGTATTACATAGTACTTGCCTTTGACCAAGGTGTCAAGAACCTTCCTCTCTCCATATTTGATGGTTTTGGCTTTCCTCTATCATAGCAGCATGTCGATTGCTGCCATGTTGCCACCCTTTTGGCAAGTTGTGGCTCCATTTTGTTGCTTTCAGGATTAATTCATTTGATAAAGATTAGGAGACATTTTTGCTCAGCGTTTCCCTAAGAAAATCCAGCAGAGTGTAGAGATACAAGAAGTGTCACAATACACTGAAATGCATCACAGTATGAATCTTCAATGGCCAAGTTTTTTAGCTGTCATTAACAATGCAAAACCGATACTTTCTTTACCGGGCATTGCTGAATTGTGCAGAACTAACTAGAATATGTTTCTAATGTGCAGATGTTGATTTGGCGCCAGGGTACACTAGAAAATAAATAGATTGTCCCACCTTTGGTCTGACACCTTCAGAAATCAGCAGGCTAAAAAAAACAGCCTTCATACTCAGTTGCAATCATAAAAAGTGACGTGCAGTTGCATAGTTGTGCAGTTGTCACCACTTGACCAATTACAGTGTGAAGTTGGTGAGAATGTCGGGTAAGTTCTGGATATTTACAGAAATTGTTGGAGCGCACCTCAGGTTTGATCTCAGTTTTGGGGGGTTTAGCTGACAAGCAGTTCTAATGGAGGAAACTGGTGCTCTTTGTTTCTTATTGTCAACTATTCAGAGCTGCAATGTGCTGTAGACCAGCAGAACAATGAAATAGTGTAAAAACAAAGATTATCATGAATGCGATAACCTGCTGGATATGTATACTATATAACACAAGAGTGTCCTGTAATTATACTTTATGCCATATCTTAAAAACAACAACAGATGTTGCTTAAAGTACACAATTAATTCCTTGGAGTCACCACACATACAGTAAATAATATTCTTGCTTATGGCAATTGAAATTCCTGCTTGGTGTTGATATGAAACCAAAGTGTTTTACCTCATTTTTCATTTAGCAAATGAGTAAAGTAATGAGGAAGCCCATTAATTAGCTAATGGAAACATGCCCTTTGTCATGTTTACTCTGGCATTAGTGCTGAATTATCATCTGATTAGTGTAGCTGATGAGCTCCATGGATTGGATTGGAAATGGCACTCTGCTCGTGCAAAAGCTCAAGATGAAGAATAGAGTCCAAGACAGACAGATGCACATCCTTTTCTATCCCGGGGACTCGGTCCGACCAGTGTGCCAACATGGCTGACTGGTTGGCTGCGGGTGTAGCTATGAGTCACACTCCCACACTGCTGCAGTGCACAATCACACACCTTTGCTGCAAGAAGGACTCACAGTGACTTCAGCTTGTAGCAGACTACTGTCACATCAAACAGGGCTGTGAAAACATTAGTGGGAAGAAGGAAGTGGTGATAAGGGATGTTGATCCTTTTTAGTTCTTCAAAATCTTTCATTTTCTCACTTCTCACAGTAGAAAATGATTTTTTTGTTGGGAATGTCGTGAAAGTGTCAGATTGATCTAAATAGTAATGTACAGCAACAAGTAAACACAGTATATTGTTATATTCCTCAAATGTTCTACCTTCTATTTGGACCCGTACTTTTTTTTTGATCTTGAGGATGTTCTGACGCATACACTCCAAGGTACTTGATTCAGACTAAACACATATATAACACTTTCCCATGACAATTGTCTACTCAGGAATGGTGAAGTCGGTATAATAACTTCAACATAGAGCTCAAAACTGACAAACAGAGAATTCAGTTCAGCGCCCACAAAACAAAATAACTCTCCAAGGACAAAATGAGCCGCCCTCATCAACAGGTTTTATTTTACTGCTTCATTCAGCCTCGGTAATATAAAGAAGCCTATACATGATAGAAAATTTAAGAAATAAAGGTTTTAGAACATTGGTTAAAGATAAAACAAGCGATTTGAAGACTTTTCTCTTTACCTTTTAAAAACAAAATGATTAATTATTGAGAAAATGATCAGCAGATTAATCTTTCATGAGAATAATCATCAGTTGCAGCCTTAGTGATGTATGTGCACTGAATTGTTAAAACAGAATCGCACAAAAATAAATGTAAATGGGGCTCCATTGAACTCTCTCCTTCATTTCTGTAACTTTATGAGGTCACAATGTTACGGTAATGCAATATAACAGATTAACCACAAATTCTACATTTAGGTGCGCAGTTGTTGTTTAAAGTCATAGTTGGTGATGGTGCTGTACAGGAATGCAATATATTGAAATGTAAACAATTAATGATTTCTACTCTATACAGCACATCATTTGCACAATTCATTACCTTGATTATTTGATCAACATTATTAGCATATTTAATATTCAATCCAAAGAACCTCACACCCGATTGTTGTGTACAAACGTGCTCAAAGTGCCTGCTCAAAGCTAGCACTCTCTGGCAATAAAAACAGAGGCTGATGGGAAATGGGAAAAGCCCTCCATCATGTCAGCGAGAACGGAACCCACAGCCCACAGTCATGATTCTACCGCGACCTCCGACAAGACTTCCCTTTTATCAGCTCCTCCCAGGGGGGAGGCCTCCACCATAACCTTTATCCAGCACGAGTCCAGGGCTGCCCTCCCAGACACAATCACGGCCTGAGACAACTTTTTAAATGAAGACAGATCTGCCTCGCTGTCTCACTATACACTCACAAAATTGTCCATTGTGATTGTCTGTTGGTCTGCCCCACTCCCCCCTTTATGTTTCAATATTGCCATCCTCTCAACAACAGGTTAACTCGGTGTCAGAGAGTATAGGCTACGCTTGCCTGCAAGCAAATTTGTCGAAATTTACCAGGAGATATATAATGGAGAGAGAGTGTCGGTGTTATTGTTCGTTTGAGGGTGCCCTTCATCAATTTTGCAAAGCAGGTGGATGTCAGCCCTCAATTTGACCCCCCCGTTCCCCTCTGAATAATAATGGCCGGAAGTGAGTGTTTAATGCGATGATATAATCCGTCCTCACGATGCAGCTTTGCATTAACAGTTTTTCGGGGCATTCAAAAGTGTTATGTGTTGTGACATACAAACTGAACGCAGCATAAATAGTTTAACATTTTATTACCATTTCATGAGCTGGGGTGCTGAAATGATGACTGGGAATCATTTCCATTTTAATAGTGCCATGTGTAAGGGGGTTTTACAGCTCCACACAACAAAATGGTTTCCCAGGGTTGTGATCATTGTCAGTGACTCAACAAGTTTTTACTGGCTGTAATGAGTATTTGTGCTTTTATTCACCACTTTTGTTTTGTTGTTGTTTCCTTGTTAGTTTCCAGAATGTATGTGTGATAGATCAACCATTAGGACATAATCAGACTTAATAGTCATGTTATTTCTGGATACACATTCTGCTGTTGGTTTCATGTTATTTCATTGATTGATCGTTGCCGGCGGTAACGTGCCAACAAAGGCAGGGAAGAGGAAGACCGCTAGCAAGTAAACATCTATTTGAACAATAGACTATTACAAGTATTGACCAAGTAACTAGTTAGTAAATCATGCACCAGAAGTGCCAAGCCCAAATTGTCTTACAAATAACTATGAACATTACAAACAAGGGCAGTAAAGTAATGAAAAATATATATATAATACACCTGCACGCATGTCAAATAAAATATTAAAGCAAATATGAACAAAATCCATCTCCGACTGTCCCTTAACACCTTAAAATTCAAATCGAATTTGCAAATGTTTCTGTAGGAAAGAAATGCACTAAATATATTCTGTTGTTAAGCAAACTCTACAGAACACATTACCCACAATGCTTGATGGCCAAGAGTTCAGTCAGAATTTCGGATATCCCATTCACATCCAAGTAAAATTAGCTTCTAATGGAGAAGTAAATCAGCATTTTCACATTCACGTTCGGTTCAACTCTGGTGAACTTTCAGCGGCAGGCGATGGTTACTCGCCAGCGATCCCGCATGTGCGACTTTGCTTTAATTTAGCATAAAGTTAGTATCTGTAGTCTAGTGGAATACCACTTTAAGATAGAAGACGTGAAGTTGCATGTTATAACAGAAATAACACTGTTAGCTGCCGGAAGCAAGCTCTGACTGATGATTTGTGTGCATTAGCGATTCCCCAAGACCTCTAAACAGATTCAGAGTAAAGCCTCCTTATAATCTAAGAAATATGCAGATTTAGGACGTTTTGTTTCTTTAATTCGACCAATTTTGTGTCCACACTAAAATGATATCCTCACTCTTAATTTTACCTGGAGAGCTGTTTTTTTCTTGATTGTTTTGCCAACAGCTGAAACCGTTAATATTTAATATTTTAATGAGAATATTACTGGACCTGTTTGAATTGCTAAATTATCTACAGAAATTATCAAGACTAACTTTGCACTGAGGATGATAGCTTCACAAAACTTCAAACTTCAAATCTTACAATCCAGGTCACTCTATAAATGCTTGCAGACCTATTAATAACAAAAATATAACCAATATACCAACTAATTAACTGTCTTTATGCTTCTCAGACTCTTGGTATTTAACTTTCTGGTAGCCTTTGAGAAACACCTTGGAAAAATATAGAACATTTTCTCATATGGTGATAGATTCACGTGTTTCTTCCATACTGTCCATTATGTCAGCTCTGTTGCACAAGTTGGAGGTGGGATGTGTATTAATATTTTAATATGTAATGGGCGGGGTGGTGGAAACATCTCACTGGTGGCATCAGCTGACATCCATTGATTGGTCACCACGTGAAGGGATGAGGGGCTTTGTCCACGTCAGTGTGACTCATGGGGAAGGAAGAAGAAGTGCACATGACCTTTCAACATGCCATTGCTGTTACTCCTTTTAGATTAAATCTCACCTCAGCCAGCTTTTTTTTTTTTCCACTGATATGTCAGTCACGCTTGTGAAATTTCTCACAGCAAATTGCTTTTGTTCTCGTTTTAGTGGGAGACACTAAAGGTGAATGGTCAAGATTTTAATTAATAGTTATCACCCTGAAACCTACCTAGTTGATTACTTACATTATGACAATCATTGATAATGATATTATTTGTAGAAATAAAATCACTATACGTTTTCTAAGAAGTTATGTTTGAATTTCCATTCTTGTTTCATTTTGTTGACTTTGGATTTCTTTTCTATCACTCCATTTATCAGAAAATACTTTCAACAGTCCTCAAAATAATGATTTTTGTTATGTTAAAAGAAATAAAAGGCTATATAATAAAGGATTGGAATGATTTATGAACAAACCATGAAAATGTCAGAATATTAACAGGGATGAAACTGTAAATTTTGGTGTATGTAAGAGACTAAATGACTAAAAACTCATTTTGAGAAAATAAGCTTTAAAATACATATTCCGTACACTTTGCAACACACTACATGTGGATAGGGTAAATTATTTTACTAATACATATCACCATGAAACCTCCCAAGTAGATTACTTCCATTAAGACAAATATTTTAGTATTACAAGTTTTCAGAGATGTTATGTTTAAATATGGAAATTAGGCTTCTTCTAATGCTAACTTTTGGTGGATTTAGGAGAAATCTAAAGATGTCTTTGTAGACAAAGTGTGTAAGAAAAACACCTAAATGTGTTTTTTGGATGCTTTCTCTCTTTTTCTCCAAAATGAGACATTTTATTAAAGCAAAAAAGTCCAAACTCTCAAAATTGAACAGTGCATGAAAGACAGAGTTTTTGCCTGTGTTGTCCCACCTTAAGCTGTTTTTTTTGTGAAGCTGTTCCTTGCAGCCAATACATTTTTTTTTTTTGGTTCCATGGATTACCTTGTCAATGTGCCCTGCATGAGGGCACTCAAACATCGCAGGAGTGTCATCAACACACAAGTTGCTCAAGAGTGTGCTATCATTACCAATTCAAATAATAATACAGCGTCGTCTTCACAGCTTGCTCCATATGCCTCTGCCTTCACCCGTCTGGAAGACCCACCTGGTGAAAGAGCTGATAAATACTTGAGTCCTTGTTCCTCCCTTGGTCTTATTCAGTTCTTTGTAGCCTGGACTTATCTCTCCTTTGTACTCCACCCTACAAAAGGATTCTCTCCTTTTATATAAAGTACATTCATTTTACTCTCTTCTTACAGCATGTCACAAGTGACCTCCAGAATAACCAGATTCAAGACACAAACACTTCATCATAATTTGCACCTGTGCTATCTTTACAAACAAAGATGCAAATGGAAGTGTCTGCTTTCAAGATCACGGCATCTCCAAGCTGTCGCATGCTGTTTCCCCCGAACCCGAGAGGCAGAAATCGTCAAAATCGAGGGCTTTCCGTAACCTCCTTTCTCAGAGAGGTCATCCGTTACAAGACTCTTATGTATCTTTCATCACCACCACCACCATTCCTTGATTCATCTCGCTATAACCCTGCCATCAAACGACTGACATTATCGCGGTCCTGAGGATGCTGGGGACATTACAAATTCATGTGCCCTATTGACTTTGGTCGCTACATCAGAACAACCACCTGCAGACACAGAGCGGCTCACAAACAAGTACACAAACTCAAGTGCGATAATGAGGTCGTGAGAAGTTTAGAATTTTGGGAAACTTTAGCCGACACAAATGTAGATGATGATAACGATAATGGTGGTGATGTCAAAAGTCATGGGAAATAATAAGCGCCTTCATTACCTGCACAAAAAAATAAATATGGGGACATCCTCTTGAGCAGTAATGGTGAACACACACAAATGCCAACAGATGAATGTGTGAGTTTGTTGGTAATGACAAGTGGGTGTTAAGCTCATGTGGCAACCTTTTCTGCTAGAAAATGAATGTATAATCGACAGATTGGTTTGCCAGTGAAATTTTGCAGGAAACACCGGCAACCTTATCCGTGACCTCGGCGCTGCGTACGTCAATCTTTGATTCGGTTGTACTTAATAACATTAGTGAAAAACGTTCTGGACAGGAAGTAGACACCTGTTGGATCACAAATATACTTTTGAAAATACAACTTTGTTCTTGTGACAGGTTATTTTTCCCTCTAATGTTACATAAATCATTTACGGACTACTGAAGTAACAGATGGGACTTTAGGTCAACTGCAACACTTTTTTGGTGAACAAAGTTCTGCGCTCTCGTAACGAGTATTTTGTATTTTCGTCCTGTTTATTCGTCAAACCCAAGTGTGTGAAGGCCTTTTATAGAAGTCTGGGTTGGGGGTATGTACAAGTATGTGCATGAGCTCATGGTGATCCACATTCATCACTAGACTGCAGAGTAATTCATCTTCACTTGAAACTTCTCTGCATAGTCACACTCAAGACAGAAGCACATTTCCCATGTAATCAATGGAACATGGGAATTCATTTATAAAAGATAAATAAATTAAAAAAAGACTAGTCTCTTCGACTGATTAAAATGCCAGAGTGTCTCCAGCTAGAGCCATTGATAGACATAACCTTTAAGTGGGCCATTAGGAATATATTAAAAAATACTCATTTCCTGGGGACATGTCACTGATGAATTATTAAAACAGCTAAAACAGGGCAAACCATTCCTCTCCTTCTACTCCCCCCCAAAAAAGATCACCATTGATGAGGAGTTAACCCATTAAACGATGAGCGCATGAAATTAAATTTAGATTCCCAGCTGTAGGACATGGACACAACCAGGAACCAGCCCACAAATCACTAGACATGGCCTCTGATATAATTTTGGTATTGATTCCGGGTCTTGCCCTGCTGACTTTGCCAGAGTGAACCTCTGCTCTGGCCGATCAGTATGCATTCAAAATCGATGGGCCGAGCAAACATACGAGGGTAAAGCAGTACCTTTTAAATGTGCAACTGCAAAGATGCTTTTATTAGAGAAGGAATCAAATATCGCTGCTTGATTCAAAGCAAGCAAGCAAGCAATCAACTCTTGAACCTCGAAAACTAATTTGGGGATGGCAACTTGAGACTGAATTCCAAAGTGAAATAAAATGTAAATATGGGTTGAGTGATAAGTCGTGACAGTCAGAAGACAGGAGGTCCCAAGCGGAAGAGGAGACATTATGCAGATGAAATGCAGCGTCACTGTCAGGTTTGAAGATTCATGGAGGCTCCGTAATCTGCCTCATCAGGCTCTAGATCTCCAGTGAAGACTATTGAATAGTTTGTCCCAGTTTAACTAATCTGGTATACTGGTAATTTAAGAAGTTGAATGTTTGTTTAGCCAATCAGTATGCTGGCAGATAATCAATACTATACATGAAAAGGAGGTTTAAGGACCAAGTTTTCTTGAATTCTTGAATAGATGATAATGTCATGTCATTTATAAAAGTAATGTAACCGGTTCAATGTTAAAGCAGTTTTATTATTACTGATAGCAATATTTAAGATAATGAACAAGCTGATTACAACATATTAGCCAGTACTCCTTTTTTTGACTTAGGCACATATAAACAACTAACAATTTGGAAGAGAATCCCCTGTATATTGTTATGAAAGCTGTCCTAATCCATATTTTTATACCTAACAATGGATCAAATGACTGCATGTGATGTCAAAGGGATCCTTTGAAGAATTGTAGAGCTGAGAGGAACTGCAGAGTCGAGTGATAATTATCTGCACAAGTCTTTCAAATCATTGTCATAATTTCGCTAACCACAATTAGACTATTTTGTCTATCATTCTTGTTTTGAGCAGCAGCTGTTTTCATGGAAAAAAGATAAAGAAAAAAAAAAACACTGCATACTACCTGCCCACCATTAATGCAGCATTAATGCAGCTTTAAAAATGTTGACCAATATGCAGTATGTACCGAGCTGGACATTTATCAATTAAGAAATAAACTTCTCAATGCAGATTCTGTTCTAAATTTACTCAAACATATCTTTGGCTTTTCTGTCCTTCATTATCTATAGTACCACATCCACACTTATGCAAAAAATCTTTGGTAAGCTAAATATATTGCATCTATTTTATTTAGTTTGAAGCTAATCTTGAACATGACAATATCAGAAAAGAAAAACCTATGAAAAATAAAAACCCTTAACTTAAAGACCTAAGACCTAAACCTTTAAATACAATTGCAGCATCGTTCTTAAAGTTTTTTGTCCCGGCTTATTTTTAGCCCTTAATGAGCACACAACCTTATGCAATGCCACACAATATGTTCACTTTATAGCGTGAGGGCTGCACCGCTCAGCTTCCTCTGTTTCACATTTACCAGCTCGGAGCAGAGAAGCCTGGATCTTTCACAACACCACACACTGTGCTTTTTGCCTTCGTTTCCCCATTTCACACTGTCACTCACATATTCTGAGGCGCGCAGAGTTAGACAGGTGCGTGTTCTCCTACAAATGTTTGCGCTGCAGGGGCCTGGTTCGTGTGGGCTCGCTGTAGAGTTAACTGATGTCTGTCCACAGCTGTGTTTTCCGGGGTGGGGGATCCATGGCATGCAGGAAGTCAGGCAAACAGGCAGAGAGGTAGAAGCACAGAGGAGAGCTGGCTGGCTGGCCGGCTGTGCTGGCTGTGCTGGCTGGCTGGCTGTGCTGGCTGGCTGGCTGTGCCGGCAGGGGAAGGATTATGACTTGAGCATCGTGCCTGAGCAGCTTGGGCTGAAGGAGCGTGAGAGAGGCCAGCAGCTTGCCCATGGGGCCTACAGATGGAGCCCTCTGGATGGGGAGTGGAGGAGCCTGGTCAGGCATTTCAGACGGACTTGTGGATGACTCACAAGCTCTCAGCATCCCGTGCACCTACTGAGAGCCATGAGGCAGGCGGCTCCTGTCCGTGTGGTGAAGCTCGCAGGTCATGTTTACTGATGCAGATATGGAAAGCATTACTCCTTTAGTCTTTCCTCCAGAAACATGTTAACTTTATCACATAGAGATAAAATTGTACTCAGAGTTCCCAGGGAACCATTAAAAAAATCTTAAAAGGCATCGCATTAATTAAGGCATTAATTGGTATTAAAATGTCTCCCATCAATCTTTCAAAAGTCTTAAAGATGTTAAGACATTGGAAGCAGGACTTTATGATTTTTTTTTTTTTCTGACATTACAATTAAGAGGAGCTGTATTTAATATTTTGAACATTGATGTAACAGCAAGCAACCATTATCTACGTAAAAATATAGTGGAGTAATATCTACGTGAGCAGAGATTTAAGTCGCTCTCCCTCTGTGTGTCGTTATCTGAACTTTTCCTTGGTTTTCTTGCCATAGCCGGGTTGACCTGCGCCCGCTTTTAGTGCATGTTAGTGCATTTAGTGTGCACTCACTGGTTAGCTATAGTCCGCTGCTCTGCACTGCTCTCATACGGCGGTTACAGCCCCGTCAGCACTTATGCTGTAGTTTGCACCATTAGCGCTTTTAGCAACCTAAGTTATGAGCTGCCGACTTGCCGTCTACGTCAATATTGAGAGCAGTTGAGGCCGAGGGGCAGGCAACGTATACATCCACGGTGTTTGTTGGGCAAAAAGGTTTTTCTAACTGGGCATGATGGGAGACATGGCAGTGAAATCCCACATGCAGAGGGAGAAACACAAAAATGCCAAGCTAAACCGCCAACATGTTTTTGTAGTTGTTAAGTTGGTCTTAAATTTAATTTGGTGGCATTAAGAAGTCATAAATGGAACGGGGGTTTGGGTTGGTAGGCACCACCCCAAAATGATGTGCACAAGCACGGAATAAGTGTGATTTCTGCATGACGCTTTTTTTTTTAAGAAACTTCAGTCAACTATTTCTTCTCTAATTTTTTTCAAGATATCATATCATTACATCCTCAATGTTTATCCAAACGAATGAGGTCAGTCATGGAGGGAATATCTAAGACAAACAGGTTAAATAACTAATAATCTTCCTCCAACTCGTGGAGTGAGTGTCACATATGTGACAAACTTTAATATATATTGTATCTGGGGTGTGAGTCAACTGCACACAGCGAGGAGTTATTATTGCTGAGGAAGTGAGAAAAGCTTAACAGGAAAGTAGAAATCTGTTAGATGTAAAATTGATCTTAGCATCTCAAGTGGTGGTAAGTGGTCATCGCTGTCGTGGTTTTTGCACCACACTCGCAACAGATCACTTCCCGTATCGTTGTGACCTGTACTGTGAAACCTTGTTATAGTCAAGTGTGGGTAGACCAGAGATTTTCTACTTCTAAAATGCTTGTGTTTCTCCGTTTTCTTTTTTAGTATTGCCTCACATGCTAACTAGTCTGTCGTCATTTTCAGATCAATCATTTGCTGTTGCTTAAAGTGTGACCAGCATAACTCTCTTTGTTAAATAAAAGTATTGCCTAAGGAAATATTGAGGAAAGGTACAATTGCTTGTTTTACCACACAATTGTACATAGTAATAGAGAGTAACAAAATAAAAATCAGTTTATTAAATGACTTCGTGGATTGTAGACTAGACTACAGCGAGAGCGAGACAAAAAAATCACTCAAAAGTCAATTTTAAAGGATTAAAGGGTGCAATGACTAAAAAAAGTAATAATCTCATGATAATGTCATATTCTTTATCTTCTCCTCTTTGGAGAGAAATTGAAATATGGTTATGTTTCACGCGGTGCTAAGACAGCCATTGGATTCTGATTCCAGTTAGATTCCTTAATATAATTGAACATGCTACTGCATGAAAGTACCCACATTTCTGAATATACTTTAATCTCCACAGATAATCTTCACGCCCTGTTCTGAGCCTCCACATATAAAGCATATGTGCGGCCCAGCTGGTTCAGTTCAGGTTCCTCTTTGTGCCCTCCGACTTTTCTGAGCGTTGCGGACCACGTCTGCAGCGTTGCCTCCATCAGCACGCGGCGCTGCGAGCGGGTCACGCAAGCCGAGGCGCTTCCTCCAGAAATAAACCAAGACCCTGACACACAGACCTCACTTTTTTCTTTTACTATTTGTGTTTTCTTGCCCGTTGTGACCTGCCTTCACATGATTCCTCCACTCAAACAGAGGCAAGGAAACATCGAATCCTTTATAGACACATCATGCATATTTGAAGACGGGATTTGGCCCATAAATAGTGCCGGGGCTAAATAATTGAAGCGTTTTCTGAAAATATATGAATAAGACTGTGCATTCAGCATCGCAGCCAGATGTCTCCTGTGTGTGCTGTATTTGAAGGTGACTTACAAGCGTGTATGCAGATGTTTGTGTCCACATCTCCGTCTGAAATGGTCATTTTTTCATAAACACAGCAGGTCTGGGATTTGACTGAGGCAAACAATGTGCTCACAAATTTATAATTTGTTTGCAGGAGGAGAAATGGATAAAACAATCTATCTGGATATATATATAGTTAGATGTATTTAATGTGTTTAGTCTTCATTTGTTCGGACAATTAAAACATCATGGACAAAGACATCCAATAAAAGAGCATTAATGAATATCTGCCAGGGGGTTTAATGAGGCTAATTTACTACGAAGTACATCATCATGTTATAATTATATTGACAATATTGCCATAAAGAAGCTCTACTCATTGATTTGCAACATGTTCTAATACAACCAGAGATAAAGTGAGGGCCATATTGGTAGAATAAATAAAGTAGAATCTCTGCTAGTTTATAATAGTAATTTTGTATGTATTGGCTTCCTTTCCAAATAATAATATTAACACATAAGACATTTCTTATCAATAAAACGATTAATTTTTTTTATTAAAGTTGATGCATTTACTCCTGTCACCTCAACACTTGCTTTTAAAAGGGGTAGCCAGGGGGACAACCAGGCATCATCTTTTAGAACTCAACTGAAAATATGGTTGCCAGTTTTAGTCAAACTGGCAACCTTCTGGTCACATACGCTCTTCTCTGACTTCTCTGACCTCTCTTGATCTGCTGCCAGCTCAGTCTGCTCAGCTCTGCTCTCTTTTCTGTTCCCACCTCTCTGTCGGCTGATTGAAATCCTGAGGAATATACATGTTCACGATGAAAAGGAGAGTGCTGTAGTAGGAAGGCTATGATTGTATAGCGCTGTGGTTCAGCACACAGGGGCCACATAAGGTCCAAGTCTGTTTCTCAAACATGGAGGTGGGGATACGTTGCAAATGCAATTTTTACTGCAAATGCCAAGGCCAAGAGTAAAAATGCAACCCCAGTGTACCTCCACCTTTCAATTTTTTACTTTTTTCTTCCCTTGTCTACCATTAACACACAGTCACACATATTGCATCTGCCGACACGCGCCCACAAAAAGTATACATGCAAGCATAGATGCACACACACACGTGCACAAATGGATTCAGCTGACGCTACTGAATAATTGAGAGGTTGCAATAAAACCAATGGTGCACATTAGAGTGAAGGATGGCTGTGGAAACGGAGGGAAAGCTCTGGGATTGCCTGCAGGTGAGAGTTAACATGTGAATCATCATCATGTATGGATGTAAGGAGAGGAAACACCACACATTAGTGGTCTCGTGTCACGGCTGGATTCATTATTGTCTCTTTTTCTCACTTTTTCCTCTCTTTACTGTCGGCCTCTCTGGTCCTCACACGCACTCAGCAGAGTTCAGTGCGAAGCGAACAAGTCAAATGAACCGGAACAAATTTAACTTGAGGGCTTTTTCACAGCATCCGGGCGTACGATGTTATAAAATATGAATATACAAATATTGGATTAATATGTGACCAAAAATAAATTACTCAGGAAATGCAGTTTGCTGATTTGCACAGTAAGCGGTGGTGGGAAGTAGACGGGATTATGCAACCGACAAATGGGAGCAAACGGTGTTTACCATGGAGCCCTGCGTGAATATAAACAGGTCAATATATTCCAAGTGTACTGTATCACAGTACACTACCCGCTGCTTGTTGGCTTCACTCACAGTATATTTAAACAAGAACTTATGACTGTTATGCTGTTAAGGGCGGTATGGCCTAAAAATAGAAACTCAGATTTTCACATCACATCCGATTTACGATTTTTTTTAAGATTAAACATATATTATTGTGCAAGCCCTTTGGTATTTTCCAAACCCCCCCTAGTTTTCAGCGAATGTGTGTTAACTTACTCCATGTGTCTCCATTCTCAAATAAATGTTGGGAACACACTTTCTGACTGTTCTTCAATTTTTTCTTTGGCTCAGTACTCTCAAGCATAGTTTGGTCAAGAACTATTATCAAAATGATAATAGTACTCGATCAAAAAGTGCAGCCTCCTCATCCAGACCACGTGGCACTGTGCGTCCACACAGCCCCATTTTGCCGTAAGACTAAGTGACTCAACAATCCAATGCGACGAGCTACTGTTAAGCTGCTGTTGTTACTCATCACTTCCTCATGTGTCAAATGGATTGGATGAGTTACCAAAAATGGAATGACTCAGATAAGCAAACAAATCCACACAGATTAAAAAACTGTGTGGATTATGAAAAATGAGGGGGGGAATCATGGCCTTGTGTTTAACAGAACTTGATAAAGGAGGGGGGTTCAGAAATTGAGGTCCAACCTCCAGGATGTTTATTTAGAAAAGACTGTATGCATATAACAAGCGCACAAAAAAAGTGGTAGAAACTTTTCGTATGACATTATACGAGCCGTCATACGTTGGTGCTCATACATTTGTTAATTCCAAAATCAATATGGCCTGCACTCTCACAATATTTTACAGATTTTGGTCCCCAAGATTAGAACGGAGCTGGACAAAAAGCTTTTAAATACGCTGCCCATTCTTCCTGGAATAATGTCTAGAAGGACCTGAAATTGTCAGAGCTGTTTACTATGGGGGAATTTAAGTACATTTTAAAGCATTGAGAAAGAAGCACTCTTGGTCGATGTGATTACTCTTAAATCTTTCATTGTAATCATTATGAAAAAATGTACCTGTTTATGCATTAAAACTATTTTTTAATTGCATTATCTGGATATGTGCTGACTCATTTGTAGTGTATGTTTATTCTCCGAGCATCAGAGTGATGCTCAGTTGTACAGGGACATCATACCGAGTGTACGTCATCACTGTTATACGGTTATGATACCTCTGGTACACTGGAGTTACCTGTAGGTTGTATACACAGAAATGAATGAATATAACCTGCATGCGTTGGAAACTACTTGAGAGCCATGTGGGACTAGAACAGGGCCCCAAAGTAATCTGGAGGCTGAGTTTTACTCAAATGATTTCCCCGTTGAGACGTTTCAGAGAGGGAAATGCAAGGCCAACACTCCAAGAATAACCCCCTCTACATCTTATTCATGGGTATATAGATAAACAACCATCTATATAAGAAGCAAACATGTGCTACAGCAAATGAACATGTTATATGAAAGCTCTGGGTTGTCATACATAGAGATTGGTAACTAAGGAATTTATTTGAAGCTTTGTTTTGATTATTACTTTCCTGTCTGACAGAAATAATTATTGTCTGACTCTCTGGTTATAAATCACTTTACAGTTACAGAGCTATGAAGCTGAAATCACAATGGAAATGTCAGATACTTTATGGTGGCATTATGTTTTTCGGGTTGTCCGTCCGTCCAAATTTGGCACAAATGTCCACCTGGACTCGATGAACTGATTAGATTTTGGTAGTCAAAGATCACTGTGACCTCACATCCCACCCAATCTTGTGACTGGGTATCTCAGGAACACCTTTAGGGAATTTCTTTAAATTTGGCACAACCATCCACCTAAAGAAACAACACAGTATCAATTCATGAAATTATCACAAAATAAAATGTATTGGTTTCGTGTTCAGGGACACAAATTGCGTGTTTTTTCTGTGTCATGACTTTCTTTTTCTTTTCAACTCAGGTTTAAGCAACAAAACCACTTTGTTAAGTTAAGCAAAAACGTGGTTGGGCTTAGGTTAAGGCAACAAATCCGAGAATGGTTAAGGCCACAACATGGCCTCCTGGTTGACAGTCCTGGGTGTTGGACCCATCCACCTCCAGGTAGTGATTTTTGGAAATGATTAAGTAAGTCACTTGTTCCGGGATTTAATTCACTTCCCCACCAAGAATAACTCTCCTAGCTGACTATCCATAGGCATTATTTTGATGCTGAGCGACATTAAAAAAACTGATTATTTGTGTCCCTGGATAGAACAAAAAGATTAAATGTCCCTATTTCACGAACTCTTCTTTTATTTTGAGCATAGCTGCCATGACAAGAAGGAGGCAGGTTGTGATGTCCTGCTATTTATAAGCAGCTGCATCTCTGAATAAGTTATTAGACCAGAATAGGACTGCAGTATAGGTCACCTTTGTGTGACCGGACCGTGTTGAGGCCTAAAGAGAAGAGTTTATGAGTTGGAGTGACCCCTTTAACTTCACGAACCAGAAACCAGCTAAATCCTACTGATTCAATATTAATACATTTGGCAGACCCGTCTAGGTGGAGGGACATTTTATATTATTGTATATTTTACATTTGTACCCATTTCATTTCAATTAAAGTCAGGTGGAGATATTTCAGTCAAGGTAGCTCAGTGAAATGTGGACTTTGTGACACGTTGGCTTACCTTTTCAGTTAACAGCACATTCGTCTCATCTTGTTATTCAAGACATTTGTTTTTTCACGTGCTTTCTCAGATCATTAGCATCACATCGAACACTTTGTGGGTTTTGAGGGGCAGTTTCTCACAAAAGACGGGACAGACTAAGGACACGGTTCATTATTGGACCAAGCAAAGGACATCTGGGAATTTGGG
Organism: Anoplopoma fimbria; assembly: GCF_027596085.1. Taxonomy (NCBI): domain Eukaryota; kingdom Metazoa; phylum Chordata; class Actinopteri; order Perciformes; family Anoplopomatidae; genus Anoplopoma; species Anoplopoma fimbria. The sequence continues at coordinate 26,527,450 of NC_072451.1, read as the reverse complement.
GGTTCATTTATGTCTGTGATATATAAACTTTCTGACAGCTTTATTTTGCCGAGTGGCCGACCATTTAATGAAAAATAGCTTTTTTAGAAAAAGCAATGAAAGACAGCCTTGAGAAAACACATTGAGGCACAGATGTTCTAGTGAAAGAGAAGCTATCAAGGAAAGAGAAAAATACTTTTGCTCTATTAATCTTCAGTTTATTAAATCACTGCTTACGTGTTAAACAGGCTGAATCAAATATTTACTGAAGTTTTGCTTTTGCTTTAGTACCCAAAACTCTGAGAAAAGGTCTGGGTTGTTTGCTAAGTCATGGTTCATACTTGAATGTTTTCACTAGCCACTGGTTTACTTTGTCTCTCCGTTGTTTTCAAGCACGGCATGTAACAAGCTTTTGAACGCATCTTTTTGTGAGAGCGATGAACCGCACAGTCAGTGTGTGGGCTGTAAAACCAGAGCCGTGGGCTCATAATGGCCAACAGATGCATTAACGTTTACTTAGAAAATATACAGTAGATGATTGCAAGTGTAATGTGATCAGTTTAATGGATACATTGTAAAAATGTTCTTAGAAGCAATAATCTAAAATCATGCGTTGTGATCATAGCATTATAAAAGGCTGTCTAATCAAAACCAACAATTACAAGCAGCATGAAAACATTTATTCGTTGCAGATGGTTTGGTTTCACTAAACTGCGCTGTGGATTTTCAACACGTGCCAATTACGTCGTAAGCGCCTACACTTGAAATGCAGCGCTTCAACCACTGAGAGCATAATCCACAATACAGATTGCACACATGCATGTATGCATGTGCTCTAGTCATTGTCTGACCTGACAGAGCTGCAGTTCATGTGTTATCAGCTGTTCTGGTCTAAAGCTCCTCTCAGTCTCTGTTGCTGATACCACACTGACTAATAGACTGTCTCAATGATGCCGTTGAACAGTAGTCACGCTTAAGTGAGTACAATTTGCTCCCGGCGTTTAAAGAGTGTCTCTTACCTTTTTTCTTGCCTCTGATAAAGTGTGATTAGCAGCTAGTTGTGGGCGTCACGTCCTGGAGCGCTGAGCCTGACGAAGAGTCCGTCGGGGGGGGAAATGTCACTCCGGTGCTGTTTGGCAGGAGTAACGTCATTATACCCGAGGAATGACGAAACACTTTAATTAGAGCTTGGATAGATTGCTTTAATACTTGGAGTCTTGAGGAAAGCTCTGGGTCTTCAGCTAACTACTTGTGATGGACATTAGTTGTGAAGTCCATATTGTGTAACTGAAGGAAAACGTGAGTATGATTCAAAATCGCTTGGCAAAATAATAAAGCTGAAATTCAATACCGAATAATTAAAAATTCCTGCATCCAGAAAATATTTGTTTGATAATGAAAAGATTAAAAGTTGATGGTATTTAAATGATTCAAACATGAATTAAACTTGTTGTTGTGTTATTACTTTGTGGTCCGCCATCCATGAAAATTTGCAACTTTAATGCAGCGACGGCCCATGATGCATTTCAACTGTGAAGCAGAAGAGCTGAGAGTGAATTACATTTACATGTATTCATTTCGCAGACGCGTTCTCCAAAAGCAAAAATCAAACCCGCACTGGAGCGAGAAGCCTCGGTTACAAGGTTGCAGCTGCATGAAGTATCACATAAGTGCATAATATTCAATATTTTTTTAGAGATAAAGAGATTACCAAATTGGTAAACTGTTAAAATTGACACTCTCCCATTTCAGTCTTGGTTGTTTTTTATTTCAGCGGGCAGAGGAGTTTTTCCTATTGGTTTTGAATGACTTTTTTAACGATTAGATGTCAAAAGGAATACTCGTGCACCCCAAAATTGCCACATATTGCTTTGAATAGGATCAATAGTCTGAAAATGCAGCCCATGTTACCAAGGGTTGCCTCAAGTATTGTCAGATCCATCAGAAAGAAAATCTTGAAGATGTCTGCTATGGATCCATATTTTTGGTTTTACATCTGCTATTTTTGCTGTTAATTTATACATGTATTTGTTTAATAACTCAACGTTTCTACTTGCTAAATGTGCTGTTAAAGTTTCTCTTCACCCTTTTGGCTGCTATAACCACCTATTTGTCTCCTTTTTATGAGGAAACACATTCTCGGGATCTTTGTTCCTGAACAGGGTGCCGCTGGTGCACTGAGAGCCTGCTTCTGGCGCTGCTACACACTTCCTGTAGATCACTCGTGTACATTGGCACAGAGGTGGAGAACACTGAGCCAACACACAAGCACATATGCAACAGCAGGAACCCAACACACACACACACACACACACACACACACACACACACACACACACACACACACACACACACACACACACACACACACACAGAGTTTTCTCTCTATGCGTCTATGTTCCTTTCTCCTTGTCTCTGAAGAGGAGAAGCCATGGGACTTTGGCAGCGCTTATATTTAGCTGCTGCAGTCAGTTTGTGTGTGTTGACGTCTCCCTCGGTCTCCCCCAGCTGTTTTGATATCAATTCACTCTGTCAGGCAGGCAACCCCGCACTGCTGCATTATTCATGCTCTGCTATTGAGACTGGGGAAATCGGAAGTCCCCACCACCACTTTGATGACATGCAAAGAAGGGCGGTGGGGGTGGGGTGGGGTGGGGGACTCTCTGTGCCGCTTACATCTGCTGTCACCTGTGCTTTCCCAGCTGCTATGATCTTCAAGTTGAACACAGGATTCGTAAATGAAACTGCATGGTGTGTGGCAGGGGGGCTGTGACGTTTGGGTGGGGGTGGGTGGTGAGATCTGTGTGGGTAAATGGGTGCTTACAATATTGTGCATCTGCGCATGAATCCAGGCGTGCATGTCTGTATGCGTGAGCTAAATCTCTTTTTTTTTTGCGTGTGTGAGGATGATCAAATTTAGTTAATGTTATTTTTCACCCAGAGCTCCCTCCGGTATTGCATTTATGCAATGCGTTCATTAAAGCCATTCATCATCCTCATGGCTGTGGGTTTCCCTTGTACAGCCAACAAAAAGAAAACACAGCTCCCCTCTGTGCTATAAATATCTTCCATGGTGAAACACCCTCCTAAGGCTTTGTCAGAGACTAATCTCACCACCAGCTTGGATAAAATATGTCTTCGTACATTATTGGGTAATTACATAATCTGAACCTTCTGACAAGGCCACAGATGTGATGGAAAAATGAAAAAACGTGTGTCCCAATATACGTCGTATTTCTAAGTCTGTGAGAAGCTTAGGTTTGATGGAGATTGTTGCTCCAAGGCATACGGCTGATCCTCCATCAAAGAGACTTTCTTTGTAAGTCTGAGGTCTTTAAAGATAAACAAAGGTAAAGCTCCAGGAATGAAGGCATGTTTGAAACCCTGATGTGAAAGCAGGCAAGTAACGTTGTGCCCGTGTATGCCCATGTTTGCCCGATTTGCGCATGTTTGCATAAATGCCCGAGCCTGATTGACAGTGCGACTTCCCCGTGTTGACTCAGTGTGATTGAGTTGGAGATGTGACCGCACTCCGCTGGCAGCCGTCTCCATTTGTCACCGTCTCGAGCCGCGAGATGGGTCGGCGGGCGCCCCGTCGGACCCGGCAGAGCTCCTGTCTGCCTCTCTGTAATCCCATTCTTAGCATGTACAGGCACGTCTGAGGCCCACAAGAACACCCCGTCTCATGGAAACTAATCCATTGATCACCCTCTGTGCGTCAGTCACAAAAGCGGTTAGAGCAATGAGCTACAGAGCTATGCTATGTCAAGTGTGGCCCTCAAAGCTCGGGAATCGATGGTGTGAAAGTAATTTGGGATGCAAATGGTCGGATGATGGATCCGTGTAAGTGTGGCGCCCTGACTAAGAGGAAGTGTCGAAGAAATAGATGCTTTTGTGTATGCGTTACATTATAAATAACATGTTTTATTAAGTTTAAATTAACAATATGTTTGTCTATGATGAAAGTCTGAGCAAGAAAGCCACCAGGAAACACCATTTATTATCCCCCATCCTCGCCTCCCCCCATGTATATATCACATCTAGGAATAAAACCCAAATATAAAGTGATATAAAATGATTTATGAAAGAGACTCATCGGAGAGTAGGGCAATGAAAATGCCATCCGCCTGAAAATCTAATAAGCATCCTCTCTGAATTGGCGAATGAGGCGGTGGCATGTACAGGAAGCCTTTCACAGGGTGATCATGTATTAAACAGACTTCCCCTCGTCAAATATTCATGGGCAGAGATTTACTCATTAATCTTTCATTATCTTCTATCTCTCTGTTTTACCTACACCAGGAGCTTCGGAGCTGTTATTGGTTACAATCACCTTCGTTTCACATTTCTCTGCACGAGGGATCGCCGTCTCGTTCCGGTGGTATTTGTCTGCATGCGGCAGATAATGAGTCATCCCGTTGTTTGAGCTTTCTTGTGTTGTCGCCACTTTATTTCTGTCTGTATTGGAAAAAAATCAAAGTTCAAGTTTTTGCGATGAAAGAGTCAGACAGTGAGTTCTAGCTTTAAGGGCTTAAGTGTGAAAGGAGTTCGGGTGACCACACACATCAGCGGGCTCACTGAGGCTTAACGGGATCTCTACATCAGCACAGATGTTTGTCTCACTTCCACTCATCAATATGGCTGCAGATGCACCGACAGAAAGGAACAAAAGGGATGCACTGAACCTGATATTGGATATCAGGCAGATACTGACTCACTTCTATGTGTATATAGTATATACATTACGTACCGGAATTTGTAAAGTTTTGACCAATTTGTTGCTACATTTAGAGGTTTAACAATTTATTGTTATTCCTGTTACTTAGTTGCTGGTGTGTGATTTGTTATTTTAATATCAATAACAATTCAGTAAATTTAAATCTTAAGTATTTATTTCATACGTTTTCTTTTACAAATTGAGGAAAGCAATGTTTAAGTCGGTCCTGTTGTTTTATATCAATATATGAGTTTATGTTGGTGGCTAAAACAAAGTTTACCTCATCGCTATGCAACCTGCAAACATTTGTGAAAAAAAAAATCCCAAAATATGGATGTTGTTAAAAATAAGTTGCATCTTTCTTTCACTCACTTCCAAAACAAATGCACACACTATCCAGATGAAGATCAGGAAACACTACCGCTCTTGTTCACAGGTGAAATTATTAGGTTCATTCTGATGCATCAATGTTCAAGCTGCATTTTACTGTTGTCGCTGGTTGAGGTGGAGCTAGTTTTAACTACTTTATACAAAGTAAGGTAATTTAGTCAGTGGTTCCCAACAAGGGTTTTGTGAGATAATTAATATGGTACAAAAGAGGAAACACAAATTTGTATTAATTTATTGGAAAATTCCCTATTATAATTTCAGATTTCTTTGAGAAATGTTGATAGTTTTCCCTCTGACAGTTATTTAAAGAACCCATCCGAGACGTTTACTGGGGGATTTAAAGATAATAGATCTGAAAAGAGACAAAGAGCTTCAACTGGACAGTTTTTTTGTTTCAAGCCAAAAATGTTGGGAACCAATGGTTAAATATTAACTAATACATTGCAGTTTATAAGATTATCACTTTTTTATATATATAGCTTTTCTTAATAGACACCAAAAAGTTATGAATATTCTATATCAATTCTACCAATAAATCCTCCCATATCCTACCCACTGTTCCTTTAAGCACCGTACTTTACTATATTCTTTCCACCACTGCAACAACCACATTGTAGAGCTACAATCTCTACCATCTGCGCTACAAAGGAACAGGATTTATGTTTATTTTAAAGTTAGCCTTGAATGATTCACATTCATATCAGCACTGAGTCATTTGAAACGCTGTGACGTGAACATTGTGTTCTAAATTAGACGTTTGGGACAGAAAAAGCGCAAACAAGATGAAAGAAGTTGGTAGTCCACAGAGGTCAGTGGTTCACTGACTGCGAACTCGGCTTCCCAGAACCGCCTCCAGTATGATTAAGGATGTTGCTGTGATGTGATCCCAGTGATTACCATAGATGTCTATAGGAGGGCGAAGCTGGGAGATGGTGTGTGGGACTTCAGGAGGACACTGGTGGGCAGGGGCTTTATCGACCTGCTCCTGGATTCCTGTTAATAATATACAGGGACTTAACACGCCTACACATGCGGACAATGTGCAGACGGAAATGCATGGGCAAAAAGCACACAGCGAGATGGTAGAGGACATAAGAACAAACAAGTGCACAGAAAAATCAAAAAAGAGACGTGCACTCAATAACACCACAGATCTCCGTTTCCTGGATGTGAGGGAAAAAACTGTTTGAAAATTGGCACAATCAAAATGTTGCTGCTGGTAATGACTTTTCCCGCTGCTCTCTTCCCCTACATCATCATCACCATGGTTCTCAGTAGTGCGGACCTTGTTATCATGTACGCTCACTTTCTTCATGGTCTGACTTACTGATAACAATGCAATTAAGCTCTGGGTTGAGTTACTTTCTGGAGAAATAGAAATTCTTCCACCACAAAAAAGTTATTTCTTACCTCAAACCCAACACTGGAAACTAACACACATCTTTTAGATCATACGGCTTCTATGTCTTCTTTTTTTTGGTATTCTGACAAATTGAGAGCTCACAACCCCGTAAACTGGTCCATTTATTTGTTATTTATGTCATGACAGAAAAAAAAAATATTTCAAGCATTCTTGCTATTCTTTCCGTCCACCGGTATGACTAACGCAGCAGTGAATCAGTGTTCTGCAGAACCCAGTCAGGCTCATGCTGTTCCCACTGGTCATCCGGCTTTGAGGAGGTATGCATGTCTGCCATCTGTTGTTATTTTGAACACCCGCTGGCACCATACAATGATACGTTGATTCATAACTATTGACAGGTTGTCAGGCTTTTAAAGATTCAAAAACCATAAAGAAGAGAAGGTTGTTTGTTTGAAATCCAAGTCTACTGAAAATCATTTTAATGTCTGAATATAGTTATTAATGTTTGTCAACTGAGGTCAGCCAATATGACTGTCGCTTATCACAGATGTATCAATATGTATCTTGGCTGATCATCAAAAACAAAAAAACTGCAGTGTAGAAATGTAATAGATACGTAGAAAAAGATTATTCCACCAGAGAGCACAGACAACATCATTTTTTAACTCACTAGAATATCACGATTCTTTATAAAAAGCTGAATATCTATATCGTTATCAGCCTAAAAAATCTGGCATCCGCCGATTCTAATTAAGAACAGGACGAGAAGGGAATATACAAAATTAAAAGCAGCCTCGAGGTAGCAAGTGAGGTGAGTGAGGTATAAAATGCATGACTGGATGTAGGAAGGGGATTCATGTCATGTAAAACACCAGATAAAGAAATAAAACATGTGACTTTAACCCCACCTGAGAATTCTCAGTGGCCCTTGACATCAAAATCTCACCGTGTCGTCTTGAACACAACTTCAGCACACATCACAAAACTAAAGCTTTGTGTGATGGAAATGCCAATTCACTGCCACGGAGCCCCATGCGGCGTGCAGCACGCACTGTCATGAAACTAGAGCCAAACTTGTCTCCGTGTTCAATCATGTGTATCTTCAATGACCTGTTAGATGTGACATTCGATGGCTGAAGTACACTTCAAAGATGACAGAGGACACACAAGGGTCCTAGAAGTTTACTCGCCAGCGCCGGATGCATCGAGGCAATCACGACTCGGCTGAGGAGAACTAATGGGAAGTCCCACGATTCATGGAGAGAACAATGAATCAGATTCAAACAGCACAATAAAGCGCTGCCGGTAGCTCAGCGCCAGCCCAAACAGATGGGCAGATGAAACAGCTGTGTGTGTAAATTAATAGGGTGTGCAGCATCAAGCTGACAGCCCGTCTCAGTGGACATTGTGTTACTTACTGATATAAACTGTAATCAAATTACCACCACTTTTGAAAAAAAAAAGGTGAATGATGTCTTTTTGAATTAGGGAAATACATTTAGAAGGGATAGTCAATTAGATTGTGATATAACAGTCAGTTGTTTGGTCTGTTCCGTGCTTGTTACTGCCGACTAAGGCTCTGCCCAGTGGGGTGCTTCAGAGCAGCCTGTGATGTCTGGAAATTACAAATTCGGCGTGATTTGTGTGCCATTATGTCAGACTGATACTGACATAAAGTAATCAAACTGGGGTCAAGGTTGAAACATAGCGTAACACTAAACACTAATGAGGTTCAGGTGTAACATGCTAGTTTATTGGTTAGCCTAAACAAGACTAAAGCAGTTTATACTCGCCGCAGTGAAGCCGGCGATGCTCTTAAAAATCTTCATTTGAGTAAATATTTTGCAGCCAAATCAAATTGTTAACAGGATATTCAAACTTTGTTTCTTTATAACGCATACTGAACTTGTTTATTTACAGGGATTGTACAAAGGCAATAAAGTAGACCATGAATATGAGATTTACAGATAATTACAATACCTTCTCAGCATTGTGGAGGTTAGTTTATGGCTTTTTGCCGGTTACACCTACAGTCTATGGGCATATCTATGAGTGACACTCCTTGTATTTTTGATTCTACACAGTTCATTTTGATTGTACGCCCTCTGGTGTTTGGGAGAATAATGCAGCAAACAGAGGATAAACCATACTCCGTTCATGCCCGGAGCTTGTGCGTAGTTTGCTCCGGCTCCGGCCACGGCGTCAAGCATGATCATTACTAAAGCTTGATATGTCAGCTATCAAAGCTGCGTTAAGTAGTGTCTTTTTCTTCGTGCCACTTTGGGGAAAATATCCTCAACTAACTGAATCCAACAGATACAGAGCATCATTAGCATTCATTAGGAGTTGTGTTTGTTTTAATTAACAATGTACAAACATTTTTTCATTTGGCTGGGTCTTTAAAGTTTAGCCATCAATGATGGTAGCTTATATTGGAATATTAGGAACTTGCCATCATTTACCAAGTGAACTCAGAGGTGAAGAGTTTGCTTTGATCTGATCTTTAGCCTCACCTGTTCACATCACTACGGGCGTTGTTTCCTGACTCTTCAGGATCCTGGTTGCTTTGTCTGTGGGTGCTTTCCATTTAATGGCTTCTTACTTATCTATTACCTAATATTTAAGGACATTTTTAAATAATATATCTCTGTCATTAGTGGCAGTAGTCCTTTTTGTTTTTGTATTTTACTTATGCTGAGTCCAAACAATTTTAAAGCTTGAAGACAAAGAGGAAGAACATAATTAGGCTGAAGTTCTGTACTATTGTAGAATATTTCAAAAATCTGTCTGGATAAGCAGAAGGAAAAAAAGGCAGCCTTCTCCAATGAGCATAACAATATTTTAGCAAACAATGTATTGTATATTTGGGCTTGGGAGACAATTAGTGTAAAAGAAACTGCTGAGACATTGTTACAGCTCGATAAGATGGAGACACATCAGATATGCAATTTTCTTCTAAAATCATCACATGAAAGCAAATGTTCATAACTTTATAATGATTTGTTTTTACATTTAATAGTGTTTTAGTATTTTCTTGAACTTAATTATTAAAAATAAAATATCTTCTATGGATTTTTCTTTAGGATTGTGACTACCCGGACTCATACAGTATGTATGAACCTCCCGTTCTGATAGTCTCTTATGTGAGACATACTGGACTGCTCTGTCAGTCAGTATCATCTCAGACTGCTTTGTACCAGCTGCCTTGAGACGCCTGCAGCAGTCTAACCCTCCTGCCTTTACATCTTGCTGGCTATTTTTTTATTTTATTAGATTGCTCTTTATTATAGGACTGGAGACACTTCTGGGACACCATGTGCTCTTCAGGAAAAGGGCATCATATTGAACACCCTGTTCTTTTTGAATAGCCTCCATGGCTTTTAAACAAGAGAAATATGAGCAATATCCTGGGCTTGAAAAGAGATAGTTTTGTCCTCTATTTACAAAGAGGCTCTCTGCTGGTTTTATCTATAGGACGTGATTTTTTTTTTCCCAAAGTTTCGGTGCAGGTTTGAAACTCTGCCTCATGGATTACTGCTCCATGAACAGGGAGGATGGGGACGGGATGTGTCACCGGGTTGGTGACGTGATGCCGCTGGGAAACATCTCTGCGGGCACACACATCTGACATGTGGGTTTGATACTGTCTAATGGTTTCTGATGAGAATGAAATCATCCTGAGACAAAACCCTCCACATCTATTCTTAGATGAGAGGGAATAAAAGAAAATCTAATTTATTAAGCTCCAGCTGTGCCAAGGAAATTCCAAAAACCTTGGATTTTAGAAATTGGTTCAACCTCAATTATTCTTTCATTTCACTTTATCAGAGAAAAGTCAATCTCAAATATGCTTTAGTTACTTAAGAATATAATATAATGACTTCTACCAATCACTTGGCAATGAATGAATACTGTATGCAATCCACCTTTCCACCTTAATTGCTACTTCTTTAACCGTACCCAACTTCTTTCTCATTCCTTAGTAGTAAATTATACCTGTTTTTAACGATAGTGCTAATCTGATCCTCAAGGTTGCTTCTGCACATGTGGACAAATTAAGCAAGCGTAGCATTTCCCAGAATGCAGCAGCCCTGTGATCTAACATATAAACCCAACGTCCCCAGTTCAATTCTGGGTGCTAAGATATTTTTGTGGTCAACAGACAATAGTCACCACTATGGTACCAAATAAATGTCGTGAGCTGTCTCATTGCAGGTCTGTAACATAGTTTCCTCTGCCGGTGCTGACTTGTAGTTTGGTTCTGAAAAGCCACGACCACATCAATGAGAATTCAGAAACAAGAGATAGTGATACTCAGAAGCGAACGTAGCATCACATTTCCCACCACAAATTTGCTGCACCCTAAAATATCACTACTCCACACATCAAATAAAAACATATTCATGCAAGACGCTGTCAAGATTTAAGAGGGATCTTACACTCTCCTCAATTTAAAACATCTAGATCTCTAAAAGACATAATGCACAGTTTAGTGACTAAGTCTATTAAGCCGACCTGGCTGTCCAAAACTCTGGCAGGTGGATGTGTGATGCCTTTGCTGATCCAACTCCTCAGAGACCCAAGTGTTTTTTCTTCCCTACTGAGGCCAAAGCACAACATAAACTGTCTCATCTCTAACAGTACTGCTTGTTAGTGTGCAACGGACTATGTTGCTCAAACTAAACACGCCCTAAAGGTCAATACAGCTTGACATGAGAGTGCAATTTGCAATCACAGTATAGACAATGCTTTCGAATACCATTATAGTCAAGAAAATCGTGTAAGTCTGTGCTGTATCTCCCAGATTCCTTAGAGTATGTGAAAGAGACTTTTGAGGCCGACAAGGAGTTAAAAATGTTTTGTTTTTTCTCGAGGATATAAAGCAAATAAATCTGGTTATATATCTGTGTTCAATGCTGCTCAACACTTTGTTTTCTTAACTCATGACACGCTCACACTTGCACTAGTCTTCGAGGACATTCCCTCTAGTTCTCATTCACTTTCATTGAAGCCATTTCTTGCGTCACTGCGAGCTCCAGCCAATGGGCACCGAAGACTCAACAGTCTGCGAACACTCTGATCAGCATTCATTATTACATAAGGTGGACATGTGACATCATGTTGTTATTTGTGCTGATTGTGGGGCGGTTTCTTTGGATGTAGTCCAGATGTGACCATATTCAATTGTGTGCCTTCTTTGCATGTGTTTACGGTACATAATGTGTCTGTGTGTGTGTGTATATATATATATATGAAAATGGCATGAATGTGTGTATACACACATGCGTTTGGATGTATGCACATACTTGTGGGTTCACATGTTACTCCTCTCCTCCCTCCGCACAAATGATTCATCTGTCATCTGTTCTATCAGGAAACTAGAAATAGAAAGAGAACAGAGGGTTGAGGAATACCATCTTATTTTTTATTTTTAGATGAAAGAGAAAATAACAAATCAGCACCAACAACCAACAATCAGCGGGTTTATTTTTCCTCTAGGTTTTGTCTGTTTGGATCTATTTGTGAACTCACCAGGGAAATGTTATATCGGCTCTGATGTGTCCCACTAACTGAGGGGAACGTGCTGCAGCATTGCAGCATCGCAGCAGGCTTAACTGATCCTGCACCAGTGCTGGCGAAATCAACAAATCTGCCCTCTAATAGGAACTCTGTTGCAAAACAATCAACATCTGGAAACTGCTGCCCTTGCCCATACAGACTCGAGCCCTCTCTTGTTTTTGCTTTATAGCATTACAGCTCTCAAGGCAGGACTAGTGACCCAGAATTGGGCTGCTGATAAAGTACTAGACCCTCAAATCTAAAAGTAAAAACAGATAAGTCTGATCTCTTACAGCCTTGGCACATTCTGTATATGACCCATGTTTGCCGTGGATAAAGGTACATCAAAAGAATGGAAGTAAAAAAATTGTCCTGAAAACTGACTGCACAATCCTGTAATTACGCTTTTATATTTTATTTTTAGATCATTCATTTATGTGTCACAGAGTACTGAAAGTCACTAAACCATTCACACATTTGCAAGGCTGGAGATGCTCTGAAAACAACTTCTGTTACAACTTCTTTTTGGGGGTCTTGTCTTGTTAACCAATTTTGATCATAAAGAAATAGTTGGGAATTACAAGATAATAGCACATTCACTTTTTCTCATCACCAAAAAAGCATTTTTCACATAAACAGACATATTAAAAGATACATCTGTTGACAGGACATCTCAAAGTGTAAAGAAGATGAATTACTACCCTAGGTTTAGAAGAATTAGGAGGGTTTTTAATCCATGAGGGTTTCATGTTTGTTAAACTATGACAATAAAGACAGAACTATCCAACGTGTGAATCTAACCTGTGAATTTAACAACTCACGTTGGATAGTTCTGTCTTTATTGTTATTCTTTTCGTACCAGTGTGACTGTTAGTCAGACATTGTCAATCATTTGTATTCACAGCCTTGCAAACACACCACCACAGCCTGTCCAGAGCTCAGTGCCAAGTCTATATCCAACTCTGAGGGCACTCAAATATTTACCAAGCAAAATAAGGAGGAGATATCAGACATCTTTCCTACTGAATAACAAAAGATTCTCACCCTGCTTTGGGAAAAAAAAAAAAAAAGCTCAGATTCCCAAATCTATCTGAATTAAAGTATTTGATTACCAGTTTCCTAGCAACCCAAGACCATGGCCATCTGTTGCTTCTGCAGACAGACGAGTCGGCCTGTGCTGTAGCCAGCAGGGAGGAATTCCACCACGCTTTCCATCTCTCAAACTCGAGACAGAGGTCTTTTTTTACACCGAAAGAAGAAGATCCACGAGGATATGATTTGCAATATCTACGAAGCACATCAGAAGGACTGTTTTCTAGAGTGCATTCCGTTCAATAATTTAGCTTTGGACTGCAGGAAAAAAATGTAATATTCATACAGACAAATGTCCTACTCTATTCCACTCAGGCCCTTGGAGGACCGTGAGGATGCCACATATTTCCTCTGACTACGAGACACAAGAGTAGGCTAAGACAAGGTATCAGTTAAACTTCAGTTAGTGACAACAGTCCATTTGGAGCAGTCCATTTAGTTTCTCAATAGTGAACATATACATATTTAAAAGACACCAAAGGGACACCAACAGCACATAACCATCATAGATTTAAGACATGAATTAAATTTGGTTATGGTTAGAAGACAATTTCCTCAGAGCCTCATGATTTCCTGAAAATAGGATGGTTTTATATTTAAGTTCTCCATGAAAATGTACCAATCGTAGATGCATTGGAAAAAAAAAATCTCTGTCTGGGAAATGGATGACTTTTTAGATTTTATGTAAGTAGACAAATGCATGAATCGGGGGATGATTGCATCTGTAGAGAATGAAAGTAAGAAGGAAAAAAAAGCAAAGGAGACAAAATGAATATAATATTTGAGTTATTGCGGCGATTTTCTTTGCTGTTTAGATGGTATTGCTGTTTTTATTATTCTTAAGACGTTGACCTTCAAGACAATTGTATTGCAAAGACGCTGACGATTGTCCTCTTGGGGAGCGTGCTTATATGACGCATTTTAAATGTACTGAATGTTATTCAACAATAATATAATCAATAGTTTTATTTGTATAGCACTTTTCAAGGACGAAGCACAAAGTGCTTTCCAGTGCAGGGTGAGAGAAACAGTGTAAAAAGACAATAACCAGTATTAAGGAAGACCATTGATAAGGAGGGGAAACGAATCTGACACATAGAATAAAAAGTACTATTAAATCTGGTAGTTGCATGACAGATCTGTATTATGTCTCCAAGCCGAAGATAAAATAACCCTAATGGTGTCATTATGACATATTCAGGGTTAGACATTACACAAAATCTTTTCAGAGGCTGTCAAGTCAACTGAACCTTATTAGTAAAATAAGAGGACTTTCCTGTTAAGTCGTTCTAGCAGACCAAATACTAAACTGGGAGACTTTTCCAAAGCTAAAGAAACAGGACAGCTAAAGAAACAGGACAGCTAAAGCTCCGTCACCCCTTGACACCAACTTGAACGGCCGGCCGATAAAAGGCCTAAGCCAGCAGATCTAAGAGGCCTTTAGGGAGTAAGATGTTCACTGATTTACTGTGACACCTGGCCATGCAAAGCCCTGTATGTTATCAATTTTAAAATGTATTCCAAAAGAAATTGGTCAGGAAAGAATTTGCAACAAAGCATAGCATTTATAGCAAAGAAGCTATAAATGTGATCAAGATGACGTTGATTCAACTGATCACTCTACATTTTCCTTATTTCTTATCTTAAGTTAACCTAATGTGTCCTATTACATTAAATCAAATCTTAAAGGAACCTCAGGCACACTCTAATAGAATAATTCAATGGACCCTGCTATAACTACCTAATTGAATGACACATAATATATTTGTGCTTTAATAAGGTTGGAAAACCTTATCTATTGATCTACCAACAGAGAAAGTGAGAGGAGATAGGATAGGATCTCCTCCGTGTCTAGACACTGGTGGTTTCATAGTGAGTAGGTTGAAAAATGAAACCTCCCAGCTGAGTCTACAGGAAGAGTCTGAAGATTGTGTTGGCGATGGGAAAGTGTTGTGTTGTGCAATAGTAGATCTGAAAGAGGAGATGACAGGATGGCAATGATATTGAAGCATCCAACAACCACAACCAAAACCTTAATAAACTGTGACAAACAAGAATAGATCTTTTTTTAATAATATTGTTGATTTTAAACAAATGTCCGTCTTACTTACCTCCTTTCTAGAAAAGCACTCAAGTAAGTTGGCTATACGTCAGAAGTGCTTCTCAGATTGACGAATATCTTCAGAGACCAGCTCCCTTCTCACCTTTCCGGCGTCGGATCGGGGGGACCGAGCACGATCACATCTGTATTCTTCGGAAACTGACGCTCTGACATTCCCACCGACTTCACGCCGTGATTGGCCAGATGTGCGGAGATGAGGAGTTTGAACTTCTGTTTCTAGCTGTCATTTCCCTCATTCTTGACACAATTTCAGTTTCACATGATCAACCAAGTGCAACACTAGCACAACAGTCTCTTCCAGGAGAGACTGTTTGAAAATGTATCCCTGCATTTAAATAATACCACATCTACCCCTTTTATGTGACGGCTGGCTTTTCACGCTGCGTGGCCGTTTGGAACAACTATAAACAATTTGGATTTCAGATATTGTTGGAAGTTCCTCAATATCCAGGAACTCATACGTGTCGTCTGAGGAACTGGACCTGAAGGAGCAAAAAACCCTTAAACTTCATTACCATTGTTATATAAAAACAGGGGACATACATGACATTTATGCATTTAAGGAGCAGTGGGCTGCTGTGAAGCGCCGGGAGCAACTTGGGGTTCAGGGTCTCACTCAAGAACACTTGCAGACAGTAGAAGCCGACACATTTCTGGCTCTGGTCTTGTAAGTTCAATTATAAAATCTCTTATTGTAGATAAGATACTAAGGTGGTCTGGCCACAAAAACAATACTGTAACATGTTTAGTTGTCACTTTCTTCACTTACCTGTCTAACTATACGGTGGATTTTGGAATTTGTGGTGGAGGGATGTCTTCATTTTCACCTTCATTGTGATATAATTTCATGCAGCTGTTGGCAGCGTCTCCGTATTGACCTTCATTGCTGCCTCCTAGGTCGGCCAGCTTGCAAAGTCACTCTTTCATTTGTTTCTTGTTAGTTCTTCTGAGACAGTTTATCCGTCTTTACTTTTTGCTTTGGTGGTGAGTTGTTGAAAAGAAAAGCTTTATCCAACTGAGAGTTGGTAGCAGTCGATTTGGCAGTGGGACACCTAAGCTGTTAAAAAGCTCTCCCTCTTTCTCTTTATCTGTCTGTCTCCTCCTCCTCCCCCTCCTCCCCCCTCTGCCTGCCTCCCAGACAAAGTGACTTGACTCCAGTCTGTGTTTGCTATACACTGCAGCATCGCTGAGACATTCAATAATGTTTTTCTATAATTAGAAGCTGTAGTAGCTCGCTCATTTGCCCCTCTTTATTACTTTCTGGTTGCTGTTGGCTGCCGTCCCTGGTTTGATGGTATGAGCTATATTTTCCCACCATATGGCTACCTGATGTATAAGTTAACCCTTTAATATCAGCAGCGTTATTACAGCCCATTCATTTCCCTAACGATTGTGAAGGAGAACGTTATTTTTTTTTCTGCAGTGACTCATAAGTTTGCTCAACTCCTATTGAGTTACGCTCAGTCAACAAACACTTCATGAATTCAAAAGGAAGCACTTAAAACACCCACGGCGTAAAACCCTTGTTTTCATTAGCTGTTGTCTGTTTGCTCGTAGGATCCGCCCCTTCTCTCCTCCCTCGGCCACCGCTTGCATCATTACACCATTCAGCCGCGGTGCTGGTCCAAAGGGGGTAAACCAGCCCCTTTGGAATCCTTCAATGGCCATTATTAGCATTATGTGGGGAAATAAAAGGACCCATCTGTGGAGGTGGTGATGAGGGGGTGACAGGAGGACAGGGGCAGGAGAGGAGAGGAGAGGGTGGGGGGGGGGGTCCCTTGAGAGGCAGAGGGATTAACCACTGACACATGGAGCCTGCTAATAAGGCGGTTTAGAGAACCCGATCTATAGGATCAGGACATGCACGTGTAACACACACTTGCACAAACACTCACATAGATTCCTATAAGCATTCTGCATTAGCAGTGTTTCTCACACACTCAAGTAAAGTCTATCACACACACACACTCACACACACACACACACACTCACACACACAGAGGCAGACACACACAGTTGCATCTCCGCATCTTTATTAAATTTGTAGTAGGGCCACATCTGGTCACATACACCCAGAGAACAAAGGGGGGGAGAACGAGGGAGGGCGGTGGGAGAGAAAAGCCCAGTGTCAGATATGGAGATTTCATTCCCCGTGTCGCAGAGTATTAATGTGCGTGTGCACGCGCCAAGCATCTGTCACGTATAATTGGAGGGTGTCAGGTGCGGACACGGGGGCCAGATTCAGTCCACCCACAACATGAATTGTCTGCTCCTGTGACTGGTAGAAGCTGCGTGTCAACATCTATATTTATTACGGGGCTGACCCGGAGGTTTGGGTACGACGACTGCCTGATGGCGGATGAATGACTCTCAAGATTGTCATGAATCACACGGATGACCACGGCGTCTCATTAACAGCGGCGTCAACATTGGTGTTGTTAATTTAATCAGAGTTCATTGATTGTCCAGAGCTTTTTTCTTTTTTTTCAGAGAATGATTTTTGTTGAGTAAAAACATTCCCCTAATTGTCAGTTGTTGTTAGTTGATAGAGCATTTTCCTTTGTGCAGTAAAGCCGGAGTTGTTTGTTTTGCCGTTCAAATTATCTCGTCACCAAGTGCGGCGCACACACAGACACACACAAGGTATCCAAGTGTATGAACATGAGACCCTTCCTCACATGGGACTTACCTGTCAACGCCAACGCACACGGGGCCCCCCAGGAGTCTCCGATCCTCCTCGATGGAAGGAGCCACTGCTCCACCAGCTTTGGCAGGAAGCTTTTGACACTTCCTTTGCAGTAGTTTTGTTGTTAAAAAAGCAATCCAAATTGTCTCAGTTCCGGTTTCCGCCTTATCAGACCGCTCATGAATGTCTGCTGACATGAGGGGAAAAAGTATTGCTCATTACCTTCAGGTTTCATTCACGCTAGGTAGGTGATGTGACACACACGGGGTTGATGAGACTGCTTGGAGTGGGAATTTACCCAAGGGGACGGGGCAATTAATAGGTGTGCAGAGCAGCCTCCAAAAACAAAATGACATGCAGGTTTGGTCTCCGTCAGTCTCTCAATCCAAACTAAATGTAACTTTAATGACAATATGGTTTAGAGTGCCTGGATGGAAATAGATCACCGGGACTGGAGGAGAGACAAGGTAATGTAATGTCATTCACCGCAAATCAGGTCTCGTTGGCTTCCTGAGATACGGTGGGTCCAGAAATAGAATTTTGCTGACAGAGGAAGTTGTTGCGACCAAAGATCGATACACTCACTCCCCCCCCCCCCCAAGCTTTCCAACTAAGGCGTTTTTCTGAGCGCTGCATTTTGTTTTCCCTGTTCCTGTCTGGCCGTGCCCAGACTTAAGAGACGCTAGTTTAGACTCTTACAAAGTTTACTCCTGAAAACTGAGTGTACCGCTTGCAGAGTCAGCGTTACTTCAGAATTATGCAGACTGAGTCTACAGTCAGTCAGGATTTTGCCTTTGAAACATTCTTTTTGGATTACAATAAAGGGTTCAAGTAATGATTTTTTTTCATTACCGATTAGTCGGCTAACCATTTTTTGCTTTGGATCATGGATGTAAAAGAGTTCATGCAGCATCGCCAGTCAGCCCTAATGACAATGTGTAACAGTGGACTACGAGTCATATCAGCTATAGTTACTTTTAGAACTGTCAACAAGTAACGTTGAAACAAGTAAAAGTAAGCATTTTGTCATGAATAATATTTATTAAGGGTTCTGAAAGTAACTCATAACCTTATAGCTAGCAAACAAAACCTTGTTTGTATTTCCTCAGAGTGTTTGAATTGGCTAAAAGTAGGTTAATTACACCCGTGTGCTTCACCTTTAGTGTCCCATGGAAACTGTTTTTCATTGTTGTGTGTGCTACTTGAAGCATTGTTTTGTATTTGCAGCACATTGATCTCTAAGGGCCACCATCCAAAGTGTTTTCCCCCACCATTATTAATGACATGTCTGTAAAACTGTTGACAATACACCTAATAATGATAATAAAGCATTTAATTGGCAAAGTTTCAAGACCAAAAGCACCAGACAGGATACAAAAACAACAACATTAGGCGCAAAAACACAAATCATTGCAGGTACAGACAGTAATACAGACAAAAAACATAATAGCAGGTGTTATTAAAAACATGTTTAAAAGGTGTGTTTTAGAACTAAGGAGACTGGGCGGGTGGGTGTGTTGGTATGAACGAGGTCACAGAGAAAAACGGGGCCGATGTTCACAAATCATTGTTTGCAAGTCAGAGTTAAGTCTCAAGTCTCTTATGGTTGTAATGAATGTTCATTCATTTGATGAATGCCACTAGGTCTGCTAGGAACACAGCATAGCTCTGTCTAAAGAATTCAACGAATGTACTGTCTCCTCACTCCTTTATCTTTTACCACACAGTATCAGTACTGAATAGTCTTCCTGGTATATGAGTACTAAAACATGCTTTTGAAATGAAATATGAAAAAAGAAACACAATAAAAACTTTCCTTTAAAGTAAATAACTGACGTTACTGGGGGTTAAAGGGAAATATTCCCAACATTATAAGGCATTCAATAATAACTGTGACCTAATTTTTAACAGAATACAACTGTATCATATCATTACACTGGGTCTCCTACTAATGACTTTAACTGTAACTTAATACATCCCTCTCAAACCCAGAGATGCTCACAAGACATTTTATTGCAATTCCAAGTCTAGCCTCAACTCACTGTGTGTGAGACTTAGTTAGCCTCGATTTCAAGGCCATGTCTCTGTAATGGGGCACAGAGCTGTAAACAGCGTGAGGACTTTGTAGTTAATGTGGGAATGAACAGAAAGCCAGAGCAAATCAATTGAGATTGGAGTTATATTAGTAATAAAAGACTGGAGGCCAAAGATCAAACCAATACAGTAACGTAATGTGGACGTAACAAAGGTATGAACCAACGTTTTAGCTTCAGGAGGTAACCAGAAGGTCTTATTTTTTTTGCAATATTGCGAAGATGGAAGAATGACGTTTTGCTCATTTTATTGATATGTGATACAAATGAGAGCTGGCTGTCAAAACATGACACAAAGGTTGTAGACTGGAGATCAATCAAGGTCAATTATAACTCTTTGTATTGTGAGTTTTTTAAACCATCAAGGTTTTATACTTTCAAAACTTCCCTGGAGTCTAGAAAAAGTTATTGTTACAACTAATTGTAAGTCGCTTTGGATAAAAGCGTCTGCTAAATGATTGTAATGTAATGTAATGTAACAACATGTGTGTGCTACCAGGGAGGGAAACAAATAATGAGCTTATGCAGTGGACCACACAATATAAGTGCAAACCAGGAAGGTTGAAACCATTTTTGGCTTATGTGCTTGCTGAGCAATTTTCATTCCCATGGATGAGCGCAATCTTTTCAGTCTGGTATCCAGTTTTTATAATACATCCATGCGCGCATTGGACAAAATGTAGGGTTTTGCGGAATTGTCCAATCTTGACAGTGTTGTCGGGTGATAGGATGCGATAACTTAAAGTTAATTGTCACTTTGAGTCAATGTGTGATTAGTTTTAACACTGGACGAAGGGTTTATTTTAAGAAGTCATACGCTCAAAGGGGATTTGCCTCTGCAGCATCCGTTTCAATCTATAAATTAAGGCCCCAACTGTAAAGATAGATCAGATGGCATCTGTCTGGCATAGTGCTGAGTTTTACACTCTCACAGTTAAACACGAATGATTTTGCCACTCGCCGCCAGCATGCGGCAGTCAATCTTTCCCCATATGGCTCCGAACATGCTCACAAGCTGCTGTCAGCCAGTGACTAGATGCCTCCTACACCAAACAGTGGAAGTGATACAGGCCTACGCTACAGCATCCAGCAGAACAGCAGCAGATGGTGAATATTCTGGATCCACGAGCCATTGTGATGGACACCTCTGAGACTCGACGGAGTGACAGCTGCTTCTCAGTACGCGTCCAGTTACTGTGCAATCAGCTGGGGATCGAGGAAATCTACCTGGAGGGTTGATCGGTAGGTTTGGCAAGAACAGCTTAATCACAGATACAGACGGATGTGAAATGTAGCCGGCAGTTTCATTTCCAAAATGAAATAATTAACGTTCAAAGTACAATCACTAAAAATAGATTTATTAAGTTCCGCTGTTTTCCTGCAGCTGAATGAAAGACTGACTTTATAATTGTTGCTAAAAATAGATAAACACATTGTACAAGGCATTTCACAGCAGTCTAATTACAGATTGTAGCCATAGCTACAGAAGTATGTGGCTGATTTGATTTCCTACTACATCTGGGCAGATGTTAGCTGTCGAGCTCTCAAAGGTGAGACTTGTTTTTATGAAAGATTGCTGCATCCGCCTCACCTGCATGAATCATAATCAGCATAAAGAAATTAAGCATGACGATCTGCAGTTGATCTGCACAGCGTGATTTTCACTCAAGACCACACAATATGGAAAAACAAAAACTATATGAGCTAGGTAACTTTCACAGTCTTTATCACTACATATTCACTGTTAATAACCATATCGCCTCTATTTGTTTTTCTCTTCCCAGAAGACAGGAGTACAACATACACTAATTAAACGTGTTTGAATACAAGACATTTGTTAATGATGGAATCTGTTTAAACGTAGATTTTAGAGTTGAAAAGTGTAATAATATCATTTTTAGCAGAGTATGTGTTTTGTTTAAATCAGTAAATACATTCTCCCTCTCTTACTAACTTTTTAAAATTTCTTAAACTTACTTTTCAAACATTCTCTGCCCACTTTTGAAGAATAAAATGCTGTGTGAACTGAGACATTAATTTGATCGGGATTCTTAAGGTATCTGAAAAGCTTGGAAAGCTTCTGTGATTTGTTAAATGGCTTCACTTAGTGCAACATTGGAACTGATTCTTATCTGTCCAGATGTGTCAAATAAACACTACTATGACATTATATTCTGTCATTTTCAAAGGCATTTATAACATTTGAGGAAGACCTGTTTTGATATACATCTCAACCTAAACCCTTGTGTGTTTATTGCTTAAAGATTGTGTCATTTATCCGCTCAGTGCTTACGCGGAGCTTGACCTAGTTGTGGACCTTGTCTTATGGTTATTATAGGTTGATTAGAGATTGAAGTACTAAACCAATGTTTCTTCAGCATTTGTGTCTACGCTGAGCACTACATAATTTAATGAAATGAGCTTAAAGTGCTAATCTGCTGTGTGTTTGTTTTCATTTGGAGTCATCTATGTGCTAAGCAGTGACAGTCATCGCTGTGTTGTTTTCACTGCATTTCTCAGTGATCGCTGTGCCAGTACACTGCAACGTCACTGGACTGACAGTGGCTGCCAAACTCCCAAACAAACAGACACGAGCTGCTCTACTGAGACTACATTAACAGATAACAGAAATAGACACAGTGGCCCTGATAAGAATGTCTGTGTTTTGTGATAAAATGTGATATAGATGCAGATCAGGTGGTAACCTCCGGGTCTGAAAAGTGAAGCCAATGCGGAAGTTCCCTAAACTTGTATTCTCTCTAATGTCCATCAGGGGGCGACTCCTCTGGTTAAAAAAGAAGGAATCTGAGAAAATGACCCTACTTCTGACTCCGTAAACATTGTAAACATGAGTTTGTGGTCTCTAGTTTCAAGTCTTCCATACAGCATAATGTTCCTTTTGTAAATGATGGTCCGATTTAGAGTAACATAGACCATAACGCAGGGTAGGCTCTAGGGCGGGGCTGTCCTGTGATTGACAGGTCGCTTCCACAGCGTTTCTCCAGTTTTTGTCTTAAAACTTTAAACATTTCACAGTGATGTTTTCTGCTCATGAAAGTTAATTAAAACATTTTGGTCCCCTAAAAATGTCTTATTCGACATTCGGCAGTAGCTCCACCCTTTTGGGTCACAAAAAAACAAGATGGCAAGATGGGTCCAACTAGTCCCTGTAGGGAGGAAGTCGGGCTACTTTTCTTTAAGCATGAACAGTACTGTTACATAACCTTAACCAAGTGTAACTATGATGACGAAGATCTCCTAACCTTAACAAAGTATTGTTTTTTAACACAAACCACGATCTTTCCCTGAACCTACCTCAGTCATTGTTGTGCCTAAACCCAACCAACCCAGAGTGTTGGAACATCTTAAAACAGATTTACTTCTCAACAGTGATTTGTAACGCTTTTGTAAAGCACAGATAAATGATGTACTCCTTGAAAAAGTGGTGTCAGATTAGAAAACACTAGACAAGAGAGCATGGGCAAAACAACGTATTTTCTCGTTTATTAGGAGGACTTGTTGAAACAATTGTTAACAGTAAGCTATAGGTCATAAAACGTAACTTTCCCATGAAATCAAGGTCATTTTTGATAGCCAATTTCAACTTTGACAAATGGAATAGAAACTGTGCTCAATCTTTCATGGCAGCAAAGAAGACAATTTCAGATTTCAGATTTTTCCTAAATCATGTATTTTGTGTTTTGTCTGATTGCAATGCAATGCTAGTCCAATCATGGATTGATCAAGACTGGCTTGGTGGAAGTTAAATAACTTTCAAATCCATTCTGTTGCTCTGTTCTATTCAGTAATATGTCAATCACTTTAACAAAAAAGTTCCCTTATGGGAAGATCCGTGTAGGAAGGGAGCCCTCATCAGAAATGAAGAGAGAAAGAAAAAAGGATGCGGATGCTGTAACCCGGGGAACGCAGGATGTCGCTCACAGGTGTGAATGTGTCGCTTCTCCCTGTGTTTCCCACTCACACCTCACTCTTTCTCACACAGATCACTTCTTTCGGAGCTGCCACAGACAATTCCCGAAGAGCTATGTGTTGCTTAGTGACAGTTGGTACATCTTTTTTGTTTTGAATATGTGTGAAAAGACGGGGAGAAGCTTATGCCTGCTTTGTGCCTCCGCCTCTCAAAGCTCATCGCTTACGCTTTTGGTGTGCATGTGAGGTTTGGGATGAAGTGATCTCCAGGATCTCTGTGTATGAACGCTCGCAAGTGTGAGAAGTTTGCGAGAATGGAGAAGATGCATTTTACAAAGGTGATGCAGGAATGTTAAAACAAGAAGTTGTTCCCCATTATGAACATAAGATGTTGAGATCACATCGTCTATTTAAGGATTTGTAACAGTGAAACTTTTTTTTTTTTTCATTGTGCCCTTAGAGGCAACGCCACATCCCCCTGTTTTATTCAGTCTTCTACAATATTCTATTTAAAATTCCCCCAACCACACACACACACACTCACACACACATACACTCTGAATCATGCCGCGTTCATTAAAAGGAAAGAAGTCAGATAACATAACCACAAGCTGTGTGCCAGCGTGTAAATTTGACTCTCATGAGCACATAACCCATGAAGCCTGAACCTGACGAGCGTCTCTCTCTCTCTTTACTGTCGTATGTTCTCCATTCATTAACGCTCATCTCATTCAGAAAGTATGTCACAACTTTTGAGAGGTGGAGAAGGTGAATGATGTGCAAAGGAGTGCAACAGTGGATGTCTGCGGGGTGGGGAGGAAGGAGTAAAAGTTTATTGTTTTCCTTCCTCTAGAGGTAAGCCTAAGGAGGATAAAAAGAGCATGAACATGCTTATTCCCGCTAATCTCACACTGAATTTTCACACCTACTGCTCCGCCATGATACATTATTCAGTGTTTGTTTGCGCGGCCTCGACCCAATCCTGATCGGAGCGAGCGCACGAGCAAAATAAAAAATAGAAAGAATACGGTGAAGCTGCGGAGTGTCAGTTTGTTCACCTCCAGCTGAACTCTGGAGGTCAGCACGTGTGAACTTCTGATGCTGCAGTCACAGACACCATTTTAAAAAAACACATAACTTACCTTACCAAGTCGCGTCGCCACAATCGAGTGAGTTGAAAATAGCAGAGCAGGCCCGCTTGCTGTGGCCCACCTGCTCTGCCATTGTTCTCCACAGAAGTTTTTAAGAAGCGCATGGGACACCATTGTTCTCTGTCTGTGTCTTTGGGAGATTCCACGCTGAGAGAAGACGGCTTTTAAGACGTTTTTATGGATGTTATACAACACAGAGCCTCAAAGCCCACTGACAGCAGTAAATGGGAGTTTTGAGGATAAGCCTGTTATAAATGTGTGCTAACAAATTAGGGTTTGCACAGGCGTCCTCGGTCTTGATGGACTTACATAGGGAGGGAAATCCTGCAAATACTATTAAACCCAGGGTCTTATTTGCAAACTATTCTGAATGTTTGTGTTTGCTCTTAGATGGAGAGGATTTGCCACCGTGGGATAGTTCAAATGGTGTCAGAGCTCTCAATACTTCAACTAACATGGCTTTTTCATTTCTTGTGCATCATTAAATCTGCTCAAATCAATATTTCTATGTTTAAAATGGATTGATAGCTTCTTCCTTCGTTCACTACAATGTATGGTTCAGCTGAAAAGTGATTTCAATTCCTCGGGTGGAAACATGACTTCAAATAAATGCTAACGTTGCTCCGTGTCTACTTGACATGGAAACGGGCAGTTAACGCAATCTCTAAATCATGACTGTAGTTTGTAACATTTGCAACAATAAACTAAATGCATCTTTCTGTACAGTCAGTTCAATGCACTTAAACCAGTACACATCACTTTCATTCCTAAACTGAAACTTTAAATTTCTCTACTTTATGTTTTCTTCTACTTTTACTGTGAATCTTACTTAATTCTAGTATGAATTTACTTTTTTACTTCACTGCGTATGTATTTAATTATTTAACTTTGTGTTAAGCATCCTTTGGCACATTTCCTTCAGTATAAACAAAGTCTTTGTTCTGCAGTATTTGATAATCACGTAACTTTGGAAACTGCTGAAAGTCTCAGGATGTTATTTATTTTAGGGTGCACATCATATTTAAACTTAGCTTGGAGACGCACACAGTAGCTGAGAACATGACGTTTGAGACGGCCATATAGCCTCATGATAAATGATGGATACTTCTGGTTACCCATGATCACTCAAGCAGCACAGGTAAAGTGTTCTCCTCTACGCCAGCAGCTACTGTTGATCAGCGGTCCATGTCTGCAGAACCCTCACCCACATCTTCTGGTTTCTTCCTCCCTGTCTCCTCTCTCTCTCTCTCTCTCTCTCCCCCTCTCACTGCTCCCAGAGGGGTTGCTGTTCACCGCAGAGTGCCTCCCGCTTAATGGTTGATGTGACAGAGCCCACCACAAGATGCGATTTAAGGGAAAAAAGGGGGGACTGGGGGGGTCGCAGGGGTCGCAGGGTTTCATTGCAGCCATGACCAGACCGTGGACCCCCCCCCCAAACCTGATCACTGAATGATTCATGAGGGGAAGAAGGTGAAGTGTGTGTGTGTGTGTGTGTGTGTGATTGCATCATTGCTGTTGCATGTGTTGTGTATTCTTAACCCTCTGACACGCGAGAAAGAAGGAGGGGCCAGTGTTTGTGTTGATTAAAACACAGGACTGAAGGACAGACAGACATGCTAATCAAACAAACAATAAATCAGTGTTACACATGCACACACACTCATGCTTCACGTGCACAAAGAGAGCTGAGTGTGGGTGTGGCGCTTGGGGGGTGGGTGGGGCAGTACGGGTATCCCCACTGGAAAAAAGCCCTGAACACAACCTCCCCTCCCCCCTCTAATACCTTATACATGATTAAGACACGTCTCCAGAGGCGTTGTAGGACAGAGGAACTACTTCCCGCAGTTAGTATCCAAACCACTTCTCCCTCCAAAGGCCCGTCGGCAAAACAAACCAGGGACACAACTCCTGAAAAATTAAGATCAACCGCTAAAAAAAAAAAAAAAAAAAAAACAGCTCGAAGACACTGATGGGGAGATAAGAAGTGGAGTGATGCACGCCATAACGGAGCGATGGTGCATGGAGGAGGAGGAGCCACCTTTTAGCGATTCAGGCATTAATGTACATAATGTACAAATTGGCTCAGGGTGGCCCCTTGTGTGAAGCCCACTGCCAAACAAATTGGGGCGTTTGTCTCGATATCCACTCGTGGGCGTGAATATCAAATCCAGAGTGATTATGAACACAGTTTTCGTTCATCTCTCCATGCATCTTTTTTATGAAGCCAAAAACTGTCACAGGAGGAATTTAACAATCTGGGCTTGTCAAGGGCAGTCTATGCGAGCTTTGCTTCCTGACAGCCGAAGAGAAATAAAGAAGGAGGGAGGGGGGGGATAAATAAAGAATGGAGACGGCCTGTATATTGCACAGGTAGCTCAAACCCTGACAATCGACAATCTGTCAGCCCTTTTCTTAGCAACGGGGCAACTAACATGAATCAACGTCCTCGGGGCGGTTTCTTGTGGCTAATTTCTTTTGTAGAATTTCAACAATGTACCATCTGAGCTCGACTCTGCCAGTGACTGTTGGTGTTATTACAGTTTCTGTGAGAGACACACGGTGTGTAACTGTTCTGCAGGATGTGTATGTATGTGTGTGTGTGTGTGTGTGTGTGTGCAAAAATGAACGGTGTAAACCCCATCCGAATGCAGAGCTTGCTCAAGGTCTGCTTTTGTTGAGCACACATAAAATATACACACACACACACACACACACACACACAATCTCTCTACCTCACTCCCTTTCCACACATACAAACACACTTGACACATGTGTATACATAACCGTGTCCCTTTGTGGACCGTTGCCATGCAACATTTCTCTGATTAGGTTAGTTGAGCTCTGGTGCACGTACACACACACACACACACACACACACACACACACACATACATACACACACACACACACACACTCCTGCTGGCTGATGAGGATCATGTCTCACACACACACAGGCTTCTTTGCCACACCCATCCTCCTCTCCCGCGGGACACAGCTGCACTGCCAAGGCCGAGGATGAAGTGAGGGGAAAGACGCGGTGCCGGTCGTGGAGGAGGGACGCTCTCTTCGGCTCTGCAGCTCAGTGCAGGGTGATCTTGACGAGCTCCTCGGAGATGTCGGTCGGGGTCTTCGGTTTGAATTACAGGTGATTTTACTTCGATGTATTCAACAGTTAGCTCTGGGTTTTTTTTAATCTGCAACTTGAAATTCTAAAACCACCTTGAAATGTTCTATTTAGGTGCAGATTGGTCAATAAAAAAACAACAAACACATCTCACTTTGCTTTGTTGTTTATAATTTAGTGTTAAATCCTCTTGCTGATAGATTGATTGACCATTTCTGCACAAGGCACCAGTGCTTTAAGTGTCTCTTTTTCTGTTTTGTTTCTGTTGATCAAGCTTTGGAAAGATAAATTTAACTTGACAGGACTTCAGGTCGACACAACCCACTAGAGAACAGCAGAGTAGTTGCTGTGCTTGCTGGAGGATGTTTCACTTTATCTTCTGTAATGTGACTTAGAGTTTGTGTTTGTTTCAGGAGAAGATCTCAATCTGTGGCCCTTGGTTATCATGTAAACTCACATTTTTAAGCTAGACTTAAGCTATATTTTGATGTAAGACTAACAAGAGGCTGTAGTCGATGCTACAGCTCTCTCTCTACCGTCTTTGTTTCACAACACATGATCTATAAAAATTAGGTATTTCAAAGATTAGACATTCATTAGCAAATTTTGTTGTTTACAAAAATTTATTCATACAAATCTTACAACACTTTCATAACATTGAGAAACGTAAAACCCATATAAGGACTCCTGTGTGTATAACGATGCCACTTTGTACTAAGGTTCACTTTTAAAACACATTGTCTTCAGATAGATAAGAGATTAAACATTGAAGTAAGGCGTTTGGCGCTTCCAGAAATATCAACAACAGGCATTTTCTAAGATCTGAACAACATCTCACGTCATGTTCTGAAACTCTTTTTGTTCTAAATAGTGATGCACATAGTTGTAAATGATATGTCGGGGCTATTTTCTGATTAATAAATTACTGACCAATATCAACAAAATAATCAACAACACCTCATAGTCGACAGTAACAAACACTGGTCATTGATCACAACCCTCACAGACACTGAACACCCCAAACACATGCACACAAACATACACCCACACACACATTGCCTGCTCCATCAACATATACATTCTTTTCTTTTTTTTCTTTTTCTACTCAATAAATCATTGGCCATGCTTTTAAAAAGAAAGCCTAATTCTACTACTACTACTACTACTAATACTAATACTACTCTTGGGGCAGACTAAGCCGAGCGATTAAACAGAGTGAAAGGAAGTTTCAATGTAAGCTAATGGACTGCAGCATTGTAGGGCCACTAGAATTGCCATCTGTCACTCGTGGCAAACATTTTTATTTCCTTTTTTTTTATTCTCACGTCGAAAGCAAAGGCACCAAAGCCGAAAGCTGTTTCCACCTTCACGTGCACGTTCAGTCACCCATTTACACAAACGAACATCAAATGCACGCTCAAACACTCGTACGTAAAAACATGAAGGCGCATTCAAAGATCTACTTCCGCACATTCAAACATTCAAACAAAGCCTGTTAAGATAAAGCGGAAATTGAAGTTGTGTATTGATAGTTTCTATGTGGTGGGGGGGGGAACACAGGCCACTGATTGGATTGCAGAGGTGCATAAAGTTGCATTTGCATAACTTTGAATAAATACATAAGATGTCTCCCTAATAAACGTCAGTGGGAAGATCCCTCAACGGGAGGGCTGAAATTCATTCACCTCCATTCTAGAGCGAGAAACTCTGTTAATCCTCCTGTTGATACCAATCTAAAAGTTCTAACATCTGATGTTTTCTGTCGGACTCATTGAACCCGATGTTACTTTGGTGGGTGAAGAGAGGCGGCGGCGCTCTCTCCTCTTGTTTGTCTCTGTATCCAGGTGTGACCACCTCTGTCTCAGGCTTGTGGATGCTGCACCCCATCTCTTATGTCACTTTGTTTTCTCTCTCTCTCTCTCTCTCTCACACACAAACATCCTCTCTTTGTCTCCAGCTCTGTCTTCCTCTTCATGCACACCTCTCTCTCACTTCTTCATCACATCCTTCCTGCACAAACCTCAGCAGACACCTTACACAGATCAGATTCATCTCAACAAAGAACCACAGCACTGTCGAATCAGCTATCGAGCACGGCGATCTAGAAGCAAAATAATCTTTTTTTAAAAGCGCTACCAGGACAAAGGCAATCAGCAAAGAGGGGGGGGGGGGGGTCCAGTGTCTCGTCTCGATGACTATCACTATCCACAATGACAGCAGCAAGGGAGGTACAAATTCAACAAGTCAGTGCAGTACCAGCTTCCACCACCTCTAGCCCTCCTTTTTCACATTTTCCAACACATCTGAAGGGGGGGAGTGGTGCTGAAATAGGCGTAGCACAGCCCACCTACCCAAATAGCACAATTCCAAAATAAAAGCACGATGGCATGCAGTTTCTAAGCAAAAGTCAGCGAGGTGTCAGTTTCCACATGCACCAATAAATAAGAATACAGAGTTAAATATCCCTAACTGTAACTCAGATGCTACCTTTCCTCTCCACCTCTGGTCACAAACAAAAAAATGCTTCATTTCCTGCATCTTGTTCTGGGTCCGTTCTGAATATCTGTAGTGCTGCCCAAAGACAATCAACAGCTGAAGCACATTCTTCCCAATAATTCTGTTGACTGATCACAGACAACATGGAGATGAATATGTGCACTGTGTAACTCTGTACTGTACATAACACACACACACTTATGGAACATTCTTAACACAGCACGACTTATCTCCCCACAGGAAATGACTTTGAGGCAAGTGAGCAAGCAGTGTTTTACCGCATACTGTTAACAGCAACTTGAGTGCTTCCTTTATCTCTAGTAAAGGCAATGGTGTCCTTGCAAAAGCCTGCGATTAAAATTTTCTGCTCAAAAGAGGGCGGTCGGATTTTAACACCAGTTACATGAATGGCCGTGTGAGCCCAATCAGGTTCTCCATCAAATGATAGGCTGCTGGACAAAAGCCATGTGAATTCCCCTGGAGGGGGGCAGCAAGCTTTAGGAACCCACAGAGCTCCCATTAAGGGAGGAGGAGGAGGAGGAGGAGGAGGAGGAGGAGGAGGAGGAGGAGGAGGAGGGAGGAGGAGGGAGGAGGAGGAGGAGGAGGAGGAGGAGGAGGAGGAGGAGGAGGAGGAGGAGGAGGAGGAGGAGGAGGGGAGGAGGGGAGGAGGAGGGAGGAGGAGGAGGAGGAGGAGGAGGAGGAGGAGGAGGAGGAGGAGGAGGAGGGAGGAGGAGGAGGAGGAGGAGGAGGGGGGTAGTGGGGGGGGGAGGAGGGAACATCTTTCATTTAGGATAAGCCCGTTATGCCTCACATAGCATGCTCACTGCTTCTTTGGGGCCTGTTCGGAAAAACAAACAACACTAAAAAAATAGAACGTTGGTTACAAAAATAAGTATAACATTCAATACTTTGATTGTCTTTTTAAAATCTATTTATTTTCTGCATATGTAGATGACCTTTAGAGATTCCAAGCGCATAATGTTGAAGGTGCACAATTATTTTTTTTCTTCTTTTTTTTTTTACTAATTTCTTCTTTTTTTTAGCCATTTTGTTTTGTTTCGAACATCTCAACATGAAAAATAAAATATTGGTCCACAAAGTATAACTGTGCGGTATCAAGTGCCTTTTGTACAAAAAGAAAAAAAAAAAAAAAACGATATTATTATTAAAATATTCATTTTAATGGCTTTACTTCATACATAAATACATGTGAAAAGAACACAGGCGCAGTCCACTGTCGGTCTATCTGATGACTGATGTATGTACACAGGAGGCAGGCTGGCCAGCAACGCTACAAATAGGCAAGTCTGCGTCCTTTGTTCCTAACTCTCTGTCTGTACCTTCTCCCCAGAACCGCTGCCAGGTATTTCTGCACCGCCATCTGCTTTCTGTAGCGACTGTAGCTGTCGGTGAAGATCCCGTCTGAGTGTCTTTTGGATAAAGGCTCTGACTCTTCCTCCATGCTGTTGTCTTCACTGTAAGAACAGAACACAAGGAACAACATTAGTAAAGCTGCAGCCTGCAACACATTCCTGCTCTTTTTTATTTTTTTGATTTGACATTTTAGCTTTGACAAATTCTTCATCTTGCCTAGAATCATTAATAATTCATTTTCGGGGCCTTTTATGCTTTTTTTTTTTTTTTTTAAAAAAAAAAAAAAAAAAAGGGGGGCAAGCAAGAGAGAGTAAAGAATGATGTTAAGCGTTTTGGAAAAGTTATAAATGATTAATTCGGCCCATTGCGTATTCTGACGCATCAGAGCAGCGTGGGAAAACCAAATCAATTATATGGATCAATTACAGATAAATCGAAGTGTATTTTAAGTCTGACCCTCAATGTTAAGAGAGGACACAACAACAACAAACAGAAACACAATGAAAATGACGAGAGATATATAGATATAAATATACAAATGATATTAAGAATAAAACACGCACATCAGATGAAAGAGATGCAGCAGCCTGACTAACTGTAATGTGATGACTGTATTGTGATGACTGTATGTGATGACTGTAATGTGATGACTGCAGGTGAACATAAGAAATGCCCTTACCCTGCACGAATTGTCATCAGAGAATGCAGATAATGTCTCGCTGTTAACTGACCCAGGATCTCCCTCAAGGCTCTATCTAATTCTTCCTCAGCATGCCTTTCTGGTCTGAGATGATAAAACGCCAAAACACATAGATCATCAGTGACTTAAAGAAAAAGCGCAGACAAAATGATCAGAAGTAGCCTAAAATGTGCATTTAACACCTTTATTTATTTTTACACACAGACTATCCTTCCGTGCTGCCCACCTTATTTAAATCTTGATTATTACCAGTATTTGGAACCAACATTTTAGGCTACTCGGTATGAAAATAACACTGAACAAATAACATGAGAAACTCTGGAGAAAAAAAACAAAGCAAGCAAACATTATCGCAAAAAAACAGCAAAGAAGTCATTTAAAAGAATGTAAATCCGGCTGCTGAGCAGGTTTATTACCTCTTCTCCGGAGGGTAGTACAGCGTGTAGGCGTCGTCGCTCAGGGACGGAGGGCTTCGATGGAGAGAAATCTGTTCTCCATCGAAGCCCATGTCGGATAACGAGTTCCCATCCTCATCGAAGGCGTCGTTGTCAAGTCTGGAGAAAGGAGAACATTCATCACAGATCTGATCTGCAGGTGATGCAGCAGCGACAGAATGCCAAAATGTCTGCATCCGTTTTGTTTTTTTGTTTTAAATCATTGTGGAGATTAAAATGCATTAAGAGACAAGAGGAGGAAACGAAAATCAATATGTGGAGGTGTTTCAAATAAAACCAGAAAACGAATTATTTAAATGTGACCAAGAAATAAATGGCCAATAAAATGTGTTAAATGTGTGTGTTCGTTTTTATGTTCTTTGTTTAAATATATATTTTTTTCTTCATCGGGGGAAATGTGTATTTAATTCAACCTGCTGCTGCTTAACACGTGCTGAAGCCTCATTAATAATTAAAGAATCGAAACAAAGGGTGTGAAAATGATCAGTGGAGGCGTGGAGCCAATTTATTTTATTATTAAAAGAATGCCGCAATTAGAAGTGAAATATCAGACTGAATAAGAGCCACGCCCAAATTATGGAAATGCTTTCTACAGGAAAAAAAAAAAAAATAATAAATGTTAACTGCATAGAGCCTCCTGTTCGTTCTGCTCTCCTGGTGACGCCGGTCCACCGTCATCAGGCTATAATATATTAATTGCACTGACTGCACTCTCGTTTTTAATAAGGGTTTCTGTGAACAGTCCCACCGGACAGAGACCTTTATGGCAATTTCCATTATCACTGTCCACACAAGAGCTGCATCTGCGTGTTAAAATGACTATTTCCTTTAGTTATACCACTCAATTCTGTTTTTTTTTTTAATTGTGCGCAATTACGCACACTTATTTGAAATAAAAGTGCCAAAATCCAAATCTCCAAATGAGATCAAATGATTAATGATCAATGCAATGCAACCATTCATCAACTGGTGTTCAGCAGCAGCATGGATCAGTTAAGACATGACTACAGTCACACAGCTACATACCTGATCTTAGGGTAACTTAGTCCGATAGGTGTGCAGAACACGCTGTAGTGCATTAAGATCCCGTAGACCAGCAGGATTAAAGTGGCTTTACTCGAACTGGCCATGCTGTTAGAAACAAAACACATGTAAGATTAAACAGTCAGTCACTCCTCTGGAGCTCTTTGTTCTCATTCACATGCTGCTTCTCTTATCACAAACTACAAAGCTGGATCGAATTTAAGAAACTGGACACAGTTTGTATATAAAAAATAAATATTAAAAAAATAAGATTTCTGTCTGTTTTTATTAATCCCGTTTCGTAAAAAGTTTAACTGGTATTGACACTGAATCCATTGCATGCAGTGCCAAAGTCTCAATACAACAGAAGATCTCATGCAGTGCAAACAAACAACAAACAAAAAAAAAGGAATCATTTCCATCACTTTATCTCGCTCTCCATCAATGCATGACTCCGAGTTTAAAAGATTAAAGCCACATACCTATATCAGGACGGGGAGAGAGCTGCTGTGCTGAGGGATGCGATCCGGGCGCGGCTGTGGTAGAGAGACTGTGAGTGTGTGTGAGAGAGAGAGAGAGAGAGAGAGAGAGAGAGAGAGAGAGAGAGAGAGACGTGTGCTCCTCTTCGTCCTGCTCTCACTTTAGACTCTGTGAGGAGTCCAGCAGGTGATCTCTGTGGCAGAGCGTCGTGCGTTCGTCTGCATATCGCTGCTCTCAAACTTTTGTCCTGAGCTGTGATTGCCTTGGAGTTTTATCCATGCATCCTATAAGCCTCCTCCTCCTCCTCCTCCTCCTCCTCCTCCCCCTCCTCCCTCCTCCCTCCAGTATGTCACATTAAGGATGCTAGAGACGTCATCAAGTTTGCCTCCCGGAATAAAAAATAAAAAAGTACAGTTCCTTCCTCCATCGATGCATCCGTCACCCTCACCCCACCCCCACCATCCTCAAATGGAAGTTTGTTTCCAAACTTTTTTCCTTTTATATATTTATATATATATATATATATATATATATATATATATATATATATATATATATATATATATATCAAACAAACAACATAAAACAAAAACTCATTGTTTGTGAATGGACTTTACACAGGATGATGTGACGGTCAATACAAATCAATTATTACCCACACGTCATTAGTGCGTCCAATGAGGCTTTTATGACTATGACAGAGCTGGGAAATGATCATATGTGCTGCTGGTGCTGCTGGTGCTGGTGGTGGTGGTTGGTTTCGTGTGACCTGATGGTTTTGATGGGAGGGGGTGTGGGGATTCAGACTTCCTGACCGACCCCGAGGCCTCCGGGGAGTCAGGAGCTGTCCGGTGCTGAAACCATGAAACCATTGGTCTCAAATTGCGGCTTTTTGCTGGATTTAAAGTCACTTCTTCTAATCGTTTCCAATAAGTGTTCACTATACTGAGGGGGGCTTTAACGGCCTCTGTTAGGTTGTTGAAATAAACCAGGCACGTAATGTGATGTGGAGCTGGTGACGCAGGATGCTGCTTCAGAGAGCTCTTCAGCCTACGTGGCTTTAGAAACGGTCCTCTCACCAACACTGTTCTGATGTCTGTGTCGTTACAATGAAACGTTACAACGAAAAAAACCTCCAGGAAAGGGCGTGAAGCTGGTTTATGCGTGGGAATGAATGAAGGAGCATCAGGGCCTAATGATGGATATAAGTCCCACCTCTGTCTGCTCCTCTTTAATATGCTACTCATCATGTGCTAGAAGTATAAACTGAGAAAATAACAATTTCAATTTCCACATTCAGTGTTAAATTGAAGTTATGAGGCTTTTAATTTGAAGGGTTCTCGCCAGCATGCATTCCTGAACGAGGCCTGGTTCTAATCACCTAACTCAGGTTACTGAGCTCAACACTGAATATCAGGCCTAAAGCCCAACCCAGGAGAGAGAGAGAGAGAGAGAGAGAGAGAGAGAGAGAGAGAGAGAGAGAGAGAGAGAGAGAGAGAGAGAGAGAGAGAGAGAGAGAGAGAGAGAGAGACAGAGAGAGAGAGAGAGAGAGAGAGAGACAGAGAGAGAGAGACAGAGAGAGAGAGAGAGAGAGAGAGAGAGAGAGAGAGAGAGAGAGAGAGAGAGAGAGAGAGAGAGAGAGAGAGACAGAGAGAGACAGAGAGAGAGAGAGAGAGAGAGAGAGAGAGAGAGAGAGAGAGAGAGAGAGAGAGAGAGAGAGAGAGAGAGAGAGAGAGAGAGAGAGAGAGAGAGAGAGAGAGAGAGAGAGAGAGAGAGAGAGAGAGAGAGAGAGAGAGAGAGAGAGAGAGAGAGAGAGAGAGAGAGAGAGAGAGAGAGAGAGAGAGAGAGAGAGAGAGAGAGAGAGAGAGAGAGAGAGAGAGAGAGAGAGAGAGAGAGAGAGAGAGAGAGAGAGATGAGAGAGAGAGAGAGAGAGAGAGAGAGAGAGAGGAGACAGAGAGAGAGGGAGAGAGAGAGAGAGAGAGAGAGAGAGAGAGAGAGAGAGAGAGAGAGAGAGAGAGAGAGAGAGAGAGAGAGAGAGAGAGAGAGAGAGAGAGAGAGAGAGAGAGAGAGAGAGAGAGAGAGGAGAGAGAGAGAGAGAGAGAGAGAGAGAGAGAGAGAGAGAGAGAGAGAGAGAGAGAGAGAGAGAGAGAGAGAGAGAGAGAGAGAGAGAGAGAGAGAGAGAGAGAGAGAGAGAGAGAGAGAGAGAGAGAGAGAGAGAGAGAGAGAGAGAGAGAGAGAGAGAGAGAGAGAGAGACAGAGAGAGACAGAGAGAGAGAGAGAGAGATTCACGTCAGCGTTTTGTTTACTCTGACGCAATATGACGAACAGAGCCAGCCACCGCCGGAGGGATGGGGAGGAGAGGAGGTGGGATGGGGGGGTCTGGGGGGGGGGGGGGGGGGGGGGTGTCTGTCCACAACTTATCTTTCTTCTTCTCTTGGCACGATTCCCACGAAGAGCACAACTTAAACTCTATATAAACGGAGCAGACTCACAGTGATGTGGAGCAGCTCAGTAGCGCCATCATGAGGACAAGCAGAGAAACGCCGAGAAGAGAAGAGAAGAGAAGAGAAGAGAAGAGAAGAGAAGAGAAGAGAAGAGAAGAGAAGAGAAGAGAAGAGAAGAGATGAGTCAATAGTCTCACATTTAACAACCATAACAGAAATCTGTTGTGTGTTTTTCTCACCAGAACAAATGGCAGGAGGCTCCATCTCCACTCTCTCAACAAGAGATTTGAATTGGAATTAATTAGCAAAATATCTTTCATTGGATTATAACCTTTATTTAATCAGGAATTGTGTTGTGATCAAGCACCAGCGTTATTTGTAGAATCCACAATGTTATTATATGATCTTTTGAATTGTTATAGAATAGGATTTTGTTTGTATAAAGGTTAGAATACCAAAATGGGGATTTATTGGGTTCATTTGAGTCACTTCTATTGCATTGCCTTCCTGGTTAATGACTACGTCGATTGCATATGATTTGCATTCATTCAGTTTTCTGTAGGTTTCTTAGGACTACTTGTGAGAGCAGCCTTGATTCAGCATCATAAGTCTCATACAGTCCAGGGGATTTGGTTTTAACCCATTAGAATGCAGCAGTGAGGCCCTTGCTGCAGGTGATAGATCTTGTATGGAAGATGTAAAATGACTAAATCAAAGCATATGAAACCATGAAACAAAGTGAAATACAATACACATGTTTATATTTATATCCTTCATAATGTTGGCCCATGACTATATACTCATTCAAATGACCCTTCGCTAAGTCCCGCCCCTTGGACGCAGACTGGCCAATCATAGCTTAGCATGAGACAGCCCCTCCCATAACTACCTGGCTCTGCTCCACAGACTCTCTCTTCATGTTCATGCTGGTTGGATGTGTAGCTAGTCGTGGTCAAACGTTGTGTAATAGGGAGACTTGTGATCTTGGAGAGTTTGGAAGGAGATATATACGTTTCTACAACGTGGAGCTCACGTTAGCAGAGTGTGTTATGGTAAACACTACATAACACACACATTACTGCCAGCCTTATTCTAAAACATACCACTGTTCTTTTTATATTTTCAAATGTTTTATAAATGAATGTAATGTTTATGTTATGTTATGTTTAACCTGTTTTAAGGCTGCTGAATTCGTCTCACATCAGCCATCAAACGCATATTGTGGACACTTCTGTCTAAAATGGCTTTTTAGTTTCTCCTAAAATCTGATCATATTTCTCACTGTAGTGCAGTTAGTGACTCCATGGTAGCTCTGACAGCTTGGGTATGGGGCAAGGGGCGGGGCTTAGTGAAGGGTAAATAAGGACCTACCAAATGCACATAGGCCTAAAGCAAGAAAATACATAGTGTGTATTGTATTTCCTGTTATGTCTATGATTTGTCTTTATTGTGGCATTTTAAATCTCCAATTCTCTTGTGACCCCTTGGAGAGGTCGCCAACACTGAGGCTACAACTCCACTGTTACCCCTCAAAGAATCTAATCATCCCAACAATTAGACACGATCAACTTCAGGCTCACATCACGTTTTGAGGATGAATCTTAATTTTATTATTTTTTACGGAAATACATATCTGTGAGGAAATAATCTAACCTGACACCTGGGGGAGTTCCAGAAATACAGTCACAAACTTGGATTTAGGCCTCTGTGTGTGTGTGTGTGTGTGTGTGTGTGTGTGTGTGTGTGTGTGTGTGTGTGTGTGTGTGTGTGTGTGTGTGTGTGTACATCTTGTTACCCGCAGGGGCCGCTTTGGAGACGTCTCCCTGGGGGACACGTCCAGAGCTTCTCCTGGCACAGTGCAGTCCAAGTCAGTAGGGGTCAGCAGATCACTTCAAACTGCATCTAAGAGAAGATCTGACACTAATGACCCTGCAGTGTTGAAGCATTGCAGTCATAGTTATTGCTCATACAAGATATTTAAGATACAATTTCAACATGACCCTCCACTCCTAAAAACAGCCTTATTCTAGCTTTTTACTTCTATAATCATATAGCAATAACATAAGCGCAGGCCCACTGTATATCCCTTTGGAAATGTCACGTGACTGACAGAAAGTTAAACAGGCTATCATACCTATCATAGCCTATAATAATAATACTAATAATAATAATGTGATTTTGAGTAGAAATGATTTGTAGTCCCATTCATCCTTCCATACAGCCTAGAGAAAGCACATAGCCATCAGGGTTCAAAGGTCAAACAGCACCATACAACATCATTATTTTATGTCATACATTTTATAAGAATAATAAGATTTTTTACTTAATTTGGTTCAGAGATAAAAAATTAAAACCGTTTTATATATTTGGTATGAAGCCAGATGATGGCTCTTCTCCTCACACTGAGGCAGGGATGTCGGCCATATTGGTCACAAGGGAAAACCATTCAATAGGAGATGATGTGACGTTCAAGTGCCATCGAAAATAATAGAACATGCCGGTAAGAACCTACATCAACGAAACTACAGAGCAAAAAAGTTTTTGGTGAAGTGTTTTTGTATTGTTTTGGTTTATTTTCCATCTCAAAACATCAATTATAATGTTTCTGTTCACTACAAAGAATCCTGAAATGATCAGTCTATTGACATGACATGAAAACTATTTTGATAATAATTTTTAAGTAAAGAAAAAAATAATCATTACTTTCTTCTATATATTCCAATTGGATAGTTTCCTGCTTTTCTCTGTTTTATAAGTTACTATTGTAAATTGAATATCTTTAGGTTTGTTTATACAAAACAAGCAATTAACTGTAATTTTCCTCTATTTATAAAACAAAACAATTAATTGAGAAAAGTATCATTAGCTGAATTGATAATTAAAATAATCTTCCCCGCAGCTCTTATGAACCATAAAAGGCCTGTTATTATTTATGGTAGTCAGTGGACTGGACCCTCAAATAGGATTCAAAGTTGAATGAAATTAAGATAAGATAAGATACGACAAGATAATCCTTTATTAGTACATAGTACATAGTAAAAAAACAAGATAAAAAACAAGTCAAAAATAAGTATTATAAATAAGCAAATGAGCAATAAAAAACAGTAAAGAATCCACAATAACTGAAATATTATATATACATATATACAGACAGAATAACTATTATAACTATTATTGCTTATCCTTATTTTAACAGGATAAGAAAAAAACAGGATAATAATCCTGTTAAAAATAATTTTAACAGGATAAGAAACTCTAGAACTTTAAATATGTTTTGCTTTCAGGCATTAATGTAACTTTCTTTTGGTGAATCACTAGAGAGATTTGGACCAAGAAAAAAACCAACCCGATTGTACGAGCTTAATCCTGGCCCCTGAACGCAGCAGCATTGCTCTCGGCTGCAGTCGGGCTTTTGTGTGTCTCAGTCTGACCATCAAACCCATCAGCAGGCTGGTTTATGGAGGTTATAACTGGTAACTCTTACATCTCTTACATCTCTCACAGGGCCTCATCCTCAGCCACGTTTTAAAGGAATATATAAAGAAAGCACTGCGGAGGACTTTGCACAGGAGAACTAGTTAATCGGTATGGGACAGGCGGAAGACTGAGTCCACGTTAGGAGTGCTTCTTCAGGCCCTTTATACTCCTTCTGTCGACGTGAGAATAAAACAACAAACAAACTAACTAACGTGCAGTAAAGACAGAGACCAGGACGCATGTAGCCGAAGTAAAGCTGCAAAACGGTGCATTCAAGGTAAGAAGTGCGCGTCCGAGAAAAGGAAGAAAGTCTGACTGAGTCCTGGGAGGGAGAGAGCAGGGCCTTGTTGGAGAAAGTTGTGAAAAGACATCAAGAGAGTTTCTTCTGTGTGTTGCATTGTTATAAAAGTTTGTTTCATTGTTAAATCCTGAACCAGGACTTGATTTTTTTATAAATATTTACTTGTATCCTTCGATGAGAGCAGGAAACATGAGGAACAATGCTTGAATGGTGCATTTAAGTGCACAGTTTTTATCCTTAAACTTGCACAATAGTCAAATCACATTTCTGTGACTTGTACAGCTTCATTTCAAATGTTTTTGTTGACATTTTCCCATTTAATTTAAAGCACCTACTCTCTATCTCTTCTCACACTATCAGCTGCTGCAGGCCTCAGCTGTTAAAGGCCTTTATTGTAAGCAACAAACCTTCTAAAAATGACCATTTCTGTAATTGAGAACAATTTTCACTAGTCACCAAATCTGTCTTTGCATGCTTTTATTGTGGTGGTGCAACTGTACTTCCCAGATCAGCATATTCCATAAAATGCATGTGTGTGTGTGTGAGGAGACATAAAGCACAGGAAGGCTGTTGTAATGTGTGTCGTGTGTGTTCATACAGTCACTGTCCCTGATTGTGGGTGCTTATATACTCCGGTGACACAGTAATCCTTCTCCACGGTAATCCCTCTGCTAGCACACACACACACACACACACACACACACACACACACACACACACACACACACACACACACACAGACACAGAGACACACACACAGCTGGAAAGGAGAGGGCTGTTGGCAGAGGAGTGAGGAGCGCTAACAGGTGGTGCTGGCCGGGGTTCAGGGACTTCAGTCTTTTAAAGATCCTCACATTCTCCTCGAGTGTCCTCATGGAGTGAATGTAACTCTACAGTCTCATTACGGTCTGCTGATTAAAAGCTTCCTAGAGAAGGTCAAAGTCATACCGCCGCACGCTCTCTCGAGTTCGCAAACTGAACAAATGTTAGTTTTTCTGGCGACAGAAGGAGAATCCTCAGATTTCAGATATCTACAGTCATCGATGTGACGGCAGGAGAACAAGAAGAGCTCTTCTGTTTTATTGCTTGAAGACGGCCCTTTTTTTTTTTTTCCCTCTCCCAGCGTCAACTCCAGCCATTGACAGGCACAGCAGGTGGCCTCAATAGCATGAATGGATTCGGAAGGAAGTTCCTCTCTCTCTCTCTCTCTCTCTCTCCACTCCCCCCCCCCCGCTGGCCCTCTCCACTCACTGTGATTGGCAGAGATGGCACGCTGCCCTGGAGATAAGGCCTCTCTGCGCCTCAGAGAGTGTGCCAGGGCAATTACTGAGTAACGCTTCAGTAGCCGCTTTGCAAACCCCCGGTACCTCCTCGTATCTCTGCGATCGGGGGCCGGTGTTTACGGGGCAAGACTGTCAGTTTAACTCTCGGTCTCAAAGCACTGGATTTGTCTTTCGTAGCGGGAGCGAGTTCAGCTCGAGGACTTCACATGCTGCTGTTTGTCCAGAGGCATGTCAGAAAAACTCTTAGCTGTTGTGTTACGGTCTCCTAGATACCTTGACAGCTTTTGTTGTAGTGCTGAAACGATGAATGGAAAACAACATTATAGTGATCAATTAATCCTTTAAGTCATTTGTCAAGCCAAAATACCAACATTCACTTGTTTCACTTTCCAAAATAAGAGACTTGCTGCTTTGCTGTGCTTCATATTGTCAAATTTGAAGACTTTTCTTTGTTGGTTTGGGCAAAACAAGAACAGCTGGAGATAATACTGTTGCGCTGAGAAGTTGTGATACATTTTTCACCATTTTCTTACATTTTTGCAGCCTTAAGCATTATGTTTTGAAGCAAAATGTTTCAACCCTGATTCTGACTACTTTCATGTCTCTTTTAAAAGGCTGCGTATCATTGAAAAGCTTTGATACTGCTGCAGATACAACGGTAGTAATACT
This sequence comes from Anoplopoma fimbria, assembly GCF_027596085.1. NCBI lineage: Eukaryota > Metazoa > Chordata > Actinopteri > Perciformes > Anoplopomatidae > Anoplopoma > Anoplopoma fimbria. Next base: position 26,484,542 of record NC_072451.1, on the reverse strand, counting down.
ATATAAGATGTACTGTATTTCTGATCTTCCCTGCCAGCCATTTGTGACAACATGCCTTTCCCCTCTTTCTGTGCAGCTGTGATGTAGCGTGGCACCATTGCACCATGATACATCCCAGCTGGGTGTGGTCCCAGTAAAACAGACCACACCTGACCAAACCCAGCTGTGATGTTGGATGTGGTCAGAGGTTCGACAGACTTGGCGGACATTGCGACCAAAAATAGCTCTACATTTGAAAGAAGGGCACTGTGAGACACGTTCTTACAACTCTGGAAAGATGTTGATAACTTCATCTTCAGATTGTTAGATAAACCGGTGGTTTGCTCACATATATCTGATTGGCTCCTTGCAATGGTTGTTGTGTTATTTTAATGGACACGCCTTTCAATGGCACTCCCTCTCTGCAGGGTCATCCGTCATCCAAAGTTGAACCTGGCAACGCAACGAAATATGAAATGGTTGCTACTGTGTTAACTCCAGAGAGTTGTAAAGTCCTGTGAGTATGACAAACCACTGTGTAGTGTTTTGGAAACTGACACGCCTTTTTAAACTCATTCATTTTTTGCTCCAACTGGACTTTCTGGATCATATTTCTTGTCTCATTGAGACCAACACGCCCAATTAGCGTTTCCGGTCTGAATGTCAGGTTGTACTTTTCAACCCAAAGAGGACAGTGAAGCAAAACAACCATACAAGAACTTTGCCTAAATGTAACAAGTCAAAAACTGATAGTGTTTTGATTCAAAACAAGAACTATCTGATCAAAGATTAAGTAAGGAAAACTTCACTGCCTGCAATAATGCCTACGTGAACTGAAATGACTTTTTTTAGGAGTGCGTCAGTTGTGTTCCAAGTGACTGCAGAGGTTACACAAGGCACTGGCTCAAAGGTCGAAGGGCCTCTCCCAGAACACTCCGGAGTTGCAACCTATCTGATTAGTCAGAATGGTAAACTGGAGTTCAGCGCTGTGTCATGTTTGATGAATGAGTTACACAAAACGTCATGGAAGTCAAAGATATCCCGTTTACACAGAGCGTCAGCTGGACAATCACAGTGTGGAGAGGGAGGGAATGTCAGAATGTCAGTTTTAAAAGTTCACATGTTTGACTATCAGAATGAGTATATTGCCTCTTTATGAAGATGTGTTTGGCAGATTATTTTTTGGTATCATTGGGTAAAAATTCCATAACAACCTTGGAACATATTGTAATTTGAGTGGTCTGAGAGAAAACTATACATCTGTTTCTCCTGTACAGAAGTGCAGGTCATTTCAGAAAGAAGGTATTGGCTGTTCTACTAATACAGATGTGCGACCACATCCCTTCGGCAAAAGTCTGATTCAACGGCGCAATACCCAACAGGAAAAGTTGTTATTCAAGCATTGGAAAAATCTGCCTGCACTGCAAAGCACCAACGCATATCTAAACCTAGAATATCTGTGATGTATGAGGGAAAATGCTGCTGATAGTTTAGTCGTCTGCTTACGGCTACGCTATTTTCAACATTTTCTCTCCATTTGTAAAACGCTTTGCAACTATTGTAGCCTGCTTTGTTGTTTTGGAGTGAATAACCAACACAGGTTACTGTACGAAGGATGGAGAGAGGAGAGCTGCAGGATTTAGGGCTGTGTTTTGAAATTCTGGCAGTTTTTGTATGCATTTAACAGAAAACTGCCTACCCTGGGGTACCACTTGGATTACTGTATATGTTGAAATGTGATTATTACATTTTTTTCCCCCTATGATGCAAACAAATTTTAATCCTTTCCCAGATTTAATGTCAACAGTTCGGCCTGGTTACTTGTCGTGCTGGGATTGTTGTTTTTCTCCTGGATGTTGCCTGCATGCGAGCACCAAACGAGAGCTTCCCTCCTGCAGCTCTCCGGCCTGGTTGTATTCGTCCCTGTGGGAAGCAGCAGCCTGTGTCTCCTTAATCTGACACGGCATCGCTGGCAGTCTGGCACACAGCCTCACATGTCTCATGTGCTTGGAGGAGGTCTGGCTGCAGCATTTGTTTGAGCGCATACCGCTGCCTTTTGTTTGCGCTTGGACAGTATGCCTGCAAGTAAAGTTATTCACAAATGTGTGGGAGTGTGGGCATAAATTTCCTTCTATTTCATGTCTGACTCAATGCAGCTTGTTAAGAATTTAGAAACACAGTGTCTCTTGTGTGGAAAAGTAAATGTGAACATTTGAACCCATCTGGTACATCTGAACTCGTAAATTACATTTCTTATAAATGTGCAAAATAACAAACTGTTTCTTACAATACATTTTAATTATGTAAAGCTTAAATAAATGCTAAAATGCAATCTACATTGTTCCATTAAATCCATAACCCACAACTGTGTGCGAGCTCGAGGCGGTATTTATTGTGTTCCCATAGAGCCACAAAAAGAATGACACATTTCTTCCAGCTAATCTCATTGTGTGTGTATAACAGCCTCATTTAGGGAAACCATCTGAGAGAGGATACAATAATCGTCCCTGTAATTTGACTTGATGGGACGTTGATTAGAGCCGTCATTAGTTTTGGTAAATTTGTCACACAAGAATGATCCTTCTCTTCCGCACAAATATTCTCACTCTGTATTTCTCAGTATTTTTCATGAACCGCTTTCCCTCCAAGGACTCAAACATGTCATTTAGGGGCCGTTTAATCTGATTGAGATACTCCACAGAGGATGCACCAGGACTGGGGGACATTCTGTAAAGTGGTTTGCATAAAGTTATCCAAATATACTACAAAGATTTGATTAAGTTTGCTGCAATAATGAAATTGTCCATTCATAGGAGCTGTGGTTGTAAATTTGTTTCTGTCTAAAGAGACATCTGGTTGTTTTGAATATTCAATCGTAGCACTCTTGATTGATTGATTGTCTTTTTGGCTGCACCGACATAAGGACAGTGCGTCTCTGCCCTTATTAGCATTCGTGCTGCTGCAGTGTTAGCATGTGTATGGGATTGTATAGTTCAGGGGATTGTGAGTGTGCTGAGCTCTGTGGGGGAGCACCACAAGGTACTTTCTCTTCGTCCATAACAAAAGGTAGATGAGGAACGCACAAAGGAATGAATAAAAGGCCTTCTCTGGAGAGGTGGCCTTTTGGGTTCTTCTCGGAGCACACGTCTACATGGGTGGCTCAAAGGCTGGGTAATACATTTGTTTTGTTTTGTTTTTAGACTACTTTATGTGTTTTCTCCCCTATAATAGTTTGGGCCAGTTGGAATCCCCATCGTCCAAAAAAGAAAATGTAATGCCAAAAAAAAAATCCATTCCAGTTTTTACCCCAAATTCATTCTGCAGCGGCACACTGCTGTGAGTCCATGAATGAAGCAACTGTCTGCGGTTAGTTCACATGTCTGTATTAACTGCAGGACAGTTGAGTATCTGTTGTCTAAGCTGCTTAAGTCAGTTGAACAAGGAAAGTGAAAATCTTATTGGTAACCTAGGTAGTGAACGGCGTGCTAACATAGTGATTTTGAACTCCGGTAATGACCAAAATTTGGGATCAGGACAGCATCAAAATGTATTTTGCTTGCTAGTCTTCCTAAAAGATTGAACTGTTTGGTCTCTGTGGCAGCAAGAAAAGTGATTTGTATTATTAAAAACGATACCTTCTCATTGCTTTCTATTGGTGGCGTTCATTTAGAGCTTCCAATAAATCACTGTGACATCCCTAGTTTAATTCTGGATTTTGCTGTAAGCCATGTCTTGTGTATGTTGAGCCAAAAAGTAATGGATCCAAAATGAAACTTGTGGCCGTTGAACTACTTTGACACGCCTGATCATGCTCCAACCCTGTGGACACGCTCAGGCTTGTAAGCTTTTTATGGCCATTTTAGGATCAAGTCCTTAAGTTGCACGGTGGTGTAAATGGGAAAGGTTTTTTTCGGAAAGGGGAGTTTTTAATACACTATTCAGACTATAATTATGACAGCATTGGGGAACATAAATCAAACGAGTCTCCTAAACAAAAAGTGAAACTACTAATAACTGAGACAAGGTTTTACAAGACACGAAGGAGGAGTTTTAAAGTCAAAGTGCTTTGATCCTTGTCATTCCAGTTGCTGATCCGGATAGTTTGCTACATTTTAAAGCAGATATTCATCATAGTATTAACGTGAGCTGCTAGTTGAGGCTGCATCTGTTTACCATCACTCGTCATGATCATCAGTAGTCTGGTTTCATCAGGATTAGCCTTCGGTCTGGAGTGTTTGTTTCAGGGACACAGCGGAGGATCTGAAGCGTTGATACGCTCTTTAAACTACACTGACGCTCTCGCACCTTGTTTTTCTTTCAGCTCAGACATTCGTTTGCCGTGGCATTAACTTCAGGGTCAGACACTAAGTGTTTTGGACGTTTGGAAACGTAGCGGTTGACGTGTGCAACAGGATAAGGTCAAAGGTGGCGGCCATGTTTATGTTGTCTTCTGCTCTGAAGTCAGTGGCTTCGACTATGACGTTTGTTTAGTTTGGCCTACTGCTCAATGAATTAGCACCAGGAGGTTCAAAGCACTTGACCTAGACTGCAACTAACAGTCATTTTCGGTAAAGATAGTGTTTCCTTTGCCAGGTCTGTAAAATGTCTATAATAGTGGAAAATGACATTATGATTTCCTTGTCTTCCTCAAATATTGAGTTTATCATATAAGACAAAGAAAAGCGGCAAAACCCAACGATTGAGCAGTTAGAACAAAGACATTTCTTCTTGGAAAATGACTTGGAAATAATACATTTTCAAAATGGTTTCTGGTTCATTTTCTGACAATCGCGTAATAGATAAGTCGACTTATCATTTCAGCTCTACTTGAGGGGGAATTTAAATGGTATCGAGAATATCCCTGGCAAAAACTAGCATGTTGTTAAACTATCTTGGTGGTTCTTTGAAGGAAAATGGGTCTTCACTGTTCAGGCGTTTTCCTGATATGTTTTCTTGTACTAAAATAAAGAAAGAACACCTACAAAATCTCAGCTATACCTCATGTGTTTCGGTGGTGAAGCTATTAAGAAGCCAGTGAACTAAAAGAGTTCATGAAATGATATATTGTTGTCATTTTACACCAACTACATTGCATTTTGTAAGACGAAGACACTTTGACTGCCGAAAAGAGCAGACATGTTTTCCATGTTGAATTGCATTTGAGGCAAAATGAACAAATTATTAGTATTGCTGCCATGCTCGCATGCTGTCATCACCAGCTGGTATTCTGTCTGTGGAAACAAGCCGGTGAGAAGCGTCTGGTTTCGGAGAGCTCCATAATTTGAAGTGAACTAAATATCTAACTCGAGTTGTACTGACATACTGTTTGTATTTTTATTTGTGCGAATTAATATAAAACATTTTTGTATCTGGCATGTAGACACAGTGCGAGTTAAATTTAAAAAATACTAATGGTGATTCACTGTGCAAACAACTACACAAATAATAAACAGTGTGCCAGTTATTATATTGAGACAATTGTTCGTTTGCTTTTTAAACAGTAAGTGTTCTGTTTGGCGTCAAGCTGTCTCCTTCCTGCTCTTTAAATGTCCCGGTTTCCTTTACCATAAATCATCTCCATCCGTCCGTCTCCCCCATACTGTCTATTTCCGCTGCCTCAGCATTGGCTTTGAGTCCATAGTGTTTGTCATGGGAGAAAGTCAATACACCATCCATCTCCAATAAGTATATCCATACATTGATTGTTGACCCTAATGAGGTTTAGTTGGCGCGCTGACCTTTACAAGCTGCCACCATTCTGTCTGTAGAGGTTCAATGAATTGTTTTCTTCACCAGGGGATTTAGCTCCAGTTTGATAGAACAAACAACTGGCAGATCAATGCGTCCTTTACAATTCATAGAGGGAGACCGTCCTGCTTTCCACATCTCACCTTCTCGCTTTCTCCATCAGTCTGAGCAGCTAACGTTAGCTCAAACAGCTAATGTCGGGAAAATATCATGAGTCCAGGAGACAAAATCACATAAAAACACTTTAAACACAGTTATAACAAAGTAGCTCACACATTTACTGTAAATTTAAGCAAAACAGTTATGTTAATACTTTTTTACTCCATATAGTCAATCATCAATTAAAATTTAAAATGTAAGGTTCTGGTTCTCAAACTGTGGGATAATATCAAACGCCAACAAAAAAAGATGTGCAAATGACCCAAACATAATCCAATATATGTGCTTAACTCATATAATAAATGACAAATATTGCTAATAATTCAAATTTAGCGTGTGTGGAGAATTTATATTTCACAGAAATATGGACGCCTTCAGTTCTTCACGAGCACACATTTACATGAGTAGATGGGTTAAAGCCTTTTTTTTAAGCCGCCGTGAAACACAGAGCAGTGAGAGCTGTCCTCTGTGTTCTGCTTGTCTTCTTGTCTTTGTTTCCTGTACTGCCTTTGTTTTCCTCCCAGCTATGAATGACAGCAGCACACACCTCTGCCACTGTTACAAACACCAATGTGTGACCTGTCACTGACGGGCATTTGAAACTGTGTCCTACCATTTCCCAAATGCCAGGATACGAGTCACGGACCGAGGATCGGCCCTAGACTGGAGTGTCTGTCTGTTGAGCAGAGACAGCTTGTTATATTGTGTGCACTCGGAGAGACACACTCATCCACATAACCTCCTGACAAACAGGCCAAAGGTGACAGAAAATGAATAAACAGAGCAGACTGTGTAAAGTATGAACACACAGACAGGCATAAACTGACCTGCGTTCATCTCACACCACATACTGTTCTTGTGAGGACAGCACAACAAGTTACTCCTTTTTTAAAAATCCATAACTGATATCCTAAACATTATCCTTCCTATTTAAAAACAAACACCAGCTGAGCCCAAACTTCAGTGCTGGTAAAAACCTTGTCCAGAAGCATTAGGTTTTCCATACTCATGCGATCTCAGGAATGCATTGAGCAAATGTGTTCACATTTTGCACTAACATCCACCTGGACTCAAGGATAAAACTGATTATAATTTTGAAGTCACAGGTCATTGTGTCCTCACAAAAATATGCTATGGCCATAACTCATATTTAATACACTCATTATAATTTCACCCAAATGTCTAAAAGGATAAATGATGAAGCGATGGCATTATTAACTGCATCATAACTTGTTGGTGGAGGCATAAAGGCGGTGAGGCGGTAATTCTAGTTTCATGTCTTTCTGTTTATGTGAAGTAATTTGGTCTTTGGTTGATGAACAGTAAACACACACATAAACAGGGCCTCGTATATATCGGAAAGCTCAGGAGGAGAGGGCACTAACTCTTAAGGCCACAGGGCCTTTTGTCCGTCACAGACCTGTGTCAGTGATAGTGGGATCACAGGGGAGCGTTGAAACGGCCACAGGCTCTAACAGGATCTAGTTTCTAGCCCTGCTAGCTTGACAGGCTTTTGTTGGGACTTGTGAAGTCATGTGAGGTCATCGGTTGGCGGGCAGGCTTTGTTTTCTGCATGAGAGAGTTATGCCAAGACCAACCAAAAAAGCCCCAGACTATTATGCACAATGGCATAACTATTCATCTTCATATTGTGACTCAAGCTCCGCCTCCCCCATGGCAAAGCATGAGCTCATGACTTTAAGGTTTTGTCTAATAGATACGCCGAAACAGTTCTGGATACCTGTACGTTTTTGGGACAATTACAGTGAGGCTGAGTTCCGGTGTCGATTGTTTAATTTCTAACGATTGGTAAACATGATTTGGTACATTTTTAGACATGTTAAATCCTTACAAATGGAATCAGCTGTCAACAAACCAGTAATGAATTATGATTTAACAAAACTGAGAGAAATGATTACAAACAGTAAAAAGTTTGGCCTTGTGAAGTTCATTCCCCTTCAGATCTTTAAAGCATCCTGATCCACCATCTCATGTCAACTTTTGACAACTTTTTTAATCCTTTTTATACCAAATTTCAGCGGATAGCTAGCTGCTCTACTCAGTCTACCTGTTATTCAATATGTTGAAGTCATTGATCAGGACTAAATAAATCTCTGAATGTTCGTGGACATAGTGTGGGATGTCTTTAAAACACAGGTTTCAATTAACTCTGTCCCTACCTTTAGTCACCTTAACAACTGGCGTCTTTAGCCTTTTTATATTCATATTGTACCCAAATCCAATAATATTTATTATGTTTTTTACTATTGTGCTGCTTGATTTGCACACATTACCCTCATTGGATTAATTCAAACGCTAGATGCAGTTAAAAAGCCATTCATAGTTGGTTGTTAGTGTCTTAAATGTGTATCTAACCTCGTCCAGAGAGGTTTCAGAAAGTTTTATAGTTATTTTAGGTTTCCTTTACAGTTGGGTTTTATACAGTGTTGTACTAGTTCATCCCAATCCATAACCCAGAACTTTTGTTAGCATTTATTTCACTAACGGCAGCAAGAATATAAGATTGCTTGGTCAATATAAATGAAGATCAAACTCAAACGGTAGTTGGAAGCTCAAACTCCACTAAATCAAATCTTCTGTTTTCCTCCTCCTCCCTGCAGGCTTGACGATGGGTTGCGTCAGGAGTAAAGAGGACAAGGGCCCGGCGCCAAAGTACCGGCCCGACAACTCCAACGCCACGCCAAACAGCTCCCACCTGGGCCACTACGGGCCCGACCCCACCCTGATGGGTCACTCGCCAGCTATGAAGACACACAACAACAGCTACAACAGTCACGCTGCCAGCCTCACGCCCTTCGGCGGGGCGTCTTCGATCATGACCCCGTTTGGCGGGGCCTCCACCTCCTTCACCTCCGTGGCTGTGAGCAGCCCTTTCCCCGGTGTCATCACAGGTCAGTTTGTGGAGAGGATTTAAGGTCTTAGTTGGAGACACATGGGACCAGGAACAAAGAAAACCTGCATATGTTATTTAAAAAATAAAATAAAAAAAGAACAAAGGCTTTGAAAGTTTCTAAACTTGAATGAAATGTCTTAATTATTCAAAATAAATTCATATAGTTTGGGGTCCCAAAGCCCCTTCTGATAAGTCACAGATGTAAAAACATTATTTAATAGCAGACAAAATGAAAGTACTCATTTTCTTTTGCCGTTTCCTAACTTTTCATTCCGTTGTCTTTACGTGTAAATCAGTGTACAACTTTAAAATAAACCCTGCTGAGCATTTGTTATGAGCAGCAGATGTTATGCAAATTAGACATTTGAGATGAGTCCCCCAAAGAGAAACCAGAAATAGGTCCGTTCTATGGAAAGCAGTGCAGCGGGCATGGCGTCTCCGGAGCCAAAGAAAACAATTACATGAAATGGATTCAGTCATGCGCAGGTTTTTATTTGCAACAATACTCATAATCAGAAGGACTTTTTCATTATGGATTTGTTGGTAAATTAAATGACCCTCGGTGGCACGAAAAGTAATCTCATGCAATTTCAGCTGGTTAATAAATCATCGAGTGGATGGGTAAATTATGCAGTAAATGTACTCGACAACAAATATTGTTTCCTCCCAAAGAGCACACACTCATGCACACACACACACACACACACACACACACACACACACACACACACACACACACACACACACACACACACACACACACACACACACACCCCTCAGTCCCTGTCTCACTGTCTCCAGTAGGATAATCTGGCCTGAGGGGCGGCTGTAGATCTAATTCCCTCCTCAAGATGAACACATCAGAGTCGTGGTGTCCCTCTGCACTCTGTCATTTCAGACTACAAACAAATCTACTCTTTCCATTACATATCAGAGATTAATCAGTTTGATTCACTGACTTGAAGTGATGCTACTGAGTTTGGGAATTGTGGAGGGAATTTCCTTCTTTCCCCCTCATGTGTTCTTTAAATAAATCAAAGTTAAGAGAGCTGGTTGTATTTTTAGTCCAGGCTGTGAGTGGAAGGATGTGGGATGTTAAACAAAAAAAAAATAGTTAGTTATTAATAAGTTGTTCATTAGTTTGTTTGCTTGTCTCGGCTTAAGTAGGAAATATCATGAAAGTAAGAAATAAAGCTAATTTAAAATTTTCAAGGTCAAATGTCGTTGGCAGTGTTTTCATTTTTAGTGCAACATTTCAAGATAACACTAGATTGGATTAAAGGAATCTAACAGTTTTTTGAGGCTCTGTGGGATTAACTAACCATCCTATACGTGCACACCTCCAACTCCAACTGTTTCTCGTGCTTTCAGGTGGTGTAACGTTTTTCGTGGCGCTGTACGACTACGAAGCGAGGACGTCGGATGATCTGTCGTTCAAAAAAGGGGATCGCTTCCAGATTATCAACAACACGTGAGTACATTTGCTTTTACACGGACCACCTCCTGGTGTGTGTGTGTGTGTGTGTGTGTGTGTGTGTGTGTGTGTGTGTGTGTGTGTGTGTGTGTGTGTGTGTGTGTGTGTGTGTGTGTGTGTGTGTGTGTGTGTGTGTGTGTGTGTGTGTGTGTGTGTGTGTGTGTGTGTGTGTGTGTGTGTGTGTGTGTGTGTGTGTGTGTGTGTGTGTGTGTGTGTGTAATCCCCCATTGTATTCAGGTCTGATATCAAGGCAGGAATCTGTCTGGGTTAATGGGTTTCTCTAACGGGCCATCTGTTAGAGTCGCCATCGCTTCTCTGCAGCCATAAATCATTCCTCTAGTTTAAGGTTTTATATTTGGGTTACAGTGTGAAACAAACCACTCTTCCCTCATTTATTAGAATGCAAGCAAATAAAAAAAGACGAATGTATTATCAACATTTACATTTATTTAAGTTTGTATTCAAAGACACCAACAATGCATTGATAATATGCCTGAAGGTCAAACTCACTGGGTTATTATAGAATCAGTTTTTTCCATTTCTAATAATAATTTGTGGTAACCATATCCCTAATATACAATGCAATAAGTATATTGGGTTAGTTTATTTCTAGTACAGAATTAAAGGTTGTAACAATAAGTTATATTTGAAAGATAAATCCGTCTCCACTCTTACGACCGACTGCAGCAGCATCGTCTTCCTCACAGGTGGGAAAATGGGCAGAGCTCCAAATACTCCACAAATCACCTCTTCAGACACTCTCAGTGAGCACTTTGCGTTCTCAGTGAGCACCATCTGCTTTCAGAGAGGAGGTGGGAGGAGGACAGATTTGCTACGTTTTTACAGACTGATTTTTCCCTACACCTCAGTTCCTCCTCCTTTTTTTTTTAATTCAAGCTTCTGCTGTTAAAGATACCAGAAAGTGTGGCCAGATGTGTGGATCTTATGAATGCAGTGTTTTGTTTCTATAGTCGTTGATATTGTTTTGATTTAATTTCTACAAGAATACAGTTTCTGAAAGATTGAAAGTTTTGAAATAGAGCAGATATCACAATACATTAAGCACATTTAAAGTCATTCATCACCATTTTTTAATTAAATGAATTAGCAATTACTTCTCATCGTTTGCTGGAAAGTAGCTGTAACACTTCATATGGTACCCGTGTCCATAATGCACTATATACATACTAATAATGCATTATAATCTGCTTATAGCACTGTATATTTATATTTATAATCACTCACACTTTATTACAATATTCACAACACATTAATAAGCATTTTATAGACTAATACGGTCAGGTACCATTATACTTTCTAACTGCTTTTCACTCATTGACACTTCAGATTTAAGGATTTTTTTTTAATTTACTTCAAGCAAAGAATGAACACTTAGAGTTACTTACAATCACATTATAATGCATCACAACAGTCATTATTATGCAATTAAAAAGATTATTGTGTATTACAACTATGGGAATTCTAATACACTATTTTCCATTTTCGGCTACATTTCAGAAGGAAATATTGTACTTTTTAATGTGCTGTATTTCTCAGACAGCTATAGTCACGGAAACTTTCAGATTATCATTTTACATTAAAACACACACGACAGGTTTATAAAGATCATATTGCAAAAAGATCAGAGATGCATTGATTCATCTGTATCTACAATCTATTCATTTTCTACGTAATAATATGTCAATCAAGGGCCATATTTTGATACTTTTGTTCTTTTACTGAGGAAGGATGTTGAATGCAGGACTTTTACTTGTAATTGGCTGTTTTAACTTTGTGATATTGTTACTTTTTACTTGAAGGATCTGAATATCTCTTCCTCATCTGCTCCACATGGTTTTAAAACCCACAATGTGACGACGTGATTGAATGACTCTTTTTATGACCTTGTTCCTTTTATAGGCATATTCATCAACCAAGCTTTTGTGTGTATCTGATTTTCTAATTGTCTTCTCTGTTCAGTGAAGGCGACTGGTGGGAGGCTCGCTCCATCAACACCGGACAGAAAGGTTACATCCCCAGTAACTACGTGGCTCCAGCCGACTCCATACAGGCTGAAGAGTAAGAGCTCATTGTTTCTAACTCTCTCTACCTCCGTCATCCTCCAACGTCGTTTCTTCCACTTTTATTTTCTATTCTTCACATTCCTCTCCTGTGCATCAGCCAGCTCAGTTAGTCCTCCGCATTGTGCCTCACCCATCGTGTACCAACATGCAGAGAATCTAAACAATGGAACTCTTTGATGACATTCTCATTGTCGTTCATCCGGTGTGACAGAAACATTCAGGGACTGCGCTGCTATTAGTCAGTTTTGGCCTGGTTTCTTATTGGCTGACAGTCGTTTCACTAATGCTAGATGTTTAAGCCACTCATAAAATACAGCCAGCTAAGTTTGCCTTTTGATCTAAAAGAGTGAATGCTAGTGAGCAGTTCAGTTCAGTTTTTTTTTAATTCTCTCTTAATGTACTGAAGATGTCTTGAAATAGACTCTTACCACTCTTTAAAAGAAGAAAAAGAAAAAGCTAAATTTAGGATTGTTTACAGCCATGAGCTGATGTTTTACTTATTTATTCATTAAAAGTGGCCCTTGTATGTAATGGAACCAGATTAGACATGTTGCTTGGAGCAAATTCAATCGTACGCTATAATTATAGTTCCATGGTCTAAATGATTTTGAGGCTATTTAAGCCTCCGTCAGACTTTGAAGGTAACCACAAATAAACCATATAAAGATGACGTTTAATGCTAACGGACTAACATCAACATCTGTTTTTGATGTTGAACTTGACGATTTTTACAGACAGGATTTATACGGTTCATGTAGATCCAGAGGATTTCCAAATCCCCAACATCTAGTTCCATATTACTATAACATGAATAAGAAAATCCCAGTTGTGCAGCACATCACATTTAAAGCTCCTCATGTGTCTCACTCTCTGACTGTCTCTCTTCATGCAGATGGTACTTTGGTAAAATGGGCCGCAAAGATGCTGAGCGCCTCTTATTGCATCCAGGGAACCAGCGGGGCACTTTCTTGGCAAGAGAGAGTGAGACGACCAAAGGTAAGAGGATTTAATACTTGAGAGCAAGACTGTAATTAGAACGCTGCAGTTTGGCTTTTATAAGGAAAGTCATTTAAAGCTTCCTTATTTGTGCTTGTGCAAGCTTTTATTGCTGCCATGTGTTTATTTTAATTTAAGATAAAAGTAAAGTGTGTTTTATATGTACATTGTTGTTATGTAGGATAAAAGCCGGATGTGTATCACAGACTTGAGAGACCTTCTGCTCCTCAGAAGCACAGTCTAACTTACTTTACGTGGATCTTTAAGGTGCCTACTCTCTGTCTATCCGGGACTGGGACGAGGTGAAGGGAGACAACGTCAAACACTACAAGATCCGAAAGCTGGACAACGGCGGTTATTACATCACCACTCGGGCCCAGTTTGATGCGCTACAGAAGCTGGTGAAACACTACACAGGTATGCAGCCTAAGACATTAGGACAAAGTGTTGTTTACAGCTGGACAGCTGCTTTTTTTTTTTTTCAATGCAAGTATTTTAGCCAATGAATTCAGTGCTTTTAGTATAAAATGAATAATTCCGCTGCGGTTCAGCATGTTTATGTATTGAATATGTTATATAGAGAGGCTATTTTTTTTTCTGTGGTGATTCTGAGGCCGTGCTTTCACTGACACTGTCTCAGCTCAGCAATCACGACAATGTCCCAAAAAAAAGCAAAACCATGTGAGATTTAAGCCAAAAGAGGCATGAATATAAACATTTCTTAAGCCTGCTGTAATCTCCTCACTATTGACAGACAGGCAGCTGCGTCTTGAAAAAAAAAAAAAAAAAAGAAGAAAACTGTTGCAAGAAAGTGTCTGGATGATTTTGCAAGGCTTTTACAAGAAAAGATTTCCCAGAAGCAGAATTCATAACCAAGAAGATGTTTGTTATGCGACACTTGATTGTAGGCTTTGTGTTGTTGATCCTAACCTGCAGGCTTCCATATAATTAATGTAATACACTAACGGCAGTGCTCTTTATAACTCTGACTCCTTGGTATTCCTCTTAAGTGTAGCCTTTTGAACTCCAGACAGAAGTCAACAATAACGCAGAAGTCCTACCTGTTCAGCGGTTTAAATGATTATTACAGGCTGGTTTCTCAGAATACTGATCGTTAGAGCTGCTGCTGTCAGCTGCAATAATCTCTCCACAACTCTCAACAACCTCTTGATCTTTTTGCTTTCTTGCTGAAATGGAAATGAAATTGAGTTCAACTTGGTTCATGGCATTATGGTGAAATTACCATAAAATTTGATTATTTCTGGAACGTAGCACTTTAAAAAGAAATGTGATTATTCTGCGAGGAATGACTGAGGAGATGACGGGCCAAGACTGTGTGTGTGTGTGTGTGTGTGTGTGTGTGTGTGTGTGTGTGTGTGTGTGTGTGTGTGTGTGTGTGTGTGTGTGTGTGTGTGTGTTGTGTGTTGGATTGTAGTTTGTTGGTGTTGTCATCTGGAAATGTGAATATACTTTTATTATTGTTGTAAGGCAACCACCGAATAAGAGCTAATGTTAGCTTAGCACAAACCATGAACTACACAATACCTAATACTTAATAGTAGGCTACAGTTTAAATGAATGCAAAATAATTTACCCCAAATCTCAAGTATCGCACTAATTTGCCTCAAGGTAACTACGGTTGATGAAGTCATATCGCTCCAGGTTGTGTTTTAGGTAAACTGTGAATTAGCAGGCTGATGCTAACAAGCTACAACTTACTGATCTTACCGTTTCTGTTTTTCTCCCCCCTCTGTGTCTTTACTTCTCTGTTCCCGTCCAGAACATGCGGATGGTCTGTGCCACCGGCTGACAGCTGTTTGCCCCACGGTGAAGCCTCAGACTCAGGGACTAGCTAAAGATGCCTGGGAAATCCCGCGAGAGTCCCTTCGACTTGAACTCAAACTTGGCCAGGGCTGCTTCGGAGAAGTCTGGATGGGTAAGAGACCGGGACGTTCACCGTACTAAAGCACACACCGCGTGTGCTTCTAACACACATGCATATCGTCTTGTGAAGTAGTTTATGAATGAAGAGTGAGGACACTGAACCCACTCCGAATACATGTTTCCATCAATTGTCTTTATTTTTTGTAAATCAAGTTTTTTTTTTCTTAACTTTTTCAATACATACACAGAAAATGGCACGAAAAACCTCCTTTCACATTCCATCCCGTTTCCTACCTGAGTGTTATGTCAGAGTTTACCCTTGTGGGGGTGCACTGCTGATTGGTTGTAAATAGAACAGACATCTGATTGGCTACAGATAATTCACTGTCGGAAAAAATGCATTTGTGAATCAAAGCACGTCAGTGGAGACAAATCACACACACACACACACACACACACACACACACACACACACACACACACACACACACACACACACACACACACACACAACACACAAATGCAGTGATGTTCACACATGACAAGTATTTTGTAAATGCAGGTGTATATATAAATGTAACAACATCCAAATACGTTTTTAAGAAATTTTCAAATCCTTTTAGATACATATATTTGTGAATTTTGATTATTTAAAATATATCTACTTATGTAAAACAAGAAATATTTGTTTCTGCATCAGAAATATATTTGTAAATCAAATTTTTAGTTTTAGATTTTGTTGTATATATACTAATAACAGTTTTTGTTTGAATTGAAAATATTTTTGTGGAGAGTCATTTATATACAGATCACAAAATACATTTGTGCATCCCATTAATATTGAAATTGATCTAACCCCATACATGATGAATTAGTAATGAATACAACTGCATGCACATATACTCACACGGCCATTAGGGCTTACTAACAGACTCGACGCATCCGCTGTACATTATTCATAACTGATGTAAATTTAATGTAAAACATTACAACAATTATATAAACTGAGTTAGTTTATATAATTATTCATTCTAAGTTCACTCGCTGGCCCAGATACTGATGTAAATGCTGATTGATGTTGTTTCACACACACACACACACACACACACACACACACACACACACACACACACACACACACACACACACACACACACACACACACACACACACACACAGAGAGCTCAGTAATCACAGGTCACCTTCCACGCTTCAGTTCTCCGGCCTGCATGTGAGACGGGGGCCTTTCAGTGAACACGACTTCTTTCATCACTCGGTCTTTCATTACTGCGGCCTGCAGCGAGCCTCGACCTGCAAACCGCCGCTGTGCAATCCCAGGAATCCCTCTGTGTCTCTCCCTGCACCGCTTGATCTTTATGGTTTTTCTACTATCTACTGAAAATCCCTTCCTTGCTCACATTTACGTTTTTTTTTTTTTTTTTTTTAAATGTGCTATGGTGGCTTGTGCTAGTTGACCTTACATGTGTCCTTACCACATCATATTATTTTTACTATTAGATAATATCTCTGCTCTACTTTGTCTGCCAGCTTGTGTGTTTGTTCAGTGTTATTCATTCATGAAGGTCAGCCTTATGACGGGAACAGTAGATCTCCTGCCTCAGCTCATTGTAAGCAGGCGGGGCGTGAATAAGTGGCTCTCGACCAGGAAGTGGCTGATTATTTTAGCGGTCGTGTTTCTTTCTTTTCTCCGAGCTGCTCTTCACACATGGGAACACTGCCAGAGATCGTATCATCACACCGGCATGATTTTAGGATTGACTTTTCAATCACTTAAAAGGGGTCAAAAAGTATTTAATATACCTTTCAGGGTTTTAGTATTAAAACCCTGAAGTAGTGCGTCACTTAATAATTGGAAAAGCCTTAGATTATTTATTTCCTCAATATTACTTGATGCACAAATGCAACATCGGTTTGTGTTTTGTTTCAAACTTGAGAGATCATTTTGTTCTCATTCTGTGTTTTTATTCAGGCACTTGGAACGGCACTACCAAGGTGGCCATCAAGACCCTGAAGCCCGGCACCATGTCCCCTGAGGCCTTCCTGCAGGAGGCTCAGATCATGAAGAAGCTGAGACACGACAAACTGGTGCCTCTCTACGCCGTGGTGTCCGAGGAGCCCATCTACATTGTAACTGAATTCATGGGCAAAGGTAAGGAGGGGTCTAACTCACAAACAGGAAGTGGAAGAGTAAGCACAAGTCATAATAGACACACTTGAACAGTAGATGCAAACCTGTAGAGGAAAATCTGAAAGATGATAGGTTTATAAAACAGGGATGGAAACTGAAACATGTTACAAGTGTTCCAAAGTTCTAGCTCTATAGACTGGAACACTATTCTATTCAAAGAGTAAAATTTGCTAGTTATACATGAAAGAATGACCCTACTTCTGTCTTGATATATTACTTGGGGTGTGCAGTAATAATAATAAGTAATAAGAAAGATTTAATTGTAAAAATGCAGTAGCTTTAAATATAACCACTCAAACATGAACAACTGTCCTCTTTAATCATCTATGTACTTAATAACAAGAGAAGACTGTGGTTAGAGGCATTAATGCACAAATAATCTGTTACCTCTTGTTATGTAAATAGGTATGTGAGTGTTGAATTGACTGAACTCTGATTATGACTCTGTTTATTTAAGTAAAGTTAAAGACAAACATTAAACTGAACTGAACTCCATGAAGAAGACCTTTGCGGTCATGTTGCCTTCGAGTGCTTTTGGTTATTTGAGCGTTTTTTTTCTAATGCTGAACTCTTAACATTTATTTCGGTGTTGTGTTTGTGCACCGCTCAGACAGATGTATTGATTCTGTTTTACTCCTCTCAACTCTCGACAGGTAGTTTGCTGGACTTCCTGAAGGAGGGCGATGGTCGATATCTGAAGCTGCCCCAGCTGGTGGACATGGCTGCACAGGTACGATCCAAAACGCGGCGTCTGAAAACAAACACAAACACAGAAACTCCCTTTGCCTCTGACCTGCCCGGCTGCTTTTTGAAACCTCAGCAATAAACAGAGAGAGCTCGATGCGGTTGACTTCCCAGCCGAGTGTGTAGGTGTGTTTGAGTCGGACAATAAGACCGTGTGAATAACGGTTTGCTCTCCATATGAGTCATATTTATCTAATATCCTACCGGACCTCTCTGCCCTCCCCTTCCCCCCCTCCTCCTCCCGTAGATGCCTCCCCCGCGTTCTCCACCACTTAACTGCAGCTGTAGCACTTAAACAGCGCTCATCAGAGGCCACTTAAGCACGCTGGTTCAGTAACCTACCGTGATCTGCTCTTAATTCGCCTCTCCGCGCTCCCAGGCTCCCTCTTCTCCACACTCAGCAGAGTGGAAAATGCTCGAGAATTAGTCCGCGGCGAGTTGAAATCACTAGACGCCTCTCGGGGAGATGACAGCCAGTGTTGGGAGATAACTGTGTTAAAGATTTGTCCAGTTGTTGGTGTTGTAGCTCCATATAATCTCACGTTTTTATTATTTCTGCCTGCATTAATATCTGGGTCACAAACACTTGGGTGTATATTTCCTAAATTCCTCTTAAGTCTTCTTATTGGAAAGTAATATTTGATCGCAAAGAACAAAATTCTCTAAATGATTTGTCCTTGACTGTTTGCTTTTGTTGCGTCCTAATGCTATTTTATCTATCCCCACCCCTCCTCCCTCCCTCCCTCTCTCCCTGTCTGTCTCCCTGTCTGTCTGTCCTGTCCGTTGCCGCCTCAGATCGCAGACGGCATGGCCTTCATCGAGAGGATGAACTACATCCACAGGGACCTGAGAGCCGCCAACATCCTGGTGGCTGATAACTTGGTGTGCAAGATCGCCGACTTTGGCCTGGCTCGGCTCATCGAGGACAACGAGTACACCGCCAGACAAGGTGTGTGTGTGTGTGTGTGTGTGTGTGTGTGTGTGTGTGTGTGTGTGTGTGTGTGTGTGTGTGTGTGTGTGTGTGTGTGTGTGTGTGTGTGTGTGTGTGTGTGTGTGTGTGTGTGTGTGTGTGTGTGTGTGTGTGTGTGTGTGTGTGTGTGTGTGTGTGTGCATTTGTGAGGACATTCATTGGCTATAAATAAACAAGACATTTATTCTGAACCTGTTACGCCTACTCTGAAACTTTAATTGATCTCTACCAAGACTACAACTGTTGTTTGTTCGGTCTTCTCACTTATCTTTCTTTGTCGTATGTGATGGTA
The DNA here is from genome assembly GCF_027596085.1 of Anoplopoma fimbria. Lineage (NCBI taxonomy): Eukaryota > Metazoa > Chordata > Actinopteri > Perciformes > Anoplopomatidae > Anoplopoma > Anoplopoma fimbria. The sequence continues at coordinate 26,465,089 of NC_072451.1, read as the reverse complement.
TATTGACTATTGTTGAGTTGTGGCATGTTGGTTGGATAGAAAAAGGCATTTGAATGTCTCATGTTGCTGTTGACTGATGTTTGTTTTAAGATAAGATAAGATAAGATAATCCTTTATTAGTTTTTTAAAGTGCACACAAGAGACATAGTAAAGAAAAACAAGATAAAAATAAAAATGAAAATAAGAAAAAAAACAAGAAAAAAAAAACAAGTATTATAAATAAGCAATAAAAACAGTAGAAAAACACAATAACTTATAATATTTACAGACAGAAAAAAAAACTGACATTTACTGACATTTTATTGACCAAACTATTGATTAATCAAATAGAGAATCAGCAGAATAATCAGTAATGGCAATGATTGCTATTTGCAGCCTTAGGAGCCAACATTTGATCCATACTTGAACTGAAGTACAGAAGCACATGCTGTCACGCATTTCTTGTCATCGTGCATTCTGTACATTAAGGCCACAGTGTGTACGTATCCATTGATTAATCAGTCAGTCAAAGTATTTTTTTCCCAGCATACATACTGAACGTTCTCTGGCTTCAGCAGCCCGGTTTCACCAGATGGTGTAGGAAAGACAATTTTAGTTTGCAAAAACAACATTTAGCTTTTTTTCTGGGATGTAGTATGTACTGACTGCAATGTAAACACGTACAAGTGAATATGTTACACTCAGAGCAATTGACGTAGTATAAAAAATGACTCATGGCGAGTGGGAGAGGAGGAGGACGAAGACTGGTCAAACAAACACAGGACTTTCAACCAGGAGACAGATGTTGGACGCTGGTTTTTCATGTCCCAAGGTTTTGCTGGTGATGTTTGTGCTGTGTTTTTTAGTACTTTTGTCTCATTGTTTATGTCTAACTTAGTTTACGTACTTATTTTATGCCCAACCACAATGTTTTTCTTAAACCCAACTAAGTGATTTTTTTTTTTGCCTAAACTTAACTTAAGATAAGATAAGATAATCCTTTATTAGTCCCGCAGCGGGGAAATTTGCAGGCTTACAGCAGCAGAGAGTAAAGTGCACACAAGAGACATAGTAAAGAAAGACAAGATAAAAAATAAAAAGTGAAAAATAAAAAAAAACAAGTATTATAAATAAGCAATAAAAACAGTAGAAAAACAACAATAACTGAAATATAATATTTACTATAATAATAATGGTAACGAATGACACGCGAAAGCTAAAAATACACCATCATGACACTCTTGTGAATGTCAGGTTGTTTTTTATCTCTATTTCAAATACTAAACTATTAATTGATTAGTTGCAGATCAATCAATCAAACAAATGGTAAGCTGCAACCCTAAACATATTGATTATTCCTCCCGATTGACTTTGTTTCATTTCCTTTTTTCAGGCGCTAAATTTCCCATCAAGTGGACGGCCCCTGAAGCTGCTCTGTACGGCCGCTTCACCATCAAATCAGACGGGTGGTCGTTTGGCATACTACTGACTGAGCTGGTGACCAAGGGCAGAGTACCGTACCCAGGTAACAATGAGATACAACAGATGTGGGCTCATCAGAAATGTTTATTCATTTGTTCCTTTTCGGTTTAAATGTGAAGCTGCCTTCTCCTGCGTTTTTTCTGAATGTCTTGTTTAAAAGTTCTGCATTATCTTGAATATGTTGCTCATATTTTCGTCATGGAAAACAGGAAGAATTCATTCAGCTTTGTCTCGGCATCATTCCAACATGCTGCTCATCATCATCATCATCATCTGAATCTTTTATTGGACTTTTTCTCACACATATAGATCCAAATACAGAATGCATACCTATATATAGCCATGATATGAGTCACCACAGATGTCAGGACATGGGAAAGAACCACTTACTCTCTCCCACATGATGATGCCTCGTTTCTGACCCCTGCTGGTTGAGAGCGGTACTGCATGGTTTCTGCTGTTGACCGTGTTTGACTGGCACTGATTACAGAGCGTGCCATATGGCGGACTTAACCACCATCTCTTGTAGAGGGCCATCTGGCTCCCGTGGCCCTTTTTGGTTTTTAGTGCAAGCCTTTTGGTCTAATTATTCACCCCAGAGACTTTTTTTCCCCCCCTTCTTAAAATTGTAGTATGACTCACTGGGCATTTGTGGCTCTTGTCCTGCTGTGTTCCAGTCTTTTTAGGGGGGGATCTCTATTTCCATCCTCTTCTTTTAAAAAAAAACGTGGAAGCAGTATGATGCAGGTATACCAAGACCACGTGGGAACACATCATCTCTTCTATTTTAGTCTGTGTGTGTATGTATATAGATATGACAGGCATATTATTAGAGATGAGGCTTTCGGATCCAAGACATAAATCACACTAACACCCCGGCATCCGACACACCACCGCCACCATATCCAGGTCTCAGCAGTTTGCTCTGGGTCTTTCCTCTCCCCAAGTGTGTGAGATAATCTGATCCCCCCTCTCTCTCTCTCCCACAGAGAGATGGAGGGGGAGGGAGGATGCGGTTGGGACCATACCACTGACTCTGTGTCATAACCTCTTATAGCTGCAGTGTAGCTCCCCATGGAGCTGCCTCAGCGCCGTGTCACAGGGTTCAGGATCACTGTCTTCCTGTCTTGGGAAGGAATCAGCGACTCTGGTGCTCCAGTAAGGCAGGAAAGAGGGCAGGAAAGAGGGCAGGAAAGAGGGCAGGAGATGAAGCAGCACTGTTTGGTTTTTGCTAAATCTTTGGTGATCTCTACAGTATTTTAGCCAGAAATCACTTAGATAACTGACATGTATAATTACATTTTATTTTTAAAACTACTAACAATGTTTTTCCCCTGGAAGTTTTGCTGCATGAGGTTTTTAGTCATCTTTTCCTTTTAACAGAGTGATTTGCGGGGGCTTTCTCACCTCCTGTCAGCTGCATGATGCCAGCATTTGCTTCAGGCTTCAAACTGGGCTGCCTCCTAATCAGAACATGCACAATTTTTCTTGACAATAAAACTTTTGAAAAGGCAACTTTTTTTATTAGGTTTTTCTCAGGGACAAGTCACATTGACATAATAATCTAATACCATAAAGGGACAGATCACACAGAAACACTATATACAATACATAGGAACTATAGTTTCTACGCGAAACTGCTCACAACAAGGTCTGTGGATTATCTTGAGGGACAGGTTGACGATTTCTGGAAAGACACATTGCTGTTGAGTTTTTCAAATGGGTTTTTTTTCTGGCGCTTGGAGCTCCGCAAGCTGAGAGCCATATACATCCATTATGATCGAGAGACGGCAGATATCTCCAAAACTAAGCAACTCACACTAAATAAATCCCAGATTAAGTGGAAAAACATGTGTTTTTGATTTAGGGAGAAGAGCCTCTTTTAACAAAACAAATCAACATTCATATATTGATCCTTTTGGAAGCTAGTTGCACGTTTTTATCATTCACCGCCATGTTAACCTAAATCTCCGTCCCTGCTCCTCTCGTTGTCTCATGTTATTTTCTTTCAAAATAAACTACTTTTGTTTTTAAAGAGAATTACAAAAAAAAAAGCTACAAAACAAAACAGACTGAACATTTTTTTATTAGTTATGAAACCAAGCGTGTATGGAGGTTAAATGACTTGCGTTCTAGGGAACAGCTGTGGTTCACCTCTTCCTGTCCACATGTGGAGGTGTACTTAAGCGAGACGGTGAACCCTGATTTCCCTTCATGGTTAGGCCACTGGAATGTATTTGTGTGAACCGATGAATGAGGCATTGTGTGTATTATTTTGGATTAAAATGCTGTCCAACTACAGTCCCTTTTAAACCGTATCTCTCTGTGTTTTTTTTCCCAGGTATGGTGAATCGAGAGGTACTTGAGCAGGTAGACCGAGGTTACCGCATGCCCTGCCCCCAGGGCTGCCCCGAGTCCCTCCACGAGATGATGAGGCACTGCTGGAAGAAGGATCCAGACGAAAGACCGACCTTCGAATACATCCAGTCGTTTTTGGAAGACTACTTCACGGCCACGGAGCCACTTTACCAGCCAGGAGACAACCTCTAGTCTGGAGGATTTTGGGGAGGGGAAACTCTGACATCATGCGGAGGAACGTCAGTGGAGAACAGAGCTTTGGACAAGGGAGAACTTTAACATGGGGGGGAAAAGCCTTGATGAGGCTTCAGAGAAAGAGCAGGAATAGAAAGTTCTGAAGTAGAGGTCTGTCCCGTGTTACCCGGGAGACAAATATGTGGCGGAGTGTCCAACTGTGCAGATAGATGCTGGTATGTTAAACTCTGGGAACCCTGCTTATCAGAATAATTCAAATGAACTGGCCACAACACTGTGATGAAAATAAGAGGGATTTGTCTTCTTCTTAATTAAAATCAATGGCTTCTTACAGATTATTTTTTTTTACCTTTTTTTTTAGATGATAAATTTCCCCATCTGTCTTCCAATTCCCCCCTTTTTATTTTATTTTTTACACACAGTCCTTTAATATTGGAGTCAAGTTTTTCTTTTGTATGTTGCGAGGTTTGGTTTGAATTTGTAGGTCGACAGGTTACGTTTTTGAAGCGACGACCAACTGTGGTTGAGTTTTCCGGAATGCGCCGCTGCGTCTGTAAAGCTTGGATGGAGGAGGTGTGAGGTGAAGTAAATGGTGACTTTATGGATGGACGAATGTACAGAGAGATCGATGCAGATGTACATAAAGTACGTGCAGAAAGATGTATTTTTTAGCACGTTTGATCAGGTGGATGAATGGGAACATGAGAAGACCGTGTTAAACATCCGACAAATTATATTTTAATACGGTCACTTGAACGGCAATTTATTACACTTTTTCCATTCTTTTAATTTAAACAGGGACTTGAAATCATAAAGAGGTATTTTGATAATATACACATGTTGAAACATTTTTCCTGTTTAACATTTTATAAATGTTTTGACATTTCAGCTGTGAAAAAGAAATTAGCATCTTCTATCGTCTATTTTTTTGATGCACATTTCTGATTGCTGTAACATATTTCTCCTCATGTCGCACACATCTACACAGTTTCACATTGCAGAACGTGATAGATGGTCCATGAATCTGTTGGATCTATTAAATTCACATCATCATGTAAATCATAGACACAGCTGTATTTCTTTCTGTTCTTCTCAGTTAAATCCCTACAAACTATGACTTAACATGACGTCAGTGTGTCTGCTGGAGGGAAAGTTTAATCCAAAACCAAGAACATAAATCAAATCTTTTCATTTGAAAATGCAACTATGCAAAATCAACCAGTGATCTTTAATGGAACACAAATTGTGAAGTGCTGTTTGCCTGTGTCGAACTCCCCTTTATGGTTTTCTTACCTTGATTCCCAGTTGTAGAGATGATGATCACTTCTGGAGTGAAGTAGGTAGAACCAGACAAAACAAACACCTTGCGCACACACTGTGGTCGGGTCAGGGATTTAGTGCTTTTCTAGGTGTTGAGAATATATGAGTCCAATAACAAGTTCTTAGAGGTACTTTCACTGTGATGTGATGGGAAATCTGAGGAGATGTAAAAGGCATCTTCTTATTGTCGTTCAATAAGTGAGCTTAAAGATTGGACAAAGATGTGAACTTTTTGTTTTTTGTATTTTTTTCTGTGCGTCACTCACAAGAACCTAATAAGTGATTGTTCCTAAAGATGGGACTTGAACTAGTGGGGAGATGATAATGAAATAACTGAAAATGGTAACTAATATGATTTTGTACAGAAAAAAATAAAAGATTTACTCAAAGGTTTCCTTGTGCTCTCTTGTTCTTGACAAGCGACTGACGACGATGTTCCGTGGTACACGTCTTTGACAACTCGACCACCAAGAAGCGGAGAAAGACCTTTTTTTATATTTGCATTTCAACTGTCTTTTATTAGTTTTTTATTATGTACACCATTTGACAACATCGATTTTCTTTTACATTTAATAAATAGTAACGATTGCTGTGGTTCAATTGTTGTGTATTTACATTTCAACAATATTATGCTGACTATACAGGATGACAAGCTAGTTTTTTTTCACAAGTTTAGAAAAGGAGTTTTATTCATCCTCGTACCTGTAAATAAAGAGAGAGAACATGTTTGTAATAATTTAAGGTTGTATAACAGTAAATATTATAAAATAGCAACCAAAAAAAAAAATGAATTATGCACTTTTGCCTGAAGATCAGCATCTAATGACAACTTTTGCCTTTTTTCAAGAAAATAAATGTTCTCACCTGACCATCTCCTTGTACTTGTTCAGAGCTTCCTGGGCCACATGCTGGATGAAGGCCGGGTCCAGCAGCTTCAGCTCCCCGGGAACAGAGAGCAGAAATGGGGGAGAGTTCAGGATGTTCACCTCCACTTGGGTCTCAGTCACAGATGCATTCTGTTCATCGTGGCTCTTTGGCGCCACCTGGAGAAAGAAGTCACCTGTTACACCAAATATCAATCTACGATATTAGATGTTGACTCAACTTTTTTTCCACCTTTCTAAAAGATCTTTCTTTCCATTTTGCCTATGCTTGTTGATTTTATATTTTTTATATTAGTTTGTAATGTGTAAATGTTCCCATGTTTGATTCATTTAATACTTTATCAAATGTAAATGATGACTCCCTGGAGACTTTATTTCCCCGTCCCAATCATACACATTGTTAATCTGCCTTTCCATTGATTTCCTTCTCACCGTGGTGATACGGAAGATGTTTTCAGGAAAGCTGCTGTTGCTCACAGTCTGAGCCACCCAGCTGAATTCAGCCGCCATGTTGCTGAGCCAGTTGACGGTTTCATCAGTGTGGCGCTGGACAATAGACAAGATCTCGTCATACTGCCCTTTGGACACGTCCAGCAGCTGGGACACCTCGTCCAGCTCCACGTGCAGCTCCCGAACACTGGGGCACTCTGGAGACAAGAGGAGGAGCGGTCAGAGGAGCTGCTGCATGCAAAGATGTCAGCTGAGGTAAAAAAAACACACAGGTGTGGTGGAGATGGTGGTGGTGGTGGTGGTGCTTCACCTGTGAGCAGAGCTCCCTGGCAGGCCTCACACTGGCTCTGCAGCTGCCAGCACTCTGACGTCTGCTTGCGAAGATCTCTGCACAACTTCCTGTTCTGCAGGAAACGCGGGAAACTTACCCTCCCTGCACCAAACAGAAAGATGTTCAGCAGTTAGATTTGTGCTTTTTATTGATTGGCATTGAGTGAATATGTTTATTGTTGAATGTAAATATTTTTGACAAGCAGCAAATTGTATCTCTGTAACATACATACTGCTTTAGAAATTTGAAAAGCAATCCATTGAAACAGTTTTTGGTGCAATATCTTTTAACTGGTTTTAAGTTCACGGTTGCTTTATCCCAGTAGTCCTCCACCATGTGCCACTAAAGCCAAATACTTTGCAGGTAATAGCAGCAGCTGTTATTACACAGTACCAGTCAAAAGTTTGGACACACCTTCTCATTCAATGGTTTTTCTTTATTTATTTATTTATTTATTTTTCTACATTGTAGATTAATATTGAAGACATCCAAACTATGAAGGAACACATATGGAATTATGTGGTAAACAAACAAATGCTCAACAAACCAGAATATGTTTTATATTTTAGATTCTTCACAGTAGTTGAATGAGAAGGTGTGTCCAAACTTTTGACTGGTACTGTATGTTAACACATACAACCAGAGAAGTCAGTAGTTTTAAGGTAGGGCTGCCTTTGACCAAAGACATTATTAGTCGACTAACACTCAGATTTTGTCAGTTAGTTGATTTAATTGACAAATCTCTAAAATGTTGTATCTCAACAAAGAATCACACAGAAGCACCGCTTTAAAGTGAAAGAAGTGCTCATAAGTTTCTTGCAAATAAGTAATTCAGTATGAAGAAGCATAAAAAATGACTAATCGACTAAAGAAATCTAAGTTAACTGAGACCAAAACTACCGATTACTCAACAATCAGAGGTCAGCCCTACTGGTAGGAGACATATTTAGACATATTTAGACATATTTAGACATATTCGGGCCTCACTGGAGTCACCTCGCTGCTGCCATCCAGTACCTCTCTTCTTCTCCTCCTCCACTGCCACGTGGATGTCATCAAACACCTGGGTCACCACAGCTCCAAACTCCTCCACCACGCTCTTGCCGAAGTCAAAGAAGGAGTCCAGCACCTCCTCCAGTCCCACGCCCTGCAGGTAGCCCGAGTCCCGGCTGGCGTCGTAGGGGTCAGCGGTGGCGTCCTCCGTCGGGAGGCCGCTGTCGTTCAGGAAGGCCCTCTGGAGGACTTTGTCCAGCCGGCTGCTCATCCTGGAGACCAGGGCCACGCTGCGGCTCACCAGCAGGCCCACCTGGCTGGTCAGGTGGTTGAAGGAGTCCTCGATGCGGTCGACCTCTGTGTCGATGTTTTCGGGGCCCTGATTCACCAGGATGTCCCCCGCTTCCATGCCAGGCTCCCGGGGGCCGAAGCGGTTGGAGACTCTGCGGAAGAAGTTCTCCACCTGCAATGTGAGCGGTGATGGAGGTGAGTTTATTTTAGTATTGCATAACCTCGGGGTCACAAGATGATTACTGGGGTTCACAATAAGGAAAGAATTCTACAATCTTTCCTTCTTCAAAAACTATTCACATGACATATACTCTGAGGCAAAGGAAACAATGTGTGTCTCGTAGAAGTGTTCACAAAGACGTGACGAGGGGACATATAAGATATTTTAAAGGGCCACAAGCAAATAAAAAGGCTTTGGAACCACTGGTCTAAAAGAAAATACATGATTGCAAATTAAAAGTAGTTTTGTGGCACATTTACACTTAGATAAATGCAGACATGATTGATTATTGCTTATGTCATTCATCACAAATGCATGCAGGTCTTTTCATTCATTGATAAGTTTCTTCATCTTACAAGTTGATTGAAGTGTTTGAAATAAACAGTGAGACGATGGCACTAAATAAAAAAACTGATAAAAAGGTAAACTTTCCATCATCAACCATCCAACTGAATTATTTGTGGCTGCAACGAGTTTTGAGGTCAGAGCACATAAGTCAGATCTGTAGTTTTCACACCTTGGCTTGGAAAAGGCCAAATCCTCTGCGGCAGGTGAAGGTGTAGAAGGTTTTACATGCATCCTCCAGACAGGGTCTGCACTCCTCCCACTCAGACTGCAGGGAGTCTTTACACTGCTCCTCCGCCTCCTCCAGCTTCTCCGTCACCTCCTGAGCCAGTTGGTCCACCCCCTGGTGGCAGAAAGGGAAACATTTGTCATTAACTTGCTTTGCTTTTCATCTGCCTTTTCTTTCTTAGGGAGGTTATTGTGTTATTCTTGCCTTCTTCTTTTCACTGCTCTGTCGGAGGGACTTCATGAGGTTTTCATGCTTCCGCTCGTTCCTCCACATCACCTCCCTCATCTGCTTCACCCCATACAGAGCTCTCCTAACCTCCTCATCCACCAGCTTCTCACCATGCAGGGACAACTCTGAGAGATGGAGGGAGAAAAAAAAACCATGGGTGAGAAGTTTTTATAAACACTTATGTTAACAGATTCACAGACAAAACTAAAGACTATGGAATCATTACTGTAATGTGATTTATTTGGCACTGAACAAATTAAAAACATCTAATTAAATGAAACTATCAAAACAGCCACAGAATGTCTGTAATTAAGAAGACACAAACTTTTAAAGGAGAGAAATAGTTTCAGATGTTGACACTGATTGCATTTTTGAGACATTTGTTATGGGACTGCTGAAAAAAAAGATACTGGTGCATAAACATCACACATTCCCTAAAAGATAAGCAGAATAAAGATACATTTAGATTCCTCTGTGCTGACTCACGTTTTAAGGTGTCCTCTGAGATGCCAGTGGGTTGGTCCTCTGGGGCAGAATGAAGGACCCCCAGCGTCGCCGCCAGAACAACCAAACCGAGCAGCAACTTCATTCTTGAACTCGGATCTTTAGAAGGTTAGAAAAATGACAAGTGATGATGATGACACATGCACAAACCACGGAAAACAAAAACAACAGGTGCTATCTGGTCTGCTCCAGAAAGCTAATAGGATTAGAGCTTGAGCGTGTTTAAACATCAGCACTGTACATGGACTTAAGTAGGTCTACCACTGGGTGGTGCTACACAGTCAGACATCCATAATCCTTGGTTGTCAAATAATAATAACATTTTAGTATGTTGTACAAATATGTGTGACAACTGTACATATAGTAATCCTTCAGTAACACAAAAAAATGTATCATATCATCTGATTTTGAACTTTGAATCAGACTTCTGTGGCAAATCTGGGAGAATATAGTTTATATATATAGTTACAGTTTGTTCTTAATCTTATTGTTTGTATTGCTCTGCTGCATAATTTGAACTCGACAAATACTTTAAAGGATTTCCTTCTTCAGTGGACATCATTTATTAGCCTGACTGATTACAGCTTTGCCTGTGTTGTTGTTATACCATTAGTAGGTCACCAACAGGGTGTAAGACCCCTAATCAGATCCATCAGAGGGCTCGTCTCAGCTCGAAAACTGTTTCTGTTTGGAGGTCAGGCTCCGTCCAGTCACAGAAGCTGATATCATGGCCTGTTCAAATGTTAATTTGGTAACAAGTTAACAAGCTAAACTCAGCTGCCCCAGTTTCGGCCACACGAGGAGTTACACAGGTTTGCATCCAGCAGGGATTTACAGTTTATGGGGATGTACTCTCTTATGTCGCTAAGGGTTTAAGCTGCTGGTACAATCAGCTCTATTATATCCTGCTCTCAACACAACAAGCTGTTGTTTCCAACGGGCAGTAAGATGAGCGCAAGAGTCATATAATCTATACATTAATGTGTAATTATGAATTATAGATACATTTAAAGAAGCACAAACTAATGAGACTGATGTTGCATAAACCATCAGAATATTAATCCAAAAAAAAGAAAACATAATGAGCAGTTCAAACGATGAGAACATTCATTTGTCATTGTAACATTCATTATAGAGACATCCTTTATGAAAAAAAAACACAATTCTAATAAAATTATTGATTCAAGTTAAATATAAACTACGAGGTTATGATGACTCATCAAAAAAAGAGCAGAAAAGGCCCAAAGTGACCAACACAACAGAGGAACTCACCAGCAGATGACTGAAGGTGCGTCTCCACTGGCAGGAATAAACAAAGAGCTGTGTGTGGACCTGACCTGATCTATTTGTGCTCCTTCCCCTCCAGCTTCATCCTATTACAGTCTTTGATGTCTGTTAATCCAGCATTCGAAACACTGCCAGGGAGGTTTGTTTTGCATAAGAAGTTGCTTAGTCATGTCAGACATGTTTACACTGAGGAAACATCCATCCATCCATCCATCCATCCATCTTCCGTTACCGCTTATCCAGTTAAGGGTCGCGGGGTGCTGGAGCCGATCCCAGCTGTCAATGGGCGAAGGCAGGGTTCACCTGGACAGGTCGCCAGCCTATCACAGGGCTGACATATAGAGACAAACAACCACTCACACTCACATTCACACCTACGGGCAATTTCAGAGTCATCAATGAACCTAACCTGCATGTCTTTGGACTGTGGGAGGAAGCCGGAGAACCCGGAGAGAACCCACGCCGACACATGCAAACTCCACACAGAAGGTTGAACCCGGGCCCCTCTTGCTGTGAGGCGACAGTGCTAACCACTACACCACCGTGCAGCCTGAGGAAACATGTATTCATTTAAAATATACGTCATCATATGGACAAATATGTATTTTTGATGTTTGGGGATATCTGTCCCTTTAATCCTTACATGCAGAGAAGAAGTGTTATCACAGCACTTTACAGCAAAGAGTTCCTGGCATTTGATTGATGAGAGAATTAGTCAGTGAGGGATTATTAAGGTGAACCGTCTAGTGATTCTCCATTAAGACGAGATCACATGTGCTGGATCTGAGCCATTTGTTGTCCTCATGAAAGCAGAGCTGCATCCTTAAGCTACTGTAAATATGAAACCAACCCATCATAGCCGAGCCATTATTCAGCGGTAACTGCAGTCTGTCATGTATTAATTAGCACCAGCTAGTCTTAGATCCGTACCCAGATGTGGATCCGGAGTATTTTTAGGAAAAGGAAACATTCCTCCCAGTCGGTAGCTGTTAAGCATCTCCACTCCTGGAATGTTATGGACTACTTCAGGGTGAAAGAGTTCTTCTGTCCCCATCTCTTCACTGGTGCCCCATCTACCTCAAGAAATGTGCCCTCTTTGCATTCTGTGACCCAGAAAAAAGGGTCCTCACTGGATAATAATCAAAACCAGGCAGCGCTTCAGCTCTGTCTGCAGCCTCGCTGACACCTTCAACACCTGGTTCCTATAACACCGCAGGGAGAAACGCTCTTCCCATGTTCTCCCACAGTGGACTCAAACGTAAAACAGTTGACAATAAAAAGGGTCTGAGGCTACATGCACGCAATTCTACTACTGTGAAAAAAAGTGTTTCACAGTAGTTGAACTTGAGGAATTAATCGTGGGAAAAGTTTTTGTTGATTTACAAACTTCAAGGTGTAGCAGCAGATCCATATAACCGGCTCATGATGTGGTCTTGTGTGACGTTTTGTGTTACTGATCAAAGCATGGAGTCCTGAGCTGAAGAGATAAACAGATGCAGCCGATGAACTGCTTCACAGAGACCTGAAGTAATGGATGAAACGGTTAACGTCTGAGAGCCGTGTTGAGTTTTGTTTGAAGGAGCAGGATTGGTGTGAATTCTGTCTTGTTGTAACTCATTCAACAGAAAAACTCAAAGGGGAATGTGCCGCAGATATTTCCTCAGTTTAAAATAAAAATAATGAGCATGCAACAAGTGAGTGAGCCACTGAAACTCCTATTAAAAAGATTAACAGTTATTGCATGGGGGATATTTTGTCTTTCAGCCAACTTCGTGGTTAACAAACAGCAGATGTGAGGAATAAATATACTTTGGATTTTGGGTAATTGTCTTCTGTCGACACGGAGTGATCGCTCTCACTAATTTAAAGCTGCTGTAATTAATATTATTATATTGACAAAACATCCCAGCACTATGTGTAATGTGAAAGGTGCTCATGCTGATAAACCTACAGATAATTACCACCCAAGGCTGCAGAGTTTTTTATAGCATCTTTCAGCTCATTATTTTGATTTAATTGCCTTCAACTTTGTCGTTTTGGTTCAATCCCACCGCTCTTATCAGTGTTTTCAGCTGAAGCAGGCAGCTGTTTTCAATATACACAGTTGAGGACTACCTGGGGAATACATTGGAGCACTCAGCAGCTAAAGAGACAGCTATTTTTATCAGGAGTCAGTAGAGACAACTAAAAAAATGTAATCTGCTTAAAAAGAAGGAATATTGGGCTTCTATTGATCAGGTGGCCAGAAACACAACTCCAAATTAATAATGACGTTGCTTCTTGTGTGCTGGGAGTGTAAATAGATAATTAACACATTAGTCAGGTCAACTTTAGAGCTGGTGGCTGCCTCCACATGGCAAACTAATGAATGTACTATAGATTCATTGTGCAGGCTCAAAGAGGGTCTCTACTGTTGTATTTAAAGTGCAACATTTTTTAGTGGGAGTTGCATATTTAGTTATTTTTAGATGATCATGTATTCTAAATGCAAACCTGAATAAGAAACCAGAGAAGTGAGTCTCAAACATGTATAAAGTATAAAGTCTGGGGCTGCTGTACCACTGGTAAAAGAGCGATTGTTGGTCGTTAAATTCAACTCATTTTCAGTTAACATCAGTGTAACATAAAAGCATGGTGGAATTAGCACAGCTAGTTGGCTAATTCCATCCTGCTTTAATGCTACACTGGTTACAGAAAATGATCCCAACAAAGTTTTCACTCATCTGGTGATAGCAATGTTCTTTCCTACACAACAAGTATGTGGATGAAGCATCAAGTCTTTAAACTCTCACCTCAATGAAACCGCTCAGTTGGTTTAGTTTATACGGAAGTTAGTCGCCATTGATTTGAATGGGAATGTCCTTCTACTCCTATTCTATTTTTATGGTTTTAGCATTTAGTTTTTGAATTTGGTAGAGAGTTGCTCATGTTAACTGATATTTGTGGACTGTCTTAGTCCATATAACATGTAGGAATTTTACAAATGGGAGTAGTTTCCTTCTAAGGCAACATCTTTTCCCTCTATTCAACATTCAAATTGAGGTAATGCCAATTAATCCTTTATTGGCAAGACAGTGACTTTGGTTTTGGTAAGAAGACCTAAGTATGTAAATGTAATACATATCAAAGCTCAACCCCACATGTTGCAGGAACCTTTTCTAAGTTTTATACCTCAAGGATGTGCTCCAACTCCAAACAGTGTTACTCAACAATCTTTGCTGGTGCTTAATCAGCGTTTTTGCAGGCAATACTATAAAAAAAAAAAAAAAAAAACAACACAAAACACACCCCCCCCCACACACACACACACACCCCCACATAGCAATCAGGGGTGCAGACGGTGCGCACAGATGAGGGAACACGTGGTTTCTCCCCGCAGCTCCACTTCCTCTCACTTTTGGATTCCTTCACTTTCTGAGTTTCTCCAGTTGCTGCTGCGGGTACCAGCAGAGTGCTGAGCCGGACTAGGATACACCCCCACCCTCAGCATCTCTCCACACCACCAGATACATAGAAGATAGTGTGCTTCTCTAGTTCCTCTACTGTTGTAACTCCTACTTGCAACAAGGTCCATTCTTCTTTGTGCAGCAGCATCTGGAGAGGTGGGACCCTGAGGTTACCTGCTCTGTAGGAGACCGTCCCCTGCGTGAAGTCTCACTGATGGAGCTTTGAATTCTCATCTCTCTACTCCAACAAGCGGGGGGGACATCTGGACACTCGCGGATCCAAGGTGCGCTCAAATTGAGCTTTTGTGCAAATGCCATTGCGATGCTGTGGATGTGACTTCAGACAAAACAGCTTCACAACGCTAGAGTCCTGTAAAGCACAATGAAAGGTATGCTCACTCTGAGAAAACAATTGACCTGATGCACATGCTGCAGTTTCATTGATTATCAGTGGATCTATTATTTTTTTTTTTACGCTTTCTTTGTCACAGTTCTGCCTCTTTCTCTGGTCTGGGACGTGAGGAATGCGTGGGCTTCATCTCTGGTCTGACATCTGCTTTCAGTTAGGGACTGTGCTTGGGGAGTGTTTTGCCTCTGGCTGCTGCTGCTGCACATCAAACACTAACCTACACTAACAGAACTATTATACAAGAATACACATGACAATAACTTCATCAAGACAGCAAATATTAACGTGTTAGTAGTCAAATATAACCTTATTTGTGCCTTCTATACTGAAGAACTTGGATCAAAAAGTTTGGTTTTAATGTAACAAGAAGCAGCTGAAGGAAACACTGATGCAGTTTAACTCCCGGACCTGTAATCCAATGATTTGCTGCCTTTTAATGCATTAAGGGAATAAAACAGACCCCAAAAGCGCGTGAGTCATGGTGGCCACAACAACTCATGCATTTAAATAAAGGTTTATTTTGAGTTTGCCAGATGTGATTCTCATGTGGTGCCCTGATGTTTTGGATGTTGCTCAATTATCATCGTGCATGTCATTGTCTTCCTCTCACAAAGAGGAAGCCCTGGTCTACATTACACTGAATGAACACTACATGACTCCTGCCACCTTGTGGTCCATCTTAGAATACTAACACAACACTATGCATTGTGGACATGAATATGAACAACTCTCAGCTCTCAAAGAATTTTTTTTTTTTAGGTGACTGGCATGTGAGCCACTTCCTGTTGCTACTGAAAAGTGACATGCAATACTGTAGTGGCTTTTATTTGTTTTGTTTACTTGATTTATTTATATTGCTTTTTGTAGTTCTTTGTGTTGCTATATAAAGATTTTGACATCACTGTCGACATCTTTGTATATTTAGGCAGGTAGTCTGTAGGACCAGCATGCACCTGGGAGAGAGACAGCAGGAACCAGCTTTCTTGATTATTTGTTTGCTAATTATAGATAAACCACAAGAACCCCCCCCAAAAAAAAAAATTGAGCTTGATAAAAAAAAAAAAAAAAAGAAACGTTATTAAAGAGTCCTTACATTTTTTTTTTTAACTTCAGCCATTCATCTGTGGATGGAATTTACTCATCCACTGAAGAAGGTTTAGCGGTGTGGTTAAAGGTTCTGGAAAAAGCTCAGGACATTGTTATCATGATTTATTTTTGCACTGCTAACACTTTATGTATAAACAATGGACTTCTTCTGACTGCATACAGTTTATTCCTTTGGTGCATCAGTGGCCCTCTGATAATCTTGTTTGATTTTGATTATTGACTAATACCCACTACAGAGACAAACACTAACATGTAACAGGATTCAGAAAGCATAAAAGTCAGTAGTGATTTTCATAACAAACATTGTATTATTGTAGTAAGCACTCACTTGCAAGATGTCTACGTTAAAGCTGATTTGGTCAGAATGTTAAAGTTCTGGTTATTATAACAATTGTTTCAACAGCCTTTCAAAGACTATATTCCAATGTGCAGCAGGGGCTAACTATATATTGAAATACAGTTATTAAAATGCTGTTTAACAGACAGTTACGTGTAATTTTGACAAATACATGCTTTCTCACTTTTCAACTAAATTAAGTCCATTAACAACAATGCATAGACATCTTTTGACCTGCAAAATCACCAAATCGGTGCTCGCTAGGTTTAATTCCCGTAGTGTTGAGTAATCCCTCTTAAGATTTATGGCCCCACAGAGAAGTATTGAACTCAAATGACACTGAGTTTCACTCCACTATTTTCAAAT
Source organism: Anoplopoma fimbria (assembly GCF_027596085.1). Lineage (NCBI taxonomy): Eukaryota > Metazoa > Chordata > Actinopteri > Perciformes > Anoplopomatidae > Anoplopoma > Anoplopoma fimbria. The sequence goes on along the minus strand of NC_072451.1, from coordinate 26,448,328 downwards.
CCACTCTGTTTTCAACCCTTTGGGCAAAATGTGATGGATGAACTCCAATTCCCCGAATGGTTCTTTAAAAGCCAAGCATACTTACGGTAACATTACCATTGTAATGGGACACAAACAAGTTGCTTGGAAACACAAACAGGAAACCGAGTATTGGGGGTGTTGGGAAAGCCAGATTCCTCAAGTAAGATGTTTTCAGATTATTTACAACTGTTTGGATTGTTCTTCTTAACTCCCTCTGCTCTCCGTCAAGAGATGTCAGCTCAAAGTCACTGGGATGTCTCACAGGTTCAAGAACAGTCCTACCTGTTAAACTCAGGAGGAGACATGCAAAACACCAAGAACAAGACGACGTCCCATCCATGTTTTTTATTCACCTTTTCACTATTAGGCACGATTCTACACTTTTTCTGAAGTTGTTTGGGACACATGTGTTTTTTCTTTATTTTCCTTGGCCATGGATGATGACACGTGAAAAAAAAAGTTTGAAGTTTGCAAAGTACTTTCCCACAGACGCAAAATCTGCTCAAAGGGAGACGCCGCTCAGGGCCCGTCAGGTCATGGGAGTAGACCCACCAAGTAAAGGAAAAAGAGTTCACTTAAAAGAGCTGAGCTAATCTGAGCAAGAGTGTGTTTTCTTTCATTTCAAGGAGCTATATTTAACATTCTGAACATTAATAGGAAGAGTATCCCCACCCTCCTGTTCCCCCTCAGGTAAACACTGTTAGCTCTGTTGCTGTAGTCTTCACTGTAAGCGCTGTTAGCACCGTTAGCTTTGAGCCGCCGACTCGCCATCATTGAGGCCCATTGAGAGGCAATCGAAATGCTCTCATTCTCTGATCTTGCACCTTTAACATTAATCTCTACACAAAGAATGGCTTCAGTGGATTTTAACACGGATAAAGCAAGTTGAGAAAATTACATTTAAAAAGGACTAAATAAAGCTAAAAGGATTTAAATTGATTTAGCAAGTTCATCCTTGGAAAAAAAGCCCATGTGCCACTAAACAGCTATTACTGGAGCTTTCAACACCATTTTACTGTCTTCATCAGCAGAACAAGTTATGTTGAGTTGAGAGTCCTTCATCTTTGGTATGCTCTTTGTTTGGAGGCTTTGCTCTGGGTGTCTGGAGGTGAGGAGTCTGGTAGAAGGGCACACTGAATGTTTTTCCTCCTCCAAGGTTGCGCGATTTCATGTGATTCTGTATGACGTCGGATACACTGCACAAGGCCGAGTGAATGTCAGCATTTTATTTTATTTTTTTATTGTTCTGTTTTTTATTTTAAGAACCATTTAACAGAGAGAAACATATACATATGTTCAAATTAACCAACAAAGATGTTCTTGTACTGTCCCAGCATGAACACATATATCCCTAACAGGGACAAAAAAGTATTATTTAGAATGTATTCGTTAGCGAAGATTGATCTGAAGTCCAAGTTATAATTGTTAACAGTTGATGTGATAATATGAAGTAGTGTCCCAGTTTCTCTGTTTTTATTGTTTGAATGCAGTATGTGTGTGTAGTTTAATAGCTCATCATATCTTTAATTGTTTCCTTTATTTCTGTGTTCTCCCTCCAGACGATTTTGCTGATGAGGAGGAGGTGCAGTCCTTTGGATATAAGAGATTTGGTGAGTATCAAATAACTTCTTGACTTCCAGCGGTGAACATTCACTGGTTTACACAAGTGATGTAAATTCTCCAAATGATTGTATAAAGAATGTTTTCTTTAAATACAATATTTTCCTTGGCTGTAAAATTCACAGGTTAAAAGAAAGCTGCCCCTCATTTCCCAGAAACAAACTTATTCTTGGCTGCTGCTTTCATTTTTAGTTCACTGCTATAACAGCAAATGGAAAGAAAAACCGCAGCATCCTGGGTGTTCCTGACCAGTTGCCTGACTTTGCAACCTTATCAGCATCTCGGTGTACTTTTTGTTTCACTCAGCAAAAAATTACACATAATAACTTGGTCTAAAACCAAGAAAATCTGTCTTGAAATGGGTCATTGCTTGTTTTCTCTTTCTTCTAATTTATCTCGTCTTAGATCCCAATTTTTCCAGACAGGTTCATAATCTCACTCAGTCATCAGGCAATAAAAATTTCACCCATTGGCCAGATGTTGGTAACTCCTCCAGCTTTGCCTAGCACTTTCAAAAGTGTTACATTGACAAATTCCTTGAGTTCGAGCGGATCTCCTGACACAAGCCACAGTCATTTCCACCAGGAGACGTTTTGGCAAAATACACAAAACCTTGTACTGAGATATTAAACTGGGTCTCAAAAGACTGTGCCTCTGGTCCATGTACGTAGTCCGGAGTAATGTTACCAGCCTCGACGGTGACACGGGTAGCTAGGTGTTTATATGTCCGTCTGTCTGTCTGTGGACAGTCACTTCAATAGCATCGAAACTGGGCAGGATGCAGTTACGAAACTTTACAGGTGTTTAGATGAGATCAAAATGAAGGTCAAGTTTGAAGATGGGTGTTATTCGATCAAGGGGCGCCAGAAGCAGAGGGGTAGTTTAATACCCTGGTCTGAATTGGCATCGTGGCTGCTGGGATCCCATTGCAAGATGGTCTCTAGTTTAATTTAGCTTTCAATGTTGTTTCTTATACATGAGTACATTTTCTATAAAACATTCTAAAACAGCCATACCTCTCTCTTATATGCATCATGCGTGATGTTGTCTTAATTATTCCATGCTTTAATATAATTGAAATCATATTCATGAGTGCTTATAACTGTAATTAGACTGTGCTATAAGCAGACTATAACACAATATAGATATGTTTAAAGTTCATCATAGAAAGTCTTACCGTATACCTTTTCTCTATTTTCTGTATTATACACCACCATCTTAAATTCACAGTGTCTAGGAGCAGTGTCCCACAGCTCCTAGACACTGTCCCTGTTATTACTGCTTGCAGCTGCAGCTTTTCTCTCTTTGGTAGCATGGCTGTGAAGAGCAATAACTTCAGTTTGATGAATGTGTGTCTCCCGATAACTTTCTCCTGCTTCTGTCCCAGAACAGAGATCAAGTTTCAACCCTGTGAGGTTAAACGGTCACAGTAGTTGCTCTGATTTAAGAGGTGTTTTGGAGCACGCGTGTCATGCAGACACTCAGCAGTCATATGTCAGGATGTGTGGGCGACTTAGACGTCCAGATTATGTGTCATCAAGATGAATTTATACATGTGCACACATCTTGAATGCATGTGTGTGTGTTTATTCAGCTTTCTTAACAAGAAAACTTTTTTTTTGTTTTTTAAAGTGTCATTCAGAGAGGAATTGATGAACCCATATTTATTCATAAAATCTGAACTTCTTACTCACTCTGTTTGACCATCTGTAAGGGAGAAAGGGTTAAAGGAACACTCCACCAAAATGTATCTGTTGGGTATCAAATACGCACGGCTTGAACCATGTCAAAACATTTGAAACTTCATGTTAAAGTTTCTCAAATAACACAAAAACAACAGAATGCAACTGGTGAATCATTCAGTGACTCATTCTCTCCTGAAGTCTCTTTTTTGGTTCTCCACTCATGTATTCAGTTTTTTTTTTTTCAGTTTTTTTTAAAGCAAGAGTTTTAGGAATTATGCTTCTTGGCCTGGGTTTGCGTTAAGTATCGAGCTAGAGACCGGAGGTTATTAGCATAGCTTAGCATGAAGCCTGGAAGCAGAGAGAAACAGCTAGACCTGTGTAACTTTTCCTTAACAGTCTACCCATCTACCCATCTGGTTACTTCCATGCAACATCTTCACTGCAGTGACAACAAGACTCTCATAAGTCACTACACGCCGCTAAAACTACGAATTTAAGTTTTTACATTTCTGTTTTTCTACAGAAGAAAGAAACAAAATAGAACTTGTCTATTACTGAGTTTAAGAGATGCTAGTAATCATATTCTTGAACTTTGGAACGAGCCATACTAGCATTTTTTCCTCTTCTTTAAGTCTTAAGCTAATCACCTCTTTGCCCCAGCTCCATAAGAGTGACATAAGAGTGATTTTGACCTTCTCCTCTCCCTCTCAGTAATTGAAAATATAGTCATATTATATATAGTATTTTCTAAAACCTTTAACTACTCCTTTCACATGTCATCTGTCTGTGGCTTCCACACATACTATTGTGCTGCCACAGAAATATGTTGTATGCTTCTCGTGTGTCCTCAGTGAGGAGAGGAATGATGTCCTAGACTCATTCTGACATCTGCTTTCCACAAGAGGTCTATTATCCCACCGAGAGTTTGTCCAAACCTGAGAAGTTGCTGAGCCACTTCCTGTATCCACACTGGAAGTTTATTCAGTCCAAACCTATATACCCTGAGTGAGAGGTGGAGAGGGAGAAGGCATTGTGAGCCTTCAGGGTCTATACTTGGGCTGTGCTGTGTCAGCAATGTGTCGAGGGAAGAGGGGGATGGAAAAAGAGAAACAATTACTACCTCAAGTGAAGATGATTTCACAAAAATGTATTTATCTCGACTGCTTTCTTTATCCTAGTGTTCCTCGGTGCTCAGTAGTTGATTCTGCCTTTTTTAATACGCTTTATTTTCTTCTAATTCAAGGGGGAAGCATTTGTCAACAGTTTTATTTTCGGCCTAGGAGTCACAATCCTTGCTCGACTTATTTTTGGGCGCACAACAGCAAGTGGTTTTAATTAACGGGGACTTTATTACCAGAAAAGAATGTTCGGGAATGCCTGCCGGTTACTTACAGCCCCCTCTGGCTCATGCATGCATGCAGTTTGTGTTCTGTCCTCCTAATGAAAGATTACTCGCTCATGTTTTCAATAAAGAGCGTAGTGAGTCGGAGGAGGAAGAAAGATGGAGAGGCAACATTAAAGGGTTACAGAGGAGTAGACGTTGACAACAGGGTAACAGAAAGAGAGTCAGATAAAACAACACAGAGCTCTGCTGGGTTTGACTTGTTGTTGATCTTATCGCAGACCTGCAGATCTGCAGTAGCGGTCCGTGACTGGTCAAAAGGATAGTGGGTCAATCCTGGATTGACCAATGACAGGCAGGCAGGAATGCATCCCAGACACGACACAAATCACTGCGTCCTGGCAGCGGCCAGCGTAAAGCATGCCTTGAGGGTTTCTGCTGAGAGCGTTAGCGTTGGGGGGGCGTAGGTCAGCTGCAGGTCATCTGAACAAACCCCAGAGCAGCCCCCTCTGTTTAACACCCAGATTAACACAGATGATAATGACTCAGATGGAGACGGTGACAAGAATAAATCTGCTGCAACACTTCTTACAGGTCAGTTGAGGAATGTGTTCACACAGCGGAGGAAAACCATCATGAAATATGACTTGAAAGGGAAAAATTTTCAGAAGGCAAATGGCCTCAAGTTTATTTTTTTTCAGTCTTTAATTACATCCTGTAAAAGAGTAGGATAACAGTTGTTTTCATCCCAGTATTCCTACGAATTAATCCAGGAAAATTCAGGTTCAGGAATAATTTATATGCTGCCAACGTTCGGTTCCAATGCAGAAAGTAATGGTGCGTTCTCACGAGCATGTACACAATTTACTCTCATTCACTACAAATGGGCAGTTCGTTTTTCACATTGCAGCTTTTCTGGCACAAAAAAAGTCGTTAAGGTTATATCACAGAGAAATAGGTCGTTTTTTACCTCGACAACCTTTTCTACATTTTGTTTTTTATGACTGGAGTAGATAACAAATATGTGCTATTGGTTCACAAAATAATTACAAAAGGCAATTGGTTTTAACCGAAACATCTGAATCAAGTTGAGCCTCTCTTGATTTCCCCCTTGTTTCTCCAGTGTTTCTAGTCCGTTTGTGTAAACAGGCTGCACACATGTGAATATCTGAGTATGGATGGGCCATCTTAGTTTCATACAGGCGACCAGTAGTCATGCTCGGTTTTACAACAACAATTGCTGGTGGGTTGTTTTCAAGCCTTACCATGATTTTAGTCACCTAACCTCAACCACAAACTCTGCGATAACCATATGTTATCCATGCTGTAGTTTCAGTGCCTGATCAAACCTCCGGGCAAAATTTTAAGTAACAAGAACACATATTGAGAAAAAGTTCACATAAACCTAAATACAAGAGTGAGGTAGAGGGAGTACCATTAGCAGGAAGCAGCAAGGATGCAGAACTCAGCATTGGTGTTTGCCAATAGTATGAGTGCCAAATAGTGAATATGGACTCCCTGGTGTCAGACAAAATATTTTCATATATGGAACAGCATGAACCCTCGCATGGCTCCATTTGTTATCAAGCTTGGAGTTTAAAATGAGCTCCAGCTGCCTTGACTTCCATCTTATCTTTATAGCAAGCACTTATTAAACCCATACAGTGCAGACATCGCTATGCAGATGTTAGAGAAAGACCCATATTAACTCAATATGTCAATGAAAAAGGATTTCACATCTAAAAACATGACAGTTCTGGAGTTGCAGCGGAGCTTTTGTCAGTAAGCTGTGTTATATAAATAGCCGTAGTTGTTTTGACCGAAGTCTGCTTAACCACCTCATCAAACTTCTTCACACCACTTCTTGCTACGTGTCCCCGAGGGATACGTCGGGCCAATGGTAAATATGCCTCTGCAACCAGCTGTCATCTGAGAAGGCGTCTTCTTTTCACATAATGGATGTTTGTCGAGCTTTCCTTTCCCTGCAGGTTTTGGCTCAATCACAAGAGAAACACGCACAAGTATTGGAAGTGTCTGACTCCATTTTCTGTCAACTAGTCTCAGATATGCTGAAGAAGTTCTGCATATGGCTCGGCTTCAGCGTTACACTTAATGGATTTTTTTTTTTTTGGGGGGGGGGGCTCCAGAGAGGGCCAACATCAACTTTGCTGCTTCCTCTCTTTGAAAAACAGCAGAGAGCTAGAATGAAGAATGTGTATTTTTCTTTGTGCAGTGAGTCAGTGCAGCTCGCTGTCCGGCTCTCAGACCTGCCCGTGCTGTGTTTGTTGCTCCGGCTGTGATTACGTTGGCCCCCACACTAGCACACCATTCACTGTTTCTTTCTTGTTTACACTTTAGTACTTGTTTTTTTGGGAGATACTGAAAAATGTCTGGGTGTTGTGCAAAAGGAGGCAGCCTTGTGGAGTTTTTGTTGTTTTTTTCCATTGACTCTGCTCTCAAGTGTTCAGATGACTGCTTCAAGTCAGGCATGTGTTTGTGTTTTCACATCTGTACATCTGCTGCAAAAGGAAAAAACATTGGAGCCGCCTGCCTGAACATTCTTAGAGAAGCTTTTATATTTGCTGGATCAACTTCACCGTGTTAAGTAGTTAAGCACAATAGTTCAGTGTTGGTTCACCCGCTATGTGCCAAAACAGATTTTCCCCCTTTTTTTGAGATTTGTGACACTATACTCCAGTTCAATGGCGGGAAATTAAATTAAAATTATAGAGCCTAAAGCATTCAACCATTTTATTTACTTTCCTTTTCAATCTGTGAAAGAAAAAGAATCAATCCCTGCTCTGTCAGACCTTTTCATTTTACCTGATGTGTGCAAGATGTTTAAATCGTTACCTGTTGGCACTTCTGTACATCTGAAAATTGTTGAGAGCACGGTCGGTAAATTATCCAGATTAATGGGAATAATGTCTCTGGAGAGGGATGCCGCTCTTGAATCGTAATTGTTTTTAATTTGTGTCATATCGGCCGTTTATGATGTCATTTTGTCAACACAGAATTGGTGAGCAAAAGATAGGAGCACTATTCTTAACATCACGTAAATCAAGATATACTGATTTAAAATATGTTATTTTTGTACACAGATTCTGGCTCTAGCAGAGGAAGAGGAAGCTGTGGAAACAGCTGTCAATGAGCACAGCAACAGACGTATTCGATTGACTTAATGATTTGGAGATAAAGGGCAGGAATTCAGAAGCCTTGAACCAATCAATGCTTTGAGAACACAATGTTTTTTGTAGTGGGTGACAACAACAATCTCAGAGAGAGAGAGATCTCACAGACCTCAGCAGATGCAATTAAAGCTGTCTTCATGACTAGACTGCACCAACAATAAGCGAGAAAATATTGTTTTTTCTATGTTGGATAATTGGAATATCGCATCTGTTGATAAAATCTTTATTTAAAGGGACAGTTCATCCCAAATCAAAAATACATATCTTTCCACTTACATGTAGTGCTAATTATCAATATATATTGTTTAAGTGTGAGTTGCCTAGTTTTGGAGATACAGGCTATAGAGATGTCTGCCTCCTCTCCAATATAATAGGACTATATGACACTTGGCTTGTGGTGCTCAAAGCGCCGAAAAAATTACATTTGTGCGTTTCATGCAGGAACTTTGGTTGGAAGAAAATAGTTCGTACATAAAATTCTCCTTTTTAATAATGCATTACATAACTTTCGACATAGACCACAGTGCAGCTACACTGGCAGTTGGACCACCTTCTCTGTGTTCAGCGTCTTACCCCAAAAGTAGAGCCAGACTTGGCTGGAGCGGCTGGCTGCGTCCACACTGTGTGGTTTTATTGGCTCTACTGGGCGTTGAAGCTTGAAAGTGGTGTGTGGTGATGGGATGGAGGACAGTACAGACTCAGGTTGATGATTATCAGGCCGGGTGATCATTGTTGCTGATTCAGTATCTTAAGTTCTTCCACTGCGGGCCACCCAGCAGGCGTGACCACACGAAAACCCAACTGCACAGATGGTTCAACTTGGCACCCTAGCAGCGGTTTGGGGTTCGCATGAATGTGTAATGGTATATCCTTACCCCCTGTGACAAAATATGTCTCAGTTTATTGGTGTTCATGTTGTTGTGGTGAGGCAGAGATTAGGAAGTGTCAGGCTGTTGGATTGATATCACTGCATATGCTTTTTAAATGTCTTCCAAGTCACAGATAGTTCTCTGTGAGGCTTCACTGTGGGAGCCATTATAAATAAAATCTTTTGCTAGACTATCATGGTAACAATTATAGATTTGTTTGATATTGATCACACTTATATAATCAACAGTGCACAAACAGAGTGCCGCACGTTTTTCCCTGGCTGTGGGAAGATTAGTTCTTGAGAAATGATGAGATCAGAGGCTCAGCACATCGCCACATGGAGGTTTCATTCCAGAAATACAAAATCCTGTAAGTTCTTGCTTTACTAGACCCTCTTGTGCACTTTTCCTAACCCTCTAATTGACTTAAACCAGTGACAGAAACAGTTTTATATTCAATGTGGGTTTTGTCATTTAAGTAGCCAGTGCTTGCCCCATTGGTGTACTTTTATGATAATCCTATTTCACGTGTTGGCAGGCAATATCACTCACTGTGCCTTTGGAAAGCCCGCTGTTAGCTATGTAGCTCTCTTTGGAGAGGGGCTTTAAAGGATTGAGTTTGGTTCTTGAGCAAAACATAATCAGCCATTGCTGACATGACAGGCTGGACCCAAGATAATTAGTCATTTTGGGGAGATTTTGACATTGATAAGCTTGTTTTCCAACCAAAAAACTGAATATATGAGCATTATCCCACCAGTAGTTAATTTAAGTTTCTATAGCAACCCCCACTGGCACAGTTTTATAGCAGTTTTAATTGGTTTAAGCTAACTGCAGTTTTTACAAGGATCCTTTTCTCAGATCTGTGACCAAGCAAATACTGGCCGAATGTCCTGTTGGAACATTATCTGTAGGTACTCCTTTTATTACAGTGGTGTTGTTAATGTAGTTTTTCTGTGATCAGATTACTGCTAGCCAAGCTAATTATACATATTCTAGCTGTCTGGAGCTAATAGAACATTCTTAGTAACTAGCTTAAAGCCAACTGTTGATTACTGTTGGGCTAATTCCTGATGTTTTACTTTTGCTCAATTACATTTTTATGTAGCCCTTTGTTTGTTGTACCTCCTATAATAAAAGTTTATATTTCACTGGTGATACTGTAAGTATCGCTGTGCCATTGTTGACATGTGGAGAGTGGTGGCGCCCAACTCAAAATTGCTTTAAATTATATCAACTTTGACCTTACTTGCTGCTGACCTTTCAAAGCGAAACCACTGAGTTGACAGCATTACATGACATAACAACTTTGATGATGTATACCAGCGCTGCACTTAGCCTCTGCGAGTGTCTGCACTACGATCTGTACCCTACAACCTCGCAGTGAGTGAACAGCACATTTCTTATCATTGGAAGGCAGCTTTGGTCTAACTCTGGTTTATGGTCGCAACCTTTGCACAAGTGTTTACCTAGATGCATAGTGAGGGCAGCAAAACATGTATTGCACATTCTAACAAGTCATAAGTCTTAGAGAATAGATGCTCATGTGGTGTCACTAACATGGTGAAAGTGAGGATCAACCCCCTCTTCTCTCTCTCTCTCTCTCTCTCTCTCTCTCTCTCTCTCTCTCTCTCTCTCTCTCTGAGGTTCACATGATCCTGTTTTACTGGAAATTACCTCATTTCAACATGCCAACACTGGAACATGAGCAGTAGGAGCCAGGGGGTCTCTAGTTCTCCTCTCAGGCCAATAAAGTTAGTTTATAGCTTCCATGTTTTTTCTAAATTCATGGATGTGAACGATGGTAATTTAAAAGTCTGTTTTTAAAGCAGTGCATTCTCTTACTGTAAATGTCCTTCATTTTAGTTGGAAATGTAATGCTCCTGATGGGAGATGGTAGCAAAAACTTTTTTAATGTTGAGTTCTTAACATACATAAAATTAGCATATAGTGCTTTTTTATTGTGTGCTCATTTTCAAACCATCAGCCTCTCAGAGAAAGAGACTTAATGATTTTGCAACAATGTTGGTTTGTATTCACCTTTGTGATAACTAATAATCAGGCTGGACTGAGTAGCCTAGACCATGTTTAGTAGAACCACGGCATATTTATGTCAATCAGTCTCTTCTCAGCACAATATTAATTAAATTTTCCTCCAAGTCATTGCTGGTTCAGGCTCAGTTTTACAGCACAGTTATATGAAATAAAAAGTAATCTAATAAAACCATCAAGATGCATAATCATTATTAAGAATGACAAGTGATGAGAGAAGTTTAATTTCTGAGAAGGAAATATGGCTTACCATGAATGAATAAGTCCTAGGTGTGTTTGCACAAGTGAACCTTCTTGCATGTGCCTGCTTTAAAAACATTCCTTTTTAATAGTGTAGATGCAGGTGCTATTTGAGTTGCACAGCTTTCCCTGGGAATATTATTATTCAATTACATTAAAAAAATCCTGCCTACCAACACCTTCTCTGTTTGCCAGCTAGACGGGGAACAAACTCACATCCTTGAAACTTTATAGCAGATGGGACTCCAACTATTTATCTCCAAATCTCATCATCCACAGTGAGATACACAGTGAACCTTGATTTTAGTTATTGATGGAAACTGCTGACTGGGACACAAATCTAACCCTGCCCCACAAAGTTACAGTGGCCCATGCAGCTTTGTTTATGAGGAACACTCACATGCTTAAAATTAACGATATAGGACCTATTTGTCATAGTCTGTCTTCTTCTAACTAACCACAGATGGGATGACAAAACCTGATCTAATCAGCTCCATGTTCACTGCTTCATTGGATCTGAATCCCTGTTTTATAGGCCACCTAACTGTTTTCCCTACCAATTAGGCTGTTTGTGCAGTTTGTGTGTCTTTTAGCACTCGGATAAACAGCAGCCCGCTCAGCAAACAAGAAATGCACCATAAGTTTTCCCTCAACAGTGAACTCTATTCCAATGAGTGACGCCATTTTTATTCTTTTGCATGCTTCTGTCAACGGATATACCACTTTTCATTATTTTCAAATGTTTCTCTCTTGTTGTTGCACAACTTCCATGAAACTTTCAACTGTCTACAAGCATGCCAGGGTACTTGTGGGACTTGCAGTTATATAAACTTTGCAGGGAAACTGTAATCTTTGAGAGTTTTTAGACGGCATAAAGAGCATGTGGTGAAAGGCAAGATTGCAGCGGCTCTTGAGTAGTATATAAACATGTTAAAGAGATTTTGCGTCAAAGGTTTTTGTCATCAAGTAAAAAATATAAAATCTTTTAAAAGCTGAAATCAAATTGTACCAGATAAAAATACTGAAATTTTCAGCAAAATAAAGAATATACAAATTACGGGACATTATGAAAAGTATTGGGTTGGGAAGGGTGATTGAATCTTATTCATTATTTTGTAAAAAGCAAGGCCCTCCCCAGTATTTTTTTACACTTCTTTCCAGCCTCTCTATTTTTGGATAAAGAGCTGCTAAGTTAATGGTTATTACAGCTGCAGAAATGAGTGGAACACTCTGGATTCCACTTAATGAAGATACTTTATATGAATTGTATCAGATAATTACATAGTTACAGACTAATATGTTTGAGATCAGATATACGAATGTTTCTCAAATTGACACGATGCTTGAGTCACATAGCTGGCCATGTTGGGACATATTTCTTCCAGACAGCTCTTTCCAAAAGCACAGCATTAAATATAAAAAATGAAAGCAACAATTGTGGTGTAACTATTTAATTATAAAATCGGGTTTGAGATCTTCCCCTGCTCTCCCAAAAAGTTAAGTTTCCTGGATCATTTATATGCATTATGCAACCCATGGATACAAAACAAAATGCAGTTGTAGGAATATAAACAGAAGCAAACATTGTCCATCAATTTTGACTATGTTTGAGCACCAACCATCATGGATATAAACACAGAGACCACCTCCTCTCATCACACCAGAGTCCTGCGTTCTGTCCCTTCGGCAAATGGCCCCGTCTTAATTATTTCTGTACAGTCCCTAAGTATGTTTTTTTAGTAGGCCATATAGTACAAGAGGGATAATAACATGCTGAAGAGGATGTTTTCCAGAGACGCCGGCCCATATTATGCTGCATATCCCAGTAAGGTGTTTATGTTAAAGTCTATGGCCAAGGCCTTCAAAGGTAACTGTTCAGCTTTGTCAGCTTTAGGCAATGTGTGTTTTGTGTGCATGTGTGAGTATGTGTAATGAGGGCATCTCATCCTGTTCAGACATTCAGCCATCCATATGTTATTATTCTTTAACAACCCAACATACAGATATCTCTGGCGCTTGTAAACCACTGATCTCCTTACTCATCATGAGTACCACAGAGAAGGTTTCTTATAAAAACACCTGAAAAAGCCCACAGAAAGCAAAGTAAAAAAAAACAACACGTCCCTTTATTCTTATGATGCTTGGCATGAGGGGATAATGTATCAAATGTTTGCATGTGTCCTTTGATTTGGCCCCATTGTAACAAGGTCCAGATGTTTTAGAGGACTAGGGCCCGATTTAAAGTGTCATAAACCTGTTAGCATTGAGTGGGAAAAAAACATGTCCCACGCTAGGTCAGCAATTCAAGGACCCTTATGTCCTAGTAATTTGTCTTAGTGGTAACTTCCCCTTTTTGAGATTGTTTACTTGTTAACATTCCAGTTGGCGACTGTTAATACTGGGGTAGCTAAAAGGGCCGGAAGGGGCATTGTCCTAAGAAAGTCAGAAGTACCAGTTCTTCAAGCCCAAACTGCACTGGGCAAGATTAATAATTATGATTACATCAGTCTTATTTGTTTATATTGCAGTGTTTTGCAAAAGACAAGGCCATCAGTCCATGGCGTCACTTTATTTACCTAAATTTAAGTGTTTAGAACATGGACTCATCTGCGGACAGGAAGTAAGAAAACTAAACAATGTCTGCTAAACAATGGTCCACCACTTTGATTCTGACTGAAATATCTCAACAACTATTAATTGGGTTGCCATGAAACATTTGAAAAATATTTATGGTCACAATGAATCCCAATGACTTTCATTGGCCGCCACCTTCAGGCCAAAATTTCAGCTTCTCCAACACTTTTGTTCACTGCTTTACCCAATGACATTCTCATCAGCCCCAGTCTTACTTTGTGCTGAGCACTGCTAAAAGTTAACTATCAAATGTTAGCATGCTAACCCACCAAACTAAGATGGGGCACATGGTAAACATCATGCCTATTAAACGTCAGCATATAGCTAAAAAAAAGCCAGACAGAACCGCTTGATATTGACTCTTTGTCTTGTTTACGCTTCCCCCTATTTTTGCTTTTCTCATATTATTAAGCCTTTATTAGTCCCACAATGGGGAAATTATTTCTCTGCATTTAACCATCCCGGAGGAGCAGTGGGCTGCAATGAAGCGCCCGGGGAGCAACTTGGGGTTAGGTGTCTTGCTCAAGGACACCTCGGCATGTTGCCGGTAGAGGGGTTTGAACCACCAACCTTGTGGTTACGGGACAAGCGCTCTACCTCAGCCCCAAATGGGGCGGCTGTGGCACATGAGTATTCAATATGAAATATGAAATATTGAATACTGTCAGGTCTACATGAAAATGTTTTGAATGGGCGCCTCCATGCCTAGTCAAGACAGCAGTAAATTATGTCTGAATTACACATTTATTGTAAGTCTTCATTCAAGTGGGTTGGAGTAATGAGGCAAATTAACTCAGGAATGAAAGAAACTAAACATTATTATAATTTTGTCTCTGAAAATTGTATTTCAATCTCAGTGATCCACTGTGGTTTGTTTCATATACATTTATATGTCTACTTGTGTATATTTTGTTTTTGGGGGCAACTTTTGAACCAAATTGTTTCAGTAAGGCTGATTGTGGAAATTACAAACTGTAACTTGAGCAACAATTAGATGTAATTGTAGTTTTGACAGTTTGTACATTTGTAGACAAATACCACATCGTAGCGTAACCACTTATATGTAAAATATGTGTGTTCCCTTTGGAAATGTGAGTCGAAAGTGTAGCATTTGGCATCACTGTAATCTGCCAGACTCCATCAAGGTGGAATGGAGAGGCATCCGGCTGTGGTAGCCACCCAGTTACTGTATATAACATAGTATTAACACTCTGCACAAAGAGTCTTCACACAAAAAGGCTCCAGTCTGTACAGGCTTTCTTTGTGTTGCCATGGAAGTTTCCATTGCCAGCCAGCAGTGAACTGGGCATGCAAGCAAGTCTCATAACAGGTACATGGAATAAGGGAATAAGTGTTGAGATTTTTTTTTTTTGACTGACTCAGAGTCCAAATGAAATACAGCTGTTTTACAGACACCACTCAGGACTGCCCCCATCTCTCTCTCTCTCTCAGCCTCTTTTCTCGTCGCTCTTTCTTTGCCTCTGTTCTTCAGTTTCTCAACAGTGAGCTAAATAACATTGACAAAGCTGAACTTCAACTGACCATAACTTATTCTTAGTATGAGCTTTTTGAGCAACTCTCACGGTGGTCAGATGCATTACATTTACATTACATTACAGTCATTTAGCAGACGCTTTTCTCCAAAGCGACTTACAGTCAGTAGTATGTTACATATCATTCACCCATTCACACACTGATGACAGGCTACCATCAAGGTGCCACCATCAGACTCTAACTAACATTCATCATCCAGTCCACACCGATGGCCTTCAGGAGCAACTTGGGGTTAAGTGTCTTGCCCAAGGACACATCGACTGCCGAAGCCGGGTATCGAACCACCGACCCTCTGATTGGAGAACTACCTTACTCTCCACTACGCCACAGCCGCCCCAGATACATTTCAGGAGATGCTCCAGAAATAAATATGTTGGTTTCTGTTGCTTCAAAATAGTGTCTTTGTTATATTTTATCAGAACTACTGAGTCCCTGTTAGAGTGTACTTCACCACAATGGTCCTTTGAATTAAATACTTATATCAGCATGATAACATGCTCACAATGACAATGCTTATTTTCACATGTTTAGGTATTGTGTTTATTTGGTCATAAAGCAAAGTATTTGATGAATTAAAGTCTTGACCTGATGATGGCCTTGTTGTACATGAATGTTGGTACCAAATGTCCTGATAATCCATCTCATAGATGTTTGGATGTTTTATTGGATAATTGAAAATAACCTGCTGTTGGCGCTAGAGTAAAAGTCTTTAGCTAATTAGATGGTAATCTATTCAGTTGTTGAGAAATTTCCAATGGACAATATCATCCCTTTATTGAAAGGCTGATAAGTAGTTATACAATAAATGCTTAATGATATTTGTTTTGCCTTGGTCCAAAAGTTCAGCCCATAAATTATTATGTAAATACAAAAAACAGGCCAAAGCTGGATCTACATGGTTCTCACTTGACAGCTATGATATGTTAGGTACAGTATTCTCCATGTTACCTCTGCTCTTTCTATGCTTTTGTGGCATTTATGTATGTCTTGGGGATAATCTGGCTGAATTCCAGTTTGTTAATTGGGACGTCCTGGCTGCCGTCCAGCGTCTTAACTCTTGACAGACTAAGGCCCCCCCCCCCCGTTGTTCTGCGCTGGGCCGTTTAGCTAAACAACGTGTTTTCAGTCAGCTCATGACGTGTATGTGTCAGCATGTTTATGTACTGTGGTAGTTTATGAGCAGACAGCAAGAAGTCTCAGTGGCCCTTTGGATATGAAACATGGCACGCTAGGGAGGTACATCATGGGGGTTTGTCACACAAAGCTGAGTAAGCAGAACACGTAAAGAAGATTTTGCTTCTATCAAAATGTTCATGACCTTTGGAATTTGCTTTGAAAAGGTTGCATTGATGCTTTTGAGTGTCCAAGACTTTTATGTAGCGTGCATGTAGACAGTAGTCAGTCTCGGAAATGTTTACCAAAGTTTACCATGATTATTACATTAACATACCTTAAAATTCTCTGTGGATGTAATTATGACAAAGCAAGCCATCAAAGAACTACTTGTTCCACATCTAGTATGAATATAGAACCCCAGTAGTTTTGTTTTCTTTCTGGATTCTGTGTAACAGAATAGTGCAGCTACTTATTTACATCATTACTGTGTGCCACTTTTCAGAAAACACTTCAGTGGGAAAATGCGACCCTGGATAGAGCTTCTGGCTGCTCTGCCCAGAATGAGTTTCCATGTTAGTTCAGTGGAAGCATCATTGCTGTCTGGGTTTAAAACCTGTCCCTGCCAGGTTCTACACCACAGTATGTGATGTTGTTTATTCTAGAAACTTTAAAGTTAAAGTCCTGACAGTTAATGCTCTTTCATCTTTTGATTATTTAACATCATACACAATTTTTTCCCATGATGACCAGTTAGCTTGAACCTTCATGTTCCAAGTCAGTGTCCAAAGGTGGAGCGTTTTGCATTGCTGCCCCCTCAATATGGAACAGTATGTAAGCACACTGATTGTAAAGTCTCCCCCATGTATGCACCTTATAAATCTTTTCTGTATTGCAGTCCTTAAACAATATAAGATTTACAATGAAAAGTTTTCAAAATTGATCCAGCAGAACCAGAGATTTTGTCTTTATTATTCTTAAGAAAAGGTCATGTCAAGTTCATGCTTTTAAGATTCATGCTCTGTGTTTTTTAAAACAATCTTACGTACAGTGTAATAATAACGTTATGTGAGGGCATTGTACCGAGAAGAATCTGTTGTTTTATGTTAGTAGTGGGAGGTTTGTAGAAAAGTTAATTATTGAAGCATGTAGAATGTCAACAGTCTGGCTGAAAGGGTTTTGACTGAAATTCAGTGACCCTTAAAGCAAGAGAGACACACATATGATACTTCCACCATGTTCAAACTCTAATGAACACAGAAATGCCACCCCTGCTTTGCTCTTGACCCAGAACCTGCGGACTGCTTGTTTACATGGTGGGTTGTTGTCCTTTAAGCAGCATGTTCTCTGATGGAGCTCTCCGCACTGGCTCTCAACAGGAGGCTCTCAGCAAACATAAGGACAACAGGGGCCTGCAGATCCACGTCTGGGTCCAAAGCTGGGCCCCTTTGAGGTGGTCAGACGTGATGTTTGCACAGATGTTTAGGTCCAAGGCCGAGAGGCCAAACCCCCCCAGTACCCCTCTGGTGGTCCGGGGCCCACCCCTGACTGGGAAGGATGGAGCCTCTTGTGGCTACACATTCAGTCCCATCACGGCGGACATGACTTAAAGGGACAGACACAGGCCTCTGATTCTCTGAAGTCACATGAAGATATCCGCTGGAGAATTTTTGTAGCTTCCCGCATTGGAAAAAATTGACTTGCCCAAAATGCCAAGGGGCATGTTTTGAATTTGAAAGCAATGCAAACTAGTGAACAAGCAGCCAAGTGATCAGAAAGGTTGTAATCAAACGAAATCCTACATACTGTCCGTTTAAGACAAGTTTCACATTACGACAATAAAAGTGTATTTTAAACCTTTTTTTTTTTTGTCCAGGCTATTTATTTCACAACCTTCTTGTCTGATAATGTGTTACATGTTTCCAGAAATTCTCTCTTCCTCTATAATCAGATTTAAACTATTGTTTCGTCTTCAAAAATGTCCTTATTGCCTGTTGTGAAGCACCAGCTGCCCTCTCACACTGCTTGCCAGAGGCTACATGGTCAGTTCTAATGAAGTCAAGTAAAAACATCCTGCCTAAAGTATAATGTTTAGCATTGTATCACATGGCGTTAGTTGTTTTCAGGACATAGGGTTAAGACTAGTGAACAATTGTGACATGAATGCCCAAGGAGTTCAGTGAACTGTGGTTTTACGTCGGATGGCAATGAGGAATGACACAGAAAGTGGAACGATACTGTTTTGTCTCTGTCTTATGGTGAACACATGTGCAGTATTTTTGAAGTTTCATATTGAGTCATTCATTCATGAGGGCAAATGTTTTCAATAGATACTTGGCTGAAGAAAGGCACAGTGTGTCCCACTTTAGACACGCAGTACTAAACTTAGTTATGAAATGAAAAACAATATCCCATTTTCAAATGAAAACCTTTTGGTTTGTTTTTGTTAACTCCCTGCTGCACAACATTTGAATTACTACTGCTTACTCCTACTGAATACTGTTCACCGTTTTGTGACTCAAATTTTGTTGTATGTTGCAGGAATCCAGGAGGGTACGGAGTGCACCAAATGTAAAAATGACTGGGCACTGAGGGCGGCTATTGCCCTGCTCTATGTGCTCTGTGCCCTGCTCACCATAGCGGTAGCCGTACTCGGATACAAAGGTAAGTCAAAACTAAACAGAAATCTGTTTTTCATGTTTGTGCTACAACACACAACCCTACGGTGCTGATTTTGATGCTGTGGTCACATGACACAAATCCGACTACATTCTTACATTTAACACAGAAAAATAAGAAAACAATAAAAGTAGGTTTGAGAGTCACAGTCTCTAGATTCACCTTCACAATTCCATTTCTTTAAAACCCACTACGATCCAAAGGTTCTTTTTAAGTCAGAGAATGATAAATTGTGCACAATTAAGACATCGATGAGGGATAAGGTATCTTGCTTTATACCAATCTTCTGTTGTTTTAGCTCAAGGCATAACTTGCCTCAATCAGGCCTACAGCCTCAAGAGTTGCCAGCAAGGTTGACGACCATTAGTCTCCTCTAAAAAATAGCTTCAGGGCCACCTCTGAAAATTATCAATCCGAGTCCTGCTATTCTTATTTCAGCAGAGAGAGAGAGATGTTTGTAGACAATTTCCCAATGAAAATATACAGTTCATGAATTATCTCAATGTAAATATATATACTTTTAGCAGATTTTCCCTTTACTTCCCCATCCCCTGCCCCCCATGTGCAGACTTTCTCTATCTTTGTCCTAGGGGTTGTATAACCTCCACAGAATGGAAAACGAAAGTCAGTGAGTCCAGCCTTAGATTTACCACTTGAAGAGACTCCTTTGACAGACCAC
Source organism: Anoplopoma fimbria (assembly GCF_027596085.1). Lineage (NCBI taxonomy): Eukaryota > Metazoa > Chordata > Actinopteri > Perciformes > Anoplopomatidae > Anoplopoma > Anoplopoma fimbria. The sequence goes on along the minus strand of NC_072451.1, from coordinate 26,428,649 downwards.
ATTGTTTACGTCCAACTGAATTGATATCTTTCGGAGATTGGCCAGAGCTCCAGATTTCAAACACAATTGTTGTGCAACACCGTCCTTACTGCAAACCATCTTTGATGTTTCTCCCTATTTGAACAGGGAAATTATATTGAAGAAAAACAGAAAGGAATTCAAGATATCTCAGGCGCCATCAAATGGAATGCACTTTGTGTATTATTCAGTCTCACACATTTGTGGCCCCAATCTATCATAGAGAACCTCAAAAATCCAAGCCCTACCTGTTCCACAGGCGCCCTGACCTGGACAGACAACACGATGCATTCATCCAGTGAGGAATGATTTTCATCAAAATATGCTCTACAAATTAAGATCTTAATCTGAATTTGCCCTGTAAGTGCTGTCAGGATTGTTTAGGGTTTCCAGCGTTGTTTGCATGAAGCCCATGTGAGTTTGGTCTAATGTCTACCAGATGACCACGCAGCGACTGCCCTGGCTTAACAACCCAGAAGAGATTTTATGGCTTGGTAGCAATTTGTTGTCTCACAAATGGCTACAAGTGTCCAAAATAGTTTGCAAGAAAACCAGTGAAGGCTGGTTTCTGTGTGTTGTGTTGTTTCCCTTCAGCACATGCACTAGTTAACCAGCAAATGTAAATACAGCTTTCTGCACCAATCAACATCTTCGCTGCTGCGTCGCTGAGTTTGCGCTCTTGCAGCATTGATCAGCATTAATCTGCTCGGGCCTCATGATGGGTAACTGCCTAAGTATGGCTCATAAATTCACAATAGGCAGCCAATAAGCCTTACTCAAAATAGCAACCTTGTATAACTCAATAATGCTTTTCCAATACAGGACTGGGGGTTAGTTATACGTCACTGTTTTCAGGGGCAGGTCGTAAGCAGTAATCTTAAATGAATGTGATGGGCAACAAATACAGTATTTGTCTGAAAAAGAGAAAGAAACACGCATTTATGAGGGAAAGAGAAAGAGACCAACAGCTCTTTAAAACTGGGTCCATTTGTTTTCTTTTTTTGTCCCAAGTGCATGTTATTGTTTCGTGTTTTTGTCACTTCTGGAATGATAACAGTGAAAGCTAGGGATGTTACCCAGTGCAGTTTTTAGGCGCCCACATACAGAGAGACAAACAAACGGTGGAGGACAGGAGATGGACTCTGGTTGCAGTTGTGAGATGGACAGAGAAAGTGGAACCAGAGACAGTGTTCTAGTGTTCTAGTCTGGTATTAATCATGTGTTTGACATTGTTTATTCTCTTGAAGCGGAATTTGTGAACGTACTTAAATGTAGATTTGTAGTGATCAACAGATACACAGTTGCAAGGTTACAAAACTCTTCAAGTGGTTCAACATCATGCATTTCAAAATTACTGTTTGAGTTTCCAGTTAACTGGAGAGAAATGAATATAGCAGCACCCTCTGCTGCTCACAAACAGTTTAGCTCAGCAAATTTTGCTTTTTCATTTTAAGGTGGGCTATTTATGTATAACTGGAGGAAGAAGTATTCAAAAGCTTTGACGAAGTAAAGGAAGCATAACCATATAATTCCTTTAGAAGTAAAAGTACAAATTAAACATTCGTATGTATTGGATTGTCAATACTGCTGCATTATTGTGAGCTGATATTAACTGCTGTTTATACTGTTGTAACATAATACGGTTTTATGTTAAATCTTAATCTTAAAAGTATCTATCTATCTATCTATCTATCTATCTATCTATCTATCTATCTATCTATCTATCTATCTATCTATCTATCTATCTATCTATCTATCTATCTATCTATCTATCTAGCCATCTAGCCATCTAGCCATCTATCATTACAAGATTGTCTGTTTGTCGTAACTACTGTAAATATGTATTTCTACCTCGTCGTTCCTCTTTCGTCAGTGGTCCAGAGAATGGACAATGTCACAGAGGGGATGCAGAATTATGGAGGCAAGATCAATGCTGTGGAGACAGACTTAAAGAAACTAGGTAAGTCTCATAAACCTAAGATTAGTTATCAAATATGGATTTATTTTTTTTAACCAACAACAGCTGGGAACAATATTAGAAATGCAAGAAGGTGCTTTTTGACTTTGAGATTTTACCAGATTTTTGTTTTCTTTACAGTAAAATATTTTTTTTCTGTGTCACGTTTTCAGATGATCAGACAGGAGAGAAGTCAGTAAATGCCACGAGTGACATCAAGACCTTCAAGTCAGATCTGGAGGCATTACAGAACCAACTGAATGATATTGCCCTCAGGGCGACCAGAAACAGGGATATCCTGGACGAGCTTCAGATCACAGGAGATGACATGCAGAACGGCCACGTCTCCCTGCAGAGCTTTATGCAAGGCAACGAGGCCTCATTGCGTGGGGTCAACCAGACCTTGGCCTCCTACAGTGGCATGATTGACAACCTCCAGACAGACACTGCACGGCTCCAGTCAGATATACAGGGCCAGGTCAAAGTTCAGAGCCAGACCCAGGTTAATATCAGTGCGCTCAACATCACCCAATCCCAGCAGCGCAATGTCCTCGGCACGCTCCAGAAGACGGTGGAAGACGCAGGCCAGGCGGTGCAGAAACTGAAAAATGACTATCAGGGTCTGCAGCAGACGGCCAGACAGAACCGGGCCGACACAGAGTGGCTGAAGGAAAAGGTCCAGAACCTCCAGGTTTTGGCAGCCAATAACTCGGCCCTGGCCCGTTCCAACGGAGAAGCTCTGGATGACTTGGGGGCTCAGCTCAGCACACTAGCCAGCCAGATCCAGAACACCTCAGCTCTCAACGAGGAGCATGGCCAGAGCCTGCACGAGCTGATGGACCACCAGAGAGACCACGATAACGCCACCTCATCTAAGTTTGATAAGATGGAATCACGGCTAGACAGACATGAGGACGACATGGACCGTGTGACTGGAAACGTGAGCTTCGCCGCGCAGCTCCTGGGTGCGATCAGCACGGACCTGAACGGCCTGAGGTCGTGCGCTGAGACGGTGATACGACATTCAGACCTGATACTGGGGCTGAATGGGAGTGTGACGGAGGCCCAGGCAGATAGCAAAGAGCTGCGAGCACAGCAAGATGAACTGGCGACCAGGCTGGACAAAGAGGTCAGCAACCTCTCAGTGGTGATGGAGGAGATGAAGACGGTGGACAGCAAGCACTCTCAGCTCATCACCAACTTCACCATCCTGCAGGGTAAGAATACAGGACGTACTTGGTGCATATCCTGGAAATAGTGAAACATTTTCAAATGATAAGATGATTTATTGTGATTTATTATATATTCTCCAAATCTACTAAAATAACAAATACATTTACAAATATCTCCTTCTTCCATTTCCTCTTAATAAAATGTTTACACCTGTTTTTAAAAACTGCTATAAAGAACCATAACGACGAAAGTCCAGGAGAACACCAATGTCCGGTCTCTAGTACACTAATACTATCAGCAAAAATAATGTTTAACTAAAAATAGCAAAGTAGAATAAACAAATGCAATGTCTTCTTTTTGAAACACAAGGTCCACCAGGTCCAAGGGGCCTCAGGGGGGATAAGGGTCCCCAGGGAGCCATGGGCCAGCCAGGACAAAAGGGCGATAAGGGAGACAAAGGGATGCTAGGGTTGGTGGGACCTAAAGGAGAGAAAGGTGCTGCTGGACCACAAGGTTTGACGGGTCCAAAGGGTCCTATCGGGGCTCGGGGTCTCCCGGGGGCTAAAGGATCGAGAGGGTCTGGAGGACGACCCGGAAACAACGGTGAAAAAGGCGATCCTGGGGCTCCAGGGATTCCTGGTAGGGATGGACTGTCAGGTTTGCCAGGAATACAAGGGCCACAGGGGACCGGAGGAGCAGCAGGACCTGCAGGGCTCGATGGGCCTCGTGGGCCAGTTGGACCCATCGGCCCTCCTGGTCCTCCAGGGCTACCAGGGATACCTGCGCCAGCACCTCCACTTTTAAAGCCGCCTCAGCCCACTCAGCCTGTTAAGGTCCTTGAAACCCCCAAACCACCCCAACCCCCAAAACCAGCCCAACTCCCCAAACCCTCTCAACCCCCCAAACCAGCAGAGGAACCACAAGGCTCCGTGTCACGGCAGATCCAGCCTCCTGTCGCCCCTGCTCCAGTGCCTGGTGAGTTAAATGATTACATTGAGGTGGCCCATTCTAAGTACGTTTTAACAGATTCAGATTTAACATTTGACGTGTGATTTTTACTTTTAATTTGGAATATTTGTGTAAATAATTAACTCCAGGTTGCCCGGCCGAGTTCAGAAAGTTTGGAGCCAGCTGCTATTACTTCTCCTCTGGTCCTCAGAGGCTCAACTTTGACGAGTCCCACCAGTTTTGTGCTAACATGTCATCTCTGATGCTCATCATCAACGACAATGACGAACAGGTAAAAGAGAAATAACCCCGACAGTTACTTTAAGACATTCAGTGACTTTAAAGAATGAAATGAACCTAAGTTTTTTTCTGAACTGATTTTCCTCTCAAACATCTTTTGCTCCTCTATCCATAGCAATTCGTGAGAGATGCAATTGCAGGAAAAGGCTATTTCTGGCTGGGTCTTACTGACAGGGAGGAGGAAAATGTCTGGAAATGGGTGGATGGAACTTTACCTGTTTTCAAGTGAGTAAACCTACAAAATTGGTTTAAAAAATAATTATAAATCTGTTATTAAGCAGATAGAATTAATGTGTTTTAGAGATTTCTGACTTGATTCCTGGCTTCATTCTGTTCCAAAACAGCATGCCTCTATGAATGTAACTAACGAACACCTTGTATGATGATTCAGCTTTAATACATTCTGTTCATGTTGTTCCTCTCAGGAAGTGGAAGCCTGGCCAGCCCGATAACTGGACCCATGGCCACGAAGATGGCGAGGACTGTGCTGGCCTCATCCATAACGCCAACTGGAACGATTTCTACTGCACTGACCGCATCGGTTTCATCTGTGAACGTGCCTCTGACTGTCAGTACCTTCTTTATATAAGACCTTTTTGAATTATCCTATTTCTGTGTATTTGTGCATAAATATGTTTTAAAGTATAGCGGTGGCCATATTCTAAATTTGTCCTACTTCCCACAAATCCCATCTAAAGACAACTATCAACAATGTGTTAGTTTGACTCTCAGTACTCTGTGGTACTCTAGCTGAGTGCTGTAGTTCTTAGCAAATATTACTGAAACTGTAGTTCTCCAAAGTATCTCCAGGGGTACATTTGAGAAACACTGCATGACAAGTGAGTGCTGGCATTTCTGATCACCAGGGATCAGATTTTTAAATGGGATTTACTGGAAATAAACCACACATAGTCCGGTGAAAAAAACCAATCCTAGCTAAAGGTCTGGAGCTTTTGACCATATTGCATTGTCCTCATCAGAAGAGTTTACTCTGTTGCCCAGGAAATGTAAATGATGAAACTTTCCATGATTCGGCCTGAAGTTTGTCTGCATGATTCTATGGGGCAACATTTATACTTGTGTGTACTTCATCATTATGATAGGTTTGCGAAATACCATATTTAGTTATTGCTGTTGCTATGACTATTAATATATCAGCCTGTAAGCACATCATAAAGATGTTCAAATGTACCATGTGTTCTCTTCACAGTGGAAGTTCCAGTTTTATAGCATCCATCGAAGACAGTGTGAGCTGTCCATGGGAGAACGGTGAAGAGGCTGAAGTTGAGGTGGAAGATGCGAAGATAATGAAGGACATGAGGAGGAGCTCTAGATGACTAGAAGACTCTGATAATCCCAGCTCAGTCAAGCATCACTGAGACTTGGACTGGTCTTTGTCTTAAAGGCACTTTACCAGTATGCTGCAAAAGACATGCACGGACCCAGAGCACCATTGTATTGATTTGGTATTTGTACTGAAGGAAACATTCATTTAGGCTCCACTAAGTCAGCCGCCGTTGTACAGGTGTATCTGTAAATAATATTTCACAAAAGATACATTGTTGGTTGGGATTGAATTTCATATTGTTGTATTTCTTGGCTACCTTCTCATTCTTTAGTGTTTCAAAATCAGAGGATTAAGTTTTTAATAAAGTGGAACTATTTTTATACTGTAAAATACTTCACAACTGTGATTAGAGATAAGCTCCCGGGAGATGATGAGGAATCACTCACCATCAGCAAATGACTGCAAACTCAGCTTATAAATAGAAGTAAAGAAATTAAATTTCACCTTTCTACAAATCTTTCTTTTTGAGAATAGATGCTCAGTGTGAGCAGTGCTGCTGTTTTATGAAGGACAGTATTTCTTCGACTTTGGTCTGCCAGTATGATTTGTATACAGTGAAGCACATATTAACAATATGTACATTGTTTTGTAATGTAGCCATCATATGCTGATTTAGTCATTATGCCAAATACAATATGTGAAATATGTTACATGTTTATAATTTGCATAATCAGTTGTTATTGTTGTATGATCGACCTTTTCCAATTCATATAATGCTTAAGGACTGAGTAGCATTTTGTAATCTGCTCAAGGCCCAATATGTCTTAATTAAATTACTTAAGTTCCTATGGATCACAATAAAATGGTAAATAAACTGTGTGGAGTCAGTGATTTTTGTCCTATGAAATACGGTAATAAATGCATTTAGATGATAGGTCACAAAAAGCCATTTATTTGTTTAATAAATGTCTGTAAGACAGGCAACTCCTAAGTGATACATTACTTATATTAGACTTATGCACATCTGCATCCTTTTATTTATTTGTAGCTTTTTATAATATATGTATTTTTTAAATAAACCAATGTATAACAATCAGACGTAGGGGAATTATATGTCAGAACAAGATTAAAAATGGCAGTGCAGTTTCAAATATTTCAAACACCAAGATATATAGTCATTGTTACTGCCTTAACTTTCGGATTAGATCTTTTAGATAAAAAATATATGTATATTGTGTATTGTTAATATAATTAACAAGATTCAATCTTTAGATTTGTGAAAGTTAGTGAATAGCAGTGCATAAACATAGAGATATTAATCAGTGGTGGAAGAAGTATTCAGATATTTTACTTAAGTAAAAACGAAACAAAAGTATTTGCATCAAAATATACTAATATATATTCGGATTTACATGTAAAGATCACTTAATATTTGCAGCTGGTAATGGTTTAGTTCATTTTAATTAGTCTACTTGATGTACTAGTGGGTAGCTTGTCAATTTCCTTTCGGGGATCAATAGAGTTTTACCTATAATAATACATATAATAGTTCATTGTTGAATATATTTAAAAATAAATGTAGTAAAAAGTACAATATATTTGCTTCTGAATTGTACTTTCAAGTAAAGTAAAGTAAATGTGCCTACACAGAAAGAGAGTCCAGGACTTCTATGTTAGAACAAACCCAAAATAAATGTACAGTACAATACATTCTGTGTGATCATTTAGAAGTGGAACTCCTCTGGAATATTTAATTTTTCTTTAAATCAGTGACTTATTTACCCTGATACTTATCAAAATGCATTGAGTATTTCCCTGGTATTGACTGATAAATTATTTTTAAAAATGACCTACCTCATACCAGGCGGAAAGCATATACTCACACACATATATTAGTTGTTATGTTATTGAGGTTTAACTGAGGGGAGAATAATAAACTTGAAGGGAACATTTAACCACAAGTCACTCTCTCGCCTCCAAATGGTTCAGAACTCAGCAGCGAGGCTTCTTACTGGTTGTAACAGACGACATCACATCACCCCAATCCTGGCTTCTCTTCACTGGCTCCCTGTTCGTTTTAGAATTGATTTTAAGATTTTGCTGATCACTTTTAAAGCACGTTTGGGTCCGGCCCCGACATACATAGGAGAAATGTTGACCCCGTATGAGCCAGCTCGCAGCCTTAGATCCTCAGGTGGGGCCCTTCTGGCTGTTCCAAAGTCGAGACTATAAACCAAAGGCGACCGTGCTTTCGCCATAAGGGCCCCTCGGCTTTGGAACGACCTGCCGGAGGAGATAAGGCTTCAGAATCAGTAATCTCGTTTAAATCACTTCTTAAAACACATTTTTACAGAATGGCTTTTATGTGATGTCGTCGTTTTAATGTTTCGTTTTAATTTGGTTTTAGTATTTTATCTTATATTCGTTTACTATTTTATGTTTACATATTTCACTTGATTTTATTTATTTTGTTAGTTTATTTGATTCGTTATTTCATTTTGTTTCTTAGTTTAGTTTTATCCAAATGATTGTTCTAATGTTTTTTCTATTGCACTGTTTTGCTGGCTTGTCTGTCGAAGCACTTTGTAAACCTTGTTTTTAAAAGGTGCTATATACAGTACCAGTCAAAAGTTTGGACACACCTTCTCATTCAACTACTTTGAAGAATCTAAAATATAAAACATATTCTGGTTTGTTGAGCATTTGTTTGTTTACCACATAATTCCATATGTGTTCCTTCATAGTTTGGATGTCTTCAATATTAATCTACAATGTAGGAAAAAAAAAATAATAATAATAAAGAAAAACCATTGAATGAGAAGGTGTGTCCAAACTTTTGACTGGTACTGTAGATATATATTTTCTTTAAATCAGTGACTTATTTATTACCCTGATAATTATTAAAAGTATTTCCCTGGTAAGTACTGACTGATACATTACTTTAATAAATGACCTACCTCATACCAGGCGGAAAGCATATACTCACACACATAAATGAGTTGTGATGTTATTGAGCTTTAACTGAGGGGAGAATAATAAACTTGAAGGGAACATGTAGTTAACATGTCTTGGTCACATGATCTCCATCACCTGACCATGACATGTTATTTCTTCATAGCTCATGGTCCATTTTCTTCCCCCTCTAGTGTCCATTCCGTGCAGAGACCCTATGACCTCTCACCTGTGTGAGCCTGTCATAAATCACACCTGATGACGACAACAACAGCAACACGTGACCGCCTCCTTCCATTACCCAGCATGCACCGCGCGTCGCCGTCCGGCTCAGCAGTGACTGTGTAGAACAGAACCGAGCTGGCGTTAATATGCGTGTTTATTGTGTGAAATAACGTCAAAGGGAAGGAAAACAACACAAACAAACCAAGCAGGGGAAGGCCACAACACACCCGCAATGCCTCTCTTCACCACCAACCCTTTTGACCAAGATGTTGGTGAGTAGAGCTGTGGAGGCTAGCTCCAGCATGCTAGCTGGGTTAGCATCCCACCACACAGCTTTGTTTGTGTTCTTGAGCTGCATGGCATTCAACATAAACCCTCAGGGTGTTTGTGTTAATGCTGCAGGGCCGTGGTGTTGTGCACAGTGCAGGCTGTGTTACCTGGCAGGCTGTGTCCATGTGTGTCAGTGTGAGGTTTGGTTTGTTGTGATTCACTCTGTTAGCCAAAAGCAGCACAGGTGGCTAACTAGCCTGCAAACTGAGATAAGATACAATAAGATAATCCTTTATTAGTCCCAGTGGGGACATTTACAGGATTACAGCAGCAGAGAGGACAGTGCAAAGAAGAGACATAGTAAAAAAACAAGTATTATAAATAAGCAAATGAGCAATAACATCCACAGTAACTGAAATATTATATATACAGACAGAAACTATTATAACATTACATTACATTACATCACAGTCATTTAGCAGACGCTTTTCTCCAAAGCGACTTACAGTCAGTAGTATGTTACATATCATTCACCCATTCACACACTGATGACAGGCTACCATCAAGGTGCCACCATCAGACTCTAACTAACATTCATCATCAGTCCACACCGATGGCCTTCAGGAGCAACTTGGGGTTAAGTGTCTTGCCCAAGGACACATCGACTGCCGAAGCCGGGTATCGAACCACCGACCCTCTGATTGGAGAACTACCTTGCTCTCCACTACGCCACAGCCGCCCATAACTATTGTATTGCACAGTGTATTAGTGTTGCAGAGGTTTTAGTGTCATGTGGTCTACTGGGAGCAGTAGAGATGTAGCTGTTGGCTAGCAGGTATATTATTTGTAAAGTTGAGGTGTTTTTGTGGTCATATTAACTCATCCTCTCACTGTATACCATCTTCTGTTGAGCCTGATGTTTCCTTCTCTCTTTGTTCTGTGATGAGTGGTTAAACTCTTCATCAACATGTAACATCACAGTGTGCAAGAGGGGTGGAAGAAGTACAGAAACACCCAATATACAGTACCAGTCAAAAGTTTGGACACACCTTCTCATTCAACTACTTTGAAGAATGTAAAATATAAAACATATTCTGGTTTGTTGAGCATTTGTTTGTTTACCACATAATTCCATATGTGTTCCTTCATAGTTTGAATGTCTTCAATATTAATCTACAATGTAGAAAAAAGTAAAGAAAGAAAAACCATTGAATGAGAAGGTGTGTCCTAACTTTTGACTGGTACTGTATGTATGCAGTGCCATATAAAACAGTGGACAGTCTTTGTACTCAACAACGGCTCTCAGAACTAGCAGTAAATGCTCATTTGGTAAAGCTTATGATGGGTATGTTTGGACTCTTGGGTGTTATTTCAGCTTGAGCGTTTACTTTCAGGCTCTTTGTTCTGTTTGTGTATAAGTATGCTGTTAATATCTCTGTGTTGGTGATCATCTACTTGTAAGCAGGGGTTGAGGATCTAAATAAAACCATCCTATTGTGGTATTTGTAGTCAAATATTGCAGTGTCTATATAACAATAATAATAACTTGTGAGTAGTCTTTTTGCAGCATTTTGAGCTAGTTGAAGTTTGGAGAGTTTGATTGGAGTGAGACAGGAATACAGCTGGTTGCAGTAGTCTGAGCAGAATGTAATGAAAACATGGATCATGACCGTTTATAGATTCTTAGCAGATAGAAAAGAAGTTGCAGTAAGTTATCAAAGATAACACCCAGATTTCTGCACTGGGTTGTGATACAACAGGATAGAGAGACAAGCTATAAAAACGTATCTTAATATGGTTATTTTTCTGTAAAATAATTGAGAACCTATTTATGGATAAATAAAGTGACACAAATGCTTGTTTTTGGGGGGCTTATTCAGCAAATTAAATAACTTAAAAATATATTTACTTCATCACACTGATATTAGAATTATAAAGAAATCCAGTGGTATAGCAACAACAGTTATAAATGGCATAGCAACTTTATATTTTCACATGGTATATAATATTATCTCCATCATCCCTACTTGTAAACGTGTTTTCTGTTTGCCAGTGCATTTTTTCTGTGTTAAGCATAAATGTTGTTTACAAAAGCAGCTAGACAAATAGGACATATGGCTGGATAACAAACTGGGTCACCTTTATTTGAGGTCTTACTTTCACAACTTTTATTATTGAATTTCTATGGAAACATGAGTGAACTTGCAAGACAAGTCAAGTACACAATTAGGTAATTTGGCAAGAGTAGAAGTCTGAAAAAAAGTGTGATGCCAAAGGCCGGAGGAGTGCAGTAGAAACGCTCAACACCACTGAATGAAAGATACTTAATGGCATATTTTCTTAAAAGCACAAGTTACAGTCTCAAATAAACTTTAAATCAATACCACCGATAGTCTCAACACAATAAAACAAACAAGAGTTTCAGATTGGTATTTACTGCAGGGCTGTTGTATTGTTAGGGCCTTCTGTTGTTTTGTCTGTTGCTATGCTCATTCTTATGATTAACAAAAAAAAAAGAAAGGCTCTCTCTCACAAACGCACACACGCGCACACACACGGTCTGCAACTACAATTTTTGTTTCAAGAAGCTTTATTATTTCTGATCATAGGAGGATCTTCATCTCTGCCTCTGAATAGAATAAATCATGAAAAGGGCTTTTGCAATCTTTAACCGCTTATGTTGGTTGTTTTGCTTCTTTCCTGCAGAGAAAGCAACCAGTGAGATGAACACAGCCGAGGACTGGGGCCTCATTCTGGACATTTGTGATAAGATAGGGCAGTCACGCACTGGGTAAGTTAACTGTCTTATTACTAAAACCTGACACACAAACACGTTTATCAGACATAGCAGGACGTTTCCTTTTCGTTTTTTCGTAAAACACACGTAACCGAGGGTTGGAGATAGAGATCAGGGACACCAGGTGCACATGGAGAAATTGATGATAAATATTGATACCTATATTTTTTTTATAAAGAACACATATATAGTGACATATTCTATTTAAAATAGCTGGATTTTAAATTAATCTCATCAACCGTTTGATTTATACACTTGTGTTGCAGGCCTAAAGAATGTCTCCGCTCTATAATGAGAAGAGTGAACCATAAGGATCCTCATGTGGCCATGCAGGCACTCACTGTAAGCAGATTGTTAACAAACCATGTTTGGTATAAGTGTACAGTAATAGTTTGGTTCTTAGGGCCATCGTGTAGTTTTCTTGTCATCTATAAAAACCTTCCACTGAGATAAGAGCTAGTGGAGTAACCGGCTTTCCTCTATGATAAATTATATCCTAATAATAATGCATTAAATATGAGTCTGATGAACTGTTTGCACCAATGTCCTCACAGCTCCTAGGTGCTTGTGTCTCAAACTGTGGGAAGATATTCCACTTGGAGGTTTGTTCCAGAGAGTTTGCCAGTGAAGTCAGTAACGTCCTAAACAAGGTTTGTGATGTAATTTTTGATTTCAGTGTGTGGCCCACATTCATTATGTTTGAGTACTTGAAATTAGGTCATGCTGCATCCATTTCCCCTCGTTCTGATGATGTGCCTCTGTGTGATTATCCCCAGGGCCACCCCAAAGTGTGTGAGAAGCTGAAAGCCCTGATGGTGGAGTGGGCAGAGGACTTCCGCAACGATCCCCAACTCAGTCTGATCTCAGCAATGATCAAGAATCTACGCGAGCAGGGTGTTACTTTCCCAGCTGTGGGGTCCCAGGTAGGTGTGTTGAGTGGAATTTAAGCAAACTCTATGTGAAAGGTACATTTTTTAAATTACTTTGTTTATGGTGGATTAGTGGTGAGTCAGATCCATGACATACAACTGCAACACCCCCATTTCAATTCTCCTGGAGGATTTTTGTTGCATGTCGTAAAACTCTCTTGCTTCCTATTATTCAAAGCCTAACACAGGCTTAATGCCAGAAAATGAGCTAACAAAAAGTGTTTTATATAATTGAAGAATGTTTGGATGTTTTGCTTAAACATTGAGACCCACTGTCATCCTCTTATTCTTCAAGTTGTTGATTTACATGAGCATGTGATTATGTTTTTTTTTTTCACAGGCTGCAGAGCAAGCAAAAGCAAGCCCTGCTTTAGTGGCAAAGGATCCCTCGACCTCAACAAACAAAAAAGAAGAAGAAGATTTGGCCAAAGGTAAGGCGACTAGCAGACGATCACACATTTAGACTAAAATGCTTAATTAGGGTTTTCAGCCTTGTTCTGTACACTGATTTTTTTTTTTTTCAATACTCAGACTTCAATGGAGAAATGTATTTGAAGAGCTGTTATCCTTAAAAATATGCACTCTAACACTTTTAATTATTCATTTCCGTTGCATAAATCACATTTTCCTTAATCAATTTAGGTCAAACACATGATTTCACATATCGGTCTCCTTTGTGTGCAGCTATTGAGCTGTCCCTGAAGGAGCAACGTCAGCAGCCGCAGACCTCCCTGTCGGGCCTTTACCCGAACACCTCCGGCCTGCTCTCCTCGCACAAGTCCGACGGCAGGAAAGTCCGCGCCATCTACGACTTTGAGGCCGCCGAGGACAACGAGCTCACCTTCAAGTCGGGAGAAATCATCACTATCCTGGATGATAGGTGAATTTTTACACACACAAATCGTAGGTGGGGGAAAAACAGCATGCAATGATTTTGTCACATGACTGAGCGGATTGAGGTCGAGGTGGTATTCTGAGCTCTGTGAAAATAACCTGATGTTTAAAGGAATCTTGAAACTAGGAACTAAGCCAATGCGATCTTAATGCAGCACTGAGAAGACAACAATTTAACTGTTGTTTGATCATTTCTGTGGGTTTTCTTTTCTTCTTTTTTTTTCTCCCAGTGACCCCAACTGGTGGAAAGGGGAAACATACCAGGGAATAGGGTTGTTCCCCTCCAACTTTGTCACAGCTGACCTGACTGCTGAGCCTGAGATGAGTGAGTGCATTTCATCTTTAGCTCTCTGATAGACCATTTAGTCCATTAGCAATATTGCTTTATTGATCCTAGAGTGGGAAATACTTTATCACTTGCACACAGCTGGTCAAACAATGCAAAGAACACAGTACAATCAAGATGTTGGTCATCAACAGAAAGTGATCAGTGGGTTATCATAGGCAGTAAACCGCAACAATGCCTGTACTTCTTGGAAGGACACATTCCCTCCTCTTAGACAGAGCTTAAGACAACTCACTCCATTTCATATACTGCTTTTAACAAGTGTCCTTCTAAGTGTCTGCTGTATTTATACAGACTCTTTGTTCCTTTTGTAACCCACTCATATTCTACATCTGTGTCTCATAGTGTGCCTCATGCTCTCTTTAATCATCGTGCATTTAACATCTTCACTGCTGTTTGAATGGATTCCATCGTGTTTGTGGCCCCAGAACTATTCATCAACTGATGTTAACTTCTGAAATGCAAAACTTAACTTCAGAGGATAAATAGTTTAATAATAATCTACACTATTGTTAATGTAGCTACCTGTTAGATGTAGTTATTCCACAGGAAAAGTCATGGTTGTTTTTAAAGGTTTTGAAAGGAATTCACATACACAGTGAACAGTTTAAATGTAGGTCTGTTGTATTGTTTTTTTGTATTAACACGAATTGTCAAAATCCCACAAAAAGGGGTAGGTCATCTAGCGTAAATGATGGTTTATCAGCTTTGCTTTTTAGGTGTCTGGTGGGAGTTTGTCACGCTTCTTAATTACATTAAAAATGTTTGTTGCTTTGCCACATTTTTCATTTTATCGCTTGTCGTTTGTGCATCATGTTCTTTGGCATGATGCTTCTGCAAGTGTGTCATCCCTAAAAACACTCATACTGCACGTGTGCGTCCTGCTGTCTTTGCTTTCTTTCCTCCGTTCGTGTAATATGCCTCCAATAATCAAGCATGATGAGGACATTTCATGAGCATTATTGGGTTGTGTGTTGCAACATACAAATATGAACATCAAAACTTTTTGTCAATGGCTTGTATCAGATTGTAACTTTTATTTTCATCTGATATCCGGACCAATCTTTTTCACTAGTATCCCACTGTAACTGAGTGTCCAGTCAGCTCATCCTGACCTCTTAAATCTGTGTAACTGATTGTTACTGTTACGTTGTTTTGCTGCTGCCGCATTTGATGACACTTGGAAAATCTACAGTGAAGACAGAGAAGAAGACAGTACAGTTCAGTGAGGAGATCCAGGTGGAGACCATAGAGCCCGAACAAGAGCCCGTATATATAGACGAAGTAAGTTCCATCGTGTCAACACTTGCTTACTAAGCTTTTTCTTCCTTAATGAGATCTCACTGTTCCATCATTAAATTAAGAGTTTTGTTCCAAAATAGGAAACTTTAGAAAAATACATTGGTGAATCTGTTTGTTTTCAAAGTGGATTTAAAGATTTACTTATTACTTGTATCTGGAAAGAGTCATCACATGATTATTAAAAATCCTTTCAGGACAAAATGGACCAGCTACTGCAGATGATCCAGAGTGCAGATCCCACAGACAACCAGTCAGACAGCGTCGAGTTGCTACAGTTGGAAGGTAAACTGAATTCCAGGTTGATGCTGTATAAAGAGACTGTGAGTGAGATCAAAGTTGATGTCAGTATGCAGAAATTAATCTGATATTTTGTTTCGAAAAGGTGGATTATTGTTGACTACAGACAAAATTGATAACTATTTGTTGTATTTGAATCAGGTGCCTGCAATCAAATGGGGCCCCTCATTGACCAGAAGTTGGAGGATATAGACAGGTACATTGTGTTGACATGTTTTAAGTATTCAGACCTACGTAATTCAAGCGATCTGCAAATATTTACTCAAGAAAATCTAAATGTCATTTTCTGTTTGTATCATCAGGAAGCACTCGGAGCTGTCGGAGCTGAACGTGAAGGTGATGGAAGCTCTGTCTTTGTATGCCAAGCTAATGAATGAAGATCCCGTTTACGCCATGTATGCCAAGCTACAGAGCCAACAGTACTACATGCAGCAGCCTGCCAACGCAGCACAACAGGTACAGTACCTTACACATCGGAATTTTTTTTTTTTTACAAGCATAAAAAGTCAAAACTGTCTGCTATACAAATGGGAATACCAAAGGAGTGAAGGGTTTTGAGTGATGGCAATATTCTGAATGTGCACAATTTCCTTAAAGTCTTAAAGGGGCAGTTACACATGTTTTTGTTGTACTGATTGCGCCACTTTTCTTTGCACAAAAGGGTAAAAACTTTTCATAAAGAGGTTTTTGAATTTGTACTTGAGTCAGTATCTCCAAACCCCATAAATCATACCAGAACTATATGGAAGGAATCCAGTTGGACTCCAGATGAGAAGAAAAAATATGTTTAATTCTGTTTAAGGTGCACTACAGGAACAGTTTAATTATAACGTAACGTATAAGTTTACATACTGTCTAATTTTGTATCCAAACATAGTAGACTAATTATAGAGAGACTCATGTATTTGTCTCCTTTTGAGAACTGTATAGCCCTGCTACACGATAAAAAGAAGAACAAATGATGTGCTTTTTGATAAGATGCGTACTATTTAGTAGTATTTAGAAAACCTTGGTTACCTACCTGCTATTTTATCACGATACTAGTCTGAAATGCAGTATTGGATGGGAAAGATTTTAGATTCTGCCTCTTATAGGTCAGATTTTTTATGGATTTGTCAACACAGCAGTTTTATAACCTCTGAACACTGTAGAATATCTTTGTCTCTATGTGACATTAGGGACATGTTATTGGGAAAATCTGTGTCTTATAACATTTAAACATATTTAAATAAAGTACAATAATACAGACATTTCAAGTAGCGATGTTGCATTCCTTTTTCGTGAAATGATTCCACTCTTTGGAACGTTTCTTGGTAGACGCAGAGTTTTACGCCATGACTCGTACTCTCTTGCACGGTGCAACTGTCAGGAAAACTTGTCGGCATCAATAAAATAAATCATTAACCTCGGAAGCATACGATTCTGATTGATTGGACAATTTGGAAACCAGTACTTAACTGGAACTGGCTCTCGATTCCCAACCCTAATTGCTTTCATCTTAGACTTTACCCTGTCAGTAACACTCACTGTTCATGATCTTGACCTCAGGTCTACCCTGGTCAGCCTGCATCAGGTCAGTATGCCATGAGCGGCTCCGCGGTGCAGGGTTACACTGTTCCCATGGAGCAGCTTCCAGCTGGAGCCCCCATACCTGGTCAGCCAGCTCCCGGGTGAGTTTCACAAAACCCCAGTAGCTTCTTATTCTGGTTCACTTTGCATATTACCAGTTTGTGGCATTAACACACTTTGTTGCACGTCATCCCCATTTCTCCTGAGTAAGCGTTCACTCTCTTTCACGTGCCATTTAACAAGGAATAAAAGAAAGGCTACCTTATGAGCCTAACAGAAGCATAACACCTCTCATCTAGAGTGTATTATTTATTTTTACTGTGAATTATCAAAAAGTGAATGGAGCCATTTCTGCAAATAGAACCAGGCTTATTTAGGAGACAGCCTTTCTTTCCTAATTGCACCTGTCATAGAAGTTTGAGTATCAAGCCTCCATGTTTTCTGATCTGCTCCTGCTTCCTGCTGTTAATGCATCTAAAAGCTTCTTCCATGTTTACCTGTTGTTGATACTAAACACTGTGCTGCTCTGCCTTTTTCTTCTCTAACAGAAACACAGTTTACCCTGTCCGTTCACTAATTATGAGTGTTGTTACAGTACAAACTATGACTGGGTTTACATGCACACTAATATTTCACCATTATTCGGATATGACAATATTCTGAATTTGCATCAAAGGTCAAGGTCACCGCGACTTAACGTTCGTCCCGATGTCACTGTGATCTCACAAAAGACATTTTTGGCCATAACTCAAGAATTGACATTATAAATATGATAATTTCACACAAACGTCTAACAAGTTAAAGGAATGAAGTGATAACATTTTGGACATTCTTGGATGTAAGCTGCAGCCTGACTGGTTGGCAGAAGCATACAACCGTGAAGGGGATATTCTAATTTGTAGTCTTTAATGTGAATTATAAAATGTGAGTGCATAAAAAAAGCATCAAAATATACTACCAGCTTGTTTATACAAAAACAAAAAGTGCCGGTGTGGAATACAAAGAACTTACCGAGAGAATCGGGCTTTTATTTAAGACGGTATTTGAATACTGGCTTTTATAGAGACTTTATGAGTTTATGAATTTCACCTTTAACCCGCTATTTAATGATTCAACATTGCTATTGTGTTGTTATTAATGCTGCTTCACTCTTTTCGTAGTGACGTTCATATGTACATGGGCCAGCCGCCAGTCTACACCGCAGCTCCAGGCAGCATGGCCCCAGCAGACCTGCAGTCCTACCAGAACCCGGCCAGCGGCCCTGGCCCCGCCCCCGGCATGACGCAGTCGCCAAACTACAGCAACCCCTCTGGGCCGAGCATAGCACCTTCATCAGACCCCTCGCAGGCCCCCTACTCAGAGAAAGCCTTGCTATAGGGCCCCTCTGAGCTCACCGTTATCCTCACGCACACACACGCACCAGACCCTGAACAAATAGTGGTGGTAGATCATCTCTTCTATTATGTGTTAGGATTTGTGTGGAACACCAGATGGATGAAAACATTCAAATAGAGTAGACTAAACTTGACATAGGGCACGCTTTGTGTTGTTTTTATCCGGCAGATAAATATATACAGTTACACTTATCACTCCAGGTTTAGAAGTGATCATAAGCTTTGTTTTGAAGGAGCTCACACCAAGACGCACATGGTCTGAAAACAGAGACACGCCGTTTTGTTTTAATTAATTGTGTTTCTGCATTTTCACTCTTCCTTCAAATTCCTTTACAAGACTCAGATGTGAAGCCACGGAGGAGCTTTCGTTTCACTTTTATCTACACTTAATTAAGTTTTGGTCGTCATTCAAGCCTGATCCCTTCTAAATCTAGATCTGAAAGCAGTATATTCATCGTCCAGTTTTATGAACGGGACCTGACATTAATTGCTTCCTAAGTTATGATAGGACTAAGAAATTGTGGTTATGTTTTATTTTATGAGTCCTAGCTTTATAATTTGGTACCAATTATAGGGCAAATGAGACAAAATTATTTCAGTTAGGTTTGAAGGGAATTTATAAGAAGTCCATTAGGAATTTCTCTAAAGGAATGACTCTATTTAAACCCAAGTAAATATTTATATTTAGTCATTTATCATTTGAAACTTTATTTCTCATACTGTATATATTTTTGAATGCTCAGCTGACCTACTGGGTGCTGACTTAAGACTTTTGAGGTTATACTATCAATTCATTTGAAATATGTTTTTTGAAGAGACTTGAACTGTTAATGTGCAGTTGTTTACCTACAATTAGTTTCACATTTTGTAAAACTTCCTAGGAAATTACAAAAAAAATGACGGACTTGTAAAACAAAACAACAAACAAAATTGCTTTGATCAAGTGTGACACACACGAGCATTCCTTCTCACTCCCCTTTACATGCACACTGGAGCTACACACAAACACACTACAGTCAGGTGTACAGTAGCGGACACACACACACACACACACACACACACACACACACACACACACACACACACACACACACACACAGTTGCACCATTTGACTCGAACATCCTCATCAGGGTCTGATAATTAACCTCCACTCACACACTTATACGCCACAGCCTTCTCACTCACTTAAAGCAACCGCATTGCTAATCGTGTCACAGAAAAGGGGCGTCAACATATTTTTTTTTTTTCATTTTAACCAGAAGAAGGACTTTTAGCGATGCTAAAAAACTTAAGATTACTACATTCTGTATATGTCGGCAACTTTTAGAAGTACTGAAAACTGAAGACACTTTGTTTTATTTTGTTTAGAGGGGAAAAGAAACCAGAGGAATTTAAGCATGCACATGACTCGTTGTAAATATACTGTACTGAACTGGTAGTGAAGCCACATGATGACCTCATGGATGGGCTGGATGTTAGCACAGCTCCGGGTGTGTCTCTCAGCCTCGAAGGTGAACTCTGCAGTCATGATGTTCCTGCTGAACTAAAGGTGTTAAAGCCAAAGAGAACAAAACGGAAAAAAACACGGCAGAAACCCAAGTTATTTTTATTTAATTTTTCCCTCACATGGTTGACTCTGAACGTCATGCTGCAGAGTTTTCCTTTCTCAAAACGAGCAGCTCTAGATCCTTGTTGGTGGATGTAGTGTTCGCTCCGTCTCCGTTCAGGAGCTGTTCTAACAGACGACAGACTCGGCTACTAAGGCGACCGCCTCAGTGTCTTTTACAAGCATCTCTTTTAGTCAGTGTTGAAACATTTCTTTTTTTGTAGTGCATTTTTTTATTTATGTTATGATTATTGTTATGATATTTTAAATGGAGAAGCAGTGCAGGATGTATGTATTCAGAGAAAAAGCGGAATATGTGATATTCTGCGTAACTTAGTTGTATATTTAAATTGCTCACATGAGGACATGGGCATTCCTCTCAGTGTTTTATACATGCTTGTTGTACTGTAGGGTCAAATGGTAATGTGAAGAACTGCTCTAACCTCCCGAAGCATTTCAATCCTGTTCTTTCTCAAAGCTGTCTTAACACTAAAACAAATTCTACCTGAAGCAGGGCTGAAATGAGGTTTTATGATTCTGGAAAGCACAGTCAGGATTTATAAACAGCTCCTTTGTCAAGGTCTCCCTAAGCTATCAGTTACAGAGTCACTTTAATATCAAATATTGTACAAATCTAGCGCTCCTACCATAACTTTCCATACTCTTCTATGGATTCTACATGTTCAACATCTTTGGAATTGATGTCTATGAATACTGACTGGATTGCAAAACGATGATGAAACAGGAATATTATTTATCCGTTGTTGTTTATTATTGAATGATGCTACATGAAGGAATTATAAAGCAGTGTTGAATAAGATGAATTTGATTTTCCAGTTGCAAAACAAATTGGTGTATTGATCTGATATTTGTGTCTTTTCAAATTTCTCTTGAGATAATATCCGTTGTGCTCCTCCTGTGCCACCGTAACATTTTAAACACCTCATTTTACAGCTTTGGTACGTGGGACTTTGCAAACAAGAGGCCATTTACCCCCCCATAACTTGATTTAAGCATTAATATCGTTGATTTAAAAGACAAGAAATCTTTGCTGCCTTCAACTAAATGCAAGAGTGAAATAGTGTTAATCTGTTTGATCAAAGAGGGCTGAAATATCAAATGTATAAAGAAGTAGCAGCCGTTCTGTGACTGCGGCGTCCAGGAGCCACTTTATCGTCACACATTGTCCAAATGTAAGATCTCGTTGCACCACAGCGCTGGACTGCAGCCCCGATGTAACTTTATTGCACAGGATTGAGATGCTGCCTGTTTTTAAGTTTTAACCATCATTATTGTAAAAGGTTCTGTCTAAACTTGTATCCTGCTGTTTGTATGTATTATTTTAACCATACTTATTAATTGGTATTCACAATAAAACCAGGCCAAATGTACAGAATAATATGAATGAACTTGTTTTCTTGTTTGTAGAGTACTCTAAATAATACATGATATATGTTAAGTGGTTTTGTTTTGTTAGATTTAACTTTGCAGAGAGTTTCACTGAGAAAATTGAAAACATTTTAGAATTAGTTTTTTTTCTCCTTTTCTCACTGGTTTGAAGTAGTAGTAGTAATTTCTTTTTTTTTTCACGCACAATGACTTGTTAAGAAGAAACTTACGGTAAACACAATATTTAAAGTAGATTCTTGTGTGATTCTTCATGGAGAATCTCAGTTTTACAGATTTGTCGGTTAAATCAAGTGGATTTAACCGACAAATTGATAAGTCAACAATGTTATGATTGTTGCCAGCCTGATGAAGCAGATTTACTGAGCTTTTGAGCATTAAATATACACTCCGTTGCAATATTAGCTTCATATATCCAAAACTAATGGAGTCTAACACAACAGTCCTGCATTAAATTCTACCTTTGAAGGTTATGATGCCTTTTTTTTTGTAGAAACTGTTTTGGGAAGGTGTTAAGAAATACTTAGTTGAAGAAATGCCAAATTTTCAGCAGCTTAAAAAAAGTTTCTTGCCACTAGATGGAGATGTGTGTATAGTTGAGAGTATATATTGTGTATATTTTCCCAAACAGAGGAATGCAGGTTGTTTTTTTCTTTGCAGCCAAATACCAGTATCATGTGAGTTTAAAAGAGGAATTATTAAGAATTGTTTAATTTCCCATAACATTTAGTTGCAGTTCTACAGAAAGTTGGAATTTTGTTGAACTGAGTGTGATTTTCTCCTTGAAATTATTGGCTGGGAGCGCTCTTCTTTGTGGGCCCATAAAAAAGGCGAGCATGACCACCTCATTACCTCAGCAATAAAAGAATACAGCCACCGGTGCAGTGTAAGCAATGTCAGTGTGCAGAGTCCAACGGCTCCACTGGCTCCTTTGGTGGGAGATGATTGTCAAAGTCTTTCGCTCCCAGTTCAGACCAGCAGCCGGTGATCAGGGACCATGCCCTCGGGGAAGACGGTCAAACTCATCCTGTATGAGGTGCTGCAGTTTGCGGCCCTCATTATTCCCATTTTTGTGATTATGGAGCGGTTCGCCAGGCTCGTACGTGACGTGAGAGGACAGGATCTGACGGCCTATTGGCTGGTGGTGGCGGCCTCTGTCGCCTACGTGACCTCTGTGGCCCTGCTGGTGTGGGTTCCTCTGAAGTATGTGATCCTGAAGAGGAGGAGGTTTATCTCAGAGATCACACAGTGGTGAGTACAATACTACAACATAAAAGTACCTTGTTAAAAAAGAAGTCCTACTTTCTAGTATTATCAGAAAAATATTAGAATAAGTGCTCATAATAATGCAAGATGACAGATGGAGTTAACGTTGTAGCTGGTTGATGTGAAGGTAAACTTAAGTTTTGTTGTTTAATATTCAACCCATCATCATATTTCATATTTATTATACATAATCTTCTGAATTCATGAGAAATGAAACTCAGCCTTGCTCCATTCAATAGACTCAGGGGTTTTAGTGCTGCAGGTACAACTTGGTCTGGTATAACCAATAGCTTATGGTGGCTAATGTTAGCCAACTTTAGCTAGATTTTGCTTTATATTGTAACTCCCATCACTGAGTGAGCTTGCTACCATTGTACAAGCCTTTTTACATCATCCTGGAATTGAATGTTGGCCTTTGTTCAAAAATTAAATAAGGTTTCAATTTCATTCACAAAGTAACTAGACAAATGTCATGAGTAAAAGTTATATTTGTTCTTGAAACGTAGTGGAATACAATTATTGAGTAGCATAAAATGTAAATACTCAAGTATCTAACAATTGTATTCATTTGTTTTTCAGGAGACCAACAGCGCTGGCGTATCTCATCCTGTGTACATTGCCGTGCTTTGCTATTCTAGTTGCCAGCTCAAAGGTAATGTCATCAGGACTTATTGTTCTTTTTTTCATTTTATTTTCCAAATTTATATTAGAGCAAAAACATCACACAGAAACACTGATCAGTGTTTCCCCGCCTGTCCACACACACTCAACGATCTGTAACAAATAGACAAAAAACACTTAGCATCTGACCGGCTACTCAACAAGTAGCCCCAAGCCCATTGCTGCCACTGGGATGAAAAAGATCCTGTAAGTCATTTTAATGAAAAGATATCTAAAAGATAATGAGTTAACATTTCAAAAATAATGAGAAACTCAAAATAATGACCTATTATCTCAAAACAATGATTTAGTATCTCAAACAATGACAACAACATCTTGAGAGTTTCAAATTTCTTTTAGATACAATGTCATTCTTTTGAGACAATAACTCATTATTTTTAGATCGTTTCTCATTATTTTGACGTCATTGCATTGGCAGAGATGGGCTTCCATACAAACCAAATTGGTTTCCTTTCCTTCCATTTCATTTAGGTATTGTGAGTTTCACTGGGAGAAAGGCAAATCCAATCAAGTGCAGTAATTATTTTGACATAACTCCATAAATACTACTTCTCCATAAATACTACTTCCCAGTATAATGGGAAACCTACATCCAATATTTTGCACACCAAAAAAAATCACATTAACCCAAAATCTTCTTACCTCAGGGCAGTGCCATGGTTGATGCATAAATATGCTGGTCACCCCACAGCCATGTTGGCGCATATCAGGAACATTATGGCTAATTTTCTTCAGTTCTAGAGGGTCGATGTGACGGATGGTTCTTGTCACAGAGAAGCACCTGTTGATGTTTTGTTCCGTCATGCTCCGACGGGGACCTTGAACAGGCGCATTTGTTGTAAACAGTCCATTTGAGGCACAAGCTCGTTTTATGACCCCCGTGTGTGAGGGATTATGTTTAGAGCACAATTATTATCCACTGATGGATAGTTGACACAGCACATTGCACCACAGGGAAAGAAGAAGATTGCTTGTCCCCATTTCTTCAGTCTCTTGAGATTTTGCTTCTTGAAGCATCCATATATTTTCTCACTGTGTACTGAGAGGGACTTTGGCACCATCACACTTACAAGAAAAAGAGAGTAGAAACTTGTGCACCGTCACATGACTGTACTCTCTGTCTGGGGTATTCAGTAACCCATAAGGGACATAACTGGTTGGCCATTAACTCAAACTTTAATACCATCCACCACTCAGAAAAAACAAACAGATATGTAGCACAGTGTCTTTTATTCCCAGACAAGCAAGGACATAAATAAGAGCATCTGTCCACCAAAAGACTTGTAAGATATATTCATAAATCTAATATTTATTAATCCTGTTTTAATGGAATTCAGCAGCACCTTAATGTCCACGATGATGAGGTGATAAAACTGGATGGCTTCATAAAACTTGGCTCCTTGTTCTGAGTCCAGCCAAATACCATAATAAAGAGCTTCCATTCAGTCTCTTCCTGCTTCATCCCTCATGATTATTAAGTGGCAGATTGGTTTTTTTCCTACTATTGAATTCCCATTTATTTACGCTGTTATCGGTTGTACTGTAGGTGCAGGTGGACAGAGGACCCAGGCGCGACCATTTCGCCGAGTTGCCCGTTTCCTTGGTGCTCGTCTCCCTCATCTGTGTGGATATCATAGAGAGAATTCGCCCCTGCAGGCTCATCGGACAATGTAAGTGTTGAAGTTGTTGTTATTATAAAAAAAGAAACGATGTTCAAGTGTATATGTCCTGCATTTTCAGTGTTCTATAGTATATATTGTTTCGTATGTAAGATCAAAAGACAGCTGAGATCGGCTCCAGCACCCCTGCGACCCTTAACTGGAGTTCCATTTAGCTGCTTCAGTTTAAGTGTCCTGTTATTGTGCATGCTGGCTCACTGTCACATTGTCATGACTTATTGGGGCACTTTAAAAGAACAGAGCCATCTATGCTTTTATTAGCTGTTAATGTTATTACAGCAGTAACACCTGTGATTCTTTTCTATTATGACAAGTCAAAATATCTGCAGTGAAAAAGGTGTGAATCATTAAAGGTGTACACTTCAGGTACAAGTACACGTGAGCTGAACTGAGTAGTTTTGTCTTATTGTTGTCCATTTGGTCAGTTTGGTCCCAAGGATGTCTGTGTGGCCAACACTTTTTGGTTTGGTATCTTGAGGCCCTGTTCTGATGTCAAAATCTAGTTTCCCTTGGCACCTTTGAATAATTACGTTAATATCATGCTTTCATGGTGCATATCCTTAAACTAATTAGTGTTAAATCAAATTGTCACACATCAATTAACATGCAGCAAACCTAGAGCACAGCATTTTTCTAGAGTAAACTTACTGGTTGGTTTCTGGGACCTTGGGCAAATTGAATCTGGGGATAAGATGGTGTGGGGGGCCCAAAGCTCCCTTTTTCCTTGTGGGCCTACTAGCAGGTCCTGGTCCAATCTGTCCCTGATAGCCAGAATATTCCTGTATGAGCCTCTCCAATACAATACTACAGCACTGTTACAAATCAACCACTTTGAAAATCACCCCCATAAACCCCCAAAACACCATTTTTTTGTCCAAAACCTGCTACTTTTACTATGTCATGTGTTTTGTTGCCAGGTGACCTCAATGAGCCATCAAAAGGTTAAAAAGAAAGTGCTAAACAAAAGACCAAGTCAATATCAAAATGTTATAAGAAATGCATAATGATGTTGATCATTTGCGTGTTCTTTGACTTTATTCACTTTATTCTTTGTCCTAAACTATTGGCTGCTTCAACATTGTGTCAGTTTGTGTTCTCAACTTCGTTTCTTAAAGGCAGTGCGATTTCTTTGATTAGCATAACGAGTTTTATCAACCTTTACTTGGAAAAAAAAGGCTTATAAAAAGGCTGTTTTTTTAGGTTTTCAGGAGAGAAAGTAACCATTTAGAGTCCCAATATGTGATCACTTTATTCAAATAATGGCTATTTGTAAATTTACACCAACGTGTAAATATGGGGTGCATACAGGTCCACACTGCAGCTAGCTACTCCAAATAGGCATCATTTGGAAAAAATGATCACATATTGGGAATCTAAATGGTTATTTTATTGCCTGAAAGATTATTCATACGTAATGACTTAGGAAACGAAATGACGCATTGCGGAAGTGTTCTAGTTCAGGCCAAAGAATAACAAGAATATGTTGACGAACAAGACTACAGGAGCTCTGTTCAATCATGAAGTACACAGCTGTATATTCAGTTTATTAAGTTCACCTAACTAAAGCTAATGCAGTCGAATACAACACAATGGCGATGAAACCTACTTTATGAATGTTATAATGTTCAGTTTCTGAAAAAAAAAGTGTTTTAAAGAGCTGTTGATTTGACTAAAGGCCATTTTGGAGATTTAGTTTATGGTGTTGTTGAAATGCATTGTGCTTTACTGTCGCGTGTTTATATCAGGGATGGTAGACAAAATAACAGAAACACATGATGTCAGAATCAATTGACATGACGGGAAAAAAACGAAAGAAGACAGTAACCAATGATGTTGGCATTTACTGGAGCATAACATTTCATCCCATTATATACAGTTTATAGTATAACATTTGATGTTTTGTGCGCTCTTGTCATTTTCAGCCGACAGCATGGATTCTGACTTTGACATGCCAGGCCCCGTCCTCACCCAGCTGGAACAGGTGACCACGGTAACGGGCCAGCTGCCTGCTGATGAAGCCCAGAACGGCTCGACCCAAGACCACCCAGAGGCCAGGAACGGCGGCACCTCGACCAGATGGCAGGACCACGCCGGCCGCTCAACACTCAGCTCACGAGCACCCACCGCCGCCTACCTGTACTCCTCATCGTCACGCCGACGATCCTACTCGGGTCCTGTGGGCTTCCTGTGGAGGAGGGACGTGAGGTCGGAGGTGTTTGTGGATAGCTTCCTGTTCTGGTTTGACACTGTGGAGATGGTGAGAGTGGCAGGAGAGCCGTTGGTCTTCTACTCGGCCTGGGTGTTCCCCATCTACATCCTCGCCTTCATGTCTACTCTCCGCATGGTCATCGCCCCTAACAACCCGTCATTGTCTTCTGCTGGTGTCGCTCTGCAGGACCTTCCTTTCTTTATCATTCGAGTCTCTCTGATTGTCGTGTTTGGTTATGTAACTCCCGTGTTGTACCCTTTGAAAAATGTGCTGGTGAGCCTGACTTTTATCTACTTTACATTCCTGACTAAGCTGAGGATTTTCAAAAGGCAGAGCATGTTTTGAGGAGGAGTGGCACATTCTGTTGTTTAATGAAAGGTCTGCTTTGATTGTGGAGCGTTGAACAGTTGGTATATTTCTGTGAAGGAGGCAACACCGGAGAAAACGATGAAACTGGTACTGATGATCAAGAACAACAAGTTTGTTAATATTTTATAAGGCCATTCATCCAAATCAAAGTGTAAAAATGATTTTGGATTTAAACTAAAACATAGTGTACAGAAGCCAGCTGTCGTTTTTCTGTCACAAATGTATCCAAATGTATTTATTGATACTTAATTTTATGTTTATCTGCTACATTTTTTTTTTTATCTGTACATTTGTTACCATACTAGAAAAGGTGATGAAAACAACACATTTGAAAACTAAAGCTTCTAAACCATTTCAAACAACTGTAACTATGTTAAATAAAATATTCTTTGTTTTAACACAGGTGTAAACATTTTGACAACATCATAGCAAATGACAGAATTATCACGGTTCCACGGTCAATGCTGGACTGGAAATCTTTGAATTAACCTTCGATCAGGTTCTAACAATAAATGTTATTATGTTTTTATATTAGTATAAAAAGCTGCAATGTAAGTAAGTTATTAATGATTTATTCATATTATTATTATTATTACTTAAAAAACTGCTTTTGCATCCTTTTGATACATATTCAAATCAACCCCATGTTCTAAATAGGGGCTCGAAGCATTCACGTTTTCTTCCAGGTGAGTTTTCATTTCGTAACTTGTGAACACATAATATATGTAGCTTGTGTTTACAGGGCATGTAGAAATGAGTTCTCACCTGGAATAAATCAATAATTATTTCAGTTCTGGGGTAGAGGTGCATTTCAGAAAAAACAACCTTGCCAAACTCTGATTTTCACCTGGTCTTAAGTCATAAACACAGGAGATAAAACTATTTAGGTCTAGATATATTTGGATTTGCCTCTCAGGGCTTATATAAAGGTGGCATACCTTATGGAACAAAAAATATCAATATAATTAAAAACGCAACCAATTAGATCATTAGAATATTTAAAATGTGCAACTGACATAGATTATGGAAAACGTAACAAAAACAGACAAATTCCTTTCGATTTAAGACAGAAATAAACTTAAGTCTGTTCCCCGTACCCTGATGAAGGGGACGTTGTCGTCCTGGATATACCACTCCCTTCAAGATTAATATATTTCTTCACAGGATAAAGATGATCACTCATATCAGATTGATATTGTATTGATTTGTAGTGAATCTTCTCCAAAACATGCCATGAAAATGCCACATTAATCGTTATGGTTCTCCACTGATTTATAAAGTTTTTTCCTTGTCCACATGTGTATGTGGTTAGAGATCAATAGCAGTAACTCCTCTCAGCCTCCACCAATCTCTGTGGACTAAACTAAACACACAGTGTGAATTTTCTGTCTTTCTCTCGTAATTTCAGTTGCAATTTTCTTCCTCAGCATATGTCTGCCTATCACAGAACCAGATGTATTTTCTTTGTGTCTTGCGGCTTCTAACTCACTCGCTTCGTCCTTGGGAGCTGAAATAAGCATCTCGCTCTCTTCTTTTGCCCGTGTTGCAGGCTCCGTGGTGGTTTATGTGTTTGCACGGCAATATAACTCACTGAATTGTAACCTTGGGCTCTGTGTGTGGGCTGTACCAACGCAGAATGCCACAGTGACAACACAGAGAGACGCTGGTGGATAATCAGTTCCTCCACCAGGACGCATCAGACAGAATTATGCCCCATGGAGCACTTGGTGTTTGTCTGCCTGATGGATGAGCCAGGGCTGCAGGATAAACTGTTTGAGGGAATTTACAAACTGATGGCTGCTCTCGAAAAAAAAAGGGGGAAAACATGAAGGAATTTTAAAAAATAGCAGCAAATGTCCTTATGTTTACGCAGTGATAAATCTGCAGAATTTCTATTGACTCACTGAGTGTGAAGATTTGTTCAATGTGTTATTAATGATGTACAAGGCCAGTGACGGGACACGAGACAATCAGCTGTAATTCACAGGGAGGGACCAGAGCTGGCCTGCTTTCATTTATTGGTATGAAAACTAAAATGAACTTCTCTTAATTTCCCTCAGCTGTGATCATTCTCCTCCTTAATGATTCATACTATAATCTGCAAGAAAGCATTAGTGCGTTTTGAGTTATTATGGCCATTTAACAGTCCGGAGAGCAGTGACACAGAATGAATGCTTCGAATTATCAAAGAAAAAATAAAAAAGCTCTTTATAGGAGTCTGCAAGATACATGTTGAAATATAAAGAGCTCTCTGAGGCAGAAGATTTCATTTTCTTGTTCTCTTTTGTCCTAAAATGAACTTTCCATGCATGGTGATAAGACAAGCAGCTTTAATTCATTCAGTTTTAATATCCAGCATGCAAAAATTTTAAATGAAGTCGTTAGTCTAATTTTATTAAATCAGATCAAAACATCTGCACGTGCAAAAAATCTGAAATGTGAGACTGATCGTCTCGTCATCATTCACGGCGAATCAGCTAAAAAAGCTTCTGATCAGAATATTTAGTGGCCGGATATATATATTCTTAGTATTTAAGTGGAGGAGCCTAGTGTGTAACATTTCACCATCACAGAATGTCAAATACCAAGACAAAGTGACTTTATTGAGTTTTGAGTTAGGCAACTAGCATTTTTAAGAAGTCCAACGGTAGTCAACGGGTTTAATAGCTTGCAGCCATATAGCTGCACCGGTGTATCGGTTTAATGAGTGGCCGTGTTAACTGGTGACGGAATGCTTCGTGGTTGCTTGTAGTTATGGTGTCTGTTGATAACCTGAACAGCAAAAACATAAAAGCCTTCAATCATTTTGAAGTACATACTCATTTGTGTTCATTTTCTATGCCAACTATTTATGAGAAACCTTGGACGCATTTGGCTTGTTTAACTGAAACACCTGTTGCTCTGAAACGGTTGTGATCCTGTCGCAAATGTTTAGAACTTTAGCGAAACCCAACTTCCATTGCCAACACACGGATATTTGTGATGACTTCGGATTTAAAAGGGTCTATTGAATGAATTGATTGGCATTTTGTACAGATATCTATGGAGGACGTATCATAATGACTTTTGGGATTCCTTGACTTTGAATTTAGCCCCACCAGCAGGTCAAAGTGTGCCCTCATGTTGTGATATATACAGTATCATTGTCTTCAAAATGGATTGGCACAAACAAACTGGCATTTGGGTCCCAAGAGGATTTTTCAGCTGACTTTTCCATCAGAGCCACCTGAAGGTGAAATGTTTCAAAAACTAATCGACGGATTGCAGGGAAATTTGTTACAGATACCAGTTGTGCCCCAAGGATGAATCTCATTTACCATACTTTATTACCTAATACTGCAAGAACTAATGACATTCCCATCAGCCTCAGCTTTTCTTTATGTTTATTGTTTATCAACTAAGACAGTGTGAGGATGTTGGCATGCCGATGTTAGCATTTTGGTCCAGGTATCGTTGTGCAGAGGTACAGCCTCAGAGTAGTGAGCCTGTTATGTGGCTGTTGACTCTTTGTCCTCCTTCCCTAAAAACATTACATTTAGTTTAAAAAAAATGTCACAGACTCTCATCTGTACTTTTAGAAACAAGTTGATTTCTTGTGGAAACTGGTTAAATATTCTCATGGCCTTTCTTCACTTGTGCCAAGAGGTTTTTGGACTCAATTATGGACAGAAGTGGCTTCAAAAGAGGGAATTTATTTGCAGTGTTTAACAGCAGCAGAATTATCCCCAGTGCCTCCTCATCCCGCTCTAAAGGTAACATGAAAACACTAGAGAGAGCGTGGCAGCGGAGGGGAGAAATGACACAAAATGAAGCAACAGTGGAAGGGGCAGATATTGTGAACAGAGACGAGGAGAATGAGGGGAGGAGGAGGAGGAGGACAGATAGAGTGATGGTGGAAGTGGAGGGGAGATGGGGGGGTCGCTGTGAGGAGGGGTGGAGGCTTTGTAAATCCGAGAGGCTGGAGGCGCATTTGAATTCAGGCTGTGTGTCTCCTGCGCTAGCCGAATGTTACCTGCTCCAGCATGGCAACAGAGAGAGAGGGAGAGCAGTGAGCTTTGGCTGCAGCCTCCACACACACACACACACACACACACACACACACACACACACACACACACACACACACACACACACACACACACACACACACACACACACACACACACACACACACACACACACACACACACACATGCATGCACAGTCACAACAGGAGTGCAATGAGTGACTCAGGTAAGCAGAAACGCTCCTGATGAGAGGAGACCCCTGAGAGAGGAAAAGCAGCGTGGTGGAGTGAGAGACACTGGAGGAGGAGCTAAAGAGCTGCAATTTTTTGAGGAGGAAGAAAAAGGGGAATCGCACAGAAACTGAAAATCTGGACTCCCACGGTGGACTTACTGCACAAGAAACCGATAGACAGGGATTCAGGCATTCAAGACGTTTGTGGAGTGATGCGAGGGCTCTGATTGGATCCCTCTGACGGACTACAGAGCACTGAGAGACGCCCTCAGAGAAGAAAATGACATTTAGTTTTTTGAAACAAGACTATTCAGGGGGCTTTGGCCAGGGAAGGCTTTAAGGGACGAGTATCGACAGGGTGAGTCGGGACAGAGAGAGGGGTGAGGTGGGAGGTGTGGTAGTTGGGGCGGGTGGGGGTGAATAAAAACAGGCTTCCAGATGAACCACCTGTCTTTCTGACATGAGGTGAGCACACACACAACAAACATTAACGCCAACCTCGCACACACACACTTCTCCACGGGACAGAGCACAGGACTTAAGATGCTCTGAGACATTTTGGCGTCCGGATCACCTGAACTCACCTGAGGTCTTATAACTTATGAGAGGAACCAGCCGACTGAAGACCCCCGTGGTGACCCCCCTCCCCCTGAGAGAACCTGCGGAACCGAGAGTCTTTTCTCTTTCTGCGGGACGCCCCAGAAGAGGTGGCGATCAGGTGGATCACCTGTGCCATGAGGATCCCGTGTGCGTGAGCCCGTCCATCCCCGTCTCCCCTCCTCCTCCTCTCCCCCCCTCAACTGGATGTCTTGATGTATTGCTGTGGGCTGGGACACTGGCAGAGAGTGCAGTCCACCTATGTAAGTGACCATCACAGCATGTTTTTTTGTTTTTTTTCGATCCCATAGCAACAGCGGGTGACACGTCTGTGTAATCACTTTTCACTTTCACAAACAACGCCGATGATTCATTCACATTTTATAGCCCGGCATCTTCTGCATCTGCAGTCTGCGAGCACGATAACACAAGCAGCTGTGAGTGCGACTCTTACAACCTGTTATTCGCTCACTCGTGAGTTTTAAGCCTGCTCCTTCTGCAGTTTATAAGGACAGATTGATCCATTGTTAAAAAAACAGCTCTCTGTATTGATCCCAGTACGAGACTTCATGAAGATATGAACTAGGAGCCAATAACCTGTGTGTCATGGTTTCACCTCTGGTTGCACCGCGAGGCTACAGTTTGATTTGAATCAAGGACGAGGTGATTTTTTAATACATGACAGCTGCTTAGAAGAGCTGTTCTCCTCACATCTGTCCTGGCCGAGCTGTCTGAAGGAGCGGAGCAGCGAGGGATGACAGACAGGTGTAGTTATCTCATCACAGGCCAGATTTTACCGCCCTCTAAATGACAGTCACTCCTCTCCTCCACCTGTTTCTCTCTATATTTTTGATTTCCCACTTACTCCCTCTTCCTTTCCTTCCTCTACTCTCTGCCAGTCTGTTTCTGCTTCCTCAGTACAGTCACTGTTGCTTTTCCCCGTTCACATTCTCTGTTAATTCCTGTTGCAGCAGATACTATGGAGTCTCAGAGCAGTGCATTGTGTGATGGCGCTGACTGCAGAGGACTCTATTGCAGACACATTTCCACATGAAATAGGCTTACTGTCAGCCCCCCCCAACACTCAATGGGCTGTCAGCGCAAAGCCTCGCAGATTACCACATGCTGTTCTGCTGCGTTCAGTGTGTGCCCACCTCAGCATCAAGCCAGGAAAGAAACTTACAGCATCAAAAGAGACACTCACGGCTAAAAGCAGTGACACATCAAGAAGACAGTTTAGCACAAGTACAAACCCTGAACCGAGCAAATGCATTTAAAGTCCAAAAAAAAAATTTGTTTTTTGGATGCACTGTGTTTTTTGGATGGCTTGAGAAGATTTTGATGAATGGTTAACGTGCTTCTGCTTAATGTAGTGAAAGTACATTACTTATCCTTTATTTTCACTTCATTTGCTGAGCCTCGCAGTCTTCAATGATGTTAAAAAAAGATCAGTGTAAGTCACAACTTGGTTTATGACAGTGGTTCCTCCCAAAAAATACTTACTAGATTGGAAAATAAGAAAATAAACATATTTTAATTTATTTTATCAGACTTTTTTTTTATCTTTGCTTTTTTATTATGGACTATCGGATAGTTTTCTTTCATCGTGCTTTTTAAAACTATTCAAATTAAACAAAATGAAACAGTCTCTGTAGGGAACATCACTCCAAAAACAACTGTTTTAGTACAAACTTTTATGTCAGTTTTGCTAAAATCAAAAATAACACATCTTTAACTTTCCAGCATAAGTCACCTGCCTTTTTAAATTAAATTTTTCTTTTTGTTTGAGAAATGTTCCTCTAGGTGTGGCCTTTGCTGGCAGAGAACAGAGCTGGCTTTACCTTAAGTGCTTTCCTGGCTCTAAAAAGGAGCTTAAGACATGTTGCTGTTCTACTGCTTATGCAACAGCCACAGATACTCTTTTTTTTTGGTTAAAGCTGTTGATGCATTGATTGCTCACAGGGTGTAATGAAAATTTTAACAAATATAACAAAACATTTGTTGAAGAAGATTTCCAACCCTAAAGTTTGACATGCAACAAAAGTCAGATACAAACATATCGGTTCGGGGGGGATCCATTTAGAAAGAAAAGTTTTTAAAATCTGATTACTGAAATGTAAACAATATTCTTCTCAGATGTATAAAGTTTTAAATCTGAAGAGGAGAAGGAACATGTTGGAGACACTATAGCAGTGACCAGTATAGCCTGCTGACTTTTGTTTCATGTACAGGAAATACACTTAGCTCTTACCTCCAGTGTTATTTTGGACATTTTTGGTTTTGGGTACTAGATCTCATTTCATGTGCCGGATGAAGCATCTCTTGAATATTTTTGACTGCAGAGGTAGTTGTGATTCCTCTCCTCCTGAAGCCAACTTCTGTCGAGGTGAATCTATAATGGCCGCAGATCCATACAGCGCTGAGGCGGACATTGATTATAACGCTGAATCAAAATCCTGTGGATTTGGTAAACACCCTGAAGCTGTGGTCGGTATTGACTTGTTTCCACACTCAACACTCACACTGCTATTTTCCACTTCACCGGAGGCGATGTGATTGTAGATCACAGACGAGTATCTGTGTAGGACAGGAAAAGCTCCTCAGGGTTGCTCAGTCTCACCTATTTAAATATTTATTTACTTATTCTTAGCAATCCAGTTAAAAGAAGTAAAAGGGGTCACATGTTAGCTGTTGCAATTCTTGTTTTGCATTTACCATGTCTGACTAGTTTCTAAGTTTTTAATGTAATATTCACAACAATTACAGAGAAGCATGTGTTTGCAATAAAAAATTGTGGGTCTTGATAGCATTTGTTACACAGATTTGATGCTAAACATGACAATTTTTTACCACTGCAGAAATGTAATAAAAATGATCAGAAATCCCTGGAAAATACCACATTAAGACACCAATACTGTGTCGACACTATAGAAAAAGCCATTTTGTGATATGGTATTAAAAACTTTTGACAGTTGGAGATTTCTGAAAAAAAATAAAATTTCAGCTATTGGCAGGCAGCACTTCTGTTCTGGGAAACTGTTCAGGAACCCTTGTATTGTGAATAAACCTATAAAAGCCATACATCCTCTGAATGCCCTAGCTCTTAAGCTTGTGGTTGTAAACATTGGCTTTTAAAAAGTAGTGCATTCATTTAATTAGTGGAGATTTTTCAGTCGGTAAATATATAGATTAGTATGACAATAGCGTTGGTCGCTTGTTTATTCAAAATATATTAATATTGAATGTGTCACATGTCCAAATTGCACCAAATTCGATACTGCACTAAACGGTACTCGAGATAAGCAAAGGACATACCCACAGACAGACAGAGATTTGTTGCTTTGGAGAGATGGCTAGCTGTTTCCACCTGCTTGCTATTATGTTACATTTAACTGATCACCTCTTGTCTGCCTTTAAGTACTGACATGAGAGTTGTTCAGTATCGATCATCTTATATCACTCTAATAAAGATAGGTAATGTCTCATTTCCCGAAATGTTTAACTACTCCTTTGAAAACACATCTTTCCTGTCATTTACAGTTGCTTGAGGTGCAGTATATTCAGGACTTTGTGACTCCAGAGCTCCAGAGTCTTAAAACTGAGTTTGGGATTTGGGATTGGCAGATAGAGACGTTTGTCTGTATTTATTCTCTCAGTCCATCTCCTCCTCTCTCTGACCAGCCACCGTCATGGATGACAATCAAAAATGTCCGATGACATGAACACAGACGCGATCATTAAGAGTATTCAAAATTACAAATGTGCTTTTCTATCTTTGTGGGAACGTTATGGAGAAACATTATGTATTTTACAACAAGCCATTCAATGTAACATGTTTTTTCTATAATCTCATGTTAGGGATCAGTAACCTGCCCTCCAGTCTGTGTCGGCCCTCTGCTGACTGGCCCTCTCCAGTCTGTGGAGTTGTCTCTCTCACCATCCTGATACACTCACTGTACCTCCATCTCCCCAGCTCTGCTCTCCTCTCTGACATCTATCGCCATATTCCTCCCACCCATCCTTTCCACTTCTCTTCTTCCAATCCATCTCTCCTCAATCTCTCCTCTCCCAGATGTTAGGAGGGCAGGATTGGCCGTTTGCTTGCCCCAGCCTCCGGCATCACGGAGGAGGGGCATCAGCCAGATGTTTGGTTGCATACTCATACGGGGTTTATGAATCTGAAAAGAGAAGCATACAGCCACTGCCCAAGGGGCAGCAAGAGAAGGATTCAGGTGAAAAACCAAAGGAACTTTCCTGCATGTTCTATTTCTGCCTCTGAACGGGCACTTCTGCTGTTATCCTATCTCTGTTCCTTCCTCTCACTCCCACTCCTCCTCCTCCTTGAGTCAGTTTCGGATCATGTTTAGCCGGGTGTGATTGGAGGGCGAAGCTCCAGGCAGATGTAAATCTGGTGAGTGTTGTTGGCACAAGGGGGGCGAAGCAGTGGAGGACGTCAAATGAAAAAGCCCGTCTCCGAGCGGGCTGCTGAAGGTGGACTTGGATCTGTGTGTGTGTGTGTGTGTGTGTGTGTGTGTGTGTGTGTGTGTGTGTGTGTGTGTGTGTGTGTGTGTGTGTGTGTGTGTGTGTGTGTGTGTGTGTGTGTGTGTGTGTGTGTGTGTGTGTGTGTGTGAGGACGCTGAGCGTTTCAGGAGTCGGGCCCCTTGACCTCTCCGTCTGCAAGCCATGTCAAAAGTGCCCAGGAACAAAAATGTCTCATGGGTGAGTACTGCCTCTCTGGCTGGTAGGTGGGGGGAGGAGTAGAGAGGGGATGGAGGGGGATTATGGGAGTTCAGTTTGAGTGCTTTTATATTTTTTGCCAGCCTTATCTGCTTTGGAATTTGTTATCTTTGGCGGTCATTTCTCAAAATGAATGCTACATATATATATATACTGTATATATATATATATATTTATATAATTTCCACATATAGCAGTTCGGCGTCATTCCTATCCGAGGAGGAGCATGTGTTATAGGCTTAATTTAGGACGCCAGATAGAAAACAGAGCAGAATAAATCCATTGTCTTTGACGGCTCTTTTGCACATCTGCCTTGATGTGTCCAACAGCTGTGCAGTCAAAACTATCCTGAAGCCTACTGTGCTCTTCCTCAGGCGGCTTTATGCCAATCAAAATAAAAGAGCATTAACAAAAAAGAAAAAGGTGATGATTGGGCTCAAATCAGTGAGTGTGAAATGGGAGGGGCTAACGTGTGCTGAAATTAATTATTTATGAAAATACTTTTTGGTTGCGTCCAATTGCAGGCAATGATGAGTTATTTTTCCAGTTGAGGGCATATGTGTGGTTTTGTAGCTGTGTGGACACAGCGGAGGCAGAGTGGAAGGCCGAGGGTTGGAGCTTTGCCTGAAATTGTCATCTCTGCCTCAGCGGGCCGTGCACTTCTGTCCCCAGCTTGACAGCACACTTACACACACACACACACACACACACACACACACACACACACACACACACACACACACACACACACACACACACACACACACACACACACACACACACACACACACACACACACACGTTGGTTGTAAGAAGCTTAGGGACAGATGTTTGTTTTATGAATGTGTGAGAGCACATGTGCACATGAACACGTGTGCTGCTTTGTATGGGAGTGAGATGACCGGTTCTTTAAGAACGCGTCGAGTGATAGTGGTTGATCAGGTGAATAGAATGTTTCTTATATCTCTTCTTAGCAAAGAATAATGCATCACCATGTTCATTCTGAGGCCGCTGTCACATTATGGCAGAAAAACAAAAGCACTTCTGCCACTTGTGCCGCTTTGCAACCGGTCAGGATGTTTGTTTCCAACTATTTAAGGTTTTTAATCTCTCATAAACTGCTAAATACCAGGAAAAATAACTTTTGCAAAGACTGTGTGATTATAAAATCAGTTAAATCACTAAACACACTGGAACAGCATGTTGACAGCATGAAATTGAATCCCCAGGCTGACCTTTCACACAGAAAACATTTTCAGTTTGGTCTCATGATTGTTCATGATATTGTTATTGCAATATTATATTTAGAAATACTCCTTATTAATTTGCTGTCCATCTTTAATTGAAGCCTTGGCCATTGGTCAAAGTTCAACAAATTTGAACCGCTCTGCTCATTTCACCGCTGTTGCAACACACCGCATGCACAACAATGGAGGAGACACATGGAAATATGCAATACTTCATTCTTGTATGTTCCAGCTGCCATTGATTGGTGCTCAAGGTGTTTACGATCAACTGTTTTTGTGTGTTTGCATTGGATAAAACATAATGTATTAATGCTTCAGTGGGTGTGAAGAACATTTTAGCTTCTTCCATAGGTGGCTCGTTTCGGCAGCACAGCAACGATCAGACCTCCTTATGTAACAAACTTTACAGTCAAAGTAAGCAGGGACTCTGTTTGAATGTTTTGTTGGCATTTGGAGGAAAGCTGTCTCTCACTAGAGGAGATTTGAGGTGTCATGGAGCAGATTTTGTAAAGCCCCAAGTGTGGTTAAACCCCAGGTCATGGGCTTAATCCTGGGACCTTCCATTTACAGTCTCTTTCTCTGTCACAGATGGTGTGATCACAGTGGTGTGACCTCTGATGGCAATATCTTCTCCAGCAGTAGAGATATTGATAAGTACATGTGTGTGTGACCCAGAGGTCAGTGTCACAACAGAATGCTGATGGCCAACATGCTGGTACCCAGGTGGTGAGATGTATATGTTCGAATAAAGTCCTCTGCCCATTAAAGCAGTCATTTCCTCAAGGCTTAGAGGACACCAATGACACTACTGCCCCTCTTTCCTTACTACTCACGGCATATTTCCAATCAATGTTGGAGACACAGGAGGGTTTAAGTCACCTCATAAAGTTCTTGACGAAGCAATCCTTCTGCTGGGTCCACTATAGTCCCATTATACTGTCACTATTAGTAGAGCA
Source organism: Anoplopoma fimbria (assembly GCF_027596085.1). Taxonomy (NCBI): domain Eukaryota; kingdom Metazoa; phylum Chordata; class Actinopteri; order Perciformes; family Anoplopomatidae; genus Anoplopoma; species Anoplopoma fimbria. The sequence continues at coordinate 26,388,996 of NC_072451.1, read as the reverse complement.
GGCAGCAGAGGAAGGACCATAGCGCAGATGAGGACAGGCAGACTGATTATTACGATCAGTCTCAGTCAGTAATTCAATAAGTATTCTTAGTTATGAAGCAATGGCTCCAGTTTTGCCATCAGTGTGACATACTTACAGGTGATGGTTCGATTGCGGACATGAAGTTAACACAAAGCGTCATTTAACACTCCACAAATTGTTTTATTTGAACGGTTTGACTTGAAGAGATGAAAGTATCCTCGAGAGAAAAAGATCCAAATCCTTTTAATCATCAACCATGCCTTAAGGGTGCTTAATGTGAAGGTAACTTAAGGATATAAGAAGAAAACCTGTGATGTCTGTGTGTGTGGCTGATACTTGGCAGGCAAAGTGTTTTAAGCTGTGACATAATGACACTGAACCAATGTGGTGAAAGAATATCACTATGATGATGATGATGTGTGGATCTGTTTGTAGTTGTGTGCGGCACAAAGGAATTATGTCCTGCTTTGCTTTTCAATTTCATCTTTCTATTTTGGAACAAGGCCATTATAATACTCATATTTGTGCAGCCAAACCTCAGGAAGTTGTTTGGAAACACACACACACACACACACACACACACACACACACACACACACACACACACACTAGTCATCACTGCATCACACAGTGGAGGGGAGCCAACTCTGCTCAACAACACAACATAAGTGACACAATCCTCGCTTTGCTTGCGGTTGGACACCTTCTTGGTCCGGTGCGCGGCGCAACAGATGCCGCAGAGGAATAAGCCTTTAATACCCCAGGACTCAGGAGAGGGCAACTACACTCAACCCACAGCACAGTCTGAAGTGGAACCCTCTCGGAACCCGTCCGTGTCTCCGGTGGAATATTTCTCCTTTACGCACAACGCGGTTTCTCGGGAACATTGTTTTGTTCAACTTTAACGAACGTCATCGGACCCATCACCTGTCACAGGTAAACTCAGTCTCATGGCTCACCTGTCCATGTCTCATTCACTGGAGCCAGTTGAACCATAATCTGATCTGGTCGTCACAACCGTGGGAGAACACTAGTGGACAGCTTCAACCACCATGCCGCCCAAGAAAAAGGTAAAATATATCCAGTATTCTGGTGTTCTCTTTGTGTGTGTGTGTGTGTGTGTGTGTGTGTGTGTAGGTGTGTGTGTGTGTGTGTGTGTGTGTGTGTGTAGGTGTGTGTGTGTGTGTGTGTGTGGTGTGTGTGTGTGTGTGTGTGTGTGTGTGTGTGTGTGTGTGTGTGTGTGTGTGTGTGTGTGTGTGTGTGTGTGTGTGTGTGTGTGTGTGTGTGTGTGTGTGTGTGTGTGTAGGTGTGTGTGTAGGTGTGTGTGTGTGTGTGTGTGTGTGTGTGTGTGTGTGTAGGTGTGTGTGTGTGTGTGTGTGTGTGTGTGTGTGTGTGTGTGTAGGTGTGTGTGTGTGTGTGTGTGTGTGTGTGTGTGTGTGTGTGTGTGTGTGTGGTGTGTGTGTGTGTGTGTGTGTGTGTGTGTGTGTGTAGGTGTGTGTGTGTGTGTGTGTGTGTGTGTGTGTGTGTGTGTGTGTGTGTGTGTGTGTGTGTGTGTGTGTGTGTGTGTGTGTGTGTGTGTAGGTGTGTGTGTGTGTGTGTGTGTGTGTGTGTGTGTGTGTGTGTGTGTGTGTGTGTGTGTGTGTGTGTGTGTGTGTGTGTACAGGAAGGGTAGGAGGATGCACCATCTGTTGCACTGCGTTAATCCTTGTGTGAGGCCCTTCCACATCATTGCACTCACTGAAGCAGTCTCAACGCACAGGGCCGATAGAGACGTATCCACATGTCATGTGTCTGGTGTAAAGCCACGAGAAAATTGCATAACCAGGATCAGATGGATTCAATCTCTTGCCCTTATCTTCCACTTGTGCATGGATTTGCTGTCAAAACCAAAATTTGGTTTTGGAACTGAAATTGTGCACGTTTTCACTCCACATGTTGTACATGTTTTATATTATACAGCAGTAGGTTTTAGTCAAGTTCCTCTTCCTCATGCTGTTAAATCCATCAACGCACATACTGATTTCATGAGATGCATCTTTCTTCTGCAAGAAAAAAGTATTTTACTTATAAATCAATACCCATATTGGGTACCTCATGTGCGGTAGAGCGCTTGTCCCGTAACCACAAGGTTGGTGGTTCAAACCCCTCCACCGGCAACATGCCGAGGTGTCCTTGAGCGAGACACCTAACCCCAAGTTGCTCCCCGGGCGCTTCATTGCAGCCCACTGCTCCTCCGGGATGGTTAAATGCAGAGAAATAATTTCCCCATTGTGGGACTAATAAAGGCTTTATTATTATTATTATTATTATTATTATTATTATTATTATTATTATTATTATTATTATTATTATTATTATTATATGAAACACATACAGAGGGTCTCTTTTGGTGAGAAACTACCCCTTTGTGCTTCTCATGCATTACCGTTGCATTCAAGTCACAAAGCTATTTGTGAACTGCAGAGGGTTGTTTAACAACACTATGAAGGTGTATGAAGGTGTATGAAGGTGTATGAAGGTGTATGAAGGTGTATGAAGGTGTATGAAGGTGTATGCAGAATCCTTCAAGACTCTTCTAACCTTCCGGGTTGAAGAAATATTCTGTTTGCTGCACAATAATGTTGGTATTTCTGTTGTTGCTGCAATTCTTTGTTCTTAATCCAAACAAGTGTTCTCACTTAATTTACCGTGAACCAAAATTAAAACGTTTTATCATCGGTATATTATCTGACTATAACTTGTAAGAGTTTGTGTATTTCTAGCTGCTTGTAAAGGAATTCAACTTAAGAAACAACAAAAAAAAAACGTAATTCTTTTTAGCTTAACTACTTTTTTAACTCTATCTCGTTTGTGGCTCCATCAGGCAGCACAGAACACAGTACTGTACCTGTTCAGCACCAAACAAGGCAGACAAAGTTAGCGACTAGCTTGTGAACATAGTAGCTTAAGAGCATTTACCCTTTAGGAGACTAAGAACAGAGCAGTTCAGATAGCAGATTTTTCCTAATTGATTCTGCTTCTCAACTAGTGTATTGGTCAATACCGAGTACTGATTCGACACAAGTGCATTAAAAAATATATATTATTTTTAGTATTAGTATTATTTAACAGGTTACTAATAACCCTTGATGGGTGAGATATGAATGCACATGCACAGTACCGATCGGTCAGGTGCTAGCGGAGAGTGTAACATTAGCCAGAGCTAGCAAAATGTCAAGACAATGATAGCATTGTTGTATGGCCTTGCTCTGGTTAAACTCTTTGTAAAACATTTGCCCAAATCCTGACATTTTGCTAGCCCTGGCTAACATCACAATCTTTGCTAGCACCTGCCCAATCTGTACTGTACATGCACTCCCAACCGTTGTCAACGTTGGGTTAATATCTTGTTTGTTCTGCCCCTAAGTGGCCAGAAAATCTGATCAAGATTAGGGATTTCTTAAAATACTTTCAGAACAACATTAATTGTTATAAAACAATATTTTGTTTTTCAAAGATCTCTGTGTTTTTACTAAAACAGATCATGATCAACTCTGTGACTCAAACGCAATAATATAAGATAACACATGAGGGTTACAAAGTGGAGTTGTGGAAACCTCTCAGTCTCTGGATGTCCTCCTGTCTTGCATTACAGTGTGCTGGAATGTGCTGCTGGCCCACTGCTTGTTACCTAGAATAGGAAAAGCCTCTTAGTAGCTGTGCCCTGGGGCATTACATCCAGATACCTGCTCTCCTTCCGGGCAGGAAGTGGAGCAATAAGACGAGTAGACCTCTTTTCTTTGGGGTTAGGATGGTTTCCAAGTTGATGCTAGCATTTTCTTATTTTTATGTATCCATCTTTTTTTGTGTTTAACCTCCCAAAGAAATGTTCTCAATGTTTTTCATACTGTAGAAGAGTGACAGAGATGACAGTTTTAGTGTTAGTGGTGGTTCAATAAGTGCAATAGGTGAGAGGATCATAACAGGAATGCTTGCCATGTTATTTTTGGAATGTGTTTCTTAATACCCCCCCCTACACACCCCTCCTTATACCAGCAGTAATCATGTTGCATCATAATTAAGTGCCTTGCAGAAGAGCAGAGAAACTTGCTATCTATGAACGATGAATGATAGATTAAATGTATCTGTTACAGGAGCCAGGCAAGCCAGAAATTAAGTTGTATCGCTGATATTAATGCTGTTATTGCATATCTGATGACTGTCGGAGAGCTTGAGTCCATGCGGTCCAAGCAGTAGCGTTGGCTGTCTGTGAGGAGGTTGCATTTGTCTCTCTCGCTCTAAATCCTGGATTGACGCATGCTATCTTAATCTCCTTACTCAGAGACAATCATGACCCAGAGAGAGGAGCCCAAATACACAATCTATTTTTTCCTAGCCTGTAATGATTCTTTCCAATTTGGTCTTTGATGCTGCAATTGTCTTCCAGGCAAATCATTTTTTTCTTTTTCATGTTCCTTCAAATTTGCAGATTCTTTATGTAGAAGTAAATGGTTTTTTTGAGTAGTAGTCATCAGCAAAATGATATTAAAATCGTATATGTTGTTAAAAAATGTATGTTACTCAATGTATCATTACCTTTACAATCAGTGTAAGGCCTGACAACCCAGTCGCCAGAACAAATGTGGGCATTTTAAGTTTCTGCAAACCAAGGGTTACTTTGAACCAGTTTTTTTCTGAATCAGAAATCTGTTTCATATTAATATTCAAATTGCTAGTTTCAAGTCTTCTTCAATACAGCATGATGTTCATTTAGTAAATGATGGTCCCATTTAGGGTAAGATAGACCATACAGTGGAGTATGCTTTAGGGGGCTTACTGTTATTGACAGGTCAATGCCCAACCAGAGCCGTACAAGGCTCATTGGTTGCAAGATTTCCAAGATAGCGACGTTCAAATCACTGAACTGAAGGCTTCAAGGACTCTGTATTTGACGCCCTAGTAGTGAGACCAGGCTGTTTCTCTTGTTACATTTAAAGTGAAACATGCTTTTTGAAAGAAAACATAACTTCTGTGTTGTTTGTTCAAGTATAAAAGCTAAGCACCTAAAACTGGTTATATAATTATCTGATCTCACATTTTTCTTTGGACTAACTAGCTTCACACTGCAATACAAGAATAATGTTCCTTTATTTCCATCTACGTGGATGATGACTTTTTGTTTGGAACATGCAGCTTCAGCTTGAAACCTTAAAAAGTCAGCCAAAGACAGTGTTTCCAACCATCCTATGAAGCTGACGTTAGCCTAATTAACTAGTTAGCTACAGCTGATTAAACCTGTAGCAGCAGTTTTCCACAAAATCTACGGCCGTCGACTATAAATGGGAAGTTTGATATTATCTACCTACGCCTGAATTCAAGGAGTCATTGTTTCAAAAAGATGACTGATAATGTGAATGGTCATGGGGAACTGCATATGTGTGAATATGGGATGCAGGAAAGCTTGACCAGTGTAACAACAGAAAACTAAGAGGGGTGCGGACTGTTAATAAATTGTAGTATTTTCTTCTACTCTAAACTTTCTTTTTCAAACCACAAACTGGCGACATCGGTAATAATGCAACCCATATTAACATACTGTATAGACATACATTTCCTTTAGTGCTGCACAGATCCGCTGCCACTCTTGATCTATAATTGGGGATCTAAAGTGCCGGGATGAAGCCTTTAACTCCACAGACGGAGGCCGGTGCCAAAGTAAATGTGGTGGTGCCAGCCAGGCCATATCTGCTCTGTGGTAGCATCAGGCAGAGGGCATGGAGCCAGTCTCCTTCAGACAGATGATGCAGGGCAGCTGATTAGACGGGGATCGGAGAAAACCGAACACATATTGCATGTTAATGAAGTAGAGACAGAGAAGCAAAGAAATCAGCACAGTATCCTGAAAACTCATCAAAGTAAATGATCAGCAGCTCAACTGCAAGAGGATTGGTGTTGTCAGGTGGAATGTCACTGTTCCTCTGCAGCAGAAAGAGCTAATACAAGAAATTTGTTTATAGGGGAAAATTAGGAATTTGTGAAAACCTGGGCTCATTGGAAATAAGTAACAATCCACTGAAGCTCACTAGCAAAGTTTTTAATGAAGCTAATTAATTTAAAAGTTTCTATTTCTGCAGATCAACTAGAATATCCTGTAATATGAGTAAACACATTACAGTTTTAATCTTTTCTAATGAAAAATATATTTTCCTGTTCACACCAGATCAAAGCACAGGCTGATTTCCAATAGAGTTGTTAATGGGAGGAGTCATTTTAGCATCCGCAGTTTTAGAAATAAAAGTTTGGTACATTAGATGCAAAGGCAATTTTAGGCAGCTGGCAGTTGGTGGCTGAATCTTCTTTCTGTACATCCCTGTGGGCATTTATGCAGAATTTACCTTTTGTGAGCAACAACTGACCCACTATTGACTCTAAACTCTACACTGACAGATGAGACAGACAGGATGGGCATGTCACAGTATTTGAAACATGGCAATTAATAATAAAAAATAATGAAACATGTTGAACGTAAGTAGCAATCAAACCATTTTTTGCAGCTGTCCTGCTTGGTTGGATTTTATTTTATTTCTAATTATCTATTTTACTTCTTTTGTTTTTGCATTTTGACCAAGTCAAAAGCTGAGCTGGTCGCAGGTTTAATATCCATCGATCCAAGCACACTGCTGTGATTATTACTTCCTTGTTTTATTCTCATAAACATTTGATTGTCAAGATTCACAAAGTTCACTGTAAAGTCCAGCATGATGAACCTATTTGGCCGAGCAGTGGATGTTGTTAGAGTCATGGTGCTTTCACCAACCACCATGCTCTGGAGCTCACTGTCCTTTACTGAGTTGTCACAAAGGGACACTCAGTTGCCACAGGGCTGAGGAAACCACAGCTCAGCTCATGCTGGAGCTGCTGTGTGTGGTGAGGTGGAAACTCTTAACCCTCGTCTTTTCGTAGCTACCAAATGAGACATAGAAAACAGCAGAACCTGGAGAACAGCCAGCAAAGAGCAGAAAGCTTCAGAAATGTTGCATAGCGGGTTGCAAGAGAAACACACACTTCATCTCTAAATACAAACAATCAGAATAACAGAGCCTGGTGGGCTCTAACACACACACAAACACCCTTTTTTGGTCGACCACCCACCCTTCATCCAGACATAATCCTTCGGTCTTTGTGCAGTAACATTCTCACATGGTTCATGTGGACTCTTTGATGCTTACACTTTGTCCTGGCATGCTGCCAGCTTGAATGACACTTTACCATTGGATGTTTGACGTCTTCCACTGTGAGAAGTACAGCAGCAGTGATGTTGAACATTGCCGAGTTGACTTAATTATACTGACATTCTCGGCCGGAGATCTAAGTGTCACTTCAATAGCTCCTCTATTGATCTCCCATTGATTTGAATGAACTGCTCAATTACTGTTAATGGAGGTAAGGACGCATTACAGCATACGAGTTACAGCTAGAGGAGTATTTTCCTCTGTGGGAGTCATTTATGTCGACATGGCATATTTTTCTCAATGGTTGCCATGGAAACGTCTCCCCCTTTGTAGAGGGAATGTGCAGAAGGAATGGTATCCTTAGTGACACAAGTGTGTACTATCTGCTGCAATGGATGAATGCTACGTCTGCTTGGGATATTGTCAAGATGGTGTCTTAAATTAAGAATTATTATGTTATATACATTATATAGGGGTTTATAGGGGATATTTAGGGGCTTTGCCTTACAATGTAGACAACTGAGACAACCTGCTGTCACTTAACCAGACAAAAAGCACATTTAACCATTATTTCTGAACCACTTTTTCACAGCAATTGTGAAAATTTTAAGTTTGTTTGAATTAAATGGCTGAAATATGGATTTAGTTTGAGTGTAACGCAGTGTATAACTTAACCCCGTTTAGTCATGTTAACCTGACGTACATTTGCCAAACCAACTATTTGTTTCTCATCCTTAAATACTTTTTTTGTAGAACGGTATCATACTGTTTGAACAAAACTCCAATTAAGCGCGTCTTCTTGATTTCTCTGGACAGACTCAAGACAAAATGTGTCCAAGACACACAAAGATGAGATTTATGCGTCATTGTTAGTGTTTGCAAACAACAACAGAGAACGTCCAGGATGAGGACTAACTGGTTTGGTTGGACTAAATGTCAGTTTAACTTCCCAACTTTCAATGAGGAGCCGTGCACAGCAGCTTCCCTGAGCTTTTCAATCATCAACATCCAGTTATAAGACTGAACTGAATGAGTATCGTGAAGTAACGTGAAGGTTTCTCCTAAATCACACAGGCTTCTCTTTTTTCCTTTGTGTCAGTATTTTTGTGCTGCAGTATGTTTCTTTTGGTCTGAAGCTCATGTGGTTAAATTAACTTTGTTGTATTTTTGCACACAACAATATTCTCTTTTTTAAGCCCATTTACCACAATACAAGCTACGCAGGGCGTTAAAACATTTGCTGTATGTATCTTATTATTAGACCAAGTAACTTTTCATTTTGCTAAGTTAAGATCGGTAGTGCAGTATCTCTAATGTAAACATAAGCTGCATCTCAGCATTTCTTTCAGACCCCGTCCAGAGTTCAGTTTGTCCTCTGGGGAATCGCAGTTCTCATAGCCAGCCAGCTGGCTGCCGGTGCCTCGATGGCTGTGATTGTTTCAGTTTAGGGATGGAGTCCATCTCCCCAATCAGAAGCCGGTTTCCTAATGTACTCCACTGGCCAGTGCGGAAAGAGCTGTGTAAACGCTTTTGAGTGGGAAAGGAGTCACCTTCAGGTAGCACACCAGAGAAAGTGGCTTTAGTTGTTCATCAACCCTCCCATCATCCTTATCCTTCACCTTCCTTTGCCCACGCTCCGAGCCACGTAATCACGCTAATGGGCCGGCGTGGCTCTCGCAGAAGGGGAAAGGAAGTAAGGAATGAAGGAAGTTAGGGGGATTGGAGAAGAGATGGAGATGGAAGAATGAATGAAGAAGTGGCCAAAGAGTTTGAATAAAAGACTGAATTAGACAAATATGGAGCCATATTGGACATTTTTTTTAAATAATGTAAAAAAAAGGAATAGATAAGAAATATTAAATACTGCACTGCAGTATAATAGCTTGGAGTTCTTATTGGTAATATTGTCCAATAAAGAGGATTTTTTCTCTAACTGAACTGAACTGTATCACTTGATATTCTTTTAATCACATAAGGTGCTCTGTCGAAAATAATTATAGGGTTGCAAATAATTATTATTTACAGATTTAAATAATACACCAGTTTGTCTGTACAGTGTCATAAAAATACTCACGCCTACTGGGGATTTAGTCTAACAATTGCTTGTTTTTGCAAACCATCAGTCCAAAAATATATATATTTTTAATATATCACAAACATTTCAGAAGCTGGAATCAGAGAATTTATTGGCTTTTTTTGCTTAAAAGATATTTAAATAATTGGTTTATATAGTTACAGATTATTCTTTGTTGATTGACTAGTCAATTAATCGATTTAGCTCTATTAATAGATATGAAGTACATAGCTCCAGCCAGATGCTTGGGAAAAATTACAAGACAGACATAAAAAAACATTGATGTGAAAAATAATATATTTGAAAGTATTATAATTAGTCTTGCTTGTTTGTAAAATACAGTCTAGGGTCACATTTTCTATAAACTGAAGCCTTTGGTTCCTGAGACAGCCGAACCATCACAAAAGCTACGATTTAAGCAATATTTAATCATATCTGAATGATGTGGACACAATATAATCTGTGACTTTTTCTTTGGGTACAAATTCAAATTAACGCTAATGCAGAACAAAATAAAAAGCCAGTTGATAATTCACAAAATACACATAATGTTTTACAGCTCTTCACCAGACATTTTTTAATTCACCTGCAGTAGAGCGCAACATTGTTTAATAATTCAGCGGGGGCGTTTTGTACCGTTGGCTGGGTGACATTGGCTTGCAGGAGAGGCGGGTGCTGAGCGAACAGATGTCTACACCAGCCGTGGGTAAACAGAGAGCCATGCCTGGTCATAATTCTGCCCCGCGGAGATTTCCTTCCTCCTCCTCTATTATTCCCTCCTCGTCATGTTGAAGTCTCTCCGCATCCTCCTGCTTCTGTAACTAATTCTCTCCGCTAATTACCAACACTATCCCACCACCTTATTAATACCTACGTCATGTCTTCATCCTTCCTGTGACACATTATTTGAGGCCTTACTTGCCTACAAGGTTATTTTCTTTCTGCTTTCTGAGCTATGGACCATTTCTATTTTGCTTCACAGTTGAACATTTATTGGGACATTTTGAGTTCAATTTGTAATTGAGCCATATGTTTTGTAATTGTTGTATCCAATGTGATGTTTTTACTTTTTGAATATGATATTAGGAACCAGTATGCTGCATTTTCTCCCACTGTAGTTTTCTCTCACAATAGCCCCTTTTTCCTTTCTTGTGTAATGCATGATATTGTTTTCTTTCTTTTAGCCTTTCTCTTTTTCTTTTAAATGTTTTCTCATGTATCCTCACTCCACTCTCTACTGGTACAGTCTCCTTTCCCCTCTCACCTCCCTTCCTGCAGCTCTCCCTCTGTCTTTCCACTTAAAGTAATTATCTAATACAAACTATTATAGCTGAGTATTTTTGAGTTGAAGATAGGTTCTTCATAACTTTTTTTGGCCTATAGTAATGACATGGTGTATAATCAAGTCATCGTCAAAGTCACTAGCGTCACACAGCGCATAGTTCAGTTTAATATTGTGTAAAATATCGTGGCCTTTAACAAAGTTTCATGTCATTAATATACACAGAATACCTCTATTATTGTTTACGACACTCTGAAAGTCACAGAGGCCTGAGAATCACCGTGTTAAAATGCACCAGACTGAGCAGACTGTCTACAGAGCTGATTCTTTGTGACTTTGGGATGCAAGTGTGTATCTTGAGTGCCAGATTGACGCAGAGGCCCGTGCTACCTCTTGGCTATGACACAGAGGGCGTTAATAATCATGTCTTTGAGGGGACAATCTAATGGTTGGGATACATGGAACATAAACCTCAGTGTCACAGGAACGATCTGCTTCAACACGTCGTGACGATTAAAGGCAGGAGGCTTTTGGGATACATAAAGTAAATGAGAGGCATGTGAACAGTGAGGAATTCAATCAGTGTTTGATTCCTGCAGTTTCATTTTCATAAGAGGTTGGAATCTATCCAAAACTGAACTGTGGAAAACCTACTGAGGATAATTAGACGCAATACAGAATACAGTTGACCCAAAAAGGGCGTGAACACCAATGCCTGCAGCAGCACGATGCTCCGTTAATTAACAAGCAGTCGTGTTCAAAAAGAGTCGCAATAGAGTAATGGTAATGTCCTCAGACCGAATGTAATTAAAAACATTTTTTTGTATATATGCTTCAAAGAGTACAGAAATATATAATAAACAATGTAATATCTGTGAATCATATTCCTTAAATATAAGTGGAGTAAGAAAGCTGTAAAACCTGAATACTTGGAACAAACATACACCATTATAGCTCCTCACATATATGAATTTAAAGCGACACTCCACCAGTTTTATTTTGGTTATTTTTATCAGAGAGGAGTACTACTCAGCCTGAAAGAACAGCTGAATAATGTTGTCTGTGATGAGCTTTGCCAAGTCTGAGGAAATGTACCTTTGGGCTTTGAGATTTGGGATTAAAAAGAAGAAAGCCTGCATTAGTACTACTAATAATAATATTAAACTTAATTTATGCAGCACCTTTTATAAATGTTTTACGGAGCTTGCATCTCATATAGTCGTTGATTGGGAATGGCATAGGCTGAGCTGCCAATTGTCTTATTAATACTGTGGAAATTAAGTTAAAAAGATGTGAGCATTTACCAGTGAGGGAGGGTCTAACTTAGGAAAGTCTAGCAAAGCAAAACCTTTCTCCACAGCACTGTGTCGGTGCTAAAGAGAGGTCTCACTTCACACATTATCATGTTGATATAGGTATAAGGAAACTATGACTAAAAGTCAACATGTCCAGTCTCTCCTGCATTCATTAATACATTTTCTGTCCCCAAACTTTATGGAAGTGCAATCATTTATTGCCTGTCGAAACTTTCTGCTTTCTCATCTGGCTTCTGATGTTTTGATGATGAATTTGGATCATAAAATATCTAATGAATTTAGGGTTTTAATATATAAGAAAGATTAGTTTTGTGTTTATTGCTTTTTTGAATTACACTTGTCTTGAAGAGGCAAGCGTTGGTTGTTTTAAAGATGTGATCTTTTGCATCAGATAATGTTTATATCTGACCTTGTGATGTATCGTGTGTTATCTGTTTTATGTAACTCAGTGTATCTCTGCCTCTCCTGGACAGGACACTTGAAAAATAGATATTCAATCCCAACATTTTATGAGAATGATGTGCTTAAGTGAGTTATGCTGATTTGACTTTAAAGCATATCGTTTGGGCTTATTTGGGTACTCCTTTTGATCTATTTTTTTTCTCATTTTTTTCAATCAACAAATAATTTTCCACGAGAATTGATTTAACTAATTGTCGTTACTCTCCGTCTCTCCTGCAGGGAGAGCGTCAGGACTCGGACGTCGTCGAGGAAAGAAACGCCCAGGTGCAGCTGGAGAAGGCCAAGGTACTTTCTCACTGTTGCATCATGGTAACATCACCTCCCGACCCAATGCGACCCTCACAGAGCAGCAGCTCTCAAGGACACGATTACATCACAGACAGCGAACACAGACACCAGGACATCGGATTAGCGGAGCAATATTCTGCTATTAAAATGAGTCATTGTGATCTTCATCCTTGTCTTCCCTTCAGACGCTTGATTTCTGGAGAAGGATAATAATGAAGGATATTGATTACTGCTGATTCAGTTCAAATTAATTCTGCATTATTAATTCTCTAGCCCACTGCTTTGTAGCAATGAAGAAATAACATATATTTCCACTGAAAGAAACCAGAATCTAAAAACAACATTCAACAGGAGAATTAAAGGAGTTCTTACGTGATAAATGTTTTTGCTTTAACAGCTGTAATGATATACAAGTACAATAATATGTCATCCAGTGTGCATGTAAGGTGAGGGGGAAGCAATTCATCTCATTTTACTGTTTTGGCATTTTAATGTTGTTTTTGTGTCCTGAAGATCCCTGAGATTTGGGAAATTTTAATTAACTTTAATGAAGAATAACATTGTGCAGCAGAAATCTTTCCTCTCTTATTTTTTTTAGGTCATCTTAAAACCCTTCAGATTTATATTGCAACCCCATTGGAGGGTCCAGGCCAGCAGGTTAGAAACCAGTACAATTTGAAATGAGAGAGAATGAAACTTCAGAAATTTATTTAATTCTTTCTGATCCATTAAACAAATGCCTCATACGCATTCATGGCTTGTTCGCATTCTACAGTTCATGGCTTGTTAACTCTTTCAGTTGGAGAAAAGGGGAATCCCCAGAAACATAATAATTCCAGAAATCCATTTTTATGCCTTAAAAAAACTAACAGCAAGTGCTGTTTTATTTGGGGCATAACAATTAATTTATATGTATCAACAAACTGAATTGGAATGAAAACCACTTTGGCTCTGACTTAAAGCAGCAATACATTGTGCTCTCTAAGCCACCTTATGTAATACTGTTATGTCATTTGCAATACAAAGAATTGACTGTATGTGAGAAACTCTCTGTGGAGTGCATTTCGGAGATAAGAAAGTCCTGCGAAAATCTAAAAGAACAGCAATTTGAAACCAAGTCAAGTGGAAGTATTGCACACCTGTTGCCAGATTGTCCCCGGCTCTGGCTTTCACTGTTGAGCGTGCTGGCTTTCATACTTACAGAGGGCGGAGTATGCACTGTTTTTCTCCGGCGACATAACCGCCATGAAGGTCATTACACAAATATATAAAAACATCAAAGCTGATATCTAACACTTCCCCTCTCTTTTCCTTTCAAGCAGCGCCTGCTGATAGGTGTCCCTGTTGAATATTGAATTAAATCTTCCCCCGTGGAGTTAATGCGCTGCCACTGGTGCTCTGTAATTAAAGCGACAAACACACTCGGCCCCTCGCCTGCTGACCCCATGACCTCTCCCACAGCCTCATCATTCCAAAGTGGAGTAATCAGCAGCTTGATCTGCGTGCCGCTGACATTTGACTCTGATATGATTACACCACCAACAGGCCCCGGACAGTAGGAAGCACATTGATGTTGTGAAGCAGAGAGGAAGATGCAGTTGGTGTTTTTCACAGCAAAGGACTTGAATTTAAATTTAAATTGAGCTTTTGTTATACAAAGAAAAGAAAAGGTGTAACTAATGACATTAAGGATGGCTCCCAGTAAACCGTGACAGTGTGACAGCATGAACAATACCAGGACTCTGAAACTGTAGCAGTGAAAAGTACTTGAGAAGGAAATCTAGAACAGATTAAAATACATTGAAATAAAATAATTAAAGTAAATAGAGCATAATGCGATACAAGTTCTAACTCTAACATATGTTGAAGGGATGTCAAAGATCAGACTATATTGTTAATTTACATGCTTCAACCCAAGGATGTTACAAGCTGGCTTCTGTATATCTGCAAGATATTTTGCTATATCTATCCAAAAACCTTCATAAGTAAACAGTTTTGCATTACTTATTAATCTCACTTAAATAAGTACTGTAAAGTCAAATGCTACAATTTATAAGCTGTTAACCTGCAGAGCTGTTTTGGCAGTAGGGAAAGCAACGATGCTACATAATGATTTAAAAATATCTTACATGTACATTTACAGAGGACTCACATGCGTGCACACCATAATAATATCCTATATTTATATGTCGGTAAAATAATGTTTAAAAGTTTTACAGCTTGTACATACTGAACTATATGCAAGTACACAAACCATTTATTCTCTCGTTAACAATCCCACGAATGCCTTAAAGGCACATTTGGGCAGATGACAGTGTTTAATGGTTCTGTGTGAACACATCAGTTCCAGTTCTCCTATAAAACATGAATTGTTCCTGGTTGTGAAATGTGTAAAATAATTATAACGTCTGTAATCAATCATTTAAATTGAGTAAAAAGATCAATTTGGTTTGTGTGAAACTGTGTAGGTGGGTGAAATGTAGGGATCATGGATGACTGTGACATCCATTAGGTGTAACATTTTGTTATGAACATGTGTTCTGTGTCCCCAGTACAAGCCTGTGGCATTTGCTGTACGTTGCAACTTCTCCTACACGCCAGCAGACGACGACAACGTTCCCGTGCCGGGCCAGGCCGTCACCTTTGAGGCCAGAGACTTCCTCCATGTCAAAGAGGTTGGAATCACACACACACACATTTCTGAATCAAATACAAGTGGGACATTAAATGTAATAAAGCAGTGAATAGAGTCATTAACATCATCAGTGTAAATGAATGTGAGCCAGGCCTTAAATGAACACATTTTTTCTTTTTGATAACCAGAAGTTTAACAATGAGTGGTGGATCGGCCGGCCGGTGAAGGAGGATGGTGTGGTGGGCTTCGTGCCCAGTCCAGTCAGTCTGGAAACCATTCTCATCAGGAGAGAAGTGCAGGCGAGGAAAGCTGCCAAGGCCTTAGCCAAGTACGTACAGCAAGTTTCTCTTTTCCACACTCTTCAACACAACAGAGTCACAAACCAACACACGAGCCCACGCTGCTTTGTGCTGACTTATCTTATTATCCTAGTAATAATAATCTTTATTGGTCCAGCACACATACAAACAATAAACATAATTACAAAGTGATTTACAGAGGATTATATGACATTTTGAGTATTCAGCTGATGCTCTTTCACAACCCAGGCAAACTACCTTTAGTCCAGAGAGGTGTAATCAGTGGGAAAGGGTCACACCAGGAGCTGTTTCGTTGACAGAAGCAAAACAAGCCTGGCGGGATCAAACCTGCCAAAGGCTGCACTGTGGCGAAACTCTCTATGCATTAGTGTACAAATGTAATGCACACAGTTAAGGACGAGTCATATCATTAATATCTATATAGTCAAAAATAAAATAAAAATTCCTCAAGGTGCTTTACAAAATTCAAAATCCATTTATTCGTCACGTGACTTCCACTTTGTGACGCCACTTCCTCAGTCAGTTTAACCCAAACCACGACCTGTCCTTAAACCTAACCAAGCTCACTGGTCGCTTTTGTTGCTGGACATTTGTAAGAAAATGCACAAAAAATAACAAAAAACTTTTCTTAAGATATCATGGAAACCATTATGTTAGGACACATTGAACAGTGAAACTGAGGCTTCTTGATGAGACGCTGTGACCCAACTGGTAATCCAGTCTTGAAGGATGAAAAACATAAATAGGAAAAAATATAAGAGCAGAACATTAAAAGGGAGGACAAGGACAGAAAATTGTCCTCAATGAGCATGTTAACAACAACGTTTGAAAGGATATGGAACTACTTTGATAAGAAGGAAGGTTTTCTTTTTGTTGAGTCAGTAGGTTGTTTTACTCTAATCAGTCTGGCAGGCAGGGAGATCCACTACAGACTGAGGGATTTTGACTTGACCCAGTTAGGCTGAAAGAAACTCATCCAGAGGATCTTGGAAATTTGGCTTTGGTGGCAACTGTGTGTGCTGATTCAATTCATGGGATTTACCCTCAAAGCTTTATATAGCTGTGTCTTGTATAAGTAGATATACAGTCTGTAGGCGCACGTTATTTCATAGCTTCTAGATACTAGTGCTCTATTTCAGCATGGATAATATATAGATAGATAACAACTTTATTAATCCCACACTGGGGAATATCAAATGTTACAGATGCTCAATAGTCAAAGAAGCGAGGTGTCAAAAAATACAAACATAGATAACAACATAGCTATGTACATATACACACTATTTGCAATTGAATGTGGTAATTGCATCTATGGTGTGTTGACTCGTACAAGAGAAAAAAATATATAAATGTATATATAAATAAAGATAATTGCACAGCATAGGGAAATGGCATAGGATAAGCTGTCAGGTTGTAAGTGTTGCGGTGATCACATTACATTATGTCATACTTGTGTAAAGTGAAGTTTTAATGACAAACATTTTGAGATTTTGTCTCTAAAAAAGAAAGATCTGAGCTCATTCAGGATTGTTCTCTCATTTCAGCAAAGCAGCCACTCAAGTAGCTCAAGACATGAACTCAAAGAAATACACTCCTCCATCCCAAGGTCAGTGTGCGTGCTATGCTATTTAAAAAAAATAAATTGTATCTATCTGTGTATATCTGTCTATTTGTGATGATTGGTGAGTTAACATTAAACACCTCTTCTCTTCTCTTGTTCTTCTGCACAAACAGCCAATCAGCAGGTGAAAAAGAAACCGGTAAGCAACCCAACGTTTTCTGTTGTTCTGTTGACATCTCTTGTATTAGAAAGAGCTTGCACCTCAAGCGACATGTTGCATGTGAATTAAACTCTTGCTTCTTTGTGGCTGCAGGGGGAGCAGGTGTCTATGTATGATGTAGTGCCTACGATGCGTCCTGTGGTTCTAATGGGACCATCGCTGAAGGGCTTAGAGGTGAGTCAGCCTCACACACTCTGTAATCTGAGTTTCTTTTGACTTGTGAAGGGTCTAAAATGTGGTAAACCCTGAGACAGCTAATATAGTATTTTAAATAAATATTGGTATTTGTGTTGAACTTGCAAAGAGGAGAATTTTATTTAAATTCCACGTTTCATGTGTTCTTCTAGGTTACAGATATGATGCAAAAAGCACTCTTTGACTATTTAAAACATCGATTTGAAGGCAGGTAAGTTCTGATTTAATTCCCCAGTGTCACACCTTTTCATGTGGAGATAAACACAATGAAACTGTGTAACAATCCCTGTTCCTCCGTCTCCTCCCCAGAATCACTATCACACGGGTCACAGCAGACATCTCTCTGGCTAAACGCTCCATTCTCAACAACCCCGGCAAAAAGGCCTTAATGGATCGGTCCAACACTCGCTCCAATTTAGGTAAACACGGCTTCTTCATCCCAAACTGGAGCCGTAATCGTAGCACATTATCTTTGGCACCACTTTTATCTTGTTTGGAGAGTAAGACGGTTAGGGTTTACCTCATCAGGACAATTCAGATAGCATCGGTAACAGAAAAATACACTAAATGAACTTCTAAAATAACCTCTTGTAATTGTCTTAGCTCTCTTGCACTCGTCGTGTTGTCCCTGGTGCCAAACCTCACCCACTTGCAACCCTAATTAGGGCTAAAACAAGCAACTGATACTATCTCACCCAGATCTGAAATGAATGTGTCAGACTTTCCCTTTTTCTTTGTCTGATTGAAACACTGTGCAGTGATGTTAATTTGCTGTATCGTCACTGCATTGGTGATCTTTTATTCAAAGCGATGATACTGTCAAAGATCACTGTATGCACTCTAATGAAGATCATAAGCAAAGTAGTTTGAAATTTAGGGAAATATGCTTGTTTTGTTTTCTTGCAGAGAGTGAGATGAGCAAATCCATACCACCCTTATGTTTGTGTGCAATCATGAAGCTGCAGCCAGTTAGCTTAGCTTAGCACAAAGACTTAAAACGAGTGAAAGCAACTAGCCTGGTTCTGTAAAAAGTTCAATAAAATATATAAATCAGCATGCCAGCACCTCTTAAGGTCACTAGTGAACAGGTTGTATCTTTGTGTAATCCAGGCTAGCTGTTTCCCCCTGTTCCCAGTCTTTATGCTAAGCTAAGCTAACCAGCTGCTGGCTGTATCTTCATATTTATCGTACAGATATGAGGGTGGCATCGACCTTTTAATCTAGTTCTTGCAAGAAAGGAAAGTTGATTTTTTTTTTGCTTAAAGCATATCATAGAAAACCCTTCCTTGCTTACAAAAACAACAGAAGGGGAATTTACTTGTTTTTTTCTACTCTTGTCTTTCTCATTGCTCTCTCATCCCAGATGCTGCCGGTATGTATGACTGAAAGCACTGGTAGTCCGTGTCTATCTGTCTGAATGCTCCACCTTACTTTCATTACCTCATCAGCACCATCATCTGTTCTCACACTGTTCACAACAAGCCGGTGTTTTCCCTGTTTATTGTTTTAGTGGGCTTACACTTTTACGTTTAAGATGGAATTCACTGTTTTGTTATTGATATTTGTCAGTACTTTAACATCCTAAATGACTGAAAACAGCCAGTGCGTCCTCCATGCTCTGCTTTCCTTTGCTCCCTCTAGTAGCCATTCTTTAAAATACTCTTACCTTGAGTGCAACACATCCTGTTTCTCTTAATGGATTGGATACCCAGGAAAATAAAAATACATCATTACCTGTATTAAAGTAGTCTCACTGAGTCGTCAGTTTTACATCATTGGTCGCATTAACAGTTTTTAATCTGTAAAAGGGTTTTGTGTCATGTGAGCGGCTCACAGGTATGTTTTTACTTGTTTTACAGTAGAAATAAGAATATGATATTACATTTTTTGAGTTGAATTGAGATGCAGAAAAAGGTTTGTTTAGTTACAAAACCATGTACGAATGCACTTTGTTGACAGAACAAGCTCTCCACAAGGTCCTGTTACTGTTTGTTCCAAAAATCTTGATTGTATCACGTTATCTTTTCTCAGTAGAAGTTCCACACCATCCACACTAAATGGACCTTGTGGGGAGATTTGGTTTTACTGACTTTTAATATCAAAACAAACCGCCGGTTTGGCAGGTCTAACCTTCAAAATAAAATATTTCATTTTCTATCCTCATTTCTGCATCTTGATTAAATAAAATATAGACAGATATGAAAAAAAATGATATTTAAAAATGTCCCACACCAGCTCTGGTAATGCAAATACATATGAAATCATTCAAAATTGCACACTATGGCATTTTAAAAAGAACATTTTTAATAGTTTATCATAAATGTGGTTAATTAGAACTCAAAGATATGTGATAGGTTAGTGATAGGAAAAATCTATCTGTAAGTTCAAAAGTTAAATGTTAAAAAGGAAAAAAGAATGCACAATTGATTTTGTTTCCTGGATCTCAGGTGTCAGTCATGTTTTTCCTCTCTGCTCTTGCAGCCCAGATCCAGGGGGAAGTGGAGCGTATCTTTGAGCTCGCCCGCAGCCTCCAGCTGGTGGTTCTAGATGCAGACACAATCAACCACCCAATCCAGGTGTCCAAGACCTCCCTGGCACCGATCCTGGTCTACGTCAAGATCTCCTCACCAAAGGTAAGCTTCACCAGAGACCTGCACCTACTGATCCTCAGTTTTCTCAGTATTTTGTATACTGTTATACAAAATGTTGACCCTGTTAAATGCAAACAGCCACCCTTACCAGTGGCGTGCAGTCGCCCCCTTGTGGCCCAATTGTTGAAAAACACGTGCTAAAGTGCCCTCTCAGGAGCCAAAACGCGTATTAAAGGGGCCCCTTGGGAGCCAAAACGCGTGCTAAACTGCCCTCAAGTGTCCTTTCGGGAACCAAAACGTGTGCTAAACTGCCCCCTTTGAAGCCAAAACGCGTGCTAGAGTGCCCTCAAGTGCCCTCTCAGGAGCCAAAACGCGTGCTAAACTGCCCTCAAGTGTCCTTTCGGGAACCAAAACACGTGCTAAAGGGTTCCCTTGGGAACCAAACCGCGTGCTAGAGTGCCCTCAAGTGTTCCTTTGGGAGCCAAAACGCGTGCTAAACTGCCCTCAAGTGCTCTCTCGGGCACCAAAACACGTGCTAAAGGGCCCCCTTGGGAGCCAAAACGCGTGCTAGAGTTCCCTCAAGTGTCCCTTTGGAAACCAAAACGCGTGCTAAACTGCCCTCCAGTGCCCTCTCGGGTGCCAAAACACAGTTCTCTTGAATGCTGATCCTAACAGCAAACTAATCTGAGTAGTCTGTCTAGTTAGTCTGTTTTAAGGCTATATAATGTGTCATTTGTATAACATATAAAACGTGTCTAAAGTGCCCTCTTCAGTGGTGAGAACGCGCTATATGTGCCCTTTTTTTCTCTTTCCGCCCCTGCCCTTCAAAAAGTCTGTGCACGCCACTGACCCTTACCTTTTGTTTTTCTTTCTCTGCTTCTTTTTTCTCCCTCATTCTCCTCACTGTAGGTGTTGACGAGACTGATCAAGACTAGAGGGAAGTCACAGACCAAGCATCTTAACGTTCAGCTGGTGGCAGCAGACAAACTCGCCCAGTGCCCTCCGGTGAGTGCCATCTAGTGGCCAACGTGTGAAAGTGGTGCAGTGGGAGCTACCGTTCAGTAATGCTGCATTTTATGTTGAATAGATGAATGACAAGATGGATTGTTACCATGTCTCTTATATTAGATATTTCAATTGTTTCACAGACTAAATTCAGACACAACATTTGGCTTTGCCTCCGTAGTCAGAGTTTTACTGTAGTTCACTGGTAATAACTATTCAGGAATTGGACAAAAAAAACAATACTGAGTTTGGTGCAAACTGGAAACACACTGGTGGCCCTTTGACTATTATACAGGGCCATTAGCACCATTGATGACAGTGACATCATGTCCTCAGTATTTCTTGTGTATTGCCGTTTTTTCACAATTTAAAAACTCACATGTGATGGGTATTTTTCAGGCTGAATTCAGTACTTTTAGACTCTGTGTGTTTGAAATATACTGCTATTAGGCAAACAGAAAATAAATGTAAAAAGTGCTAAAACAGCATTTAGACCTTATTTTTGGAAATAAAACTGAATAAAAATAACTTAAAAGCTGACAGAGTGAAAACATATATAACAAAAAAGCTTTTCATGTCAGTGTTCACATAGTTCCTTTTTTTTTTGTTTTGATGACCCTATTCCTTACACCTATTTATTTAAATCTCATTGCAAGAGTTTTATTTTTAAAAGCCCACCCACACTCATGCCACATTATCAGTGATGTCACAGATTACACTTTAAACTACTGTCTTAGTTAGAGGATAGTCATTTGTTTGTTTCCTGCTGTCGATCTTTTCTTTATTCCTGTCCTACTCTCATTTTCTTATAGGAAATGTTTGACGTCATCTTAGATGAGAACCAGCTCACTGATGCCTGTGAGCACGTTGCTGATTATCTGGAGTCTTACTGGAGAGCCACTCATCCACCAGAGATGGAGCCTGCCAACGCACTTGTGGCCCAGCTGGCCGGGAATACACTGCCCACCAGTCCTTCAGCAATACCGCCGGTACATGAAACACAGACACATTTATAGCACACGACGACTAAGTAAACAATAAAGTTATAGGATTTAATATCATTTGCAAACATCTCATTCCACTCATCTCCTCCGTACAGACAGTCTGCTGAATGTGGAAAAAAAACCTTTGCATAGTAAATTATTAGCTCAGCAGGAATGTAAATTGTGTCTAGATGGAGGAAATGCACAGTGTGCTGCGTCTTTACTTGTTTCCATTTGTTCATCTAACACTTTCATTCCATTTCTCCTCATCCTACTCCTCTGGGAAGTTGAAGAAATGAGATAGGTCTGCCTCTGGTGAGTGAGATACCTTCAAATTCTGCTGTAGCTGAGTTTTAGCCGCAGTAATAGAGATGAGTTAGAGTAGCATCCTTTTAGAAGTTAACTAGAAAATATGTGTATGTCAGTGTTGTAGTCATGACCACCTAAACCGAGATCAAGTCAGGACCAAGACTCAGAGTGTATAGAGACTGAGACAAGACTAAGACTTTAAGGGATGGAGACCATG
Organism: Anoplopoma fimbria; assembly: GCF_027596085.1. NCBI lineage: Eukaryota > Metazoa > Chordata > Actinopteri > Perciformes > Anoplopomatidae > Anoplopoma > Anoplopoma fimbria. The sequence goes on along the minus strand of NC_072451.1, from coordinate 26,366,306 downwards.
TCAAGACCAAAACCAGTGGGAGTCCCACAGTGTATGACAAACATGGTCAACTATCCCACAAAACACCCACAGAAAACAAATGTAGATTCCCTTTATTGCCATATATACTATGTATGTGTGTATGCACAAGTGTACCACCATAAATGTCTTGATATAATAATCAAAAGGCATTGCATAGGTGACTTTTCTGTGTGTGGATTTTCCTTGGTGATAACAAATACATCAGACAATGTTCAGTAAATCTAGTGATAACCTTGCTGATTACCAGTAGCATGACTTTAAAGTGGCAAATAAATATGCTATCTTTAACCTCCCCACATGTTGATAGCAATCCGTTTCAGCCATAGTTTGCTAACATGATGCATGAAATGTGTGTGAGAAACAATAGAATACAACACTAACGTATGATACACAAAGTGTCCCAGACCATCAAGGGGTAGCACAGCACAAGAATAAAGAAGCCCCCTCGCAATAGTAATGGTAGCATGCATGAAATTCCTGCTGTTTGCAAAATATACCAGACACTAGATGTATGTCAGATAAAACGTGTCTTTAGAGGTTAGATTCCTGCAGTGTATATGGGTCAATCATCACTGTAAAGTACAAGTATTCTTTTTCCGCCACAGACAAAATCTCTCAACTGCAAGTAAAGTTTCCATTTTAGGATTTTTAACATTTTACACCCATTACCTTTTTTATTTCTCGTTTATGGCATAAAAATAACTTGATGATGCGTCTTGGAAACCTTGAAATTACAGTCAAATACTAAAAATGGAAATGAATAAGAATACCTGATCCCTTACCTGTTTTAGTTACAATTCTACAGCTTTTAGATTATTTCTTCTTATTTTTTTAAGTAAATTATCTTATCCTGTAATTTGGGATTAACTGTTGGTTAACTAACTTGCAATTATCATTAATGTTTTGACATTCTATACATAAAATAATTCATCAAGTAATCATGAAAAGTTAAAGTTAAAACCGGATCAATTCACTTAACTGAATAAACAGTAGTTGCAGCAGCAGCAGCAGCTGTGAAACAGATGTAAAGAATCCTGAGGCAGCAAGTGTGTCTGTCTCCATGTGAGAGGTCCCATTTTAAAATTATCATCCAAAAATATTCAAATTACCTGAGAGAGTCAGCTGCCTCCCTAACACCATCTCAGTGTGTATGTTTGAGTTTGTGCATATGGAATTGCAAATACAGAACATTAAGTGTATAGGTGCAGACATTTTGGCTGCTTTGAATCACATTCTAACATACGAGTCATACTAAGTATGATGTAAAATGAAGTATGGATTGCGTTCCACTTACATTGTATGTCAATTTTGTGAACTTGAGAAATGTTGGGATGTATACTAGATTAGCAAGAATTTTGAGATTTCTGGACACATACAACCGCATCAAAATACATTGGGGCCCTAAGACCAATGACCGACTGAGAGGCAAACGGTTAAAATAAATAACCGGTTGGATAAAAAATAATAACGAATGATGGTGAGCGGCTTTAAGGTACAGCTCACATATATATCATATACTGTAGAAAACATATTTAACACTAGATTTAATGATCTGATTTGCCTTGAAATAATACTGTAAAATATAAAGTGGAACAGGTAATTTGGATTTACAGTTGTGATGAACAATATTCATTATTAGCAGTAGCTCAGACTGGTGATGTCACAATCAATGCAGTCATGTGACACAGAGAAGATGTATTGCTTGAGTATACTCGAGTGGGAACAGTCTAAACCTTATTCGTTAAGGTAGTATGTGGTATCGATTGAGTATGTAGTATGCAGTATTTTGGTATGTGATTTTAACCACAGCCATAGGCTTTGGGCACAGTATGTTTTTTGTCTTAGAGCAAACCTTCTTCATATCATGTCTTTCATGTGCATGTGTGTGACATTACGTTGCATTTTCTTGTCCCAGGATGGGCAGAAAAACAAGAAGTCCGCTGCCCCCAAGAGGAAGGGTTCCCGGGAGAACCATCTAGACCAGGAGCAACCGTCGGCCCCGGCACAGGAGCAGAGGGCTGAGGAGGGCCAAAGAGAGGAAGAGGAGCAGCTCCTGAGGACTGAGCCAAAGAGACCCCAGCACAGCCACCAGCATCACCATCACCACCACCACCACCGCCGGATGGAGCATAACAGCCACACCCAGCACAACGAAACATCCGGCGGCACGGAAGTGCGGTCAAGCCGGGATCACAGCCAGAGGCTTCCACGCAGGCACCTGGAGGTGGAGGATGTGGCGGGGGAGGACGGGGAGGAGACACGCTATAACCACCGAGGTCATAACCACCACCATCATAACAGCAACCACCACCAACACCATCCCCACCACCAACAACAGCAACATCACCGTGGGAACAGCCATTCACACGACGGGGAAAACTATGAGCAGGAGCACAATGAACGCAACCGTCAGCATAGGCATCACCAGCATATTCCAGCACGGACACATCACACAGATCACTATCCTGCACACAATCATCACAATTACCACGGCAGAGACCGAGACAGAGACAGAGACAGAGATAAAGACAAAGACAGAGAAAGAGATAAAGACAGAGACAGGGACCGGGACAGAGAAAGACACAAGGACAGGGAAAGAGACAGAGCTAGAGACAGAGATAGGGATCGAGGTAGAGATAGAGATGCACGACAATGGCACAGGGACTCCTATATACACTAGTGACTGTTCCTTTTTGTGGGTTGGTGCATTGTTTTATGCTGCTCCAGTTATAATGCACTAATGGATGGGGCAGGATGTGTTATCTTTGTGGACAATGTTTCTCCTAATATTGTTTGACATTTGTTTAATTTTACCCTCTTCCGCTCTTATAGACTTTGTTATTCTTTCACTTGTTTTTTGTCCGTCTTATTTTCACCCACTTCATTGAGTAAAATCAAAATAAATAATAAATGCAACCCATGTTCTTATGCACAATGTCTTAAAAAGTTTTTTATTTTATTTTGCATTTGTCCCGCTAAATTTTCGGAAGCCAGGAACAGTTGAGGTTGCAATGATTTAATTTCATCCATTATCTCAAGATCACAAGTTAGTTTTATTTGTTATCACGGGTTGGTTTGATTGTGATAACAGAATAATTATGTTATAGTGTTAAGCTTTTATTGTGTTGATTAAACTTAATGATTATTTTGGAGGATATAGTTTGTAAGCTGTTGAATTGTATTTCATACTGACAGGTGATACTGTAGTTTATTCTACCTTCATTGATATGAATAGGTTCCAATAAAAATTGAACATTATAACTTTAATTACTGTAGGATTTATTGCAGAACTGTTGTATTAGATTGCATCAGTTTTAGCTAGGTTTACCTAAACTGAAGTTTCTTTTCCTCAAGATAGCCAATTTTTTTTCCAATTTATTCATCAGTCGACTGATTTTCTAAATAACTGACTAATCATTCATTCATAACTTTTCCTAGCAAAAATGAACAAACATTATCGGTAAGATCACATGTAAGATTTGAAAAAAAGCATTTAAAGATGTAACCATGGCTTATCCACTACTTTTGACACTATATGGTTAAATTATTAAGCAAGAAAGTAATCTGTAGTTTTATTGATAATGAAAATAATCATTCGTTGTTGCCCAAAACAGTTTTACAAAAGAAAACTTCTCATTTTTCCCCCCGACACAATGTAATAGTGAACTTGTGATCTTGATTTAACGGGTTTAAATAAAATAATTGACAACAACTGTTCTCAGCTAATAATAAGTCGCTACAATTAATGCATATTATGATTATTATATTATTTAGTTTTACAAGGTTACACAATGTTTGTTTAACTTGGTGTATCTTAAAAAGCCAACAATTTATTTTAAACATGGGTAAGGAAAGTCAAACTATTTTTCTACACAATTCTAAAGGGAAGTCATTATTTTCTTCCTACTTTTCTAAATGGTGTTCAAGTATATCTATTGACTTGCATTTGCTCTGTCTGGAAGCATGGAAAATCTTACCTGTGCTATATGCCGGATACTCTATGCATCTTCTTGTGATGAAATATATTGCTTGAATACAATCTCTATGCATTTGTACATACTTCATAATTGCCTTGTTAGGTAGGCTAAATGTAAGGAGAACCAGAGAGCCAGTTGCACTGGTTGGTAGAACTTGACCTACTGTATATGGTTGCTTTGAGGTGACAAGACTGAAATGACTCTGGTCCTTTCAAAATTATTTGTTTTGGTTATTTTAGTTTTGTACAGCTTTCAGGAGTTCATTTTGACAAATATGCATTCTAAAATCATTAAAATGTAAAACAAAGAATGTGTTATTTGACATTTTATTCGGAGATGTCAGCACCTCCCTCACTTATTACGCTCCAGAATTAACGTGTAGCATACACCACTTTAATGTTGCAGCTGGTTTAAGTGTGGCACATTTGTATTTCTTTATATAAGCTACTGCCGATTAACTTGTGAATTTTCCCTTGTGGATATATAGAGTCTTAATCCATAATAAAACATCATCATTTATTTTATTGATTACATTTTGTATTACTAATCTGAATCTGGAAAGTAATTAGTAAGTATATGTAATGTAGTTAAAAGTAGGCTATAAAACCTTTGCCTATAATATGTAGCAGAGTTAAAGTATAAAGTAGCAGAAATAGTATAACTACACTAGAATTGTACTTAAGTAGTCCTACAGAAACCTGAGTGTGTATTAAGCAAACTTCTAACTTTCTTCCAGCAAGCAAATAGTCTTAGCGTATTTGCAAAATCTTGAATTATTCCCTCAGTTCAATATTTTCCTCAATAAACATGTCAAGAAAGTCAAGTAAAAGACCCTCGTTAATGCGTTGCTATGTCAATGCCTTCCCCACTTCTCACTGGGTTTCCTTAGCTAAATGTTTGAAACTCCCTATTAGGATTTCATTAAACTTCAATGTACCAACACATTGGCAACTAAGAAGATCTTAGCTATATATTAATGAGAATAAATATGAAACTAAATTTGAATCATATCTTCTAAACTGAAATTGACATCAAACACTATTACTAAGCTTGTTCACAAGATACTTATCTATAGAGGGCTAACATTTCTTTCTACAATCAACACTTGAAATGATGAAGGCACTTGCAAATGACAAGGTAGTACAAAATGTCAACCATACTTTGGTGTTTCATTTTTTACCTCTTTACTTAAGATTTCATTAAACGTTTTTTTTTTCTTTTTACAAAAAGTACCAAAACACTGGCAACAAGGAAGATCTTGGGTAGATAATAATGAGAATAAATATGAAACAAAATTTAAATCATACCCCTTAAACTAAAAAGAAATCTGGTTTGAATTGAAATCAAACACTTTTACAAAGCTTGTTTACAAGACGTTTATCTATAGAGGGAACCATAAAGGGGGCTGCACGGTGGTGTAGTGGTTAGCACTGTCGCCTCACAGCAATTCCCGGGCTGGACAACCTTCTGTGTGGAGTTTGCATGTTCTCCCCGTGTCAGCGTGGGTTCTCTCCGGGTTCTCCGGCTTCCTCCCACAGTCCAAAGACATGCAGGTTAGGTTAATTGATGACTCTGAAATTGCCCATCGGTGTGAATGTGAGTGTGAGTGGTTGTCTGTCTCTATGTGTCAGCCCTGTGATAGGCTGGCGACCTGTCCAGGTGAACCCTGCCTTCGCCCATTGACAGCTGGGATCGGCTCCAGCACCCCCGCGACCCTTAACTGGATAAGCGGTTACGGAAGATGGATGGATGGATGGATGGGAACCATAAAGTGCATCTTTGGATGGCTGGGAAAAACAACACTGAATGGAAATACATTTATTGATTGTTGACTGTGCGTGACCTGTGAAAGGTCTGTTGGTTGCTTGTGAGTAGTGAAGATAGTAAAGCTGTGTTGAGAGTAAAAAGCTTTATCAAGTGACCAGAACGTTGTAGCTTATTTTAACCTAAAAGTGGCCATTTCACAGTAGTTTATGAAACAGATTTCTTTGTGCATAAATATATATATATATATATATATATATATATATCTCATCTCATCTCATCTTTCGTCCGCTTATCCGGGGTCGGGTCGCGGGGGAGCAGCTCAAGCAGGGGGCCCCAGACTTCCCTTTCCCGGGCCACATTGACCAACTCTGACGGGGGATCCCGAGGCGTTCCCAGGCCAGTGTTGAGATATAATCTCTCCACCTAGTCCTGGGTCTTCCCCGAGGTCTCCTCCCCACTGGACGTGCCTGAAACACCTCCCAAGGAAGGCGCCCAGTGGGCATCCTTGCCAGATGCCCGAACCACCTCAGCTGACTCCTTTCTAAGTAAAGGAGCAGCGGCTCTAATCCGAGTTCCTCACGGATGGCTGAGCTTCTCACCCTATCCCTAAGGGAGACGCCAGCCACCCTTCTGAGAAAACTCATCTCGGCCGCTTGTACCCGCGATCTCGTCCTTTCGGTCATCACCCAGCCCTCATGACCATAGGTGAGGATAGGAACGAAGATCGACCGGTAGATCGAGAGCTTTGCCTTGCGGCTCAGCTCTCTTTTCGTTACAACGGTGCGGTAAAGCGAACGCAATACCGCCCCCGCTGCTCCGATTCTCCGGCCAATCTCACGCTCCATAGTACCCTCACTCGCGAACAAGACCCCGAGGTACTTGAACTCCTTCACTTGGGCTAAGGACTCATTTCCTACCCGGAGTAAGCAATCCATCGGTTTCCTGCTAAGAGTCATGGCCTCAGATTTAGCGGTGCTGATCCTCATCCCAGCCGCTTCACACTCGGCCGCCAGCCGATCCAGTGAGTGCTGAAGGTCACAGGCCGATGATCCAATGAGGACCACATCATCTGCAAAAAGCAGTGACGAGATCCTCAGACCACCGAACTGCAACCCCTCCCCACCACGACTACGCCTCGATATCCTGTCCATGTATATCACAAACAGGATTGGTGACAAGGCGCAGCCCTGGCGGAGACCAGCACCCACTGAGAACGAAACTGACTGGCTGCCGAGGACGCGAACACAGCTCTCGCTTTGGGAGTACAGGGATTGGGATGGCCCTGAGGATAGACCCCCTTACCCCATACTCCCGCAGCACCTCCCACAGTTTCTCCCGGGGGACCCGGTCATACGCCTTCTCCAGATCCACAAAACACATGTAGACCGGATGGGCATACTCCCAGGCCCCCTCCAGGATCCTTGCGAGAGTGAAGAGCTGGTCCGTAGTTCCACGTCCGGGGCGAAAACCGCATTGTTCCTCTTCAATCTGAGGTTCGACGATCGGCCGAACCCTCCTTTCCAGCACCTTGGAGTAGACTTTACCAGGGAGGCTGAGAAGTGTGATACCCCGGTAATTGGCACACACTCTCTGGTCCCCCTTTTTGAACAGGGGAACCACCACCCCGGTTTGCCACTCCTTTGGCACTGTACCCGAGTCCCACGCGATGTTGAATAGGCGTGTCAACCATGACAGCCCCTCAACACCCAGAGCCTTTAGCATTTCTGGCTGGATCTCATCAATCCCTGGGGCTTTGCCACTGCGGAGATGTTTGACTACCTCAGTGACCTCCACCAGGGAAATTGACGACGAAACACCATCAACCTCGAGCTCTGCCTCCAACATAGAGGGCGTGTTATTCGGATTCAGGAGTTCCTCAAAGTGTTCCTTCCAACGTCCGACGACCTCCTCAGTTGAGGTCAACAGAGTCCCATCCTTACTGTACACAGCTTGGATGGTTCCCCGTTTCCCCCTCCTGAGGTGCCGGATAGTCTTCCAGAAACACTTTGGTGCCGACCGAAAGTCCTTCTCCATGGCCTCTCCGAACTTCTCCCACACCCGCTGCTTCGCCTCCGACACGGCAGCAGCTGCAGCCCTTCGGGCCTGTCGGTACCCTGCAACCGAGTCAGGAGTCCTCCAGGATATCATATCCCGGAAGGCCTCCTTCTTCAATCGGACGGCTTCCCTGACCACCGGTGTCCACCACGGTGTCCGAGGGTTACCGCCCCTTGAGGAGCCTAAGACCCTGAGGCCACAGCTAGCCACCGCAGCTTCAGCAATGGAGGCTTTGAACACCGCCCACTCCGGCTCAATGCCCCCAACCTCCACAGGAATGCCAGAAAAACTCCGCCGGAGGTGTGAGTTGAAGATACCTAGGACGGGGGCCTCCTCCAGACGTTCCCAGTTCACCCGCACTACTCGTTTGGGCTTACCAGGTCTATCCGGAAATTTCCCCCATTCCCTGATCCAACTCACAACCAGATGGTGGTCGGTTGACAGTTCCGCCCCTCTCTTTACCCGAGTGTCCAAAACATGCGGCCTCAGATCAGATGACACGATCACAAAATCGATCATTGATCTTCGGCCTAGGGTACTCTGGTACCAGGTACACTTATGAGCACCCTTATGTTCGAACATGGTGTTTGTTATGGATAATCCATGACTAGCACAGAAGTCCAATAACAAACGACCGCTCGGGTTTAGATCAGGGAGGCCGTTCCTCCCCACCACGCCTCTCCAGGTGTCTCCATCGTTGCCCACGTGGGCGTTGAAGTCACCCAGCAGAACTACGGAGTCCCCTACTGGAGCCCCATACAGGACTCCATTCAGGGTCTCCAAGAAGGCCGAGTACTCTGAGCTGCTGTTTGGTGCATACGCACAAACAACAGTCAGAGTTTTCCCCCCTACAACCCTAAGGCGCAGGGAGGCGACCCTCTCGTCTACCGGGGTAAACTCCAACACCGCGGCGCTCAGCCGGGGATTTATGAGTATCCCCACACCCGCCCGGCGCCTCACGCCCTTGGCAACTCCGGAGAAGAATAGAGTCCAACCCTTATCCAGGAGTACGGTACCAGAGCTGAGACTGTGCGTGGAGGTAAGCCCCACCAGATCTAACTGATAGCGCTCCACCTCCCTCACAAGCTCCGGTTCCTTTCCCCACAGCGAGGTGACGTTCCACGTCCCCAGAGCCAGCTTCTGCCGCCCGGGTCTGGTCCGTCGAGACCCCTGACCTTCGCTGCCACCCATGTGGCTGCGCACCCGACCCCAACGGGTCTTCCCACAGGTGGTGGGCCCATGGGATGAAGAGAGGGGGTGCCACGTAGTTTGTTCGGGCTGTGCCCGACCGGGCTCCGTGGCAAACCCGGCCACCAGGCGCTCGCCATCGAGCCCTCCGTCTGGGCCTGGCTCCAGACGGGGCCCCGGGCTTCCTCCGGGCCGGGTCACATCTCCTCTTCTTGCGTTATTCATTGAGGATTTTTGAACCATTCTTAGTCTGGCCCCTCACCTGAGACCACTCTGCCATGAGAGACCCTACCAGGAGCACAAGGCTCCAGACAACACAGCCCTCAGGTTCACAGGGACACGCAAACCTCTCCACCACGATAAGGTGACGGTTCAATCCAAGCTAGTAAGATTGCTGTTTTGACATTTACTTAAAAGGGACCAAGGTTTCTATTTAGACATGAGACAGGCAACAGGCATTTGCCATCAGATCAAGCCTGTATGTAAAGAGATGCATGTATGAAAGGGGCCTGCAGTGAAAAAGGCCTTTTATACAATAAAATGTTGCATTGGTTCCTTATGTTATGCTGTGAATGTTGAATTACATGATATCAATGCAGGGTCAGTTTGAAGTTGGAACTGTTGTTGTTGCATAGTAGCACTGCAGTGCAGTTTTTAATTGTGTTTTGACTTTTTGTATTCATTAGTATACATGGGGAAAGTTTGGGTCCATGATTCTTTGGCATTTAGTACTCCACTCAAAATTATACTTGTCACTAGAGCTGCCGTGATTAGTAGACATACTCAATGACATTGACGCTGAAAATGCAACGACATCAATACTTTCAATAAATGCAATTTCTTTCTTAATCTTTTGTCCTTGAACTGTTATATTTTATGTGTACAGCCAAACATTTGTCTGCTTGCTTCCTCAGAAATGCCATTGAATAAGTGTACTGTAAGAATATTTCGAGTATATTTTGATACTCTATTATAAAACTTTTGGTTAAGATTTCCGGGACAGTGTATTTTGTTTTGTTTTGTGCCGGATTATACAACACAAAGCCTTTGGTTTGGCAAAATAAACAAACATTTTATTTTAAATTAGATTTTGTTGGAGGATAGTTAATCGTTTAATTTAATCAGTAAAATAGTTGACACAATTATCAATAGAAAATAAATCGTTAGTGGCATACCCTAATTGCCACTTAGATGTGTTTCCAGCAACTACTGTGCCCTTAACTAAAATGGCATTATGTGTAAAAATTAATGGTGAGGGTGTTGAGAGAATTTCTGAAATAAAACACAAAACAAGTATACTCATGGTCTTAATTTAGTCTTAATTTAGAAATATGCACACAAAGTTGGAGTATTTAGCAAGCTAAAAAGCTAGCTACATATTTTTGCCTCCAAAAAAGAGCCAGAAGGAAAGTGAATATTGGACTTGCCGGATAACCAGAAACACGACTTCAAAGAATTACTAACACACACTCTCCATGGTAACTTAATGTGGTGATGATGTCACTGTTGTGTTTTGATCTTGTCTTGCTTGTTCTGGACATCAAGAAGAAAACTGAATAACTGTTTTAAATGTGATTACACATTAACATCGCCATTTACTAGCAGCCCCTTGGTAGGTTTAGATGTATCCACTCCCTGATAGTGTTGTCCTTAAACTGTTCCTCCAGGTTATTTTATTTAGTCTCAGTTAACTTAACTTAAAAATGAATTCAACAGATTAATCAAGGTTCAATGTTTATTTTACATGTAGAACTTGGAGAATTATCAGTAACCACAACCATTAGATTAATGTAAAGGACATAAAAGTACAATATTTTTGTCTAAAATGCTTATAAAAAACTTTAATTGTTTTAGAAAAGGAAAGCTTCACTGAATTCAATCAAATAGATTCTGCTGGTATTTCCATCACACAGCTCTATCAGGCCCAGGGTTCTCCTCCTCTGCATTTGCTACCAGTTTATTGGGGTCGACCACATCATTGAAGGTTGGATTGTCAAAAGTAGATAACTTTTCAGGGATAGGTAAACGGCGTCCAGACTTCTTGAAGAGAAACAAGGCGATGACTGTTCCTATGGCAATCAAAGTAATGACCAGCACACCTGCCAAAATGTTGTGGCTATGGCTTTGAGGGTCCACCGTAGGATTTACTGTACAGATCCAGCAAGTAGATGATGAGTCAGAAGAACAAATTTATAATTATTATTAGTCAAATTAAAAGGATAAAGAGATGTAACTTACCAGATGTCTGTGGAGCTCGTCTTAATACTAGAAAGATAACAAACATGAACAAAAAAAACTTGGCAAAAGGTGTATCATTGCATTATACTTTAAATATCTAAATCAATTTATGAATGTATTTTTTATTTATCACTATATGTTACACATTTCTGTTATTGTTAAACAGTGCTTTCATTAAAAAAGTATGATGATCTCACTTTTAGGTGTTTTGCAAATGTATCCTCTTTCATACCAGCCGTTCCCTGTCATCCATTTCCCATCTGTAGCTCTAATCGATCCATAACCGGTGCTATCTGTTTGATCTCTATTCCAGTAAGTGTAGTCCACGGCAGTTTTATCCAACCACTGCCAAATGCCTGAGGACAAACAGAAATCCCTTTTTTTTTTTCTCCAGATAAAGTATTTTTTTATGTCTTACTGAATTTCAGTTCAATGTAAATGGAAACGATTTTTCAACATATAAGTTTTACAAATGTGCTTGTATAACCTAACATTTCCTTTATTCTGTTTATTGTGTACTGACCCCAAAGCCACAATAATTAGCCACTTGGGGCCAGCTGAACAAATTGAGAACACTGACATGTTATCGTGTTTATAAAGTTTTTTGGGGGAAAACACTTTAGCAGACAGCTAACAGCAATCATAGAGCAGCATTAGCATTTGTAGGTGTGTTTCTGGCTACCTGGTGAATGCCAAACATAACGTTCAGTCTCCTTTTAGCCATGTGACCCAGGGAAACGTATAACTTCTTTAGCTGCTTATTGGAATACGTCACCCTTAACATTTCCATTTGTGTGTCAATTACTCAGTGCATGTCACCTTGAATTATTGAAGAAAAAGTCGTTTTTCTCGCATGCTTCCACAGTGAAGAAACTGAGTAGATCCTTGATGAATTGAAGTAAATGAAGGCCAGGTTTAGCAACAGTAAAACTATATCAAAACATGAGTTTCCAAACTCTCATACAACTCATGTAGTATAATCCAAGTCTCATTTATCCAGTTGTATACGCAGTGCTTCCCAAACACATGCATTATGCCAACACAGGACTTTAACCTAGGAGACAGCTGTTTGTGTCCCCTGTGGAACCAACAACCAACATTGTTTGTCTTTGTGTGCCTAACCTTTAGTTTCACTTTCACTTTTCAAAAGTTTTTAACTTAACCCAAATCATGAACTTTTCCTTCACTTATTTAAGTGTTTTTGTTTGAATTCACAACGTTTACCAAATGTTCACTTCAAGGAGCATCAGAGTTTAATGCGCTGAGCTACCCAGTGCGTTAGAAAGTGATGCCAAGACGTCCTGATAAAGTGCCAGTATGTGACGAGTTGGGAAAAAGAACGAGTTGACTGATCATACGACTGGTTATGAGAGTTTTTGAACAAATGTTTTGATGTAGTTTTGCTGGCGTTAAACCTGGCCTCCATTTACTTCAACTTATCAAGGATCCGATGTGTTTTCAGATTCTCCGTTCACTGTTGAAGCATGCCAAAGTTTTCTTCAAGAATTCAAGGTAGACTCAGTGACTAATTGATACACAATTGTCATTTGAAGGGTGAAGTATTCCTTTAATGCTCCACTATGTTCACAACCAGGTTTATCAGAGCTGGAAATAAGGTCAATTAAAGAGGCGTTGGGCCATCAAATTTAAAAGAATTTAACATTTTAAAGATGCTTAAATTCTGTAGATCTGAGGGCAGCTGCAGAGCTTGATGACAATTCCTGACGGGTTTGGCACAATGAACGATGCCTTTTAACATTACACATCCATATTTTAAATAAAGATATTGATGCGTAGATGTATATATTAATTCTTTACTTATTGTTGACCAATCATAGTTTCTATGTCTGTTGGGTTCTCTTTTCAGCAGGCATAAATGATGAAGCTGCAGTCATTTGATCACTTCTTTGTTTCAGAGCTTCTGTTTTACAAAGATCGTTTTGCTTCTTAATGTCAAAATAATAGTTTATATTTAATTTATAGTTTGTTTTTATGAAAGATCAGACATCGTTACTGTACCTCTGTGAGTTTTATACAAGCCAATCCAGAATGAGAGTTCGTTGTCTTGAAATATTTCAATATTGCTTTGAATGAATGCTTGTTCAGACGGATCTTCAATGCTGGCAAGATTTCCACCTTCACAAACAACCACACATAAAACAGTAGGTGTTTAGTTGAAGCTAAACACAATTGAGTGATTAAGAATATGTACTAGTCCATCCATAGTAACCACTCACCATGTATGACACATTGAACAGATGCCTCTGGCCACTCCACCCTTTTTGTGAAAAATAAGTAACAATAACCCCTAAATGGTAGCCATTTTTTGGTTTTCTGGTCTATGTCGTCAGGGCAAAATCCTGGAAAAGAACTTGACTCGGTTGGTGCCACATCTGTGAATGAGAGAGACATTCATGATAGTTGAATCAACTAATTACTGTATAGTGCCTGCTTTTCGAATTGAATATGCTGAAGTAAGCACCTATTTGACAATCGTAGAGCAAGAGAACAATGTCACATCAAAAATCAAATACAATGATAATGATTGTTACCATGTGCCAAACAGATAAAGGCAGGATAAATGTGGACAATACAGGGTCAAATTAAGGATGGGTCACACAAGAATTTATTAAAATAACATGAGTCTTACCTGTAGACTTCATGCAAATGCTATTCATGGTCTGATCGCAGTCAGCAGTCTTCCATGTTCCGTCTACATCCACGAACACGCAAGGTCGGTATGTGTTTGGTTCCTGTCTACCCCAATTGGTTACGGTGATGTGCCAGCCATCAATATATCTGAAATAACCGCCAGTCTGAAAGCAAAGATCAGCATAATATGATCATTTTTTCAACAAAATCTGTAATTATTGTTATTTTTTAAGCAAATTGGGAACTCCCTCCCCTTTCTTGCACTTAGCTGTTTGCAACACTCCTGAAAAAGTCTGTTAAATGTTTACTAATCTGAAAATATAAGTACATCAATGCTGCTTTATCAGGATTGAATGCTACATCATGGACAAACGTGTGGAAAACATTAAGCTTCATAAACGCCATCAATAATATAAATTGAGTTGAGTATTTGTTATAAAAAAACACAACATAATTTTGAGGATCTTCAGTTTAAAAGAGGCTTTCTGTCCTATACCTCCATTTTGTTAAGTCCAATCCACACAGGACTTTTGACAGTCAAAGCCAGCAGCTCAGCATAGTTCAGTGACCACTGGTTTCGTAGGCTAGCCAGTTTGGCACCTTCACTTTCACAGTGCTTTTGGGCTGCATCCCAGTTCATTTGTTGAGAAACAAGCTTGATAGAGTCATTAAATATTTTGACATAGTCGGTCGCTGTTGATTCAGGGGAGTCTGGTAGAGAAGGATCTGTTAAGAGTGACAAGTTAGACAAAGTTAGTTCAGTTTTTTCTTTAAACTCAGTGGCTCTGTTGTAGTATAAAGTAATTTTTTCCCATTTTACTGAAAAGAAAAAAATGACTCACTCATCCCATTTAAACAATTTGACCTGTTTGAATATGGCTGTGTTTGTACAGTTGAAATGCTAATTATGATCATTGCTGAGCTTTGATAACAAATCTGCAGACTGCTGATGGTGTTATGTTCTGTCAATTAGGGTAAAAGTAATATAATAATAGTAATCATTCTAAGCCATAGGAAATGCAATCAAGAGAAACGGCAGAGAATAGGCTCACCAACATTTCGAAGACAGACATATCCATTGGTGTCATTGCAGGACTGAGCGAACCATTTCCCAATACCAAAGTTGGGATTGCCAGTCATCAATACACATACTTTCTGGTGAAACACAGCATTAGTGAGGTAAAGAGTAATCTATGGTAAGATCCATGGCACTGATAGCATGTTTTTGTTCCCACAAAAAATGATTCACAAAATACTATTAGCCACGAGGCAGCCCTAATGTAAGTGCATAGTATGTTAATCACAACCAAGAGCAAAATCAATGAGATAGCAGGGCACCCAATTCTTTCTATACTGTATTCTGTACTTCTTAAATGATATATAAGGGTATTTATTTTATTTATTTAGACATACATAAATATTTTTATAAAATAACGGTAATTTAAGTTTTATTACCTCACGACCCCGTGGTGAAAAAAAGTAATGCAGGAAATCAGATTCATGATCAATGTAAAACGGCCTCTGGAATGGAAACAAACAATGTGTCAGAAATGTTTAGCAATACACCCAAAAACTTATTACAAACAATACACATGCAGATCACAACACTGAACAAAGGTTGTGTGTACTTGAGGCATAACCTCATTGGTTTAGGCTCTAAGTTTACAAAGTTTTGCATTTAAAGTTTTAACATGTTAAAGGTATAATATGCAGCATTTTCCTAAAAATATTTAAATAATCCCACTTAATCCTCACTAATGCCCAACTAGAGGAATGTGGCAGTGTCCGTATCTACAGGGACCCTGCCATCTGCCTGTCTTTTCTCTTTTCTTATTATTTTGCTGTGTTTGGGACGTTTCTCGGCCTCAACAAAGAGCTTTTTGGCCCAACATGGGTGTGTAAACCTAAACCAGTTACATCCCCCTCGCCATCTGATACCAAGGCACCCTTATGCTGGGTATGCTTTGGTGCGTGGCTACTTTGTGATTGACAGGCCGCTACCACAGCGTTGTCCGCTGTTTTTCGTCTAATGCTGTGTCCACACTATGAAGGACACAGCAACAGGCTACAAGTCATTTTCAATGGAAGCCTGTGAGATTAAGCTACCAACTGGATAAGCTACTAAATTGACACCCGACGCTACATTACGGGGTTTCAGCACTCAAATGCAACCTGAAGCATCAACTAATCATATGTTTTTGTATCACCCTGTTCCGTAACTATACCCCAAAAAAGGCTCCTCAATCACTCTGATTGGAGGATGGCAGCGCTTCAACAATAGAGAAATAGTCACATTTTCATGAAAAACGGTTATTTGAAAAAAAAAAGAATACTTTTCACTTACACCATTTCCCCAATTGCCGTATCCACTTGGTTTGCCATCAGTCCAGAGATATGAAGGGTTACCAAACCTATACAAACCAATCCACAGGTATGTTGCAGGTGCCTCAGCCAATTCAGCATTCAAAAACACTGAAAATTTAACACATATTGATCACATCATTTAACCATTTGTGGCCACCAGTCAAAATAAATAATAACTAAATCAATAAAAAATAAACAAAATATTCCTACAACGCTCTTGATCAGTGTGTGGGTCTCCTTTAACAACAACAAAAGAAAGCAGGAAAACTTCCCTGAATGGCCACTGGTTACATTTTAAAACTTGTTAGTACCAGCCATCGTTGTGAGTCTTGCTCATGCCCTCTGACCTTATGTTTAGACTAGACTTTGTTGCATAGTTCTTTTATGGAGAATTTTGTGTTTTGTGTATTCTTTTTTGTTTGTTCCTTTCTTTCATGTTTTTCAGGTTTCGTGTTTCCTGCTTAAAGAGGTAAAAAATGAAACACCAAAGTATGGTTTACATGTTGTACTACCTTGTCATTTGCAAGTGCCTTCATTATTTCAAGTGTTGGTAATAATAGATGTTATACTTCTTTCCTGCTTTTTTAAGGCAACCCCTCAGTTAGTTGTGTCTTCAGTTAAGTTGGTTAGTTATGTGCCTGTAGCATTTCTTTCTGTTCCCTGCCTGTTATGTTGGACTCCAGCTTGTAAGCTTTTTTAAAATTAAATTATTGCCTAGTTTCTGCGGCTTCCTCGTTTAATCTCTGCGTTCGGGTCCATCCCCTACTGCCTGCTCTCCAACCTTGACAGTGTGGAGCTCTTATAATTGACAAAGAAGTTGGTGGTCTGGCAGGTGGCTCAAGCCAGCTTAGTTTGGTTCACTATATGATGCAGCATTCCAGCTGGAGTCTGCTAGCAGGGCTGGTTAGCCGATCATTTTTCTGTGGTATGTGCGCCACTGTGGCATTACTCAAAACTAACGGGCACCGGTTCGTTACATTGAGAGTGTTCAACCTAGTGAATTAGCCTTATGATATTTTGACTTAGTGGAAGTCTTTTGTTTTTCCATGAGCAATTGCCCATGTTCTAACAATGTACAAATCAAAACTTGAAAATCAAAGTTCCAAATCAAAACAGTGCCATTTGAAAAATTTTCTCTGACATTCTCAATGTGTATTTTGGGCATTTACCAAGACTATTAAAATAAAAAAAAGGCTTGTATTGTGTCTTACTGACTAGTTAATTCTAGTCACACAGGTGCAAAACATTATGTTCATGTACAGTATTTGTTTTTATTAGCTGTAGACTCACTCTCACTTGATTTATTACCCCAATAAACATTGGAAAACCTGACTTTATGGTCGCAATCGCTAGTTTCAAGTCTTCCTCAATACAGCATGATTCCCATTCTGTAAATTATGATGCGATTTTGATTAAAAGTGACCATAAAGCAGGGTATGCTTTAGGGCTGACAACCTTGTGATTGACAGGTCGCTACTGCTACCAGTCACTTATCCGCAGTTCAAATATGGTCACTATCGGTCACTGGTTGCTAATAGTCAAGATTTCAACAGCCGTAGTCCAAGATGGCGACGGCTATAGAGTTGGTTTTGTGTGTCCTGGTCACACTTCTATGACATGGACGAAATATTCTGATTAATTATCGTGTAAAACCGCAAAACCATGATGTTTATTTTGACAGTAAACCTAAAATTTAATTTTGTATTCGGACATCCTGGGTTTTACAAGCTAGCTTGGCTACTAGTGAATTGTTACAACAAGCCAAACCAAAAGCTATCTGTATGTAGTCTAACTGTTCACTAACTGTTAACTAACTGTTTAGCTTAATTTGCCTCCTGTATCTTAGAATCTGGTTAATTCTTGTAAAAGCAGCCCATTCTCTCTCTACCAGCGGTACCTGCATGCACTGACTCATCAGCAGAGGGAGGAGGACAGGTGGAATGACTGATACTGACTGATGCCAGTGTTTTTCAGGAATGTTATTTATTGTATTGTCATGTGACACTAGATTATAGACTTGTTTCTAGCAATATATTATTGAGTTCAACATTCTTATTGTCAGTTAAAGGTTAATTGTCAACATCCCTATCCAATGTGCATGGTATGCATTTGTCTGAAATATAAAAAAACCCAACATAAAACACACATTGCACTTGTCTCGACGGAATTGTAGCCAGATTTCCTCCCATTGCTTTGCATTGTGTCCTTGCTCCATGCCACGTCTCCTTCTGGTTATTAATGATGCTGTAACACTATATTGGAAAAAGCAACAGCTTTGTGTGATATCTCAAAAGAGCAGTTCATTTACTATCCACAAATAGATCAATGCTTTGTCAGATTGAGGGCCTTTTTTCATTCAACATTAGCTGTATCCCAAGGCTGCCAACTATACAAAATGAAAGTGACCTCTGACCTTTGAGTCAAATTGTTTCCAGTTTTGTGGACAGCCACCTTTTGGAGGAACTGTTGGTGCTATGGTGGCGTTGGCAGGTGGTGAGCCACTGCGTTTACAAATGGAGTAGCACTCATATCCACAATTATAAACATGCCAGAACCCTGTAAACCAATCCAAAATATAAAAAAAAATAGATAATGGAAAAAATGCACATTTAAATTTACAATCAAATCTCAGACTAGTTCTTTATTTAATTCATTATATGAAAGTATGCTAGTTAAGATTTGTCAATTTTAATTTACTCACCCGTATATTCAGTCATGACAGCACAATTCTCATCATTGCGTAGGAAAAGAGGTTGATTTTCATCCCACCTTTGAAACACCACTGGAGAACCATCCATCCAACTTTTTGGAGCACAATAAAATCAGTTCAAAATTTAAAAGACACATCCATGGCACACTCTTACTTTCTTTTCCATGTTGTTTTTATAAGTGATTTGTTTTGAAACCGAATAGTTTTTTTCGGTCAAAAACAATGGTAAAGACCAGCAATGTCATTGTCGGGCATTATGACATTTACAATATCCAGGTGAGAGACATCCTAGATGTTGGATTACGGGCAAGCGGTCTTGAGTCAGCACTTCATAATTTGCGAGCTATACATTTTCCATGATTGTCAAAGCAGACAGTAAAAGAAAGGGAAATTACATTGTAAGCAGTAAGGACGAGTGGGCGAACCACATGGAACATTACGTATTCCAACAAATCTATTATCCATTTGGTCAATCTTGCATTGTACGTTTTTATAAATATAATAAATATTCTTATATTGAAAAATCTTGAATAAACTCTTTTTCAAATCCAGTATAATCCACCAGATTTTGTTCAAATAAATCATTTTACTGTTTTATAAATAAAGCTGCATTAAAAACTACTTTATATTAACTCTTATCTTCTTATGTAATTCCTATTTCGAGTATGTGTAATGGGACAGAGGTTGGCAGATAATTGCAAACCAACAGAACTACCTAGGGGAATGCAGGGTTACACCTAAAACATTTAATTTACGACGACATCACCTACTGGAGATTCATTTTGTTTACCTATCTAATTCTATAGAGTGTTTAGTGCTGCTTATATGCTACCACACTCGATCGTAGACAATACAGAATTAAAGCATATAGTATGTTATATGTTCACATGTGCAATATTCCTGTATTTAAGTGTCTTAACTGTTAAAGTAATTATTATGGCCAGTGAGCAACTGTTGAATGTTAATAATTTTCCAAATAAATGAAATAATACATTTTGTATGCATGTTCTTTGTTTTCCCCATTGTACCGAAAACATACCAAACAGTGAACCAACATATAAACATTAACCTGAGAATTCTGTGTTCTGTTTCACCCCTACCCTTACCTAGGCCATTCCAAAAATGTTCCAATGAAATTACATCCAGCCAAAATCATTATTCAATGGATCACATTATCTACATGTCACATAGTTTTAAACGTTTCTTTCACTTTAACTTTAACTCACTCACTCGTATGTTTTATCGAGATCTACGTTCAAGCCAATCCAGTAAGACCCAGAACTTCTGGACACCTGCACACAAACAGACAGAGGTACACAGTGTAGCGGTACCTACATTGCAGTATGTTCTGATCTTAAATGCCATGGCCAATGAGTAATGTCAGCAATGAAGAATAAATGTAACTCCTCACCTGTTTCCATAAAAAGACCCTTTCAGCTTCACTGTTGATAACTACCAAGTCACTATGCTTCTGTAGGCAGAAGCTACGAGCTTCTTCCATGGCCATTGACTGTTTGTTAAAGTAATACTGAGCCCCATTCCATTCTAGCCACCCATCTGAGGTCCGATTGTAGTCTGAAAAAACATGTCAGAAAAATGAAATATATTAAAGTACATGTGCAGGTTCAGATTTATGTTGCTGTCTTGCCATGCAAGCAGCATGGCTGTATGGATTGAAAAGACATTCATGGTTCCCAAAGTTTGAACTGATTTTGGTAATCCTCCGACATGTTCACCAGTGCCGCCAGCAGGACAAAGTTTTCACTTGTCCTGGGAAATATCTCAAATTTCTACTTTGTGGATTGAAACGGCACTTCCAGTTGATGTATCATATTGACTTTTGGGATCTCCAGACTTTTGCTCTTGTACCACCATGAAGCTCACCATTGTGGCCTTGAGTGAAATAACTCAGCAACTGTTATGCTTACCAGGAAATTAGCTGCAGATCTTCATGTTCTCACGACATGTTTGCATTTTAATGTTAGTATTTAATACAGATTCACAGCCGCTGGCATGACTGTGTGCTTGTTCTTGGAGTATGAAGTTTGATGTTTAAATGTAGAAATGTTTAGCCACAATTATTAAAGGAGGATTAACCCACAGAGAAGTAACCGCAGCAGCAGATTTAAAGGATACAATAGCAAATAAGGTTTGGGCTAAAGGGGTATTCCCTATGTTTTCTATGTGGTTTGTAATGGAAAATTATATTAGTGTATGTTGGAAGTATACAGTGTAAAGGTTTTGAATGAAATGTACTATGATGTGAAGATTTTACTCTAAAGGTGGAGAACCTTGTCTCTCTGTATGATAGTATTACACTGTGGGAAGGTGTTATCCCCCCCTCCCTGCTCCTCATGCCCCTTCACCTCTTTGTCATTCATACCCCCACCCCTTGGCCTTCTCCCACCTCTGTCCTTCCTCCTCACCTGATCTTCATACCCACCTTTTGGTCTTCTTCCTCTCCTTTGTCTTTCTTCCCTCTCCTTGACATTCATGCACCCCTTTTGGTCTTCATACCCCCTCCAATACACATTCATTGTCAGGAGATGCTAACTCAGAACCGAGCCGGCAGACACTGAATTGTAAACCTGGTCACCCCTTCTCTGTGATTTTCCCATATATACCAGAGGTGAGCAGCCTTGCTCTTGAGTTCAGTACTTTGCAGGCTCCCGGTGACTCTGTAAACTTCTGGCTCTTTCATGCAAAGAAATAAAATACCGCAAGGACATTCATTTGTTATTTGATCATTATTTCAACGCTCATTGAGACTCATCTCGGGACATAGATAGTACTAGTACAAATTGTTTATTAGTATAGTAAATTGTATTGGGAATTTCCACCACAGGTTGCATAGGAAAAATGGCCCACTTACCAGGAGCGACAGGGTCTGGAGTCGGATTTGGAGTCACTCCTGTAATGACATAAATAGTATGAAATTATACTTCTAACTTGGGCTCTGGAGTCATAGTAGACAACGCTGACCCATTCTACCTGCACGAATCTGGCACAGCCAACTGTGGTATTTTTCGCATTGCACATCGTTCCAAGACCCACTCATACGCTCGTGAGTCATCCAGAATTCAGTGCAAGATTCCACATTGTTTTTATTGTTTGGCTCTCCATCATCCCAGTCTTGGAACTGCAGCTGTAAACAAAAGTGAACAAAAAAAATCACATTTTAATTTATAATTTTATATAGTGCTGCAGGGATGATGTATTTTTTTTAGGTCAACATCGCACCAGTTTCCTCGACAAAAAGCCAATGGGATTTGTAATTGGATTTTTAAATTGTTGCCGAAAATAAGCTCTGTGGCAAACGCAGGTTTATGATACTTACACAGTTTCGCTAGCACATTACATATAAGAGAAGTAAAAGCTTCAAGTTCACAAGAGACATATTTTATATCTCAGAACAAAATGTTAAAATATCTTAAGCTTGTGTTAACCACAAACCTTATTTCTGCCATCTAACCAAAACCCATTCAAAAAAAACATTGGCTTTGAGACACGGGAACCAGAAGTGCAAAAATGCTCACTCATTTTAAGTTTTTTTAAGTAGAAACCTGTTAACTTACTGGCGATCCATCGCTCCATACATAACCGGTGCCTGAGTCAGGGGCACTTAGCCCAATCCAGGCTTTTTGGTTGCTATGATGGACAAGGATTATATTATATGATTGGTGTATTGATGACATATGAAAAAACATGTAAGGTACTGTTCCATGTTCTGCTGGACACTAGCCAACCTTCATCTTATGCTGCAACCAGTTTTGTATTTTCTCAATTTTGATATGTGACAGGTCATACTGTACTTGTTTGGAAGCGTTAGTAGCTCGTCAGCACTGTGGATGCTGATCAGGTCTCCTCCAATGGCCTTGCAGTAATCTCTTGCCTCATACCAGGTCCTCTTTTTTGAGGGTTGTGGTGAAAACAACTTGACCAGATGACAAAGAGGTTTAAAATGTTTTGGTAGTGTGACTTTGAACATCAAACAGTATTTTAATGTCTTTGCATTCTTTGTATATGTAAATTTATAAGTCATAGCATACAGCGCCACTCTTACATACACAAACACATACATTTTTGGGGTAGGCAAATACATCTATAAAATGCAAAAGACAGACCAAAGAGACACCAATCAGCCTTAGTAATTACATCAGATTTATGTTAGCATTTTGTTACTTTTTTAACAATGTCGTGAGGCATAGGAAAATCAAGATCAAAAGGGAAGAGAGAGACTAAATGCAGCGCCATAACTGGCGTTGCATAGTTGAATATCTTTCTGTTATCGTGGGTACGTGAAGACCATTATCGTGGCCAACCAATATCATTAAAACGATAACCTTCTCATATTGCCCAAGGCTGAAGCCTACCTCAAAACCCAAACACTTTTTTTTGTTTTAAATGGCTCACCTTATAACAATCGTTTCTTAATCCAATTGGCTTCCAGGTATTTGCACACATGGTAGGGTGAAAACTGGTTGGTGCAGTTGTTAAAACTACCCCCTCTACCAGGTGTTTACAGACGTATTTCTCCTTATTGGTACAGGGCAGCACATCCCAAAGGCCTGCCAGAAAACCTGTTGTCATGGCAACACAGCCCTGTCGGTGACCTTGCATTGTCAAGGGAGAAATGGTGAAATGTCAATTGTGATACCACTTTTGGACACATCTTACAGATGGAGTTGAACTTTTTTCCATACCTGGCATTTTAGCGTTCCAGTGAGTAAAACTCACTGATTCTCTGTTGGTCCACGCAAATCGAGCAATGTTTTTCTGATTTGAGAGGCCTAACCAGAAGTATTTGTCTGGTCTCCACCCTACAAAGCTGACAAGGAAGGCATTGTCCACCCTGGGAATAATTACAAAATTAGGAGCGTGGGATCGCTTTTTCTGTTTGAATTCCTTCCGTAAATGTCAATGTATTTGAGCCCATGAAATGTTGTGTTGATCGGAACATTTGCAGAAAAAGAAAGGTTCTTACCTATTTGAAACATCAGCTAAGTAAGAATCTGAGCTCTTGCAGTCCTCTTTGGCTTCATTAAAAGTTTTGGTCTGTATCCCTATAAAGTAGCAGTAAGAGCCATGTCTTTTCCATCCCTGGATTGTTGGAGGGGAAAAAAGTGAATTTGATTTATTATTTTTTTTAATCTTTTTTTTCAAATCCATTTTTAGAGGGAGAAAAAGCAGAGAGCAAGATCTCAGCCAACTTTCACCATGGCTGTCTCATTTTTCAATAACTTTTCAAACCTATGCCATATCAATCACTACAATCACAAACATTATACATGTAAACTTGTCCTAAAACTAGTATAAAGTATTATAAAGTTAGACATTTTGTTTAATGCTGCAGTTATGGATTTTTAAAAGAAACTTTTGTTCGACCACTTGGGGAAACATGCCTAAACACATACAGCCTTTCATATAATTATAACATAGTAAGTAGGAACATTAGCATTCATTTCATACCAAGCAATAAAGAGATTTTATTGATTCAAAATAAATAAACTTAACACACAGTTTTGCAGCCTACATCCTGTTGCACTTCATCTCCAGTGGGTTTTGAGGCACTCATCTTCATACAAATGGAGCCATGTTTCTCCTCACACACACGGTCAGCCCAGTTCCCATTCTGCAACAAAGTACCGTCAAATGTGAATGTGGAGACTGGATCTACTGAAAGGTACTAGTCAATGCAAGGGGGAATCAAATGTCAATAAACTCACTAGTCTTAAAACTACAAACATTTTAAATAATACTGTAAACACAGACATACAGGTGACAATGTATCAATTGAACACATGTTTAATTAATTAAACACAAAAGCTTATTTTGCCGACATCAGGCGGCAAAATGATAAATCCTGTTAAAGAGCATCATTTGATTGTGCTTTCTCAAATGTATGTTATGTGCATAAACACAAAGGTGACATGTGCACCATACCCACATGATGTTTCTTACCTCTCCCATGATGACAACACAGTCCTTTATATCAGAGGAGGCAGCAGGTTTCCCATATTCCCAGCTAGTGAAACGGACAGTAGAGTGGTCAATCCAGTCAAACAGCCCCTCTGTCTTCCTGTCATTAAGTCCAATCCAAAGCTCATCCATGGATACTGCAGAGATGGACAATTGAAATGATTTTCTGTAAACTATTTGCAATTAACTTAATCAGGGTTCCCATGTATCCTGGAAAACCTGGAAAAATGTTGACAAATTTCCCAGTCACTGAAAACACATGGAAAATGATAGAAAAAGTAAAATGTCCGTGAAAATTTGTGTTGTCTATTTATCAGAGTTTCCCAAAATGATTAACTTTGCTATTTGAAAGGGATAAACTATGTTCAGGATCTTAAAAATGTTTATATGATAACTATGAAGAGTACTCTGAATAGGCTGCTCCTAGTTATGTTGTTGAAACGCCGTGAACACACTGCCACATGGTAGCACATGCAGGTTGGATGACATAACATTGCTTTCTTCCGAACCTGTTTTAAAAGGTTGACTAACTTTAAATTGGTTAGCATGTTTGGTTCAGTTGCTAAAGTTTGACAAAGCTAGCTTGTTTTGCCTGTGAAGGTTTAAGGTTTGTAATTCAACTCTGGTTAGGAGCAATGATTTCAAATGTGTTTTGGGCATTGATGGGACATGAGTGGGACAATAATGAACGGGAAGTAGGGGATAAAACAATGAATGGAAGCCCAACTGTATGTGAGTTAAACAACTGCTAAATACTGGCTAACTGTACCTTTTTACTTTCCTAGCATTGTCTCTTAAAACCCAATGCTGCATTGTTTAGTTAAAATAGACCATAAAATGACATTAAATGTTTAACTTTTTGTCTTTTTTTTAGCGTAAGCCCATTGTGGGTGTGATTGATTTGTTAAATTGTCCAATGTTAATAGTAAAGAGGCTTAAGTATCAAACGTCAGTGGCAGTTAATAATCCGAGCAACCACAACTGTTACGTTGAATCTTACATTTAGGTAGCCTATGTAAAGTTTTAGTCGAGATTTGTCAGTAGGCAAAATTGTAGGCTTCTATTTGTGTTATTGGTGTTTAGGCAGCAGTGATTAAGTGTTATTCATAAGAAAAAAAGGGATTCATTAGCGTGACCCCTGTCTTGCATACCAGATAGATCATCACTGAAAATGTCCTGGAAAATGACCATTAGAAAAGAGTGTGAACCCTGTTAACATGTTAGTAAGGACCTACATAAGGGAATTAATTCTGACTCAACAACGTCAGGACGTCAGGAGGAGAATCACAATGCTGATGGGGATCCGTGACAAAGCGTCACGCAAATGAGGCGAATTTCACATATTTGCGTCGTTCACCTGAATTGCCTCATTCCCGCTGCCCGGTCCCCTACATCCTGTTCCCCCTCAAGTCAACACTGTTAGGTCTGTCAGCACTGTTGCTGTTGTTTGCACTGTTTGTGCTGTTAGAACCATTAGCTGCCAGCCGCCGGATGAGCAGTTGCCATGTTGAAAGCCGTGTGGAAGCAATAGATATGCTCTGAATTTTGTATTGAGCATTTTTAACATTTGGATAAAAAGTGTATAGATGCTACATAACAAAGACATTGCCATGCATTTATTGGGAAGTGCAGCTTTTTAGACCATCGGATATATAACTGAACTGATCATGAAAAAAAACTGTGACAGGATCTGTCATCTTCTTCTCAGCACATGACAATGAATGATTGTTGGTTGTACATTCTTAATTCACACTCTTATTTTTTTATTTTCACGTACTGTATCCAAGTTGAGAGATGACAAAGCTTTGGTCCTCCACATTGCTGATGGAGACCAGGTCCCCTCCTTCATTACGACACTCTCTCTGAGCGTCAGACCATGTTTTCTCATTACGATTGAGGTGGAAGCAGTGGCCAGTGTAGTAAATCCAAGGTCTTGAACAAAATCCTGTCACACCATCTGATCATGAAAAGACCAAATAAATACTGACTGAGTGACGGAAACAGTATACAGTGTAGCTATACTCTTCTGAAGGGATTAGTACGGTACAAAAGAATAGATATTTGTCTTTACCTTGTGCAGGCAGTACTTCGGCCGCTTCACTGTAGCAGATGTACCCAAGTTTCTTGCTGCAAGGGGAACTTTGCCAGGAGTACTGAACAGCGGGATCAACAATTGCACAGTTGTGTCCCGAAATAGGAAGTGGATGTCCTTGAAAAAGATAATGGTTGTACTTGACATTGTTGGTTTTGCAAACGGCATCATATCAGCTCTCAGATTTGTCTCAGTGTTATATTCTTGCAAAAAACACCCACGTAAAAAAAAGTGTCATGTTTACTTTCCAGTTTTTTTAAACATCGAACAGTACAACAGATTATATTTTTTTAAACAGATATTTTTTGGCCAATCAAATAATAATATTACTTATTGATTAATATATAACCACTTAAATATAACAGATTTGAAAAAAGGAAAAACTACCTGAGTCCCATTTCAGGTAGCGGTAAGGCCTCCCATTGGACCATTTCCAGCCATGTTCTGGATTCAGGACCAGCCCAGTCCAAAGCTTATTGCCCCTTGTACCTAGTAGTGCTGTTGGGAGAATGTTGACCAAAACTGACAATATATCGAGTCTGTCCCTATGTCACTGATTGTTAGTAGGGCTCAAAGTTCCTGATTATTTCGACAACGTAATAGTTTCCATTCCAAATACTCCCATTTATCAAAACATTAAGTATGACCGTGTCACCTTACCTGTGACGTAAGCCTGCTGGTGAGGATCGGTGATGCTGAGCAGGGAGGCGCCCTGCTGTTTACAGTTGACTTCAGCCTCATTCCAAGTCAGAGCTGACTGTGTGTTGAGCTGGTAATATGCTCCTGTTGTTGGGTGTATAGTCCAGCCTTCTTTGGCTATGAACAAACAAACAATTAATGTTTTGTTTGCTTCAAAGTATGACTGTAACCTAAGGCTGTATATTTTTGTTTTCATTAAATGATGGGGGTTGACTTAACTTTAATCTGGTGGTAGGCCCTAGATGAAATAAGGTGCTGTGGGAATTAATCACGCCATACACCTCGTGACAGTGTTGCCAACTTGGTCATCTTCTCGCTAGATTTTGCAACTTGTAAGACCCCTTTAGAAACTACAATTTTGTTTTTAAAACATAGCAACTATTAGGGCAAACCTTAACGCCTCTCCACATGAAGAGTGATATGTCTCTATGGGAAGTCAGTTGAGTAAAGCTTGACTTTTGATTTTCTTTTTAAGTTCATTTTTAAAAGAAAATCTTGTGTATATGTAATTAGTGATGTTGCTACACTGGCCTTTCATGACTCACCTATTTTTTAATTAGTATACGCTAGCATTGTAAATATAGCTTTATCCCACTGCAGTATTAAAAGAACATACATTTTTAAAGGCAGTACTCACAAGTACTTGGGCAATAACCCCAGCGTTCACTTTGATATTTTGTTTCAACCGCACACCAAAGAGGCGTTTCTGTTGAGTCGACCATAGTGCAGTCTGAGTACCACTGGCCTCCGTACTGGAAGGGAAACATGCATGGCAGTCCAGCGGCATTTCCACCAATTGCATAGAGTTCTAAGAGGTGATGAGGACAAAGCAAAGATTAGTTTCAGAACATTTGTATCTTTTGTATCTATTTTTGTGTTTGAAATTCGATGAAAATGGTGCAAGTCCTTCAAAACAACACTGTTTTATACTGTACCTCTGTATGTTCTTGCACAAGCACCGTTGGATGTCCCTGAAATTGTGAGGTGGTTATTGGGCCCAATGGTTTTGGAGAGGACTGCTGTGGTATCTGCAGTGAGCTCAATGTAAAGCTCTTGGTCTTTGAGGGCGAGCACTGTTTGATTCTTGCATTCCCACTTTTGGAGGTCGCTGTGTTCGTCACAATCGTAGAGGTTTATTTCACTTCCCACACTTTTCCCCTGGACTCCCAGGCACTTCTTCCTTTCTGGAACCAGAAGTCGATCACTAGTTGTCCAGCGTAGGTCGTTGCAGTTGTTGTTTGTTTTAACCAAACAAAAACCAGTGTCCTTGTTAGTTAGTTGAAATGGTGAATCTGTTGAGAAAGAATTATGCACTTTGAATGTTTATTGCAGAAAAAAATGGAATTGAGTTTTGATACCCCAAATCTGCAAAATATAAATACAAAAGTAAAACCACAATTGAACTGTAGCAAGAGGCAAATAATAAATTTTACACAGGTGACACACTGACACATGGTAAATGACACAACAATCTCACATTAAGAGAAGGGTACATTTCTCACAAACTCCCAAAGATAAAAGTTGGAATACTGTACCATCTGAAGCCAAACATTGTAGTGTTTTGATGAGGAGCACAAAGGCTGAACAAGTTATCTTCATTGTTGGTATTTGTCTGAAATGTCCCACAGCTGAAGACTTTATCCATGCATTTCTCGCAAGAGATGCAAGAGCTGTGTGATGATTGTGGAAAGGCAATCTTGACAGAACTGTCACATCCCATCTCGTCATGTCCTCAGGACTTAATTTTTTTGGTCTAGTATCAGACTTTTTTTTTATTTTTCTTCTTTGCACATTTAACTGTTTCATTACTAGTTCCTAGAACACGTTAGTACGTTGATGTGTCATTTGCCATTGCATAATAAACATCAGAAAATGTGAAAAACAAGAAGTGCTAAGATCATGCTGCAGTAACTGACTGAGAAGCATGGTTCACAGAGATTGTAGAGAACATTTACAGAACAGTTGGCCGTTTGGAGGAAGATTTGTGTAATATTTACAACAAAGAAGTTTTTATAATCCTGACTTTCTGTCTTTTTTATGTGAAATGGCGGACCTTCTCAAGAATAAATCAGTTACTCATTAGTATTTTCGTCAAATGGTTTGTTTCATAACGGTTTACTGTAGTATACTTCTCAGCAGACACAACTCAGTAATACTAATATGGTTTGAATAAAGGACTGAAGCCAGGCTTATAGTCAATAACAATAGCGCAGTTTGACTAGGCAAACAAACCCAGAAGGCTAATGCTATGTTCACACCAAAAGCGAAGCGAATATTCGCGACGCGTCCTCTCGTCAGTTTACTCGATGGTCCATTTGTGTTTATGTTAGAATGACAGTAGGAGAATCTCAACGCTGATTGGCTTTTGCAACACAGCATCACGCAAGTTTTTCGCCCGAGTTGAAATATTTCAATTTGAGCGAATGAAGCGAATGAAGCGAATTTTGCAATTTCGCCTCATTCGCGCTGCCAGGCTCGAGCTCGCATCTACTCGCCTATATTCGCATCTGTGCATTGACTTTACATGTAAACTAAACACGTGAAAAATTCACTTCGCTTTTGGTGTGAACACGGCATAAGGGCACAACATGCCAAGTCAACGTTGAAAGAACTAGCACAGACAGAAACCGTTGAATGTGTTGCCTGATTTTGCCTCTTACCACTTTGAGGAGAAAAATCATACTTATATTTTGAGTTTCTACTAGAACATACATGCTTCAGTGTGCAAAAAAACCTCTTACGGTCTTCCTAAATGTAACTGAATTACTACGGAATTTCTATTGCTTTCGAAGTATTACTATAGCACTTAGACCAGCTTAATAATAAAGAGTGACATCAAAATCTCACTTTTTACAATGTCTGACTTTTAATTGTGCTCAAACTTAAAGAAATACTACACCCACAAAATGACCATTTGAATAGCAATAACTCATCCCGAGTTACATTGAGTTCTTGAAAACTTATGAAGTCCTGATGAATTAAAGTAAATTGGCCTAAGTTTAACATTAGCAAAACTATATCAAACACCCATCTAAAAACACTCACAACTTGTGCAGTAAAATCTAAGTCTCATTTATTGAATGCTCAGTACTTCCCAAATACATGCATCTTACTAAAACCTCATAATTTTAAACACTTCTGCATAAGCAGTCCAACGCTTGCGCAGGCGCTACTTGTCCATGCGAATCCAGAGATGTTCAAAGTGTTTTCCATTCCCTGTCGAGGCATGTGAGACAACAACGTTTTCTTCATGAATTCAAGCCAACACAGGGATTAGTAAATGATATACAAATGGTCATTTTGAGGGCAAAGTATTCCTTTAGAGTTAAAACAAATTGATCTGCTCACTGAGTAGCTCCCATGAAAAAGATTGTATTGCTGTGTAACTATTTGAGCAACAGGCTCTTTCTCAGACTGAAATGGTCCTTTAAGCACACATCACGCAAGGATAATTATTTCTATAAATTATGAAAAAATAATATTATGTTCAAAGAGGAAGTGGGCTGTGGTAACATCGGTGTTGAGTAAGATAATAAAAGTAAAATTTGCTTAGTAGACAAAGCAATTGGGCAACATCGAAATCTTTCTGCGTGTTTCAGCACAATTTGGCGAAAACATTTCCTCTAAAGTATCATTGTCCTCTGCCATATATATCTCCTGCCTATGGACTCTGACTGACACTTTGACATTGGCTCATTGTTTTTATGAGCAAGGCATATCTTGATAGGTAACCAGAATTTCTTGCTGGACAAGACTATGTATCAAATAACTGTCAGCAGAATAAAATGCAGAAAATAAAATAATATCTTATATATATGTATTACTTTGTTTACTACTCTTGACTTTACACAGCAGCCGATCCATGGCAAATATAGAAATACACAGCATTATCGTAACAGTTATTATAAAGTAAAAACAAAATAAGGAATGTTAATTTCCTCCCAGTACATCCAATTAACCAGACTCTTCTTAGTAATTAAAAAATCTATGATTAAATACAGATTATTTCAAACTATCATTCCAAATAAGACGACCTGCAGTCTAAATTGCTTTCGACACTTTAGCCAGTCAAAGTCAACTCTAGTGAAACCATATACTGTATATAAGAAGTCGTCATAATCATGGTGACGTCAACCATTGGTTTGTGGACTGTTGTTTTGAAGCCACGAGTTTGTTCTTTTGGCTGTCGCCATCTTGGATTTCGGCCGTCGCCGTCACATGTCACTTACAAGGTAGTCCCGCCCCAAAGCATCCTCCGTTTATGGTCTATTTTACTCTAATTGGGACAATGATTTACTAAATATACAGCATGCCGTATTGAAGAAGACTTGCGATTTAGACCATAAACTTATGTTTATCATGTTTCCTGAGGTAATGAATGAAGTGAGAAGTAGGGGTCATTTTCTCATAGACTTCCACACAATTCAACTTCTTTTTGCAAACAGAGTAACTCCCCCTGCTGGTCAGTGGAGAGAATGCAAGTCAAAGTCACTTCCGCATTGCTTTCCCTCTACAGAACTGGAGGTTGCTGCCTGATTGAATATCTCCCATATTTCAGAACAGACTGAAATCATTGGCTAGTCACTGTATTCTGTTTTTTTTTTTTTTTTTTGTCTTTTTAAATCACACAGTCATAAAATGCAATCATTTATTTCTTAATCATTTGAATTTTTTTTGTTTTGATGTAAATCACCACTAAACATGACTTAAACAAAGTAATAGTTGACGGTAAAAGTAAATATTTTAGTTAATTGGCTAGAGGCTTAAAATACATGGGCAGAAGTGAGATGAACTGAATTAAATCTTTATCTTATTGGATAAAACAGATGTTGATAAACTGAATAATTTGTGTTGAAAATAGGTGAAGAATCACAATATATTGCAATGTTTAATATCGCAATACTAAATATATCACAAAATTCTTAAATAATAATAACAATAATATTTTATTGCGACTAATGTATAAAGCTTATATCGTATTGTGGGGATTTTGGTGATTCCCACATCAAGTGGCTACTTTTTGGACAGCTACAAAAAGAGGATGATGGGAGGTTAATTAATCCCTTGTGTTCTTAAATTTCTTAAGATATAACTCATTTTAATTATCTTATAATTAAATTGAGTATAATGTTCATTTAACAATGACAGGCAGTGATATTTCTTTTACACATTTCAAGAGTACAAGCAATGAACAGCATCTAGTGAGCATAACGTGTAACAATTATATACATTCAATCATAGATATAAAGACAAAATCAAACACCAATCATTCCCACTGAGACATCCTAGAGCCTAAATTGTTCTGTTCCTTGAGGTCAGATATCACCAACTCCATTGAAACTCACACTTTGTGACATATTGTTAAATACCTGAATATACCTTTACTATATACACCATAGTAAAAAAAACAAAGCTAAAACACTAATGAAGCATCAAAGTGTGATACATCAGTCTGGGATACAGTACAGTACAGTGTATGTCCCGCTAGATTCTGCTAAATCACAGTTATAATTGGCTCAGGATTTTCTACTTCTGCATTCTCTATCAGTTTATTGGTATCCACCACATCGGGGCGGTTAGGGTTTACCTCATCAGGACAATTCAGGAACAAGACCAGGGGGGACGTTGCGACCCAGCAGAAACAGGTGGGCGCTGCAGCCCAGCCGGGACGGGACCCGGGGAAGGCTGCGGCCCAGCCGGGACGGGACCCAGGGAAGGCTGCAGCCGTAGCGCCGACGGGACGGGTGGAGCAGGAGTCGGCCGGGGCGCCGACGGGTCAGGAGGTGCAGGAGTCCGCCGGGGCACCGACGGGTGAGTAGGTGAAGGAGTTGGCATGAACCATCAGGGGTCAGGAGTCGGCCGGAAGGGTCAGGAGTCGGCCGGGACGCCGAAGGGTCAGGAGTCGGCCGGAATGTCGAGGGGTCAGGAGTCGGCCGGGACGCCGACTGGACAGGAGTCGGCCGGAACGTCGAGGGGTCAGGAGTCGGCCGGGACACCGACTGGACAGGAGTCGGCCGGAACGTCGAAGGGTCAGGAGTCGGCCGGAACGCCGACTGGACAGGAGTCGGCCGGGACGCCGAAGGGTCAGGAGTCAGCAGGGACGGCGACACGTCTCTGGAGCGCCTCTTCGATGAACCCGAACCGGGCCTGTGACGAGGTGTCGAACGCTGGGTCCATGTCGTGGCCAGATCGTAATGTCAGGGAGGGGTAGTGTGGACCCAATAGCAGTGCGACGAGGCAAAAGCAAGGTACGAATCCGGTGGTTGGGGACAGAAGGCTGAGTCGTTGACCGGGGCACAGGCAAGGCAGGGAAGTCCAGACAGGCCGGAATGTCGAGGGGTCAGGAGTCGGCCGGGACACCGATGGGTCTGGAGTCGGCCGGAACGTCGAGGGGTCAGGAGTCGGCCGGAAGGGTCAGGAGTCGGCAGGGACGCCGACTGGACAGGAGTCGGCCGGAAGGCCAGGAGTAGGCAGGGACGCCGATGGGTCAGAAATTGGCCGGAACGTCGAGGGGTCAGGAGTCGGCCGGAAGGGTCAGGAGTCGGCCGGGACGCCGAAGGGTCAGGAGTCGGCCGGAACGTCGACGGGTCAGGAGTCGGCCGGAACGTCGACGGTTCAGGAGTCGGCAGGGACGCCGAAGGGTCAGTTTACCTGAATTGTCCTGATGAAGGGTCAGGAGTCGGCCGGAACGTCGAGGGTCAGGAGTCGGCCGGAAGGCCGAAGGGTCAGGAGTCGGCAGGGACGGCGACTGGACAGGAGTCGGCCGGAAGGCCAGGAGTAGGCAGGGACGCCGATGGGTCAGAAATTGGCCGGAACGTCGAGGGGTCAGGAGTCGGCCGGAAGGGTCAGGAGTCGGCCGGAACGTCGACGGGTCAGGAGTCGGCCGGAACGTCGAAGGTTCAGGAGTCGGCAGGGACGCCGAAGGGTCAGTTTACCTGAATTGTCCTGATGAAGGGTCAGGAGTCGGCCGGAACGCCGAGGGGTCAGGAGTCGGCCGGAACGCCGAGGGTCAGGAGTCGGCCGGAACGCCGACGGGTCAGGAGTCGGCCGGAACGCCGACGGGTCAGGAGTCGGCCGGAACGTCGAGGGGTCAGGAGTCAGCAGGGACGTCGAAGGGTCAGGAGTCGGCAGGGACGCCGAAGGGTCAGTTTATCTGAATTGTCCTGATGAAGGGTCAGGAGTCGGCCGGAACGCCGAGAGGTCAGGAGTCGACGGGTATGGAGTCGGCCGGGACGCCGAAGGGTCTGGAGTCGGCCGGAACGTCGAGGGGTCAGGAGTCGGCCGGAATGTCGAGGGGTCAGGAGTCGGCCGGAACGTCGAGGGGTCAGGAGTCAGCAGGGACGTCGAAGGGTCAGGTGTCGGCAGGGACGCCGACGGGTCAAGAGTTGGCCGAAGGGTCAGGAGTCGGCAGGGATGCCGACTGATCAGGAGTCGGCCGGGACGCCGAGGGGTCAGGAGTCGGCCGGAACGTCGAGGGGTCAGGAGTCGGCCGGAAGGCCGAAGGGTCAGGAGTCGGCTGGGACGGCGACGCGTCTCTGGAGCGCCTCTTCGATGAACCCGAACGCCGAAGGGTCAGTTTACCTGAATTGTCCTGATGAAGGGTCAGGAGTCGGCCGGAACGCCGAGAGGTCAGGAGTCGACGGGTATGGAGTCGGCCGGGACGCCGAAGGGTCTGGAGTCGGCCGGAACGTCGAGGGGTCAGGAGTCGGCCGGAACGTCGAGGGGTCAGGAGTCGGCCGGAAGGGTCAGGAGTCGGCCGGGACGCCGAAGGGTCAGGAGTCGGCCGGAACGTCGACGGGTCAGGAGTCGGCCGGAACGTCGAAGGTTCAGGAGTCGGCAGGGACGCCGAAGGGTCAGTTTACCTGAATTGTCCTGATGAAGGGTCAGGAGTCGGCCGGAACGCCGAGGGGTCAGGAGTCGGCCGGAACGCCGAGGGGTCAGGAGTCGGCCGGAACGACGACGGGTCAGGAGTCGGCCGGAACGTCGAGGGGTCAGGAGTCAGCAGGGACGTCGAAGGGTCAGGAGTCGGCAGGGACGCCGAAGGGTCAGTTTATCTGAATTGTCCTGATGAAGGGTCAGGAGTCGGCCGGAACGCCGAGAGGTCAGGAGTCGACGGGTATGGAGTCGGCCGGGACGCCGAAGGGTCTGGAGTCGGCCGGAACGTCGAGGGGTCAGGAGTCGGCCGGAACGTCGAGGGTCAGGAGTCAGCCGGAAGGCCGACTGGACAGGAGTTGGCCGGAACGTCGACGGGTCAGGAGTCGGCCGGAACGTCGAGGGGTCAGGAGTCAGCAGGGACGTCGAAGGGTCAGGAGTCAGCAGGGACGTCGAAGGGTCAGGTGTCGGCAGGGACGCCGACGGGTCAAGAGTTGGCCGAAGGGTCAGGAGTCGGCAGGGATGCCGACTGATCAGGAGTCGGCCGGGACGCCGAGGGGTCAGGAGTCGGCCGGAACGTCGAGGGGTCAGGAGTCGGCCGGAAGGCCGAAGGGTCAGGAGTCGGCAGGGACGGCGACGCGTCTCTGGAGCGCCTCTTCGATGAACCCGAACGCCGAAGGGTCAGTTTACCTGAATTGTCCTGATGAAGGGTCAGGAGTCGGCCGGAACGCCGAGAGGTCTGGAGTCGGCCGGCACGTCGAGGGGTCAGGAGTCGGCCGGAACGTCGAGGGGTCAGGAGTCGGCCGGAAGGCCGACTGGACAGGACTAGGATAGACTAAGTATATTGTTCTCTGCTTTCTTAAAATTGATCTTAAACTGTACCAAGCCTGCTTAAAAAAGGGTTAGTGACTGATGCTGATTCTCTTGATTCTACTTTTCTGACATTCTCTAATCAGGAAGTGTTTGATGCTCTGTTGTCCTCCTGTGCCTTTAATCAGGAACTGCTCTGAGAGGTGTGCTTTAGCTTCAATAGGTCAATTGTCCTCTTAACTGCTAGGGGGAGTGGCTTACACATCTCAAGGATATATATACTCAGACCACACAAACCTTACTCCAGTGTATTTTGACTCTGGAGGGATACTGAACTACTTGATTCTGCTAGGATAGACTAAGTATATTGTTCTCTGCTTTCTTAAAATTGATCTTAAACTGTACCAAGCCTGCAACCAGCTGGATCTTATCTTCACTAGACACTGTTCTACTGCTAACCTCTCTGTCACTCCCCTCCAGCACTCGGACCACTACTTCATGTCCTACTCCCTCTCCTCTCCCCCCTTACTTCCTCCACCTACCCACATGGTTTCTACCCGTAGTCACCTCCGCTCCCTCTCCCGCGCTGATCTTTCCTCTTCCGTTACCTCTGCCCTCCCTGACCCTGAATCCTTCTCTCTCCTATCCCCCGATACTGCTACTGATCTTCTCCTCTCCACCCTTTCCTCCTCTTTGGACAACCTCTGTCCCTTCACCTCCAGGCCTGCACGGCCAACTCCTCCTGCCCCGTGGCTGTCGGACTCAGTGTGTACTGATAGACGGAGCCTAAGAGCGGCTGAGCGTAAATGGAGAACAGGCAAACTCCCGGAGGACCTTCTTAACTTCCAATCTCTCCTTTCCACTTTTTCCTCCTCTCTAGCTACTGCTAAAGCGGCTTTTTTCCGCTCGAAAATCCTAACCTCTGCTTCCAATCCTAAAAAACTCTTTGAAACTTTCTCTTCACTCCTCCAACTCCAACCCCCTCCTCCTACTTCCTCCCTTCTCCCTGATGATTTCGCCAACTTCTTTGACAAGAAGGTAAACGATATCAGATCCTCCTTCTCCCAGCCCCCCTCCCTGTCCACCCTCTCCCTCTCTACCCTCTACAGCTCTTCCCCCTCAGCTCCCCCTTCCCTCTCCACACCCAATCTTACCCCATTTTGCTCCCCTCTCCCCTAACGAGGTCCTCGACCTTGTTACATCTAACCGCCCCACCACGTGCTCCCTTGACCCGATCCCCTCCCCTCTTCTTCAGTCTATTGCCACTGAACTCCTTCCTTTCCTCACCCACCTCATCAACACATCTCTCGTCTCGGGATGCTTTCCCTCGGCTTTCAAGACTGCCAGAGTCACCCCCCTTCTGAAAAAACCATCACTTGACCCCTCTGATGTCAAGAACTTCAGACCGGTTTCCCTTCTACCCTTTCTATCCAAAACACTTGAACGCGCTGTCTCTAAACAACTGTCTTCCTACCTCCACCAGAACAACCTCTTGGACCCCCACCAGTCCGGGTTCAAGGTGGGTCACTCGTCAGAGACGGCCCTCCTTGCGGTGACGGAGTCGCTTCACGCTGCGAGAGCGAACTCTCTCTCCTCTGTCCTGATTCTCCTGGACCTGTCAGCGGCGTTTGACACGGTGAACCACCAGATCCTCCTCTCCACCCTCGAGGGGATGGGCGTCTCAGGCTCTGCACTCTCCCTGCTTGCATCCTACCTGACAGGCCGATCCTACCAGGTGACATGGAGGGGGCCGTGTCAGAACCACGCACGCTGTCTACGGGGTTCCACAAGGCTCAGTTCTGGGCCCCCTTCTCTTCTCGCTCTACACAACATCTCTGGGTTCTGTTATTCGCTCGCATGACTTCTCTTACCATTGTTATGCCGATGACACCCAGCTGGTCTTGTCATTTCCTCCCGGTGACACCCAAGTGGAGGCACGCATTGCTGCGTGCTTGGCTGACATCTCGAAGTGGATGGCGACACACCACCTGAAGCTGAACCTGGACAAAACCGAGCTACTCTTCCTCCCGGGGAAGGGTTGCCCGCACCGAGACCTGTCCATCACCATTGATGATGCCGTGTTGATGCCAACTCGGACTGTGAGGAATCTGGGTGTGACCCTGGACGACCAACTGTCGTTCTCAGCAAACATTGCATCGGTCACACGCTCCTGCAGATTCCTCCTATACAACATCAGGAGGATTCGCCCCTTCCTCACTGAGGAGACGGCGCAGGTGCTCATCCAGGCTCTGGTCATCTCCCGCCTGGACTACTGCAACTCACTACTTGCTGGAGCCCCGGCGTCGGCCATCAGACACCTGGAGCTTGTCCAGAAAGCTGCAGCACGTCTGGTGTTCAATCGCCCCAAGTTCTCTCACACAACTTCCCTTCTCCGTTCTCTACACTGGCTCCCTGTAAGAGCTCGCATCCAGTTTAAGACTCTGGTGCTAGCCTACAGGGCAGTGAAAGGAACAGCTCCTTCCTATCTCCAGGCCTTGGTCAAGCCCTACACCCCTGCCCGACCACTTCGCTCTGCTGCCTCGGGGCGACTGGTTTCCCCGTCGCTCAGAGGTCCCTCCGGCCGATCCACCCGGTCACAGCTTTTTTCTGTCCTGGCCCCTCAGTGGTGGAATGAACTCCCCACCGACGTCAGGACAGCAGAGTCGCTGCCCATCTTTAGGCGCAGGCTGAAAACTCACCTCTTCAAGAAGTACTACCCTGAGCCTTCCTCGTAGCACTTATTGCACTCGTATTAGTTGTTGCACTTACTGTATTCGTATCAGTTCGCTGCACTTATTGAATTTGTATTTGTTTACTGCACTTATCCTATTCGTAGTAGTTTGTAGCACTTACTATATTCGGATTAGTCTGTTGCAATTATTGTTTTCGTAGTAACTTGCCTCTGCACTATACTTTTGCTCTGGCTTATGCTTTGAGATGCTTGTTTAAGAAAGGAGATGCACTTATGACTTCTGGTGACTAGTAGTTCTCTTGAATACCTATGTTGAATACACTTCCTGTAAGTCGCTTTGGATAAAAGCGTCTGCTAAATGACTAATGTAATGTAATGAGTCGGCAGGGACGGCGACGCGTCTCTGGAGCACCTCTTCGATGAACCCGAACGCCGAAGGGTCAGTTTATCTGAATTGTCCTGATGAAGGGTCAGGAGTCGGCCGGAACGCCGAGAGGTCAGGAGTCGACGGGTATGGAGTCGGCCGGGACGCCGAAGGGTCTGGAGTCGGCCGGAACGTCGAGGGGTCAGGAGTCGGCCGGAACGTCGAGGGTCAGGAGTCGGCCGGAAGGCCGACTGGACAGGAGTTGGCCGGAACGTCGAGGGGTCAGGAGTCGGCCGGAACGTCGAGGGGTCAGGAGTCGGCAGGGACGCCGACGGGTCAGGAGTCGGCAGGGACGCCGACGGGTCAGGAGTCGGCCGGGACGCCGAGGGTCAGTAGTCGGCCGGAACGTCGAGGGGTCAGTAGTCGGCCGGAAGGTCGAGGGGTCAGGAGTCAGCCGGAAGGGTCAGGAGTCGGCCGGAACGCCAACTGGACAGGAGTCGGCCGGGACGCCGAAGGGTCAGGAGTCAGCAGGGACGGCGACACGTCTCT
The DNA here is from genome assembly GCF_027596085.1 of Anoplopoma fimbria. NCBI lineage: Eukaryota > Metazoa > Chordata > Actinopteri > Perciformes > Anoplopomatidae > Anoplopoma > Anoplopoma fimbria. The sequence continues at coordinate 26,326,277 of NC_072451.1, read as the reverse complement.
GGAGCGCCTCTTCGATGAACCCGAACCGGGCCTGTGACGAGGTGTCGAACGCTGGGTCCATGTCGTGGCCAGATCATAATGTCAGGGAGGGGTAGTGTGGACCCAATAGCAGTGCGACGAGGCAAAAGCAAGGTACGAATCCGGTGGTTGGGGACAGAAGGCTGAGTCGTTGACCGGGGCACAGGCAAGGCAGGGAAGTCCAGACAGGCCGGAATGTCGAGTCGGCAGGGACGCCGACTGGACAGGAGTCGGCCGGAAGGCCAGGAGTCGGCAGGGACGCCAATGGGTCAGAAATTGGCCGGAACGTCGAGGGGTCAGGAGTCGGCCGGAAGGGTCAGGAGTCGGCCGGGATGCCGAAGGGTCAGGAGTCGGCCGGAACGTCGAAGGTTCAGGAGTCGGCAGGGACGCCGAAGGGTCAGTTTACCTGAATTGTCCTGATGAAGGGTCAGGAGTCGGCAGGGACGCCGACTGGACAGGAGTCGGCCGGGACGCCGAGGGGTCAGGAGTCGGCCGGAACGCCGAGGGGTCAGGAGTCGGCCGGAAGGGCGAAGGGTCAGGAGTCGGCAGGGACGCCGAAGGGTCAGGAGTCGGCCGGAACGCCGACGGGTCAGGAGTCGGCCGGAACGCCGACGGGTCAGGAGTCGGCCGGAACGCCGACTGGACAGGAGTCGGCCGGAACGTTGAAGGGTCAGGAGTCGGCTGGAACGTCGAGGGGTCAGGAGTCGGCCGGAAGGCCGAAGGGTCAGGAGTCGGCCGGGACGCCGAAGGGTCAGGAGTCGGCAGGGACGCCGAAGGGTCAGGAGTCGGCAGGGACGCCGAAGGGTCAGGAGTCGGCCGGGACGCCGAAGGGTCAGGAGTCGGCAGGGACGCTGAAGGGTCAGGAGTCGGCAGGGACGCCGACGCATCTCTGGAGCGCCTCTTCGATGAACCCGAACCGGGCCTGTGACGAGGTGTCAAACGCTGGGTCCATGTCGTGGCCAGATCGTAATGTCAGGGAGGGGTAGTGTGGACCCAACAGCAGTGCGACGAGGCAAAAGCAAGGTACGAATCCGGTGGTACAGGCAAGGCAGGGAAGTCCAGACAGGCAGGATCAGCAACGGGAAATCAGTCCACAGGAAATTGCTGGAAGGTCTAGCATGAATACAACGAACGATCTGGCAGCAAGTGTGTGACTGACTGGGGTTTAAATACTGCAGGGTGTAGGTGCAGCAGATTGAGCAGGTGAGAGGGATTGTGCTGATGAGGTGGGTGTGGCAGACAGGTGCACTGCATGAGGCTGATTAGATGAGTGAGGGAGAGTGTGGTGAGAGAGAGGGGGCTGGGCTGTGAGCAAAAAAACCAATACTGAGTTTGGTGCAAACTGGAAACACACTGGTGGCCCTTTGACTATTATACAGGGCCATTAGCACCATTGATGACAGTGACATCATGTCCTCAGTATTTCTTGTGTATTGCCGTTTTTTCACAATTTAAAAACTCACATGTGATGGGTATTTTTCAGGCTGAATTCAGTACTTTTAGACTCTGTGTGTTTGAAATATACTGCTATTAGGCAAACAGAAAATAAATGTAAAAAGTGCTAAAACAGCATTTAGACCTTATTTTTGGAAATAAAACTGAATAAAAATAACTTAAAAGCTGACAGAGTGAAAACATATATAACAAAAAAGCTTTTCATGTCAGTGTTCACATAGTTCCTTTTTTTTTGTTTTGATGACCCTATTCCTTACACCTATTTATTTAAATCTCATTGCAAGAGTTTTATTTTTAAAAGCCCACCCACACTCATGCCACATTATCAGTGATGTCACAGATTACACTTTAAACTACTGTCTTAGTTAGAGGATAGTCATTTGTTTGTTTCCTGCTGTCGATCTTTTCTTTATTCCTGTCCTACTCTCATTTTCTTATAGGAAATGTTTGACGTCATCTTAGATGAGAACCAGCTCACTGATGCCTGTGAGCACGTTGCTGATTATCTGGAGTCTTACTGGAGAGCCACTCATCCACCAGAGATGGAGCCTGCCAACGCACTTGTGGCCCAGCTGGCCGGGAATACACTGCCCACCAGTCCTTCAGCAATACCGCCGGTACATGAAACACAGACACATTTATAGCACACGACGACTAAGTAAACAATAAAGTTATAGGATTTAATATCATTTGCAAACATCTCATTCCACTCATCTCCTCCGTACAGACAGTCTGCTGAATGTGGAAAAAAAACCTTTGCATAGTAAATTATTAGCTCAGCAGGAATGTAAATTGTGTCTAGATGGAGGAAATGCACAGTGTGCTGCGTCTTTACTTGTTTCCATTTGTTCATCTAACACTTTCATTCCATTTCTCCTCATCCTACTCCTCTGGGAAGTTGAAGAAATGAGATAGGTCTGCCTCTGGTGAGTGAGATACCTTCAAATTCTGCTGTAGCTGAGTTTTAGCCGCAGTAATAGAGATGAGTTAGAGTAGCATCCTTTTAGAAGTTAACTAGAAAATATGTGTATGTCAGTGTTGTAGTCATGACCACCTAAACCGAGATCAAGTCAGGACCAAGACTCAGAGTGTATAGAGACTGAGACAAGACTAAGACTTTAAGGGATGGAGACCATGTCAAGACCAAAACCAGTGGGAGTCCCACAGTGTATGACAAACATATGATAAAATGTGGAACATGCAAACCAGAGCCAAAACAGAGCCAAACCTTATCAAATTGTTCATCAACTATCCCACGAAACACCCACAGAAAACAAATGTAGATTCCCTTTATTGCCATATATACTATGTATGTGTGTATGTACAAGTGTACCACCATAAATGTCTCGATATAATAATCAAAAGGCATTGCATAGGTGACTTTTCTGTGTGTGGATTTTCCTTGGTGATAACAAATACATCAGACAATGTTCAGTAAATCTAGTGATAACCTTGCTGAATACCAGTAGCATGACTTTAAAGTGGCAAATAAATATGCTATCTTTAACCTCCCCACATGTTGATAGCAATCCGTTTCAGCCATAGTTTGCTAACATGATGCATGAAATGTGTGTGAGAAACAATAGAATACAACACTAACGTATGATACACAAAGTGTCCCAGACCATCAAGGGGTAGCACAGCACAAGAATAAAGAAGCCCCCTCGCAATAGTAATGGTAGCATGCATGAAATTCCTGCTGTTTGCAAAATATACCAGACACTAGATGTATGTCAGATATATACTACTACTAGATATATGTCTAAGGTTATTGAAAAAAAAAACGTGTCTTTAGAGGTTAGATTCCTGCAGTGTATATGGGTCAATCATCACTGTAAAGTACAAGTATTCTTCAGGACTTCATTTTGACAAATATGCATTCTAAAATCATTAAAATGTAAAACAAAGAATGTGTTATTTGACATTTTATTCGGAGATGTCAGCACCTCCCTCACTTATTACGCTCCAGAATTAACGTGTAGCATACACCACTTTAATGTTGCAGCTGGTTTAAGTGTGGCACATTTGTATTTCTTTATATAAGCTACTGCCGATTAACTTGTGAATTTTCCCTTGTGGATATATAGAGTCTTAATCCATAATAAAACATCATCATTTATTTTATTGATTACATTTTGTATTACTAATCTGAATCTGGAAAGTAATTAGTAAGTATATGTAATGTAGTTAAAAGTAGGCTATAAAACCTTTGCCTATAATATGTAGCAGAGTTAAAGTATAAAGTAGCAGAAATAGTATAACTACACTAGAATTGTACTTAAGTAGTCCTACAGAAACCTGAGTGTGTATTAAGCAAACTTCTAACTTTCTTCCAGCAAGCAAATAGTCTTAGCGTATTTGCAAAATCTTGAATTATTCCCTCAGTTCAATATTTTCCTCAATACATGTCAAGAAAGTCAAGTAAAAGACCCTCGTTAATGCGTTGCTATGGCAATGCCTTCCCCACTTCTCACTGGGTTTCCTTAGCTAAATGTTTGAAACTCCCTATTAGGATTTCATTAAACTTCAATGTACCAACACATTGGCAACTAAGAAGATCTTAGCTATATATTAATGAGAATAAATATGAAACTAAATTTGAATCATATCTTCTAAACTGAAATTGACATCAAACACTATTACTAAGCTTGTTCACAAGATACTTATCTATAGAGGGCTAACATTTCTTTCTACAATCAACACTTGAAATGATGAAGGCACTTGCAAATGACAAGGGAGTACAAAATGTCAACCATACTTTGGTGTTTCATTTTTTACCTCTTTACTTAAGATTTCATTAAACATTTTTTTTTTCTTTTTACAAAAAGTACCAAAACACTGGCAACAAGGAAGATCTTGGGTAGATAATAATGAGAATAAATATGAAACAAAATTTAAATCATACCCAAGAAATCTGGTTTGAATTGAAATCAAACACTTTTACAAAGCTTGTTTACAAGACGTTTATCTATAGAGGGAACCATAAAGGGGGCTGCACGGTGGTGTAGTGGTTAGCACTGTCGCCTCACAGCAAGAGGGTTCAATTCCCGGGCCAGACAACCTTTGCATGTTCTCCCCGTGTCAGTGTGGGTTCTCTCCGGGTTCTCTGGCTTCCTCCCACAGTCCAAAGACATGCAGGTTAGGTTCATTGATGACTCTGAAATTGCCCATCGGTGTGAATGTGAGTGTGAATGGTTGTCTGTCTCTATGTGTCAGCCCTGTGATAGGCTGGCGACCTGTCCAGGTGAACCCTGCCTTCGCCCATTGACAGCTGGGATCGGCTCCAGCACCCCCGCGACCCTTAACTGGATAAGCGGTTACGGAAGATGGATGGATGGATGGATGGATGGATGGATGGGAACCATAAAGTGCATCTTTGGATGGCTGGGAAAAACAACACTGAATGGAAATACATTTATTGATTGTTGACTGTGCGTGACCTGTGAAAGGTCTGTTGGTTGCTTGTGAGTAGTGAAGATAGTAAAGCTGTGTTGAGAGTAAAAAGCTTTATCAAGTGACCAGAACGTTGTAGCTTATTTTATTTTATTTGAGTAGAATTTCCCCCCCAACCTAAAAGTGGCCATTTCACAGTAGTTTATGAAACAGATTTCTTTGTGCATAAATATATATATATATATATATATATATATATATATATATATATCATTACATTTGTGACTGGTATCAGGCAATTCACGTTAATCTGATATAATTTAATTCAGACGTGTGCCTTTATTTAAAGTGACATGGCAATATTAAATCCAAGCTAGTAAGATTGCTGTTTTGACATTTACTTAAAAGGGACCAAGGTTTCTATTTAGACATGAGACAGGCAACAGGCATTTGCCATCAGATCAAGCCTGTATGTAAAGAGATGCATGTATGAAAGGGGCCTGCAGTGAAAAAGGCCTTTTATACAATAAAATGTTGCATTGGTTCCTTATGTTATGCTGTGAATGTTGAATTACATGATATCAATGCAGGGTCAGTTTGAAGTTGGAACTGTTGTTGTTGCATAGTAGCACTGCAGTGCAGTTTTTAATTGTGTTTTGACTTTTTGTATTCATTAGTATACATGGGGAAAGTTTGGGTCCATGATTCTTTGGCATTTAGTACTCCACTCAAAATTATACTTGTCACTAGAGCTGCCGTGATTAGTAGACATACTCAATGACATTGACGCTGAAAATGCAACGACATCAATACTTTCAATAAATGCAATTTCTTTCTTAATCTTTTGTCCTTGAACTGTTATATTTTATGTGTACAGCCAAACATTTGTCTGCTTGCTTCCTCAGAAATGCCATTGAATAAGTGTACTGTAAGAATATTTCGAGTATATTTTGATACTCTATTATAAAACTTTTGGTTAAGATTTCCGGGACAGTGTATTTTGTTTTGTTTTGTGCCGGATTATACAACACAAAGCCTTTGGTTTGGCAAAATAAACAAACATTTTATTTTAAATTAGATTTTGTTGGAGGATAGTTAATCGTTTAATTTAATCAGTAAAATAGTTGACACAATTATCAATAGAAAATAAATCGTTAGTGGCATACCCTAATTGCCACTTAGATGTGTTTCCAGCAACTACTGTGCCCTTAACTAAAATGGCATTATGTGTAAAAATTAATGGTGAGGGTGTTGAGAGAATTTCTGAAATAAAACACAAAACAAGTATACTCATGGTCTTAATTTAGTCTTAATTTAGAAATATGCACACAAAGTTGGAGTATTTAGCAAGCTAAAAAGCTAGCTACATATTTTTGCCTCCAAAAAAGAGCCAGAAGGAAAGTGAATATTGGACTTGCCGGATAACCAGAAACACGACTTCAAAGAATTACTAACACACACTCTCCATGGTAACTTAATGTGGTGATGATGTCACTGTTGTGTTTTGATCTTGTCTTGCTTGTTCTGGACATCAAGAAGAAAACTGAATAACTGTTTTAAATGTGATTACACATTAACATCGCCATTTACTAGCAGCCCCTTGGTAGGTTTAGATGTATCCACTCCCTGATAGTGTTGTCCTTAAACTGTTCCTCCAGGTTATTTTATTTAGTCTCAGTTAACTTAACTTAAAAATGAATTCAACAGATTAATCAAGGTTCAATGTTTATTTTACATGTAGAACTTGGAGAATTATCAGTAACCACAACCATTAGATTAATGTAAAGGACATAAAAGTACAATATTTTTGTCTAAAATGCTTATAAAAAACTTTAATTGTTTTAGAAAAGGAAAGCTTCACTGAATTCAATCAAATAGATTCTGCTGGTATTTCCATCACACAGCTCTATCAGGCCCAGGGTTCTCCTCCTCTGCATTTGCTACCAGTTTATTGGGGTCGACCACATCATTGAAGGTTGGATTGTCAAAAGTAGATAACTTTTCAGGGATAGGTAAACGGCGTCCAGACTTCTTGAAGAGAAACAAGGCGATGACTGTTCCTATGGCAATCAAAGTAATGACCAGCACACCTGCCAAAATGTTGTGGCTATGGCTTTGAGGGTCCACCGTAGGATTTACTGTACAGATCCAGCAAGTAGATGATGAGTCAGAAGAACAAATTTATAATTATTATTAGTCAAATTAAAAGGATAAAGAGATGTAACTTACCAGATGTCTGTGGAGCTCGTCTTAATACTAGAAAGATAACAAACATGAACAAAAAAAACTTGGCAAAAGGTGTATCATTGCATTATACTTTAAATATCTAAATCAATTTATGAATGTATTTTTTATTTATCACTATATGTTACACATTTCTGTTATTGTTAAACAGTGCTTTCATTAAAAAAGTATGATGATCTCACTTTTAGGTGTTTTGCAAATGTATCCTTTTAAATACCAGTTGCTCCCTGTCATCCATTTCCCATCTGAAACTCTAATCGATCCATAACCGGTGCCATCTTTTTGACCTCTATTCCAGTTAGTGTAGTCCACGGCAGTTTTATCCAACCACTGCCAAATGCCTGAGGACAAACAGAAATCAATTTTTTTTCCTTCCTTTTTTTCCCTTTTTTTTTCTCCTGATAAAGTATTTTTTTATGTCTTACTGAATTTCAGTTCAATGGAAATGGAAATGATTTTTCAACATATAAGTTTTACAAATGTGCTTGTATAACCTAACATTTCCTTTATTCTGTTTATTGTGTACTGACCCCAAAGCCACAATAATTAGCCACTTGGGGCCAGCTGAACAAATTGAGAACATGATATCATGTTTACAAATTATTTTGGGGGAAAACACTTTAGCAGACAGCTAACAGCAATCATAGAGCAGCATTAGCATTTGTAGGTGTGTTTCTGGCTACCTGGTGAATGCCAAACATAACGTTCAGTCTCCTTTTAGCCATGTGACCCAGGGAAACGTATAACTTCTTTAGCTGCTTATTGGAATACGTCACCCTTAACATTTCCATTTGTGTGTCAATTACTCAGTGCATGTCACCTTGAATTATTGAAGAAAAAGTCGTTTTTCTCGCATGCTTCCACAGTGAAGAAACTGAGTAGATCCTTGATGAATTGAAGTAAATGAAGGCCAGGTTTAGCAACAGTAAAACTATATCAAAACATGACTTTCCAAACTCTCATACAACTCATGTAGTATAATCCAAGTCTCATTTATCCAGTTGTATACGCAGTGCTTCCCAAACACATGCATTATGCCAACACAGGACTTTAACCTAGGAGACAGCTGTTTGTGTCCCCTGTGGAACCAACAACCAACATTGTTTGTCTTTGTGTTCCTAACCTTTAGTTTCACTTTCACTTTTCAAAAGTTTTTAACTTAACCCAAATCATGAACTTTTCCTTCACTTATTTAAGTGTTTTTGTTTGAATTCACAACGTTTACCAAATGTTCACTTCAAGGAGCATCAGAGTTTAATGCGCTGAGCTACCCAGTGCGTTAGAAAGTGATGCCAAGACGTCCTGATAAAGTGCCAGTATGTGACGAGTTGGGAAAAAGAACGAGTTGACTGATCATACGACTGGTTATGAGAGTTTTTGAACAAATGTTTTGATGTAGTTTTGCTGGCGTTAAACCTGGCCTCCATTTACTTCAACTTATCAAGGATCCGATGTGTTTTCAGATTCTCCGTTCACTGTTGAAGCATGCCAAAGTTTTCTTCAAGAATTCAAGGTAGACTCGGTGACTAATTGATACACAATTGTCATTTGTTTCAGAGCTTCTGTTTTACAAAGATCATTTTGCTTCTTAATGTCAAAATAATAGTGTGGTATATTTTCTGGTCTTGCACAATACAGCGAAGGACCCAAGTGTTTTTGTCTTACATAGGATACAGGAAGCAGATGGACAGGATACCAGGGGCCAAATGTGATTAAGTGTGTAGAATGACGGAGCCACATACATTGTCTTGACTTCCCCCCCAAATGTGATGAACATGTACCCTATATAAGGAGGTGTAAGAGCCCGAAAGGCAGGGACTCTCAGATTCGACTCGAGACCTCCGGGCGCTCTAGACGTCCGTCATGACATGTGTTGCTTGTTTGTAATAAACTTTATTATACCAGCAAGAACAGTGTCCGCGGAGCATCCTTTCTCATCACTTCAACAGCACTGTCGCATGAAAGATACGACAATAGTTTAATGTTTGTTTTAGTGAAAGATCAGACATCGTTACTGTACCTCTGTGAGTTTTATACAAGCCAATCCAGAATGAGAGTTCGTTGTCTTGAAATATTTCAATATTGCTTTGAATGAATGCTTGCTCAGACGGATCTTCAATGCTGGCAAGATTTCCACCTTCACAAACAACCACACATAAAACAGTAGGTGTTTAGTTGAAGCTAAACACAATTGAGTGATTAAGAATATGTACTAGTCCATCCATAGTAACCACTCACCATTTCTTACACAGTTAACAGATGCATCTGGCCACTCCATCCTTGCTATGAAAAATAAGTAACAATAACCCCTAAATGGTAGCCATTGATTGTCATGGATTGAGTGTCTGGGTGTTTCTCGGTCGTCAGGGCAAAATCCTGGAAAAGAACTTGACTCGGTTGGTGCCACATCTGTGAATGAGAGAGACATTCATGATAGTTGAATCAACTAATTACTGTATAGTGCCTGCTTTTCGAATTGAATATGCTGAAGTAAGCACCTATTTGACAATCGTAGAGCGAGAGAACAATGTCACATCAAAAATCAAATACAATGATAATGATTGTTACCATGTGCCAAACAGATAAAGGCAGGATAAATGTGGACAATACAGGGTCAAATTAAGGATGGGTCACACAAGAATTTATTAAAATAACATGAGTCTTACCTGTAGACTTCATGCAAATGCTATTCATGGTCTGATTGCAGTCAGCAGTCTTCCATGTTCCGTCTACATCCACGAACACGCAAGGTCGGTATGTGTTTGGTTCCTGTCTACCCCAATTGGTTACGGTGATGTGCCAGCCATCAATATATCTGAAATAACCGCCAGTCTGAAAGCAAAGATCAGCATAATATGATCATTTTTTCAACAAAATCTGTAATTATTGTTATTTTTTAAGCAAATTGGGAACTCCCCTCCCCTTTCTTGCACTTAGCTGTTTGCAACACTCCTGAAAAAGTCTGTTAAATGTTTACTAATCTGAAAATATAAGTACATCAATGCTGCTTTATCAGGATTGAATGCTACATCATGGACAAACGTGTGGAAAACATTAAGCTTCATAAACGCCATCAATAATATAAATTGAGTTGAGTATTTGTTATAAAAAAACACAACATAATTTTGAGGATCTTCAGTTTAAAAGAGGCTTTCTGTCATATACCTCCATTTCGTTAAGTCCAATCCACACAGGACTTTTGACAGTCAAAGCCAGCAGCTCAGCATAGTTCAGTGACCACTGGTTTCGTAGGCTAGCCAGTTTGGCACCTTCACTTTCACAGTGCTTTTGGGCTGCATCCCAGTTCATTTGTTGAGAAACAAGCTTGATAGAGTCATTAAATATTTTGACATAGTCGGTCGCTGTTGATTCAGGGGAGTCTGGTAGAGAAGGATCTGTTAAGAGTGACAAGTTAGACAAAGTTAGTTCAGTTTTTTCTTTAAACTCAGTCACTCATCCCATTTAAAAAAATTGACCTGTTTGAATATGGCTGTGTTTGTACAGTTGAAATGCTAATTATGATCATTGGGGAGCTTTGATAACAAAACTGCAGACTGCTGATGGTGTTATGTTCTGTCAATTAGGGAAATACAGAATATATAGAATATCTGATAAAAGTAATATAACAATAGTAATCATTCTAAGCCATAGGAAATGCAATCAAGAGAAACGGCAGAGAATAGGCTCACCAACATTTCGAAGACAGACATATCCATTGGTGTCATTGCAGGACTGAGCGAACCATTTCCCAATACCAAAGTTGGGATTGCTAGTCATCAATACACATACTTTCTGGTGAAACACAGCATTAGTGAGGTAAAGAGTAATCTATGGTAAGATCCATGGCACTGATAGCATGTTTTTGTTCCCACAAAAAATGATTCACAAAATACTATTAGCCACGAGGCAGCCCTAATGTAAGTGCATAGTATGTTAATCACAACCAAGAGCAAAATCAATGAGATAGCAGGGCACCCAATTCTTTCTATACTGTATTCTGTACTTCTTAAATGATATATAAGGGTATTTATTTTATTTATTTAGACATACATAAATATTTTTACAAAATAACGGTAATTGAAGTGAAGTTTTATTACCTCATTACGCAGTGGTGAAAAAAACAAGTAATGATCTGAATCATATTCATCATGGAAGTATCTCGGCCCCTGGAATGGAAACAAACAATGTGTCAGAAATGTTTAGCAATACACCCAAAAACTTATTACAAACAATGCAGGTGCAGATCACAACACTGAATAAAGGTTGTGTGTACTTGAGGCATAACCTCATTGGTTTAGGCTCTAAGTTTACAAAGTTTTGCATTTAAAGTTTTAACATGTTAAAGGTATAATATGCAGCATTTTCCTAAAAATATTTAAATAATCCCACTTAATCCTCACTAATGCCCAACTAGAGGAATGTGGCAGTGTCCGTATCTACAGGGACCCTGCCATCTGCCTGTCTTTTCTCTTTTCTTATTATTTTGCTGTGTTTGGGACGTTTCTCGGCCTCAACAAAGAGCTTTTTGGCCCAACATGGGTGTGTAAACCTAAACCAGTTATATCCCCCTCGCCATCTGATACCAAGGCACCCTTATGCTGGGTATGCTTTGGTGCGTGGCTACTTTGTGTTTGACAGGCCGCTACCACAGCGTTGTCCGCTGTTTTTCGTCTAATGCTGTGTCCACACTATGAAGGACACAGCAACAGACTACAAGTCATTTTCAATGGAAGCCTGTGAGATTAAGCTACCAACTGGATAAGCTACTAAATTGACGCTACATGACGGGGTTGATGCGCTAAAAATCCAAGTTGAGCTGGTTTAAATCTTTTCAGCACTCAAATGCAACCTGAAGCATTTAAAATTTAAAAAATGCCGTTGCCATGTTCCCAGTCTAATTAAATGAGATAACTATATCAACGAGCGCTTGAGCAACACATCAAGGGTGACTCAATGACAATGTAGCTGGCCACACTGGCCGATTTTTTGCCTTTGACACTCGCAGTGTGACCGTACCATTTCAACTGTAACAAAATAAGTTTTCAGTTCATGAAAGTTGATTGTAACATTTTGGTTGTCTAAAAATGTCTTATTCAGCGCTCATTTGTACTCCACACCGACCATGCTACATAGTATAACTTTAACTATACCCCAAAAAAAGGGTCCTCAATCACTCTGATTGGAGGATGGCGACGCTTCAACAATAGAGAAATAGTCAAATTTTTATGAAAAACGGTTATTTGAAAAAATAATAATACTTGCAGGTATTCTTTTTCCACTTACAGGTTTTCCCCAATTGCCGTATCTCAATCGTTTGCCATCAGTCCAGAGATATGAAGGGCCACGAAACCTATACAAACCAATCCACAGGTCTTTTGCAGGTGCCAATTCAGCATTCAAAAACACTGAAAATTGAACACATATTGATCACATCATTTAACCATTTGTGGCCACCAGTCAAAATAAATAATAACTAAATCAATAAAAAATAAACAAAATATTCCTACAACGCTCTTGATCAGTGTGTGGGTCTCCTTTAACAACAACAAAAGAAAGCAGGAAAACTTCCCTGAATGGCCACTGGTTACATTTTAAAACTTGTTAGTACCAGCCATCGTTGTGAGTCTTGCTCATGCCCTCTGACCTTATGTTTGGACTAGACTTTGTTGCATAGTTCTTTTATGGAGAATTTTGTGTTTTGTGTATTCTTTTTTGTTTGTTCCTTTGTTTCATGTTTTTCAGGTTTCGTGTTTCCTGCTTAAAGAGGTAAAAAATGAAACACCAAAGTATGGTTTACATGTTGTACTACCTTGTCATTTGCAAGTGCCTTCATTATTTCAAGTGTTGGTAATAATAGATGTTATACTTCTTTCCTGCTTTTTTAAGGTAACCCCTCAGTTAGTTGTGTCTTCAGTTAAGTTGGTTAGTTATGTGCCTGTAGCATTTCTTTCTGTTCCCTGCCTGTTATGTTGGACTCCAGTTTGTAAGCTTTTTTAAAATTAAATTATTGCCTAGTTTCTGCGGCTTCCTCGTTTAATCTCTGCGTTCGGGTCCATCCCCTACTGCCTGCTCTCCAACCTTGACAGTGTGGAGCTCTTATAATTGACAAAGAAGTTGGTGGTCTGGCAGGTGGCTCAAGCCAGCTTAGTTTGGTTCACTATATGATGCAGCATTCCAGCTGGAGTCTGCTAGCAGGGCTGGTTAGCCGATCATTTTTCTGTGGTATGTGCGCCACTGTGGCATTACTCAAAACTAACGGGCACCGGTTCGTTACATTGAGAGTGTTCAACCTAGTGAATTAGCCTTATGATATTTTGACTTAGTGGAAGTCTTTTGTTTTTCCATGAGCAATTGCCCATGTTCTAACAATGTACAAATCAAAACTTGAAAATCAAAGTTCCAAATCAAAACAGTGCCATTTGAAAAATTTTCTCTGACATTCTCAATGTGTATTTTGGGCATTTACCAAGACTATTAAAATAAAAAAAAGGCTTGTATTGTGTCTTACTGACTAGTTAATTCTAGTCACACAGGTGCAAAACATTATGTTCATGTACAGTATTTGTTTTTATTAGCTGTAGACTTGCAATAAATCTATTAAACGTGCATTCTTTAGAATGGCCAGCAGGGGGCGAATCCTCTGGTTGCAAATAGAAGTAAATTATTATGGATTGTTAATTAGAAAGTGATCCTCCTTCTCACTTGATTTATTACCCCAATAAACATTGGAAAACCTGACTTTATGGTCGCAATCGCTAGTTTCAAGTCTTCCTCAATACAGCATGATTCCCATTCTGTAAATTATGATGCGATTTTGATTAAAAGTGACCATAAAGCAGGGTATGCTTTAGGGCTGACAACCTTGTGATTGACAGGTCGCTACTGCTACCAGTCACTTATCCGCAGTTCAAATATGGTCACTATCGGTCACTGGTTGCTAATAGTCAAGACTTCAACAGCCGTAGTCCAAGATGGCGACGGCTATAGAGTTGGTTTTGTGTGTCCTGGTCACACTTCTATGACATGGACGAAATATTCTGATTAATTATCGTGTAAAACCGCAAAACCATGATGTTTATTTTGACAGTAAACCTAAAATTTAATTTTGTATTCGGACATCCTGGGTTTTACAAGCTAGCTTGGCTACTAGTGAATTGTTACAACAAGCCAAACCAAAAGCTATCTGTATGTAGTCTAACTGTTCACTAACTGTTAACTAACTGTTTAGCTTAATTTGCCTCCTGTATCTTAGAATCTGGTTAATTCTTGTAAAAGCAGCCCATTCTCTCTCTACCAGCGGTACCTGCATGCACTGACTCATCAGCAGAGGGAGGAGGACAGGTGGAATGACTGATACTGACTGATGCCAGTGTTTTTCAGGAATGTTATTTATTGTATTGTCATGTGACACTAGATTATAGACTTGTTTCTAGCAATATATTATTGAGTTCAACATTCTTATTGTCAGTTAAAGGTTAATTGTCAACATCCCTATCCAATGTGCATGGTATGCATTTGTCTGAAATATAAAAAAAACCAACATAAAACACACATTGCACTTGTCTCGACAGAATTGAAGCCAGAGTTCCTCCCATTGCTCTGCATTGTGTCCTTGCTCCATGCCACGTCTCCTTCTGGTTATTAATGATGCTGTAACACTATATTGGAAAAAGCAACAGCTTTGTGTGATATCTCAAAAGAGCAGTTCATTTACTATCCACAAATAGATCAATGCTTTGTCAGATTGAGGGCCTTTTTTCATTCAACATTAGCTGTATCCCAAGGCTGCCAACTATACAAAATGAAAGTGACCTCTGACCTTTGAGTCAAATTGTTTCCAGTTTTGTGGACAGCCACCTTTTGGAGGAACTGTTGGTGCTATGGTGGCGTTGGCAGGTGGTGAGCCACTGCGTTTACAAATGGAGTAGTACTCATATCCACAATTATAAACATGCCAGAACCCTGTAAACCAATCCAAAATAAAAATAGATTGGGGAAAAAATGCACATTTAAATTTACAATCAAATCTCAGACTAGTTCTTTATTTAATTCATTATATGAAATGCTAGTGAAGATTAGTCAATTTTAATTTACTCACCCGTATATGCTTCCATGACAGCACAATTCTCATCATTGCGTAGGAAAAGAGGTTGATTTTCATCCCACCTTTGAAACACCACTGGAGAACCATCCATCCAACTTTTTGGAGCACAATAAAATCAGTTCAAAATTTAAAAGACACATCCATGGCACACTCTTACTTTCTTTTCCATGTTGTTTTTATAAGTGATTTGTTTTGAAACCGAATAGTTTTTTTCGGTCAAAAACAATGGTAAAGACCAGCAATGTCATTGTCGGGCATTATGACATTTACAATATCCAGGTGAGAGACATCCTAGATGTTGGATTACGGGCAAGCGGTCTTGAGTCAGCACTTCATAATTTGCGAGCTATACATTTTCCATGATTGTCAAAGCAGACAGTAAAAGAAAGGGAAATTACATTGTAAGCAGTAAGGACGAGTGGGCGAACCACATGGAACATTACGTATTCCAACAAATCTATTATCCATTTGGTCAATCTTGCATTGTACGTTTTTATAAATATAATAAATATTCTTATATTGAAAAATCTTGAATAAACTCTTTTTCAAATCCAGTATAATCCACCAGATTTTGTTCAAATAAATCATTTTACTGTTTTATAAATAAAGCTGCATTAAAAACTACTTTATATTAACTCTTATCTTCTTATGTAATTCCTATTTCGAGTATGTGTAATGGGACAGAGGTTGGCAGATAATTGCAAACCAACAGAACTACCTAGGGGAATGCAGGGTTACACCTAAAACATTTAATTTACGACGACATCACCTACTGGAGATTCATTTTGTTTACCTATCTAATTCTATAGAGTGTTTAGTGCTGCTTATATGCTACCACACTCGATCGTAGACAATACAGAATTAAAGCATATAGTATGTTATATGTTCACATGTGCAATATTCCTGTATTTAAGTGTCTTAACTGTTAAAGTAATTATTATGGCCAGTGAGCAACTGTTGAATGTTAATAATTTTCCAAATAAATGAAATAATACATTTTGTATGCATGTTCTTTGTTTTCCCCATTGTACCGAAAACATACCAAACAGTGAACCAACATATAAACATTAACCTGAGAATTCTGTGTTCTGTTTCACCCCTACCCTTACCTAGGCCATTCCAAAAATGTTCCAATGAAATTACATCCAGCCAAAATCATTATTCAATGGATCACATTATCTACATGTCACATAGTTTTAAACATTTCTTTCACTTTAACTTTAACTCACTCGTATGTTTTATCGAGATCTACGTTCAAGCCAATCCAGTAAGACCCAGAACGTCTGGACACCTGCACACAAACAGACAGAGGTACACAGTGTAGCGGTACCTACATTGCAGTATGTTCTGATCTTAAATGCCATGGCCAATGAGTAATGTCAGCAATGAAGAATAAATGTAACTCCTCACCTGTTTCCATAAAAAGACCCTTTCAGCTTCACTGTTGATAACTACCAAGTCACTATGCTTCTGTAGGCAGAAGCTACGAGCTTCTTCCATGGCCATTGACTGTTTGTTAAAGTAATACCGAGCCCCATTCCATTCTAGCCACCCATCTGAGGTCCGATTGTAGTCTGAAAAAACATGTCAGAAAAATGAAATATATTAAAGTACATGTGCAGGTTCAGATTTATGTTGCTGTCTTGCCATGCAAGCAGCATGGCTGTATGGATTGAAAAGACATTCATGGTTCCCAAAGTTTGAACTGATTTTGGTAATCCTCCGACATGTTCACCAGTGCCGCCAGCAGGACAAAGTTTTCACTTGTCCTGGGAAATATCTCAAATTTCTACTTTGTGGATTGAAACGGCACTTCCAGTTGATGTATCATATTGACTTTTGGGATCTCCAGACTTTTGCTCTTGTACCACCATGAAGCTCACCATTGTGGCCTTGAGTGAAATAACTCAGCAACTGTTATGCTTACCAGGAAATTAGCTGCAGATCTTCATGTTCTCACGACATGTTTGCATTTTAATGTTAGTATTTAATACAGATTCACAGCCGCTGGCATGACTGTGTGCTTGTTCTTGGAGTATGAAGTTTGATGTTTAAATGTAGAAATGTATAGCCACAATTACCAAGGAGGATTAACCCACAGAGAAGTAACCGCAGCAGCAGATTTAAAGGATACAATAGCAAATAAGGTTTGGGCTAAAGGGGTATTTCCTATGTTTTCTATGTGGTTGCATAGGAAAAATGGCCCACTTACCAGGAGCGACAGGGTCTGGAGTCGGATTTGGAGTCACTCCTGTAATGACATAAATAGTATGAAATTATACTTCTAACTTGGGCTCTGGAGTCATAGTAGACAACGCTGACCCATTCTACCTGCACGAATCTGGCACAGCCAACTGTGGTATTTTTCGCATTGCACATCGTTCCAAGACCCACTCATACGCTCGTGAGTCATCCAGAATTCAGTGCAAGATTCCACATTGTTTTTATTGTTTGGCTCTCCATCATCCCAGTCTTGGAACTGCAGCTGTAAACAAAATTTAACAAAAAAACACATTTTAATTCATAATTTTATATAGTGCTGCAGGGATGATGTATTTTTTTTAGGTCAACATCGCACCAGTTTCCTCGACAAAAAGCCAATGGGATTTGTAATTGGATTTTTAAATTGTTGCCGAAAATAAGCTCTGTGGCAAACGCAGGTTTATGATACTTACACAGTTTCGCTAGCACATTACATATAAGAGAAGTAAAAGCTTCAAGTTCACAAGAGACATATTTTATATCTCAGAACAAAATGTTAAAATATCTTAAGCTTGTGTTAACCACAAACCTTATTTCTGCCATCTAACCAAAACCCATTCAAAAAAAACATTGGCTTTGAGACACGGGAACTGGAAGTGCAAAAATGCTCACTCATTTTAAGTTTTTTTAAGTAGAAACCTGTTAACTTACTGGCGATCCATCGCTCCATACATAACCGGTGCCTGAGTCAGGGGCACTTAGCCCAATCCAGGCTTTTTGGTTGCTATGATGGACAAGGATTATATTATATGATTGGTGTATTGATGATATATGTAAAAACACGTGAGGTACTGTTCCATGTTCTGCTGGACACTAGCCAACCTTCATCTTATGCTGCAACCAGTTTTGTATTTTCTCAATTTTGATATGTGACAGGTCATACTGTACTTGTTTGGAAGCGTTCGTAGCTCGTCAGCACTGTGGATGCTGATCAGGTCTCCTCCAATGGCCTTGCAGAAATCTCTTGCCTCATACCAGGTCCTCGATATTGAGTGTAGTTGTGAAAAATGCTTAATCAGATGACAAAGTGGTTTAAAATGTTTTGGTAGTGTGACTTTCAACATGAAACAGTATTTTAATGTCTTTGCATTCTTTGTATATGTAAATTTATAAGTCATAGCACACAGCGCCGCTCTTACATACACAAACACATACATTTTTGGGGTAGGCAAAAACATCTATAAAATGCAAAAGAAAGACCAAAGAGACACCAATCAGCCTTAGTAATTACATCAGATTTATATTCGCATTTTGTTACTTTTTTAACAATGTCGTGAGGCATAGGAAAATAAAGGGAAGAGAGAGACTAAATGCAGCGCCAAATTTATAACTGGCGTTGCATAGTTGAATATCTTTCTGTTATCGTGGGTACGTGAAGACCATTATCGTGGCCAACCAATATCATTAAAACGATAACCTTCTCATATTGCCCAAGGCTGAAGCCTACCTCAAAACCCAAACACTTTTTTTTGTTTTAAATGGCTCACCTTATAACAATCGTTTCTTAATCCAATTGGCTTCCAACCGATTGCACACATGGTAGGGTGAAAACTGGTTGGTGCAGTTGTTAAAACTACCCCCTCTACCAGGTGTTTACAGACGTATTTCTCCTTATTGGTACAGCGCAGCACATCCCAAAGGCCTGCCAGAAAACCTGTTGTCATGGCAACACAGCCCTGTCGGTGACCTTGCATTGTCAAGGGAGAAATGGTGAAATGTCAATTGTGATACCTCTTTTGGACACATCTTACAGATGGAGTTGAACTTTTTTCCATACCTGGCATTTTAGCGTTCCAGTGAGTAAAACTCACTGATTCTCTGTTGGTCCACGCAAATCGAGCAATGTTTTTCTGATTTGAGAGGCCTAACCAGAAGTATTTGTCTGGTCTCAACCCCACCAAGCTGACAAGGAAAGCATTGTCCACCCTAGGAATAATTACAAAATTAGGAGCGTGGGATCGCTTTTTCTGTTTGAATTCCTTCCGTAAATGTCAATGTATTTGAGCCCATGAAATGTTGTGTTGATCGGAACATTTGCAGAAAAAGAAAGGTTCTTACCTATTTGAAACATCAGCTAAGTAAGAATCTGAGCTCTTGCAGTCCTCTTTGGCTTCATTAAAAGTTTTGGTCTGTATCCCTATAAAGTAGCAGTAAGAGCCATGTCTTTTCCATCCCTGGATTGTTGGAGGGGAAAAAAGTGAATTAGAAATTTATTTATTTTTAATCTTTTTTTTCAAATCCATTTTTAGAGGGAGAAAAAGCAGAGAGCAAGATCTCAGCCAACTTTCACCATGGCTGTCTCATTTTTCAATAACTTTTCAAACCTATGCCATATCAATCACTACAATCACAAACATTATACATGTAAAACTAGTATAAAGTATTATAAAGTTAGACATTTTGTTTAATGCTGCAGTTATGGATTTTTAAAAGAAACTTTTGTTCGACCACTTGGGGAAACATGCCTAAACACATACAGCCTTTCATATAATTATAACATAGTAAGTAGGGACATTAGCATTCATTTCATACCAAGCAATAAAGAGATTTTATTGATTCAAAATAAATAAACTTAACACACAGTTTTGCAGCCTACATCCTGTTGCACTTCATCTCCAGTGGGTTTTGAGGCACTCATCTTCATACAAATGGAGCCATGTTTCTCCTCACACACACGGTCAGCCCAGTTCCCATTCTGCAACAAAGTACCGTCAAATGTGAATGTGGAGACTGGATCTACTGAAAGGTACTAGTCAATGCAAGGGGGAATCAAATGTCAATAAACTCACTAGTCTTAAAACTACAAACATTTTAAATAATACTGTAAACACAGACATACAGGTGACAATGTATCAATTGAACACATGTTTAATTAATTAAACACAAAAGCTTATTTTGCAGCTTGACATCAGGCGGCAAAATAAGCTTTTTTGCTGCCTGATAAATCCTGTTAAAGAGCATCATTTGATTGTGCTTTCTCAAATGTATGTTATGTGCATAAACACAAAGGTGATATGTGCACCATACCCACATGATGTTTCTTACCTCTCCCATGATGACAACACAGTCCTTTATATCAGAGGAGGCAGCAGGTTTCCCATATTCCCAGCTAGTGAAACGGACAGTAGAGTGGTCAATCCAGTCAAACAGCCCCTCTGTCTTCCTGTCATTAAGTCCAATCCAAAGCTCATCCGTGGATACTGCAGAGATGGACAATTGAAATGATTTTCTGTAAACTATTTGCAATTAACTTAATCAGGGTTCCCATGTATCCTGGAAAACCTGGAAAAATGTTGACAAATTTCCCAGTCACTGAAAACACATGGAAAATGATAGAAAAAGTCAAATGTCCATGAAAATTTGTGTTGTCTATTTATCAGAGTTTCCCAAAATGATTAACTTTGCTATTTGAAAGGGATAAACTATGTTCAGGATCTTAAAAATGTTTATATGATAACTATGAAGAGTACTCTGAATAGGCTGCTCCTAGTTATGTTGTTGAAACGCCGTGAACACACTGCCACATGGTAGCACATGCAGGTTGGATGACATAACATTGCTTTCTTCCGAACCTGTTTTAAAAGGTTGACTAACTTTAAATTGGTTAGCATGTTTGGTTCAGTTGCTAAAGTTTGACAAAGCTAGCTTGTTTTGCCTGTGAAGGTTTAAGGTTTGTAATTCAACTCTGGTTAGGAGCAATGATTTCAAATGTGTTTTGGGCATTGATGGGACATGAGTGGGACAATAATGAACGGGAAGTAGGGGATAAAACAATGAATGGAAGCCCAACTGTATGTGAGTTAAACAACTGCTAAATACTGGCTAACTGTACCTGTTTACTTTCCTAGCATTGTCTCTTAAAACCCAATGCTGCATTGTTTAGTTAAAATAGACCATAAAATGACATTAAATGTTTAACTTTTTGTCTTTTTTTTAGCGTAAGCCCATTGTGGGTGTGATTGATTTGTTAAATTGTCCAATGTTAATAGTAAAGAGGCTTAAGTATCAAACGTCAGTGGCAGTTAATAATCCGAGCAACCACAACTGTTACGTTGAATCTTACATTTAGGTAGCCTATGTAAAGTTTTAGTCGAGATTTGTCAGTAGGCAAAATTGTAGGCTTCTATTTGTGTTATTGGTGTTTAGGCAGCAGTGATTAAGTGTTATTCATAAGAAAAAAAGGGATTCATTAGCGTGACCCCTGTCTTGCATACCAGATAGATCATCACTGAAAATGTCCTGGAAAATGACCATTAGAAAAGAGTGTGAACCCTGTTAACATGTTAGTAAGGACCTACATAAGGGAATTAATTCTGACTCAACAACGTCAGGACGTCAGGAGGAGAATCACAATGCTGATGGGGATCCGTGACAAAGCGTCACGCAAATGAGGCGAATTTCACATATTTGCGTCGTTCACCTGAATTGCCTCATTCCCGCTGCCCGGTCCCCTACATCCTGTTCCCCCTCAAGTCAACACTGTTAGGTCTGTCAGCACTGTTGCTGTTGTTTGCACTGTTTGTGCTGTTAGAACCATTAGCTGCCAGCCGCCGGATGAGCAGTTGCCATGTTGAAAGCCGTGTGGAAGCAATAGATATGCTCTGAATTTTGTATTGAGCATTTTTAACATTTGGATAAAAAGTGTATAGATGCTACATAACAAAGACATTGCCATGCATTTATTGGGAAGTGCAGCTTTTTAGACCATCGGATATATAACTGAACTGATCATGAAAAAAAACTGTGACAGGATCTGTCATCTTCTTCTCAGCACATGACAATGAATGATTGTTGGTTGTACATTCTTAATTCACACTCTTATTTTTTTATTTTCACGTACTGTATCCAAGTTGAGAGATGACAAAGCTTTGGTCCTCCACATTGCTGATGGAGACCAGGTCCCCTCCTTCATTACGACACTCTCTCTGAGCGTCAGACCATGTTTTCTCAGTACGATTGAGGTGGAAGCAGTGGCCAGTGTAGTAAATCCAAGGTCTTGAACAAAATCCTGTCACACCATCTGATCATGAAAAGACCAAATACATACTGACTGAGTGACGGAAACAGTATACAGTGTAGCTATACTCTTCTGAAGGGATTAGTACGGTACAAAAGAATAGATATTTGTCTTTACCTTGTGCAGGCAGTACTTCGGCCGCTTCACTGTAGCAGATGTACCCAAGTTTCTTGCTGCAAGGGGAACTTTGCCAGGAGTACTGAACAGCGGGATCAACAATTGCACAGTTGTGTCCCGAAATAGGAAGTGGATGTCCTTGAAAAAGATAATGGTTGTACTTGACATTGTTGGTTTTGCAAACGGCATCATATCAGCTCTCAGATTTGTCTCAGTGTTATATTCTTGCAAAAAACACCCACGTAAAAAAAAGTGTCATGTTTACTTTCCAGTTTTTTTAAAGATCGAACAGTACAACAGATTATATTTTTTTTAAACAGATATTTTTTGGCCAATCAAATAATAATATTACTTATTGATTAATATATAACCACTTAAATATAACAGATTTGAAAAAAGGAAAAACTACCTGAGTCCCATTTCAGGTAGCGGTAAGGCCTCCCATTGGACCATTTCCAGCCATGTTCTGGATTCAGGACCAGCCCAGTCCAAAGCTTATTGCCCTCTGTACCTAGTAGTGCTGTTGGGAGAATGTTGACCAAAACTGACAATATATCGAGTCTGTCCCTATGTCACTGATTGTTAGTAGGGCTCAAAGTTCCTGATTATTTTGACAACGTAATAGTTTCCATTCCAAATACTCCCATTTATCAAAACATTAAGTATGACCGTGTCACCGTACCTGTGACGTAAGCCTGCTGGTGAGGATCGGTGATGCTGAGCAGGGAGGCGCCCTGCTGTTTGCAGCTGGCTTCAGCCTCATTCCAAGTCAGAGCTGACTGTGTGTTGAGCTGGTAATATGCTCCTGTTGTTGGGTGTATAGTCCAGCCTTCTTTGGCTATGAACAAACAAACAATTAATGTTTTGTTTGCTTCAAAGTATGACTGTAACCTAAGGCTGTATATTTTTGTTTTCATTAAATGATGGGGGTTGACTTAACTTTAATCTGGTGGTAGGCCCTAGATGAAATAAGGTGCTGTGGGAATTAATCACGCCATACACCTCGTGACAGTGTTGCCAACTTGGTCATCTTCTCGCTAGATTTTGCAACTTGTAAGACCCCTTTAGAAACTACAATTTTGTTTTTAAAACATAGCAACTATTAGGGCAAACCTTAACGCCTCTCCACATGAAGAGTGATATGTCTCTATGGGAAGTCAGTTGAGTAAAGCTTGACTTTTGATTTTCTTTTTAAGTTCATTTTTAAAAGAAAATCTTGTGTATATGTAATTAGTGATGTTGCTACACTGGCCTTTCATGACTCACCTATTTTTTAATTGGTATACGCTAGCATTGTAAATATAGCCTTATCCCACTGCAGTATTAAAAGAACATACATTTTTAAAGGCAGTACTCACAAGTACTTGGGCAATAACCCCAGCGTTCACTTTGATATTTTGTTTCAACCGCACACCAAAGAGGCGTTTCTGTTGAGTCGACCATAGTGCAGTCTGAGTACCACTGGTCTCCGTACTGGAAGGGAAACATGCATGGCAGTCCAGCGGCATTTCCACCAATTGCATAGAGTTCTAAGAGGTGATGAGGACAAAGCAAAGATAGTTTCAGAACATTTGTATCTGTT
Source organism: Anoplopoma fimbria (assembly GCF_027596085.1). Lineage (NCBI taxonomy): Eukaryota > Metazoa > Chordata > Actinopteri > Perciformes > Anoplopomatidae > Anoplopoma > Anoplopoma fimbria. Next base: position 26,302,085 of record NC_072451.1, on the reverse strand, counting down.
GTATCTATTTTTGTGTTTGAAATTCGATGAAAATGGTGCAAGTCCTTCAAAACAACACTGTTTTATACCGTACCTCTGTATGTTCTTGCACAAGCACCGTTGGATGTCCCTGAAATTGTGAGGTGGTTATTGGGCCCAATGGTTTTGGAGAGGACTGCTGTGGTATCTGCAGTGAGCTCAATGTAAAGCTCTTGGTCTTTGAGGGCGAGCACTGTTTGATTCTTGCATTCCCACTTTTGGAGGTCGCTGTGTTCGTCACAATCGTAGAGGTTTATTTCACTTCCCACACTTTTCCCCTGGACTCCCAGGCACTTCTTCCTTTCTGGAACCAGAAGTCGATCACTAGTTGTCCAGCGTAGGTCGTTGCAGTTGTTGTTTGTTTTAACCAAACAAAAACCAGTGTCCTTGTTAGTTAGTTGAAATGGTGAATCTGTTGAGAAAGAATTATGCACTTTGAATGTTTATTGCAGAAAAAAATGGAATTGAGTTTTGATACCCCAAATCTGCAAAATATAAATACAAAAGTAAAACCGCAATTGAACTGTAGCAAGAGGCAAATAATTAATTTTACACAGGTGACACACTGACACATGGTAAATGACACAACAATCTCACATTAAGAGAAGGGTACATTTCTCACAAACTCCCAAAGATAAAAGTTGGAATACTGTACCATCTGAAGCCAAACATTGTAGTGTTTTGATGAGGAGCACAAAGGCTGAACAAGTTATCTTCATTGTTGGTATTTGTCTGAAATGTCCCACAGCTGAAGACTTTATCCATGCATTTCTCGCAAGAGATGCAAGAGCTGTGTGATGATTGTGGAAAGGCAATCTTGACAGAACTGTCACATCCCATCTCGTCATGTCCTCAGGACTTAATTTTTTTGGTCTAGTATCAGACTTTTTTTTTATTTTTCTTCTTTGCACATTTAACTGTTTCATTACTAGTTCCTAGAACACGTTAGTACGTTGATGTGTCATTTGCCATTGCATAATAAACATCAGAAAATGTGAAAAACAAGAAGTGCTAAGATCATGCTGCAGTAACTGACTGAGAAGCATGGTTCACAGAGATTGTAGAGAACATTTACAGAACAGTTGGCCGTTTGGAGGAAGATTTGTGTAATATTTACAACAAAGAAGTTTTTATAATCCTGACTTTCTGTCTTTTTTATGTGAAATGGTGGACCTTCTCAAGAATAAATCAGTTACTCATTAGTATTTTCGTCAAATGGTTTGTTTCATAACGGTTTACTGTAGTATACTTCTCAGCAGACACAACTCAGTAATACTAATATGGTTTGAATAAAGGACTGAAGCCAGGCTTATAGTCAATAACAATAGCGCAGTTTGACTAGGCAAACAAACCCAGAAGGCTAATGCTATGTTCACACCAAAAGCGAAGCGAATATTCGCGACGCGTCCTCTCGTCAGTTTACTCGATGGTCCATTTGTGTTTATGCTAGAAAAATCATACTTATATTTTGAGTTTCTACTAGAACATACATGCTTCAGTGTGGAAAAAAACCTCTTACGGTCTTCCTAAATGTAACTGAATTACTACGGAATTTCTATTGCTTTTGAAGTATTACTATAGCACTTAGACCAGCTTAATAATAAAGAGTGACATCAAAATCTCACTTTTTACAATGTCTGACTTTTAATTGTGCTCAATGGCGCCCTAAACTTGCTACCATGATTCTTCAGAACTGCTTGTCAGATGATCCAATAGCCTCCAAAACCCCCTCCAACCACACTTTTCCAATGTTGGATTATGGAGGGACTGTGGGCGACCAATTTATGCAACTTTCATGTGGGAGAACTGAAAACATTACTGTACAATTAATCCAGGCAGCAATTATTTTCTTATTATTATATTGCTGCAAGTCTGCCAACATCCTTAACCCTTGGCTTGCAGAAGCAGCAGAGGAAGTAGCCTCTCATATGTTGCCATAAGTGAGAGAAAATGTTTGAATTAAAGACTTGATTTGTTGCTGTAATACTAACTTAAAGAAATACTACACCCACAAAATGACCATTTGAATAGCAATAACTCATCCCGAGTTACATTGAGTTCTTGAAAACTTATGATCCTTATGAAGTCCTGATGAATTAAAGTAAATTGGCCTAAGTTTAACATTAGCAAAACTATATCAAACACCCATCTAAAAACACTCACAACTTGTGCAGTAAAATCTAAGTCTCATTTATTGAATGCTCAGTACTTCCCAAATACATGCATCTTACTAAAACCTCATAATTTTAAACACTTCTGCATAAGCAGTCCAACGCTTGCGCAGGCGCTACTTGTCCATGCGAATCCAGAGATGTTCAAAGTGTTTTCCATTCCCTGTCGAGGCATGTGAGACAACAACGTTTTCTTCATGAATTCAAGCCAACACAGGGATTAGTAAATGATATACAAATGGTCATTTTGAGGGCAAAGTATTCCTTTAGAGTTAAAACAAATTGATCTGCTCACTGAGTAGCTCCCATGAAAAAGATTGTATTGCTGTGTAACTATTTGAGCAACAGGCTCTTTCTCAGACTGAAATGGTCCTTTAAGCACACATCACGCAAGGATAATTATTTCTATAAATTATGAAAAAATAATATTATGTTCAAAGAGGAAGTGGGCTGTGGTAACATCGGTGTTGAGTAAGATAATAAAAGTAAAATTTGCTTAGTAGACAAAGCAATTGGGCAACATCGAAATCTTTCTGCGTGTTTCAGCACAATTTGGCGAAAACATTTCCTCTAAAGTATCATTGTCCTCTGCCATATATATCTCCTGCCTATGGACTCTGACTGACACTTTGACATTGGCTCATTGTTTTTATGAGCAAGGCATATCTTGATAGGTAACCAGAATTTCTTGCTGGACAAGACTATGTATCAAATAACTGTCAGCAGAATAAAATGCAGAAAATAAAATAATATCTTATATATATGTATTACTTTGTTTACTACTCTTGACTTTACACAGCAGCCGATCCATGGCAAATATAGAAATACACAGCATTATCGTAACAGTTATTATAAAGTAAAAACAAAATAAGGAATGTTAATTTCCTCCCAGTACATCCAATTAACCAGACTCTTCTTAGTAATTAAAAAATCTATGATTAAATACAGATTATTTCAAACTATCATTCCAAATAAGACGACCTGCAGTCTAAATTGCTTTCGACACTTTAGCCAGTCAAAGTCAACTCTAGTGAAACCATATACTGTATATAAGAAGTCGTCATAATCATGGTGATGTCAACCATTGGTTTGTGGACTGTTGTTTTGAAGCCACGAGTTTGTTCTTTTGGCTGTCGCCATCTTGGATTTCGGCCGTCGCCGTCACATGTCAATTACAAGGTAGTCCCGCCCCAAAGCATCCTCCGTTTATGGTCTATTTTACTCTAATTGGGACAATGATTTACTAAATATACATCATGCCGTATTGAAGAAGACTTGCGATTTAGACCATAAACTTATGTTTACCATGTTTCCTGAGGTAATGAATGAAGTGAGAAGTAGGGGTCATTTTCTCATAGACTTCCACACAATTCAACTTTTTGCAAACAGAGGAGTCACTCCCCCTGCTGGTCAGTGGAGAGAATGCAAGTCAAAGTCACTTCCGCATTGCATTCCCTCTACAGAACTGGAGGTTGCTGCCTGATTGAATATCTCCCATATTTCAGAACAGACTGAAATCATTGGCTAGTCACTGTATTCTGTTTTGTTTTTTTTGTCTCTTTAAATCACACAGTCATAAGAGGCTCAGGGCCCCCGCCTCTGCACTCTCTACCAGTTTATTGGTTTCAACTATATCAGGCTGTGACCGCTCATTGCTGAAGAAGAGTGGGTTTTCAAAGGTGGTTTACATGTCGGGGTGGGTAAGCGATGAGCAAACTTGAAGAGGAACCAATGACTGCCCCTGTGGTATTCCAAGGAATGACCGCTACAGCTGCCAAACCATTGTGGCTATGGTGACAAAGATTAACTACTGCAAAGATTTAGAAAAGTAGATGATGATCAGCCATACAAATTCAGTCACAATTATGCAGGAAATAAGAAGGTAAACAGGTGTTCCTTACCAGCTGGTGATGGTGATAGCGTTGGTGGTATTAATAGAGTAACGGAAGTGAAATGTGACAGTTGTACACCAAATTCAGACTACACAAATTAAGTTTAATAATGGCCCAACCTGACAGACGGAAACAAAAATGAGCATTGGCTGTTACAACTGCTCGTACTTTCTGTGTAGTTTATCATTATGGAAGACAACCAACACAGCATTTGGGAAGCTACATGTCAATAATGGTCATGTCACAATTTTTTTAACTTGCCTTTACTCACAAATGCTTTGTTCACAAGGGTGACAAAAGCAACACATTACCCAAGCCCGGCCGGCTACATTGTTTGGCGAGTCACTGTTGAAGTTTTGCTCAAGTGGTTGTTGACGAAACAAAAACACATGAATGGTTGAAGCTTCACCGCGACAATTGTCCATTAATTCAGTACAAAACCAGACCTAAACAGGAAAGTATTCCAGAGGAGTATTCGATGAAAGTAAATTGTAACGTTATATGTTCAAATGTAATGTTGTTAAATTAAGTTTTGGTCAGAAACTTGATAAATTCGGTTGTTTGAAATAGATGTTTCATAGCAACATATACAGATATTGAAGAGGGAATTATGAATTATTTAACTTCCTAACATTAGCTCGAAGAAGCTTATCATACATCATTAAAGTAAGACAAGATTTTCTTTATTAATAAAAAAAATGCAATCATTTATATCTTAATCATTTGAATGTTTTTGTTTTGATGCAAATCACCACTAAACATGACTTAAACAAAGTAATAGTTGATGGTAAAAGTAAATATTTTAGTTAATTGGCTAGAGGCTTAAAATACATGGGCAGAAGTGAGATGAACTGAATTAAATCTTTATCTTATTGGATAAAACAGATGTTGATAAACTGAATAATTTGTGTTGAAAATAGGTGAAGAATCACATTATATTGCAATGTTTAATATCGCAATACTAAATATATCACAAAATTCTTAAAATCGCAATAATATTTTATTGCGACTAATGTATAAAGCTTATATCGTATTGTGGGGATTTTGGTGATTCCCACATCAAGTGGCTACTTTTTGGACAGCTACAAAAAGAGGATGATGGGAGGTTAATTAATCCCTTGTGTTCTTAAATTTCTTAAGATATAACTCATTTTAATTATCTTTGGTGCCAAGTATAATGTTCATTTAACAATGACAGGCAGTGATATTTCTTTTACACATTTCAAGAGTACAAGCAATGAACAGCATCTAGTGAGCATAACGTGTAACAATTATATACATTCAATCATAGATATAAAGACAAAATCAAACACCAATCATTCCCACTGAGACATCCTAGAGCCTAAATTGTTCTGTTCCTTGAGGTCAGGTATCACCAACTCCATTGAAACTCACACTTAGTGACATATTGTTAAATACCTGAATATACCTTTACTATATACCATAGTAAAAAAACAAAAAACAAAGCTAAAACACGAATGAAGCATCAAAGTGTGATACATCAGTCTGGGATACAGTACAGTACATGTCCCGCTAGATTCTGCTAAATCACAGAGTTATAATTGGCTCAGGATTTTCTACTTCTGCATTCTCTATCAGTTTATTGGTATCCACCACATCGGGCTGGGTTCGTTCACTGTCGAAGTAGAGTGGATTGTCAAAGGTGGGTAAACGACGAGGAGACTTCTTGTAGAGGAAGAATGCAACAACAATCAGCGTAGAAGTGATAGTAATGATCAGCACAACTATCAAACTCGTGTGGACGCGACTGCGAGGATCCTGACCTCCGTGAGGTTCTGCACAAGCAAGTAGATGTTGATCAGTCAAAACAATTTAAAATTAAATGTAGCTTTAAATATAATTTATAATCCTTTTAATTACATTTCAATAAAACATTTTTGATAAAAACTGTCAATGTTGCATTACATGTAAAAAAAATAATTAATTAGCAATATTATTATTAAAGAATTCATATACTACCCAATTTAAAGAGATACAAAGGTGTAACTTACCAGCTTTTCCTGATCCTTGATCACTGGGCATCACTGTTTAAAGAGAAGGGGAAAAGAAGGAAAAACTGCTCAGATATATCATCCTTTTTAAGAAATACTTCCAGGTCTTATTTCCCCTAGAGGGACAGCACTGACTCCTGTCATTCCCCAGTCTACCTATGAAATTATTGTATTAATATTTTAGCAGGATATACATAAAGTAACACGTAAAATAACAGAGTCACAACAGATGATCTGAGGCTGGATGTTGAGTTTATGGCAGTCGATTATTGTTGCTTGGAAACAACCCCCGTAATAACAAACAGTTCAAATCATAAAGTTGTGTGATAATAGGAAGTTCTTCTCTTTGTTTTATTAGTTTTTTAGGAAAATTGACCTTTAACAGAGGCTTTAGTATGGCTCCCTCTTACTCCAAAGGTTTTTTGCACAATAAACATGTGTTTGGAGAACTTATGAAAACACCATATATTTAAACTACATGGGAGTGATGATCTTACCTTTGGGTGTTTTACAGATGTATGCTCTGTCGTGCCATCTGCGACCTGTCCTCCAAGTCCCATCTATGGTTTCGAACTGTCCATAGTCATTATCAGGCTCATCTATAGCCCAGTTATTGTAGTCCATGACTGTTTTATCCAACCACTTCCATTCCCCTAGGGCCAAACAGAAAATTGATGTTATACTATTTATTTGTAATGCAAACCTGGCGGCCCTGCCAGCACTAATCATCGGGGGATTTTTAAAAAATTCCCGATGATTTTATGTATTTTTTAAGTTGTGATAAAATGTGTTCTACAACTAGCAAACTACTTGTGCATAGGTTGTGTACATAACGTGTGTGACGGCGACTATGACTTTATAGCTGTGAACGTAGCAGTGCAGTGTGTGTACTGTTTATTTGTGGGTGAATAAACGTGTCTGTTTACAAGGAAACCCCGCAGGTCACCTTATAAGTACAGGAAAATAGTGTATTCATACCTGTATGAGTTTTGAACAGGCCAACCCAGAAAGCGCTGTGGCTATCTTGAAATATTTCCACATTGCTTTTGATGAATTGTTGCTCAGAAGGATCTTCAATGCTAGCCAGGATTCCACCTTCACAACAAAAAACAGTCTGGTTGTAACAATACTAACCACTTACTACCAGTTGCTATTTATTACACCATTCACTTGATCTACTCTAGATCTAAAATTGTAAGTGTCTCTTACCATGCCTGACACAGCTAATAGCTGCATCTGCCCATTCAATTTCATCGGTTATAAACAAATAACAATAACCCTTAAACGGCAGCCAGGTATAACTCTGGTGGTACTCCTCATTCGTCTCTTGAGGGCAAATCCCTGGAAAGATGGTGGACTCTATAGGTGGCAAAACTGTGAGTGACAGAGACATTGATTAGGTTATCAACTACTTACTAATTATTCAATGCAGTGAACTTAAAACCTCAAACTGTCATTGTAATAACCCGCTTTGATCCAATGCAACAGTATTGCATCTGAGTGAATTGACATTTTTCACAAAGTCAGTGCTGAATGAAAGTTGTGGAAATCCAAAACTGGTAGGTATAAAGTTGAAAAAAGCATTTTACACAAATGGAGTGTGCATGTGAAATGTCCACTTAATTCAGTAAAACAGAATTGATGTATTCCTCAAATATGGAGATTTTCTTTTTTGTTACACTGAAGGATTAAGTATTTTTTCATGTCTCTTTCTATAGCTGAATAAACCGTTTAAAATACAACTGGATTATCTGAAAACTGGATTTCCACTAAACTGACTGTTGCAATATCGCTTCTAGCTATCAGTGATTGCATCGAATGCAGTGCAGCTAAACAGTACTCAGCAAAGAAGAAATGATACGCCATCTTTGATTTTAGACTCACCTGAGTCCCATCAAAGTCTCTCTTCTTTGTAATACTTGATGCAGTGTTTTGAAAAGCCAATATATGCTTTACAATGTTTAAGGCAATTTAGAAACTGTGAACCATGACATATTCAGTCCATCATAAAACACTGACAACTTCAATTTGACTAAGTAAAATGTCATGTTTAGTATTTATCTTTGTCACAATCCTTTAAAAACTAAATTCAAGGGATTCAAGATTATTGTTTATGTTACAATAAATAACTATCCCTGGAATATACCCAGTATCTGTCGGGCTATAGTTCAGTCATATGGAACAACATGAACATATTACCTATTGTACACTCATGGATCACAGCTAAGTTAACAAGCTAACATCTGACACACCATATGCCAAAGACAGAAGCAAAATAAAATATATTATAGCATTTACTGTATGATCACTTAAACCTACAGAAGTTGACACTCAGCATGACTTGTGGATTGTATTCATTTTCGTTGCCTGCTAACGAACGCACCTGACGACTGCATGCAAACACTGTTCATGGTCCGATTGCAGAAAGCAGTCTTCCACTTTCCATCCACATCAAGGTACACACAAGGTCGGTCTCTGCTCGGTTCACCTTCAGCCCAGTTGGCAGAGTGCATGTGCCAGCCATCAATATACTTAAAATAACCGTATATCTGAAAGCAAGAATGGATCAAGTCAACATTTGAATTCAGCATGCATTGCATTGAACCACAGAGCAAATCTTCAGCTGTCTTGTGGGATTGTAAGTCATGTGTCATTGTGAAAAGCTAAGCATTTGTAGTAAATTAGTCAAGCGTAATTCTTGATTAGTATCTGACTGAAGGATTTTCTCCCTGGAACTAGCAGGTAGTTTTTTGTTTTTTTTGTGCTTGAGTACAGTACTTCCACCAACTGAAAAGGCAGCCTGCACCTGTTTGTTCAGTCCAATCCAAAGAGGAGCTTTGAGATTCAAAGCCATCAGCTCGACATAGGCTTGGGTCCACTCATTTCTTAGGCTGGCCAGGTTGGCATTTTCACCTTCACAGTGTTTCTTTGCATCATCCCAGGTCAGATTATTAGTTGCAACCTTGATACTGTCATTCCCCAGAGTTACATAGATGTTAGAAACCGCTGGCTCTGTTTGAGGCTGGATATGTGGGTCTGTCGAGAGAAGAGATAATTGTTTTTAATTCATTTTTTTGTATTTTTCTTAACAAACAACTTTATTGTCACAGGAACTACAGGTTAAAATTATGGCTTACAGTTTTCCAAACCATTTTTACGCTACTACATGGAATGCAAACTAAGGTTTGAACAGAATGGAACTGTTCTTTAATGTAAGACATTCTTTATTGAATGATTTGTTTTTTTGCCTCAGATCATTTCTAAAAGAGAGAGAGGATGAACTCACCAAGATCTCTAAGACAGACAAATCCATTGGTGTCATTGCAGGACTTAATCAACCATTTACCGGTGCCAAAGGTAGGACTGTTGTTCATCATAACACATTCGTCCTGGTGATGCACATAAAGAGGGGTTAGAATTACAAAATCTTTTCAATGGGACATCAAAGTCTAGAACTGTCATATTTTACTTTAAAGTCAGTCTTGGATATGTTACCTCATTCCATCTTTGATAAAAGGTACCCTGACGACGTCGATGTTTCTAGAGTGGAACAAGAAAAACAATAATTTCAACTTTTTTTATTTCTAATAAACGCCGACTTAACACTAAGCTAAGATTTTGTGTACTTACAGAATAGCCCCAGTTGGTGTATCGCCTTGCTTTCCCATCAGCCCAGTAAAACCCATCTTGTTTTAAAGAACTTAAACCAATCCACAGGTCTGTAGTTGCTATTTCAGCCATTTTTGTTGTCAGAAATGCTGTAGTAGAAATGAATACATTTTCATCTTTTTTCCGCCTAATTTTGGCAAATTCTCCAACATAATATTTAAAAATGTTTAATTTAAAGTACATTCATCATTTTTCAAAATATATTTTTGGTGTTGTTTTCAAGGTCAAGAATGAACTTTCACATTTTCCATTTACATTATACACACGATTATGTATGATAAAAATTATTATTGAAAGTATATATAAACAGTGGGACAAACCTTGCACACGCCTTGTGGGAATTGAAACCAAATTTCCTCCCATGGTAATGCACTGTCTCATGGCTTCTTCCCAGGTGGCCTGCCGGTTACTAATGACACTGTAACACTACAAACGAGAAATTAAATCGTGATTTTTCAATCTACAACCAACACTAGCCTTCTTTGTGTGTCTGTATGTCTTCTACCAAACTCTGTATTTATAGTTCATTCTTTGTTCTAGCCCTAAAACCACTGTAACCTACTTATATTTATAAGAGAACTAGACTGTTTTTACATTGCGTGAGGAATGCATGATTGTTGCATAAAAGCTATAGAAAAATACCATATTTGTGTTGTTTCTTCTGATAATGTTAGCTACATTTTTTTCTCTTTTGAGCAATTTGAAAAGTTTTTTCAGATCTTTAGTCTTTTCTTCAATTACCTTGTGTGTTCATTTTCGTTGTATATTTTTATATCGATATGCACTTGAAAAACATGTTACTTAAAAACACATGTTAAACAAATATGTTTTACATGTATGTGAAATTCTGAAAAAACTAATATAAATACATCCCATGTAAAACACACATATTGTTTATTCCATCATGCCATTTATGCATGAAGGATTTCCAAATTAAACTATTACTAGCCTGTTTCTGCACCACCAGTACAACCAATAGTTGCAACACCTTATTAAATATGGGCATTGTATATGTGTAAAAAAAAAAAAGGACATGTGGTGTGGCTCAGATATTGAATAACAGTTTTGTAAAACACACCTGGACAAATCCACTCAGTCCCAAAGGCTTTTTATTGGGAGCCAATGTCATCTTGTTTATCAGACCAAATTGTCAAGAACTGTCATTTTAGAAATGGTAGTGTACGTTTTACACTGAAGATTTCTGACCTTTGAGTCAAACTTGGTCCACTTGAGTGGGCAGCCGCCTTTAGGAGGAACTGTGGGGGCTGCAGTGGAGTTGACAGATGCTGAGATTCTTCGTTTACAAATGAACTGGTTCTCCTTGCCACAATTACAGGTACTCCAGAAGCCTGTAAGTACAGTGGAGATACAATGATTAACATTTCACCAGGAACAGTTTTTACATTTTTTATATAGAGTAGCATATTGATCTTGAACAGCTTATCGAGGGTTCATATTTGTTTAATTTGTCATTCGTCAGTTTGCAATTACTCACCCATATAGTAAGACATAATAACACAGTTCTGACTAATGGAATTAGAATTTGGTTGATTTTCATCCCATCTTTGTAACCCCACTGGAGAACCATCCATCCACCTTAAAGCACAAATAGGTTAAGTTGAATTATGATGTTTAATCAGTGTTCAGTAATTGCTTCACATTAAACCTTAATCCAAATAGTTGCTGTTCTGCATTAATGGTAAATAAACAGAGAACAAATTAAATATAGAGGGGACGATAAATGTGACCTGACAATTTAAAAAACAACATTAAAAATCAAGAAAACTGCTTATAAAGTCAAACTGAAGCATTAAATTAGTTTAAAATCAGTACCAGATATACTTAAAAATAATAAAATACTTATAAACTATATCTATATCTAAACTATAACTTAAATTCAAATTAGGATAATTTTTTTATCTACATTTATTAAGTGTGAGGTGGACATATTGAAAGAAGTGCCATAGTACTCACCAAAATGACCCATCAAGATCCACCGACAAACCAATATAAAATGACCCATAGACTCTTGAAATCTGTGAACACATACACATCATTTCACACACAAGCTTTAAAACCTACTTTTTCTAGTTAGTAAACTGCCCTTCAATATGAATAAAAGTTGAATTGTTTTTTAGCAAACCCAAAAAAAACAAAAAAAAACTACCTGTTTCCATATGAAGACATTTTCCCCTTTACTGCTGATGGATACCAGATCACCATGCCTCTGCTGACAGAAGTGACGAGCATCCTCCATGGACATTGTGTTTTGGTTTATGAAGTACTGATTCCCTTTCCACACAAGCCAACCATCTGCAGTGGTGTTATAGTCTGCAAAGGTTTTAGAAACATATTAGTAAATGTCTTTTTGTTCGAGTAAATCGAGTAAATCTTTTACAGCTTAATGTCTGTCAAACGAAAGGTTACACATCATCAAAGTGAACGATTTTCAATGGTAGTGTTGCTTTTTTGTTTGGTTTCGTTTGAAGATGTATTAGTCTGGTCAAGTGGACCAATAAAATCCTGTATGTAACTTATCTGACTTATGGAAAAGTGTTTTTAAAATGCTAGATTAATTATTTCATTTAAAAAGCTGTATATGACTCTTCAAAGCATTTCTTTGTTTATATTTCACTTAGATTTGTTCAGTTCTGATTTAGCAAAACATATAAAACAGTCAATTGTAAGTATATCGTGATACTTTTGATAGCTGCTCATGAATATAGTAATTTCATATCAGGGAAATTGTAAGCGACTACTCAAAAACGTGACGTGAAGTAATACCCGGTCTAACCAGCCTTTGTTAGTTTCCCAATATGTTTAATTTGATGTTTTTACCACCCTGTGTGTGTGTGTTTGTGTGTGTTAACTTACCCACCACAGTATTATTTGGAGGTAGTTTTGGAGTCACTCCTGTAAGACCACAAACAAGTGTCAATGTAGAGAGAACACAATCACATCTGCCACTCTGTCCTCTACGTTGAGTTCAATCTCTTTTTCTGGGAGATAATGTAAATCAGAAAGGGGAGAATGGCAGGACCACGGGCATTGATTTGACCACTCGTGCTGTCAGTCACTATGGAGAACAGTATCTAAAAAATGACTTGCCAAAGTGAGCAAAATTAGTTTGATTCAAAAATATACAAGACGTAAACTCCTTCTTTTGTTTTCATTAGTTTCATTATCAGTATTTGATAACCTGACCTTATGTTACAAGTATTTGCTTTTTAAGTTTTATAAAGGTGTGCATTGTAGAAAACATACCAAAGGATAACGTGCTGACTCTCAGCGAGGAGGTAAACATCTATATAACTGTGTATGGACAGTGTGGGGTTTGTAGTTCTTTTTATACATAATCCCTAAAATTTTAAATAATGCAGCAAGGCCATGATCTAAGATATATAGAATGTCAATATCGACCAGTAAACATATAGACTTGACTGGGAAAGTCAGCCACCTGATTAGTCATACAACCAAGCATTGAGTGATAAAGATATGTCTTGTGGGAAGTTTTGCAGCATGGAGGAAGCCAATCGAAGTATTAAATATCATAAATGTACAACTTGTTTTTTCCTGGATGAACATTAAAAATATTTTTTGTCTTCAGAAGAGACAAACAATAAGCCTTCAGTACACATTTTTGCAACTGTACCTGCTTGGATCTGACACAGCCAGTCATTGTAAGCCTCACAATTCACATCGTTCCAAGACCCAGTATCATCCCTGTGATACATTTGGAATTCAGCACAAGATTCGTCATTGTTATGATTGTTTGGCTCTCCTTCCTGCCAGTGCTGAAAGTTTACCTGCGAACAGAACGACACAACAAACAATATTGTTATTTATGTATACAATTACAAAAAAACAGGATTGAATAATGTGGGATCAGATTAGTTGTAAAAAGTGGAGCACAGTTAACTAACCGGGGATCCATCACTCCATGCATAACCAGAGCTCGTGTCAGGAATATTAAGTCCAATCCAGGCTTTCCCATATCTGCTGAACACAAGGCTGTATGAATGATTCATCAATCTCGTTATTTAAGCATGTTGTTGCCCTGCAGAGGCAGGACGTAACTGAAATGAGAAACACCTCAAAGTAGTACTCAAGTTAGGTCTCAATAGTAGAGTAAATATGTTATTCTATATCATTTTCTTTTATATGTTCAATGTGAGTATGAAATTTAAAATATAGACTTGCTTCTCAGTAATCCACTCCTGTGCCCCTGTATGCCAGTATTAGCGATTTTGAATCCTTTTACATACAGAGGGATCTAATACTATTTTATCTACACTGGTGTCTAGTCCTGCAGCTTTAAGTCAGAGTTGTATTTAACCAGCTCATACCTTCCCACATGTAGTTCAGCCGGACTGTGGATGCTGAGCAGGTCTCCTCCGATGGCCCTGCAGAAATCCCTGGCCTCATACCAGGTCTTCTCATTTGCCCGAGGCCCTGTGAAAAACTTGAACACAAGAGTGGAACACCTGATTAAAGTAGACAAGATATGTACAGCAGTAGTGAAGATTACTTGAATAGACTTTTATTTATTTTGACCAGAAGTGTATATCATTATGAGAGAAAGTGACCTATTTCTAAGCCTACAATAAAAAAAAATTCTGTCCAATTTGGAGCAGCAGAAACGGGTTATAAGCAGAACACTGACAAATGATTACCTTTTGAATGGAACTTCTGATTATGTATACATCCAGCAGTTATGGATTAACTTTATCATTCATTTGGCATGATGCATGTTCCTATCTACCTGGCCAAGTCTGATTGAGCTCTGTTTTTGCTCTTTACCATCTTTTTTAGGCACTAACCCTTTCACTATGCTCACTAGCAAGTCACTAACTATGTCTGTTTGTCGTTTGCGACTGGACATAGCACTAGTTAAATAAGTTAAATAATATTATATTTACATAATAAAGACAAAATATGTAGAAATTAGAGCATATGTACAGTATGTAATGGTGATGTTGACAGGACACTGGTCTTGTTTAGTTGGTTTAGCAGTAGTTTTGATTGTGTTAAGCTGAGCTTAACCTCTGGTCGTACCCTAGAGCAGACAGGTCTTGTTCCCACTTGAGTCCATTGGTCCTCACACTTGGGAGGGGGTTGAGTCGGTGGTGCAACAGTTAAAACGGCCCCCTCTGCCAGGTGTTTACAGATGTATTTCTCCTTGTTGGTACAGGGCAGCAGATCCCAGAGTCCGGCCAAAATCCCTGTTGCCATGGCAACACAGCCTCGTTCGAAACCTTCAGTTGTTTAGGATAAAAAAAAAATTGTGTGATACTGTTTGTGCCCTCTATTTTAAAGATGGAATTGTATCTCTCTCCATACCTGGCATTCCAGTGTTCCAGTGAGTAAACGTCACTGAATCTGTGTTGGTCCACACAAATTGATCAATGTTTTTCTGATTTGAGAGGCCAAACCAGAAGTATTTCTCAGGTCTCAAACCCACCAAGCTGGCAAGGAAGGCGTTGTCCCGCCTGGAAATATTTAAAATAGATTTTCTTGTCTCATCATAGGAAACACTCTGTATTGTACTTCCACACACAGTTCTATCATGGCTAATAAAAACATGAAGTGTTTTTACCCGTTTGAAACATCAGCTAAGTAGGAACCTGAGCTCTTGCAGTCCTCGTTAGCATCATCAAACGTCTTTGTCTCTGTTCCCACGAAGTAGCAGTAGGAGCCATGTTTTCTCCACCCCTGTAGGAAACCGAGCACTGTTTAGAGCTCGGTAGTTGTGATTGTAAAATGAAATATATACATTTTGTACATAAAAGACATTTATCTGCAGTGTGTGACATGGCTGAACGTGATATTAAACCAGTCACTTTTCATTGTCAGTTTCCAGGTTATAATAGTGCACTTTGGTTAGCCAGATGTTTATGGAGATCATACACTTTTTTCATAGATTACATGTACATGTACTCACAGCTTTGCAGCCTATATCCACATCTACTTCATCCCCGGTGCTTTCAGTGGCACTCTGCTTCATACAGATAAAGCCAAGTTTCTCTTCACACGAGCGATCGGCCCAGTTCCCATTCTGCAAGAAAAAAAAACAACACTTGAAAAGATTTGTATACTTGTAGATTGAATGTGCTGGATGGGTGGATAGGATAAACTTATATTCATAATGATTTCTGTTTTGGTAATATTTGGGTTAAAAAAAACTATGAGAGTAATAATAGAAAATTAAAGATAAAAGGGAAATTGTTCACAGACTACTGATTTGTACTTGGACTGTTGAGTGCTTTATTTCTAGTGGTTTCGTGTCTCCACTATGTTTTATTTTATTAATCTAATTTATCTGATTTCCCAATGTGACACAAACCGTGATAAATATCTGTGAGTTTTTATGAGTAATCATTACCACTTGTAAATGTAGTTTCTAGCTACCAAAATTTGGAACTAAGAAAAAAAATCAATGAATCCAACAAAAAGTCTTGATTTAGTTTTTGCGCTCAAGTTAAAATCAAATCTGCACATGTACATTTAAGGCAGTTCAGTATTTCTTGCACAAATCAAAAGGGGCTATTCTTCGGAATGGATACAACCGAGATGTAAGTTGAAACTCTCCCTATGTATGATGTATTTAGATATGCATGTATAATATAAGAAGGTTAAACTATATGTGCACCATCATGCAAGGTGTCCTTACCTCTCCTCTGATGAGAACACAGTCATCTGCATCGGTGGAGAAAGCTGGTTTCCCAAACTCCCAGCTGGTGAAGCTGACAGTAGAGTGGTCGCTCCAGTCAAACAGACCTTCTGTCTGTATGTCGTTCAGTCCAATCCAAAGCTCATCAGTGGGTGCTGTAGACATGGTCAGGGAGGAATGTGGCTCATGTCAACCAGTGGCTAAAATGTCATGATAATAAATATCTACACATTGAAATTAATTGAGCTATTGGTACCATGTGAACATTGGTAAACATGGACAATTGTAGACATTAAATCTGTCAGTAAGTATTGTCTAAATTCTACTTTATGACGGAACATTGTATGAGTATATTGGATTAACTTATGTATTTGTTTATTCAATATAGTGCATTTTACCATATCCCATAAATATTTACTTCTGTAAATTCCCTAAAAAGATTAAAACAAATGGAAAACATAGAAAGAAATTAATTAATTTCCAATTTTGAGATTGATTCATGTTAGGGTGATTTGAATATGATTAAGAAAAGTCCCTTTTTATTCATTGAGTGTGCTTGGAAAAGTAAGGAATCTCACTAATAAATAACTAATACACCTTACTGTATTTCTTAGACTTGCAGTAGTGTAGAACACCATTTATGATGTTCACAGATTTAAGTCTGATTACACGACTCCTACCTTCCTATTCTGACTTGTTGATCTCTTTGGATTCTCATATTGAATGTAAATAAGATTCATGTTTTAAAATCAGTCCACTGCAGAAACAAACAGAAGGTTGGACTGTTTTGGTGTCTATTTTCATCACGTACCAAATCCAAGTTGCGAGATGACAAAGCTTTGGTCCTCCACATTGCGGATGCTCACTAAGTCCCCGCCCTCTTTGCGGCACTCTTTCTGAGCACCATGCCATGTTTGAACATTACGTTGAAGGTGAAAGCAGTGGCCATTGTAGGGAATCCAAGGGGTTGAACAAAAACCCTGCTCAACTGATGATGAAAAGAACAAAGGGTAAATTGTATTTATTGACTGAAATTATACGGTGAACGTGTCGCATAGAGAAAGAATACAGTAGCCAAAAAAAGGTAGAATAGAGTAGAATATGTTTCTGTACTTTGTGGAGGAGATGGCGGGGGCCCGTCTTTGTAGCATATGTAGCCCTGTTTCTTGACGCAAGATGAGCTTTGCCAAGTTTGGTCCCCAGCAGAGTCAGAAAATGCACAGTTGTGCCCCGGATTAGGAGTTGGGTGTCCTAAAACAAGATGATTTAAATTGAGATTCCTCCCGACCTTGTGCAGATCCACATACATCACATCCTTGAGAGTTTTCACAACAGTTATAAAACTTATAACACATGTTTCGATAATGTAAAATCTTTTGTTGGATTTGTAGTGAAAAATGAATAGATAAACTAAGACAACCTGGTTTCCTTCTATCTACAGTAAAACCATTAGGTATAACATATCACTGAATTGAATGCAATGCAAACAATGAATTAAAAGGAGGATTGGTTGGATCTAGATCTAATTCAGGCCTTAAAATGTAGAATCAAACAGATTGAAAAACTAATTATGATTGATGAAAAGAAAAATGTAGTTGTTTATATTGGTTTGCCTTGTTTAAAAAAATGCATTAACGCCTGCGTTAACTGATGTTTGGTCACATGGGGGCAGCAGCAACAAGCTGTAAACACAACCCGGTTTAAGACTATGCACACAGTTGCTTATTTACACACACAGCAGATACCAAGCAACATCATTTATATGTGGCCGCGTTTGTGACCAGTTGATGAAGGAGGTAAGTCAAATATTAACTCTCTTTTAGCTCTGTTTTTGGTCTCCACCAACTCTTAAGTCTCTTTAGCTTCTAAATGCTCCACTATGTTCAGCAGCTAGTTTGCTAACATTGTCTGTTTGGTTCTGGGCAGAAAGCCAACTGTTGGTTTTCAGAACTTTATATCTAAAAACTCCCTGTGTCTGGAAACAATGCTTGTGAGTGCCATTAGAGTATACCATAACATGAAAGCTTCAGGCTCTGAAACCAAATCAATGAGCCGAAAACAGACACTGAAGTCCTTCAAAGAGCTTGAGGGAAACCTAAAAGCCAAGCGATCATTTTCTGTGGTTTCATCACTATGAGCGACCCACATTCAAACAGACAGGGATCCATTGTTAATATGAAAATACTGACTATAGCCGCTTTAAGCTTTTAAGGTGAATTACCATCCTTGAAGACCAGGTGAAGTTAAGCAAACTCAGCAAACTTTTTCTTTACTTGTTAATAACCTTCTGTTTTGCTGTAGTCTTATATGGTCATTGCTTTAGGGAAGACTTACCTGTACTCCATCTAATATAACGCAAGGGCTTCCTATCGGACCACTGCCAGCCATGTTCTGGGTCCAGGACCAGCCCGATCCAAAGTTTCTGTTTCCCTGTTCCCATTAGCGCTGTGATTATTTGTGTTTAAGTGGTTGAGAGGGGGGGAAAGGAAAAGGACAGAGTAAAGAAATTGTTCCTCTTTTCCACATTGTTCCTCTTTTTAATTGCTTCAAAACAAGTCAGCAGAAAGACAGAATTAGCAGCACAAAGAAATAAAACAAATGCAGGTGAACACACAAGATGAACCATGTTGTTACCGATATATCCGTTTGGTCCATTGGTGCAAGAAGTAACAGTCGTAGTCATTTTCCCGTTTTTGAAACTAAATCAGAGCTACAACCCTTTTCTATTTTCCATTAAATAATATAATTTCAGTTAGGTTGGATTTCAAAAAGGCTAAATTCAAATGTTATATAGGACACTTTTTGGTTTGTTTAGTATCAAATTAACTGCATCTTTATCATATTGTTTTCTTTCTTAGGATATATGCATTAAACATCAGTTTAAATAGCAATTCATAAAAATGGGGCATAAAGAAGAGGAAGTATAACATAATAATTAAAACATTTTTTTAGTTATATCAAAACATTTAACTCATGCAATATAAGCGATTTCTGATAATATCTTCATAAACTAATCCCTCTATGTTGGGTCAGTTTCAGTACATCTTACCTGAGACAAAAGCCTGCTGGTGAGGATCGGTGATGCTGATCAGAGAGGCACCCTGCTGTTTGCAGCTGGCGTCGGCCTGAGCCCAGGTCAGCACCGACTGAGTGTTGAGCTGGAAAAACGCTCCAGTGACAGGGTTCTTCGCCCAGTTGTCTGTGGCTGTGCATCAATACAGCAAAATGGAAAACTAAGTCTGTTAGTCATTTAAACAACAGTGTATAACTCAATATTGCATGCTTTGTGTTAGTGCTGGCATGTGGGATAAAGTCTTAAACTCAGTACTCACAAGTAGTAGGGCAGTATCCCCACTGCTCATGTTCATACTTTGTGTTAACCGCACACCAAAGGCGCTTTACTGAAGAGTCGTACGTCGTGCAGTCTCCAAACCACCGGTCTTTGTAGAGGAAGGGAAGCGCGCAGATCCTACCAAAGGCGTTCCCTTCAATGGTATAAAGCTCTAGAAACGAGAGAAAAAAAAAGAGGTTGTTCACTTTAAATCATTTTGATTCAATTCAGTTTATTTTGTAGAGCCCAGAATCACAAATTACAAATTTGCCTCAGAGGGCTTTACAATCTGTGCACATGCTGATGATAATAATAATAATGATGATTCTGCAAAGATGTATTCTTTTGCCAATTGTTTTGGGGCAGATCAAACCATTGTTTCATCATCATCATCATCATCATCATCATCATCATCATCATCATCATCATCATCATCATCATCATCATTTCTTCACTACTGTGAGGAGGCATTACTCTACTTGAGCATACGTCGCCTGACATGCTTGATAAATCCCAGTGCAATCGTGCGTGTTTGCTGACGTATTGTGTCCAGTTGTAATACTGTACCTCTGTATGTTCTGGAACAAGCACCGCTGGATGTCCCTGTGATTGTGAGCTCGTTATTCGGCCCCACAGTTCTGGAGAGGGCAACTGATTCGTCCGGTTTGACTTCAATGTAGAACTGTGTGTCTTTGAGAGCCAGCATGGTTTCATTCTTGCATTCCCACCTTTGGAGCTCACTAGTGCTGTCACAGTCGTAGAGGCTTACTTCACTGCCCACACTTTTGCCCTGAGCTCCAAGGCACTTTCTGCTTGAGATCACAAAAAGACGATCACCGGTTGTCCAGCGCATTTCAAGGCAGCGTGTGGATCTTCTCAGCAAACACAAACCAGTGGCTTTGTTAGTGATTGAGAATGGAGAATCTAAAGAGAGAGAAAAAGATGTACAAGAATCAATTTAAATCATGATGCACACATTATATTTGCATATATATGTGTGCATGTATGTATATATATTTATATATATGTGTGTATATATATGTATTTATGTATATAAATATGAGTATATTTATGTATGTATATATGTATGTGTATATATATATGTATATGAATGTGTATATATATATATATGTGTATATGTGTATATATATGTATGTATATATATTTGTATGTATATATATGTTTATGTATGTATATATATATGAGTATATATATATGTGTGTATGTATGTATATATTTGTATATATAAATGTATATATTTATGTATAATGTATGTATATATGTTTGTGTATATATATTTTATGTATGTGTATATATGTGTGTATTTGTGTATAAATATATATTTGTGTATAAATGTATATATTTGTATATATATGTATAGATGTGTATATTTGTATATATATATATATATATGTGTGTATATATATATATATACATATATATATACATACATACACATATGTATATATATACATATATATACACACACACACACACACATGAGACATCTAATTTCATATGTATGTTTTTTATGTTATTTTCATCTGAAGCTTCTTTCCTTTTTATCTTCAAAACTGTGTTGGACTAGATATGCACTCAAAGCATCCTTCACACTCAGTCTGTTGCTGTAGTGGTTTAAGTTCTTGGTTAAACCCAAATGTACAATTTTAAAAGCATTTTGTTTGTAAGAAATGAATGTATAATCATCATTTCAAAATACTCTAAAAGTTTTAATTGCATTACATGTGGAGTTAATGAGAATCCAAATAACTTCCAATACAACCAATATTCAGTAAAACAAATGAATGAAGATAGCTGATCTTTGCATCAGTACCAAAATATATTTGACTAATAGATACAGACATACACATACAAAAAATTTAGTGCATACTGTACCATTCTTCGTTGAACATGTTGGGATAAAGAGCACAAAGGCTGCTAGAGCTATCCTCTGGGTGAGCATTCTTCTGATAAGTCTCAGAGCAGAAGGCATCTTCCACGCATTGCAAGTAGAGGACTTATGAGCATGAACATAAAAAGGAGGGAATCTTAATACGACTGACACCGTCTTTTTTTCCTTCTCATTGAGAAAGTCTCATGTTTCAGATTGCCACATTTCAGCATTTTGCTACTGGTAAAAAGGGGGGTTGGGACACAAAAACATACTCACACACACACACACACACACACACACACACACACACACACACACACACACACACACACACACACACACACACACACACACACATTTTGCTTGCATGGATGTCACACCCCCGAAATGGCAAAAAAAAGCTCCATTCACTCCCTGTCCAGGAACAAAATGATGTGTAAGAGATTCTCACCAAACATGACTCATGAGTCTACGGTCCAGTGCAGCTTCCACACTCACAGACTTTGATGCACATTCCCGATATCTGCACGCTGACACTGGCAAAAGACGACTTTTGACATGGATATTCTGAAACAATAAAGGAAGAGAATTCACAATGAAAGAGATCAGTTTTAAGGCTTACAGCAGGAAGCACTTTGTCTAGTTCTCTATTCAGTGATGGCATGTTTATTATGATTAATTAATGTGTAAAAAACAAACACGTGATCTTATTAGCTAGACATTTTGATTAGTGGCACTGAGCATGGATCAATATAGCAGTCTGTTACCGCATGATTATGTATTCTATATTCTTAAGACTGTTGAGCCATTGTATCCGTGTTATAAAACTTTTATAATTTTTCTCATACAGAAAAAACAGTGGGAGACGTGATAAGAAAATAACTGCCCAATCTGAGCTGAGAATTTCAATTCTTTTTCCAAGTCAATCACTCCATCTTCTGACTTTTGAGAGACATAAAACAGCCATATCCATATACACCCACTCCACTCCTTCATGCTACTAAAGTCTTAGTTTTGCGTTCCAACCACGCGTTCTTGCATGAAAAGGCGGTTAAAAGTCACTCATTTGCTGAGCATCTAGAAATGCTATGATATCTGTGAGTAGATTACTTGCGAGGTTATTAGAGCAAAGTGATGTTGCACTGTTGCTGATGAAGAGAAAATGTTGTGCATCCTGAGTGTAGCAACACAATATCCTGTTTGGGGGGCAGATGCATTCAGATGTTGAGGTTTGTTCTCCAACTCTGCCTTTACATCTATCATAGCATTTTGTATTTTCACTTCCTCTTTGGTTATTCTCCTTTTTGGTGCAGAGGGCTGTGCTGAAATATGAACTTTTGTGTCTGCAGTGATTGTTTGTATGAGGTAAGCAGGGCTAGTGCAGTTTTATACTGGTGTAGTTTCTTAGTAACCTTGCCCTACATTATTCTGGCAAATTTCTATCTCCAAATATGTTAAGGTTCATAAATGCTAAAAAAAAAAAGAAAAACTAATTCTTAAATGAAAAAAACATAAGATCTGACAAAAAAGTGGTCTCACTATTGGAGCATGTCATCAGATGTACACTTAAAACCACAATAGATCCAAAGGGAACCAAATGACAACCCAAACCAAAAACTGAACAACACAAAGGGAAAACAACTAGAATATAGCTCTAGTCTCCCAAAGGTAAAACAAATCTCATCCACTTCAAATTTGTAATCAATAAACGCTTTGTGGGGCAAGTAAACAAAATACAGAGTGCACCAAAAGCATTTTAATTAATTTATATATACTTATAGACACACATTTAACAGAGCTGGTAGTGGCTGTACCTGTCGTTTCCCCGCCCCAACCAATACAAACATACTGTTTACTGTGATCCTATAAGAGTAATCCTAATTTGTTTGTTTGTACTTTGCAGCTTTCCCCTCTCTCATTTTAATTTATCACCAGCCACTTTCTCTGCTCACCATTAAGTCCACAAACACAAACCTTCGCTCATGCATTTATGATAATGTACCATTTGTGAGATGATGTCATTGTCCGTTTCTTCGCCTGTACACCTTACAGCTGTGACCGGACACCTTTAAGAAAAGTCAGTTTACAGCCGCTGTAGAAGAAAGAGGTGGAGGATGTTGATGAGGGTATTGGATGGATAGGAAAAGTAGTAATTTTAGTAGTAGTAGTTTTGTACTCCAGAAGCTTTATAATCACATTTAACTAAATGTTCATTACATTATACTATTAACAGGCTCTTTAACAGTTAAGCTGCATACATACTGGTCGTGTGGTGTTTTTTGGTGTCCAGGTTATTCTATGAAGTTTGAGCCTATTCTTGTTGTAGTGCTCTGCTACCTACAGCTGTTTTGACCTCATGCATTGAAACTAGAACATTGAGTACCTCATATTCCCAGTATTTTTATCTCCCAGTTGGAAAGTCAGATAAGATTCAGTAAAGCTAGGCAATATCTCATATTTCACAGTGGTAACGAGAAATGAGAGCTTGACCACCTTAATGCTAATACAGCTTGGGCCAAATTCATCAAACACTTTTAGTTATTGCTATTTGTTTTAAATTACATGTATGCATCTATTTATAAGAGGAAAATCTAAAACTGTAGAACAAAAAAAAAAATTCACCCACATTAATATTTACTAACACAAAGAAAACAAAAATCTGGATCTTTACTGCCATCTGGAACATCTACAGTAACATAAGTTAGTCTTTGTTAAATATGTCTCTGCTTTACTTAAGTAACAGTCGTGAGACGTGCAGTGAGGATCATAAAGACAAGCAGCGGAAATGTGATGAAAACTCTGGACTTTAAGCTCTAAGGGTTTACCGATAAGAATTCACCACCTTAGCTCAATTGTTGTAATAAAAGTTGCTCTCCAGTAACACAGTCACAAACTGTTAATCCGAGGGTTAGCTTAGGTAGAGGTCATGCTTTAAGGATCTGTATCTTCTCTTTGGATTTTCTTGCCATATGTCATGTTTCTCCAGACATGAAGGAAGTACTTGTTCTGCTGTCGGGTAAGGGTCTTCATAGCTAAATACTATCTTTAAAGTAATGCTAGTTGAATAAGGAGTGTTAATATGAGGGAGAAGTCTGTCACAACTTGTTCCATGTAAAAAGAAAATTGCATTTCCCTCTCAAATAATTTTCTTGTGTTTTTAACAAAAAAATGTAACAAAAATCTCTTCACAGCATTGTCGGTCATCGTCTGTTCTTGTCCTGATGGGGGCTTCAACTGCACATCTGGAGAATGTGTGTCTGCCGAAGTTGTCTGTGATTTTAAGACGGACTGTGAAGATGGCTCAGATGAGGAGTTTTGTGGTATGCTGACAGGCAAAAAGATTTTCAAATCAAGTCTAAATTTAGTTTTTCTATCTCACCAAAGGATATCAGACCGTTAACAAATGTGCATTTAGAAAGCAGTATTTCAGATCTGTGCCATCTGACTTGTAAAAACACAAAAACAAAATAAAAACACATACAAGATTGAACAATAAAAACAGAATAAATATCACAACACTTGGAGCAAGAATGCTTTATGTTTATTTCACCTAATCTGTGAATACTTTCTGATTCTATTTGTTCTCTGTGGCACCGTTACTTGTTAAGGGTCATGTGCCTTTGAGCATCACTCCTGCGGTTGGAAAGTCATCGGAAGTAACTCCTACAGCTGGAGATGGCAGATGGCAAACATCACCTCAATACCTGGACTGGACCATACCACAGGAAGTGCCCTTGGTAAACATTAACCTTCTGCCATGTTTCATTTGTGTAATTACTTTGTCGATAATGACTTTAAAACGGATAAGGGGATGTTTAAAATCTGTGCCAAAACTTTTTTATTAGATTACAAGGTCGAGCCTTAGATGATAATCTTACTATTGAATATTTGTCTGCTGGAAACAGGACATGTCATGCATATAGATGGCAAACAAGCCAGTGCTTTCGCTACGGCTCATTTGGAGTATTCTGTTGACAACCTGGCAGCTCTGGGATGCCAGATGAGGTACTAAAAACAACACATTTTATTTAAGTTATTTGTTTTACAAATAGATATGTCCTTGATTGATAATGCATTTCAATTATTTTACTAGAATTTGCCACATATCCGGCGCAACCTGTTTTTGTGATTTGACTGTCAATGTTTTTCAGCTTCTGGTACCATATTTACAATAAGTCAGCATCATCATCGGCATCGACCTTTAAGCTAACAATGATCAGAGGCAGCTCTGAGAAAGAGTTGCTGAAGCTCTCTAAAATTAAGACAGACGGTTGGGAGAACGCCACAGCTCTCATTGGAAATCAGCTGGGAGGATACAAGGTAAGTGAAATATCCTGTATGAGTTTAGACTGTTCACAGGCTTAGTCATATCAAACTATTGTCCATGAATCTGCTCAGAAATCATAAAAAAAATATGCCTTACTACTGCACAACTTGAACCAGTGACAGTTGTCTTTACATCCATTGGTTTATTGTGAATAGAAACCGCTAATATTTAATTCTTCCTACTTTTAAAGGTGCCAATTTCCAAAATGTTAACAAACACAGGCTAAAGTTACAGGGCTCAAGTTGTAACCCGGGGCATACCTTACTGAATCCATGGCAACGTTTAATTTCATCTTTACGTCCCTAAAGCATTATGGGAACTGTAGTTTCAAAACTTAAAAGTCTGATTAAAGGTACAAGTTAGGCCTGACAGCTTAGCTTTCCTAATTTTTATTGTCCTTTATTGTACCTCTGCATTTATTGTATCTTTATCTGATCTGTTTCCTGTTTTTCGATAACAACTGATTTCCCCTCTGATGGATCAATAAAGCACTTTATGTTTATATTATTTTAGTTGGCATGATGTTAAATTGGTCCTGTTTCCTGAATAGTTTTTTTGTCATAAAGACATAAAGCCATAAAGACAGCGCTGGCTGATCGGTAGAGGCTCATTTTTCACCGGGGAAGAAAATAAGTTCTTCTTCCTTAATCGTAAATGATTTTTCAATATATTGGATTTCAGAATAAATGCAGAGTAAAACACTTCTCCTTCCACAGCTGAAGATTTCATTCAGCCCTCCATACCTTGAAGACATCGACGTCATGTTGGACGATGTGAGCTTTGATAACTGCAGAGAGGGAGATGTCCCTGCAGGGTCAGACCAACTCTCATGTGATTTTGAAAAGGACACCTGTTCATGGTACCACGACTACACTGCCAGCCTTTTGTGGAAAAGGAGTAATGAGGCATTCAGTGAAGACTCAACATCGAAGGGTGAGTATCCTACTGGCTGTAAACAAGAATTTTGTTGTTGGGATTTCTCTGTGGCATCTTGATTAAGCAGAATTTTAGTGAAATTCACAAAGTAAGCTCAAAATTAATTGAAATAATAAAGGCGTAAAGACCTCTGCGAGGCTCAAGTTTATATTAACAATGTAGATGATGACACCATATCAGTTTATGATGTGCATTAGTGGCACTTTCAGTGTTAAACTACTGCAGCAGTGAACCTGGAGCCTTTGTGGCCCTGACAGGGATAGTTGGGTCGAGGCCAGTAGCCTGCTTTCCGGTTGGTAATCCAGCCTTATAAAGAACTCAGCAGCACTAACATTTGTATATTCAACAATGCCAGCATCTTCTGATTATATTTTATTTATTTGATTGGATACTCTTCTGCCATAACAGTTGCTAATCCTCCTTAATAGAAGTCAAAATAGTTTATAACTACATTCATGAGAGCAAGGTCAAACAGTGTGAGCACATTTTGATTCTCTAATACTAGAAAACTAAATTGCACGTAGTAATTTAACTTTTTACCCTTTTTTTTTCTCTTCTTCCTCTGCAGGCCACTACATGCGTATAACTGCTAAATACAACATGAATATCTCATCAGCAGCCAGACTCATCAGCTTCCCTCAACCTGCAGGTCAAGTCTTATGTGTGAGCTTCTTGTACCATATATTTGGCACCAGCATTGGTAAGTGCCTCACTGTCCATAACTACACTTTCAAACATAATAGATAATTCATTATATTACATTTATTCCCAGATCCATATTATTCAGATTCATTTCAACACCTTTATTTTTTTCCCTGTTATACTCACAATATTTTTTTATTATTATCAGGTTCATTGAGGTTTATTGCAAAGCGCTCTGGTGAAGCGGAGACGGTTGTATGGATGAGAAGTGGCACCCAGGGAAACAAATGGAGATTTGCAGATCTTACCTTCAAAAGTGACAAACCAATACAGGTATTCCTTTTACTCTATTTTTGTGTTTATTCTTCTGATGATTTATAACAAAGAGTACTATTAAGAACAGGAGTATCCATACATTTAAAGAGGTTTAAGAAAAAGAAACGAGAAAATCTTCTGAATAGAATAGATAAAAAGTGCCACTTTTAGATAAAGTGCAAACAGAGATATTTTGTTTTCTACTTCCTTTGCAATAATAGTTAAAATAGTTAAAATAGTTTTTTCTGTCTGTAAATATAATATTTCAGTTATTGTTGATTTTCTACTGTTTTTTATTGCTTATTTATAATACTTCTGCTGTAAGCCTGCAAATTTCCCCGCTGCGGGACTAATAAAGGATTATCTTTTTCCATTCCATTCCATTTTCCGTAACCTGCTTATCCAGTTAAGGGTCGCAGGGGTGCTGGAGCCGATCTCAGCTGTCAATGGGCGAAGGCAGGTTCACCCTGGACAGGTCGCCAGTCTGTCGCAGGGCAAGGATTATCTTATCTTATCTTATCTTATCTTTCCTAGTGAGAGAAATGCACCTGTAACCGTCCTGCCAATAGTTGTTATCTTGGCTGGAGTCGAGCTACTGTCAGTCTCATGCACATGTGTTGGTATTCATTGGTGAACTTGGCACTGTACTTGGTTTTGATAATGTCCATTGTGGAGAAGGCTGACTCTGGGCCAGGAAGATGCAGGGTGACATTCTTCATGCTCCATTCTGTCACCTCTCTACGCTCGGTAAACAATCTACCTGAGTGGCTCAGTTGAGTGAAGCTATTGCCGCATTAGCTGGTTTAGCTGTGTCCACAGCCTATAGCCACAACTGTCAGAAAAAAACAAAGATTATTATTTATTCTCATTCACTCATCAGAAATTGGTAACGGGTCTGGACACTTGATGACCCGATTTAGAATGATTAAACATGTGTGTTTTCTGTGAAGACTTGTTCAAGGATTGCCAAGGATCGAAGCACACATGACTTAATGCTCCTGCTCAAACACAAGCCTCTTATTGTTTTTTCTTCCTCACTGTTTCTTACAACTAATGTTTTTCTTTTCTGATGGAAGTCTAATAACAGGTTAGCTTCAACGCGCTTGCATTAGATTTGATTTTGACTTTCTTAGCCATTTCCATTCATTTCATGACAAAAATCGTTATGATCGTGAACCCTCTCTTAAATGAATGTATGATGTTCTCCAGTTCATTATAGAAGCTGTGGTGGGTGGTACGCAGGGCAGCATAGCCATTGATGACATAATGGTGTACAGCAGTGAGACTGGCTCTTGTCCGGCTGAGAGAGAGTGCACCTTCCAGGGCTCCCTCTGTGGTCTGCTGCCCCAACCGTCTGCGGACTTCAGCTGGAGCCGGATCATGGGGACGTCCAGACCGGCCAACTCTTCAGGCCCGGCCACAGATCACACTCTGGGGACGGAGCAAGGTATACAACCCCTTTAGATACAGATTAAAATATATATATATTTACATTACCACATTATTAGAGCCTAAAAAAAGATTACAACACATTCCAACTGGCTAATGTGTTGTGAATTTTAGCTATATTTGAGGCTGATTCCCAAACTATGCAATAAATGATAACTGTGTCTGATTGCATCCGATATAAAACAACTTATACACAAAACTTAAATCAAATACAATTCAGTGTGTTCACAGCTCCACCTTATGTGTAGGTTATTACCTGAGTGCCCAGTCGTGGAGTCACCCTGTGGGGTCCAGAGGCGCAGTGATGACTGCGGTGATGGAGCCCACTGCTGCTGACGGAGAATGCCTAATGTTCTGGTACTACATGGAGGGAAGTGAAGTGGGGGAACTCAGTGTTTCCCTTCAGACCAATGACGGCGACAGTGACCCGCTCTGGACCAGAAGTGGAGATCAGGGGAAGCACTGGAGGCACGGACGAGTGACACTGATCAGTCCCAATGCACCGTATCAGGTACTTGGTAGAAGAAAAAATCTTAAAACTCACTTGTATTGGCTTGTGTGTGGTTTGTTCACTCTATGAAGATGTTTTATACATTTTGTTGTTGTCTCTTTACTTTCTTCCTTCTGCAACATGAATAAAGGTTACTTACTTAAAGGACATTGGAAGTTAAACCATACATAGACACAAATATGGATTTTCTTGTTTTTATTTGTAAATAATATTTTTCTAGTAAATTGTATGCATTGATATACATCACTGTAGATGTAGCTCCATCAAATCACATGAAAGTGTCAGTTCACACTACTCACATGCCCATACATACATTGAAAGGGATGTTGGTCGCTTTAATTGTTCCTCCTGTCCATCCCGGCCGCAAAGAGCTCCCTTCCCTTGTTTTAAGATTCATATATAGAATGTGTGGATTGTGACATTAAGCTCAGATATTTCAGCAGAGACTCTTAGTAGTTTGAGAGAAGTCTGGACGTCCTCAGTCATACAGTACGTATGTACTAGACAGATGGAAATACAGTATAAGTCGTAGTGGTATAAATTGTCATTCTGAGTGACAGGTGATTTTTGAGGCGGTGGTTGGGCATGGACTGAGGAGAGATATCGCCATCGACGACCTCACTGTCCTGAATGGCGCCTGTCCCCCACCAGGTTGGTGACCACTGTGAACTTCATTCTTTCCAGAAAGAAAATGGATGAGAGAATACAAATAGTGTAAAAGCGTTTGGAGGGGGCATGTATGGTGGCATACTTTATTTGAATCTGTGTTACTCCTTGCAGGATTCTGTGACTTTGAAATGGACTTATGTGGCTGGGTGAACAATCCTCCAGCAGAGTCTGGAGTGGACTGGGACTGGCTCTCAGGGGACAGCAAGGTCCACCTTATTCCAGGAAAGGACCACTCCACAAATTCTGCTTTGGGTTAGTTGCCACACACATTCTTTTAACTACCTGCATCACAGAGAGTGTGGCATTTAGCGGTCCACAAAATAGAGAGCACAAGATATACAGTCCTCCTGTACATGAGGCTTCAGCGTTCTGAGTTTGACAAATTAAGTGTATATCTTCTAAATTTACAGTCTTATTGGTATAAAACTCCCTCTTTGTCTTTAGTAGTAGCGAGATGCTAACATAAAGAAGCAATTTCAAACTTAAATGTTTAAAAGCTTCAATTACTTTAACTTAATTGGCCAGCTTGGAAGTCTATCTAACATTATGTTAACTTTGTGAACTTGCAGGATACACTGTTGGAAATTGGATCTCCTGGATATTTCATGTTGTTGTTTTTCTCTACACAGGCCACTTTACATTCTTCACAGCCTCTAAGTCTAGTAGAGAAGAAATTGCACGACTGGAGAGTGAGACCATGGAGGCAGTAGACCGAGCTTGCTTGGAGATCTGGCACTACGTCACAGGGTGGCTGCCTGGTAGTAAGTACAGTCTTTTCTACTGTGGTGTATTGTGAGTTAATGTTATAGACATCTATTTTACATACATTGTAAAGTTATATTTGGTGTTTGGTAAATCACTGTAAATCCTGTTAAAACTGCAGCCAAATGTAACCCAGACACCAAAATGATCACTTTTTCAGCCAGGTTTTGCTTTAACTTTGGCATCTTGACATCTTTTGACTTGCAAAACTCCAAATGCATTATATTTACAGTTAATTACATTGTTATCTTTGCAAAGGTAGCAGCACCCAAAGAACACAGAGCTGACAAAACATACAGATGCACTTATAGTGAATTAGACTTGAAAAGAATGATCAAGAATCCAAAGATCAACATAAAGAGATAATGATAAAATAACAGCAATAAGTATGATATATGGAATTGATTAAAAGAAATACAACAAATGTTTTTTGAAAACCCTAAAAGTGAAAACCGTGATGATCACAATACAGTGTATACTAATAATTAAATAAATAAGTTTAGAATAATAATAGTTTAGAGTCCTACATTTGTATATTTAACTCTATACTGTAAACATTATACATATGATACTTTTAGACAATGCTGAATAAAATAATAAAAAATATTTTCTCAACCTCAGAGCTAGTGAAGGGAGCAAAAGGGTGAAACATGTATGTTAAGGGTTTAATGCTTACTGGGGTGTGAGAACCAGTGAAGCTTGATTGAAATGTAAGATATATCTGCATGTGTATTATACACAGCATATTACATATACGCATGCGAAAGGGAATACAATAAAATGATGCAAATAAGAGCATGAGGATTTATTACTGTGAACGTTTTTTTTTTTAAATAGTGCTCTGCTGTGCATGCAGATTGAATGTCCTACATATATTAATTTTTAGAAGATGAAACATTAGTGTCAATAAACACAAATTCTGGTCTTTTGATGATGACTATTGGTGTTTCCAGATTCCTCATACATTACACTGACAGTTTTTGTGAATGAGACTACTGTTTGGACTACAAATGAATTTATTCAAAACAAGTGGATCCAGCGCAGGGTGAACTACGATGCATCAGGGCCTCACCAGGCAAGGCGAAAATATTATAATTTCATGATAAACCCTGACAAAGTTTCTTGAGAAAACAAAATGTCTCCAAATTTCTGAACAGCAAATTTCATCACAGATCATTTTACAAGCCAGTTGTCCCGAAATGAAGGACGGGACCTTGGCGCTTGACGACGTCCACATCATCAGGGGCCGGTTTTGTGACGACATTATCCCGACCTCCACTCCAAACCCTTCTACCACGACGCCTACTGCTCCTGCCTCGAACATGGACTGCACTTTTGAACAAGGTGACCACAGAGAGACCGTGAATCGCCTCTTATCATCGTATCATAAAGTATCAAGATCAACATATTTTAAGCATTACAGCCTGAGTGACTCAGTAGTGGAATAAACAAATGGATTTTTTTTTTGCTACAGTGGTTCAATTCAGACTTAAGACTATATCTGTTAATGTGAACTGTATCTCTTTTTTTCGCGAATATTTGAGTTTTACTTGAGGCAATCTGGATATTTGCACGCCTTTAAGTAAGTTTCATTTATATCCCATTACCTTTGTTACAAATAGTGTTTTAACATTTAAAATTATATATTTTGTTAAACAGGTCTATGCAGTTGGGTCCAGGAGGTCAGTGACGACTTGAACTGGACTCTCAGTAGTGGACTTCAAGTGGACCAGCCATGGGATGGACCTCAGTATGATCATACTGTTGGAAACTATCAAGGTATTGACTACTGGCAATAACATGAGCACCAACACTTGGAGTATTTGATTATTACTAGAAATAAACTTAGAATAGAGGCCTTCTAATGAACCTGACGGTCACAAACATATGCAGCCTAGGAGGAGCTGTAAAGAACATCAGACGTCTGTGTGACCATTGAACTATATGTTTGTGTCAACACAGTGTATCAGTCTACATTGCTAATTTACTATAAATACAGAAACATCACCAGAACATTAATCATTAATCATTAACTGTTTCAGTCACTTTTCAAAGAAAAATTGAAAAAGTTTGCTAATTCCACCTCCTTGAATGTGAGATTTTTTTTTTGCTTTTCTCTGTTTTGATAATTATGATATAAATAAAACATTAGAATATCTTGATATTTTGGACGGTTTGTCACACTGCAAGCAATTCAAAGACATTTCCTTTTGTTCTGAGAAAATGTGCAGACTCTGTAGGCAACAGGACAAGATTTTGTTTTCACAAGTGTCGTGGTGTCCTTTCGTAGTCTGAGTAGTATTTAAGTCTGAATATATAACAGTATTTCTTTCTTATTAAAATAATTGCCCATAAACTGGCTACTGTGTTTGTAGAAGTTGTCTCTGAACTCCAACTCCACATTTTTATTGCTTGATGTCAGTAGGTGTTCATCTAATAACTAACGGGCAGATTGGCAGCACTGCTTTGTCAATGATCTAGTGCCGTACTCTATTTAGTGATCTGCCTCACAGTGTGGCAACCCTCTCTGTGTTTTCTTTGTCTACCCAGGTTTTTTCTTACTGTTGAACGGATCTGGATCTAAGGACGGGGAGAGAGCAGCCATTTCTGTTCCTGTCATCAATCCAACATCACATATCTGTATTGGATTCTGGTACTACATGCTCGGGCCTTCAGTGTCCAGCCTCGACCTGCTGGTTGAGACGGTATGTATGCTAGTTAGTACTACTCCAAACCCTCTGTTACAGGCGTCTTTACTTTTGAGCTGTAATGACTTGCTTTGTTCTAGGAAACCTCTGAGCTGTTAGTCTGGACTCGCCGGGGCACCCAGAATCCAGAATGGATTCATGCACAAGTAACCGTCAACATGAACAATATCATACGGGTAAAAGTGAACTCAACCACATATATTATATAGTTTCAAATAAAGCCCAACCAATGCTGGATTTTTTAGGCTGATATCAAATTTAAAAGTTAGGAAAATGAACATAACAAAACCTTCAAATTTGCACATGCAATTCATTTATTTTATTCGGATCCCCATCAGTTTCAACAAGACAGTATAGAGAACAGAAGCAGTTTTACAGAAACACAACCAGCATTTTATTTAATAAAGAAAACAAACATTTTTGTTTTTGTATTGAATGCTGTATGTCCACAGGTGATGTTCACTGGCCATAGAAACACAAACAGTCAAGGATTCATTGCCATTGATGACATTCGAGTGAAGGAGGGGGCGTGCAGTAATTTGAGTACGTAAACACAGACCACCTTTGCTTGATGTTCCCAGGAAGTAAAACATAGAGATTGTTAACATTTTTCCCTTTTTCACACCATTTTAGATGTGTGTGGGTTCGATTCCAGCTGGTGTGGCTTTGAGAATGCTCTCAACCGCAAGGGTAAATGGGGTCAGAAAAGAGGCACAAAATATCAGGTGGATCACACCTATGGAACTGAAAATGGTGAGAAGAAAGCTGTTGTGGTACAAGCCTACTCCATGCTGAGAATACATGATTAAAAAAGCAGAGCAATCATGGTCTCACCACTACTGGATGAAGGTTTTAATCTAAAGTGAATTAATAGTAAGTCAGAAGTTCCAAACCTGGGAATCAGGGCTCCACATTATCGGAGGTTTGGTCACAATATAACTCTGAGGGGTTGCAAGATGATTACTCCCACTGACATTGGTGATCCTCTAAGTACTTTACTGTAGGTATTGTCTATTGAGGTGAGGAGAAAAATGTGCAAATATCACAACTAAAGCAGAATCTACAGTGAGCTAAATTATCTAAAACATCAGTCTTGCTGTAACTGGATGTTTGGTTTACAATGGCTCTATTTCTCTATATATTATCTATTTGCTGTAGGTTTCTACATGACTGTGATGACATCAGACTCTACACAGAATGAAGTAGCTGAGCTGCTAACACCCGAGTTCACATCAACTGAGATATGTGTGCGCTTCTGGTGAGTCCAGTCTTGCCATCACACACATTTATGCACTGCTGTCTGCTGCGTATTGTACTGTTTGTGTTTTCTACTGTACCTGTTCAGGTACTGGATACCTGCAGGGTCTTTTAACATCCTTGGCGTGTATGTGCTGCGGAGCGAGGATGTGGGTGATGCACTTTGGCAACAATCTGGAGCGCCCTCTTCAAACTGGGAGGTGGCAGAGGTCACTGTGTCCTCCCCTGGAAACTTCCGCGTAAGACGGTTTTTGAATGACCCCCTTTCTCAAACTCTCTGCCAATCAAACTTTCTCTTTCGCAGTGAGTCACTAAACTGCATAACTGTATTTTATTTTTCAGTTATTCATGTTAAGATGCTTCCTAAAAACAGATAATGTCTCTCACCAGGTTGTGTTTAAGGCAGTCCATGTGCCTGGCACCAACTCTACAGTGAAATTAGATGATATTTCTGTGACTGATGGGGCCTGCGGTCCTCCAGGCAGCTGTGACTTTGAGTCCGGTCAGTGTACTTGGGTCAACATTCCTAAAGAAGATGGACATGACTGGGTGCTGGCTACTGGAGGCTTCCAGGGTCCAATGACAGACCACACAACTCAGACCCCAGAGGGTACGATCTTTGATATACCTCATATGATGAGATAAACATGCACATGCAGCTGTGAGATAGAGACCTCAGTTATAGGGGAGCATATTCCCAGTTTATATTTCTGAGCCCCTGTGAAATTATCTTTCGAGACAAACAAAAAAAAATGTTTATAATACAAATCTCAAGAGTTAATCGAGTGAATATGTGGTAACTCTATTTTAATAATTGAATATCAAGTTAGCTGACGAATCAGCTCGACAACTGGCAATGTTGCAATCTATGATTAATATGAGCCACTGCCACTGCTGTTTAACCAGCAGTCTGTTACTTGTTAACTTCTCGTTTTATGCCCGACTTATGTCCTGTTGCTGACATTACCTCCCCGTGTTACAAAAACACTTTCCTTGTGTGTCGTACAAAGGAAACTAAGAAGGCTTCAAAATCATTAGAAATCATCATCTTTCTCTAACTAACAACTGCTGCACTCGGAGTTTCACTTGTTCAAAGTGCCAAAATAAGCAGCACTGAGAAGAAATCACAGCTGATAGTTTTTACTTAAAAAAAACCTTCATTAGAGACGTGCATTTAGTTTTCACATTTAAATGCCTGAGCAATAACAATGCCATAATCAAAGAGTCCTTGTTTTTTTCACTATTCTTATGCTTTTTCAAATTTTCATTCACATCTTTAAATTCAGGTTGGTTCTTGTTGAGCTCATCACTGCACCAGAACCGCAGCAGCGTAGCGCAGGTGTTGTCAGAATGGATCCAACTGAGAGACACCACCTCCTGTATCACTTTATGGTACCATATGGATGGCAGGTCAGCAAAAGAAAATCACAAACCACCACCATATTCACCCCATACAGTATGTGACAATGCAGAGGATGCACAGCATCCTGTTAAGTTTCCTCTTTGACTTCCTCAGAAAGTGTGCACAAATGTCACTTAAACATGAATCACCTGCCTCATCCCCTTTGAACAACACCAAGAACTTTCTGTGGCAGAGTTCACTCCCAACACAGTTGAGTTGTATCAAAAAAGGCCTAAAATAAATCAACAAATCTACAACCTGAAAATAGGATCCATGTAGAATATTAAAAGACAAATTAGCCCAAATGAAACAAGGAATAGTTAATAAATTAACCTTCCTTTTTATAATACGAATGGCAACGTCTTTGCACAGATACTAAAGAAACACCTTTTGGTTAAACTAACTTGATAAATATCATATTTCACATATCACACAAAAACACAACATTTGTCTGTTATTTATCAGTGACTCTGGGACGTTGAAGGTATACATGCGTTCAGCGCCATTGGAGGACGATCTGGTGTTCAACACTAACAGCAGTGGACGCAGCTGGACCAGGTTCTCCCAGTCTGTAGAGAGGATCAAACCTTTCCAGGTAATCCGAAATAGGCGTAGTGATAAAAAATTATAATAATAAGTAACGAAAGAATGGATATTTTATCAATAATATTCACTGATTCCCTCAACGACCTCTTGCTCAGCTGCTGATCGAAGCAGAGACCAACAACAGAGGATTCATTGCCATCGATGACATTATGGTCACACCAGGCCCTTGTCAAGGTACTGATATTGTCTTCATTTCTATAGCTAAAAATTTTATGTTTGAATAAAAAAAAAAAAAATTAAACCCCTTTTCTTTTTCTTAAAGTAAATGAAACAAATTTGGAATTTGTGGGTTGCTCATTTGAAAATGGAACATGTGGCTGGGAGGACATCAGTTCTGGCCAGTGTCAGTGGATGAGAAGAAGGAATGCCACTGGGAACACTGGACCCTCTGTGGACAACATAGTGGGCACTGAACTGGGTATGGCAACACACCAACCCCTCTTTTTCTGCATCTGGACTGTTTTATAGCTACTCAGAGCACACTGACAGGGCAGTCTGTCTCAGACTCTATAGATTTAAATCATAGAATAAACAATTACCCTTCATAGTTAAAAAAAAAAAAAAAAAAAAGGGGAAGCAGCAAGATCTTTTAACCATTTTTGATCCAAACTTTCTCATCACAAAAATGTATTTTGGGTATTACAATGAGAACTTTTTTTAACGGTAAAAAAAACTGAATTCGCAAATATGCTGAACAAGCTGAAACCGTTTCCCCTTTTAAAAAATGTATGGTAGCAATGTTGGCTGTGGTGATACCCACAGTTTCTACATCCACATCCTTGTTTTGTTCTGGCTTGGATTCCTAAAATTTAATGCCTATGTTATTACATTTGAAATGGGGGGGGGTTATTATGTTTAAGATGCAAAACCTTCCATTTGTTCCAGGTTGGTACATGGCTGTGGAGCCTGACCGAGGAGATAAAGTGAGTCCTGCTGTTTTGCAGAGTCCCACCATGAAACAGGCCAGCGCCACCTGCACACTACACTTCTACTACAACATGAATGGAGAGGGTATGTTTTGCATATTCAAGTGCGTGTTGTACAGGCATTATTATCACATGTTCTTGTTCTCTTCTTATGTGAGTACGATACGATACACTTCATAGCACTCAAAGGAATATTTGTATTGGAGTCAAAGGCTGCACACCTCATATGACAGAGGGCTGCCTCCATGGTAGTGATGAAAAAAACTACAAAACATGCAACAGACTCTGCATGCAGTCTTGAATCTGTACATTGTTACAGACATACAGATGCTGAATGTGCTGCTAAATGAGGGCTCCAGGACCACTGCAATGTTCTGGCTATCTGGTAACCATGGAGATTCGTGGCGTCACGGCGAGGTAACGGTTGGTCGAATCCCTCAGGACTTCACCATCCTTTTTGAAGCCTCCAGGACCTTCAACAGGCCCGGACACGTTGCCATTGAT
The DNA here is from genome assembly GCF_027596085.1 of Anoplopoma fimbria. Classification (NCBI taxonomy): domain Eukaryota; kingdom Metazoa; phylum Chordata; class Actinopteri; order Perciformes; family Anoplopomatidae; genus Anoplopoma; species Anoplopoma fimbria. The sequence continues at coordinate 26,263,414 of NC_072451.1, read as the reverse complement.
GACATCGGTTTCACCAACTGCACCCTGCCTGGTAGCCGTCCTGCTCCACCTGCACACAGTCAGCAACTCCGTTTTCAAGCTGATTCTTTGAATGGTGTTTTGGTTTCCCTCTCAGAGCCCCAACCCTCGTGTCCAGAGAATATGTTTACGTGCAACAACAGTGTGTGCGTGGAGCACAACCAAGTGTGTGACTTCAGCGATGACTGTGGGGACCGGTCCGATGAGAGCAACTGTGGTGAGATATCACTCATGTTGATTGGTTAAATATGTCAGAAATACTGAATGCACTGCTACGGTAAATTCATATACATGAAGTCAAACAGGAGCTCCCTGTGAGCTTCCCCTTGTCCTGAACATTGTTTCATAATTCCCATTAAAGGTTTAAATGTTAAGTACATTTTGATATTGATTAAGATAAATGTATATTTTGTATGTGTATGTTTATATCAAAACACTTTCCCTGAAAGATACATGTTTTATTTAACATTCTTACTGTTATTTTATTATCATAAGGCTGACATCAGTATTTATTGTACTTTATCTTCATATTAGACCTCTTTTATGTTTTATTTTTTCAGTGGGTTATTACATAAATCTCATAATATTACCCCATCGCCCCCGACAAAATGTATTTAATTATTTTTTGGCCCTAATGGCTCTAATACTCAACAGACAATAGTTATGAAAAGTTTTCAAAGATTATTTCATACATTTTTAGTTTAATTCCTGAATGATATATTGTAGTTAGTCAATTAATTGATGGAAAGAAAATCATTTTTGGAAAGTAATTTTTATGCAGTAATGACAGGTTGCTGCTTTTCTTAGTCTGTCATTAGAATAAGTTGAATATCTTTGGGTTTTGGTCTGCTGGCCGGACATACTAAGATGTTTAAAGACCTCATATTGCCATAGAGTAACTGGCACTTTTCACTGTTTTCCTATGTTCTATCGACCAATTGATTAATCAATTAACCGTAAAAATAATCAGCAGATTAATGGGTTATAACTGTTAGTTGCAGCCCTACACATTCACAGGTTGTTGTTATTGAGTAGAAGTTTATAATTTATAACTAACCCTTTTACCTGACGATAAAAACAATCCAGAGCAACAAGGAGTTGTTGAGCGCTGCAGCTTTGAACAAGGCCTTTGTTTCTGGGAGGACAGCAATGTGGACCCAGCTATAGCTCAGTTTACGCGTCACAGAGGACAGGAAGCCTGGCCTGAACATGGACCTTCCAGGGATCACACCACAAACTCTGATGCAGGTATTAAACTCTCTGAGCGGCTTGGCATTGAGATAATCCTAATGGTTCTCTGAATAACTCGCTAGATGGGTAATGTCCTTTAAATCGTTTTCTTCTGTAATCAGTATTGCTATACTTGAGCTTCCCATTGTATTGTCTAATTTCATTATACAGGTTTGAGATTTGAGATTTATTATTTGTATAAAAGGAAAAGAGACCAGTTGTGCAGGTTAGATTTAAAAAAAAAACATCAGGGCTTATAGGAGGAATCTCACCACAGTAAACATTATAAGCAAATAAAAAAAGACATAAAATCAACCAAAGTAAACAAACAAGCAAACATAGAAGCAAAAATAAAAGTAAGCAACATAATTCAAGCGGAAAAATGGCGGGTGAAGTGAAGTGTGTGTGTGTGTGTGTGTGTGTGTGTGTGTGTGTGTGTGTGTGTGTGTGTGTGTGTGTGTGTGTGTGTGTGTGTGTGTGTGTGTGTGTGTGTGTGTGCCTACTTGTGTTCAGGGTCAATTATAGTCAGATATGATCCGTATGAGTAGTTTGGTTCATCAGACAGGACCTAAGCCTTTATTTGAATTTTTTAAGTGAGGTAGACTAAAATGAGATTTGGATAAAACTGCTCCATAACGGTTCCAGGTTACTACGTCGTCCCTGGGACTCATCTGACTGAGAACCTCCAGACATCAGAGACTCTCTCCAGAACTTTACTACCCAGCTCAAACTGCACTGTGAGTATAAATAAATGAAATTAAATAAGTAATGTAGTAACAAGCCCATCTAAAAATGTTAACATACTAATTAGCAGGTCATGTTTACCATGTTCACCATCTTAGTATAGCCTGTCAGCGTGCTAAACTTTGCTAATTAGAACTAAACACAAAGTACAGAGTTTAATCTGTATAAAAACCTCTGATTCCTTCTGAGTATATATTACAGTAACACCTTGCTTATTGCTCTTGCTCTTATTATCTATACCTTGCTTATCTCTGTTCTTCAGTACATTGCAGGTCAATCACAGTTCATAAGACGGTTCAGTGTACTTAGATAAAAGCAAGTTGTTAATTCTTGTTTTTAAAGCACATCATGACCTTCTTTTCTAAGCATAACTTTACTGCGACGACTCTCATTGTATCCACGTAGGTGAGATTCTTCCACTTCAGCCTGGAAAAGGCTTCATCTGGACTGACAGCCTGGTCCAGGACGCTGCAGTCTGGTAGTGACGACGCTCTGTTGTGGCTCAGGGAGAACTCACACAGCTACAGCTGGCAGAGGGCAGAGGTCACGTTCTCCTCCTCAGTCAATAGCAAGGTCAGTGAGGACGCAGACAGCTGAGAGCTTCAGTCAACCAGGGCCTCATTTATGACAATGTTATCCGATTTGTTAACTCGATATTATCATCTGTTATTATTAACATGATATCAATAATACATTTTTGAAAATATCATGAATCCAGATATATTGCGGTAAAAATAAATGGCCCTTCATAAGTTTCTTTAGCCTGATGTGACGCATCTATATGTCTTGTGTCCTTAACAACAGTCAACATATCATATCATATGATTTGTATGACGACAGCTGTGGCCATACAAATAATTGTAGTTTTAAAGCTGCTCTGATAAATATTCTAACGTGAGCAGTGGGTCAAATGATGGCATGTAATGTGAAAGGTGTTGCTCATGGTGACAAACCCACAGAGAATCATAATTTATTTGGTTTAACAGCCCATAACTTTACTGTTATGGTTCAGTCTTACCGCTCTCATCAGTGTTGTTTACAGCTGCAGCAGGCAGATGTTTTCAGCAAAAACAGCTCTAAAAACCCACAGTGCCCTACCTGCTAAGCACCAAACAGAAGACGATTACAGTTAGCGACTAGCTGGTGAACATAAAGGGACTGATACTTCCCTCAGGAGTTAATGGAGACCAAAACCAAGCTACAAGGAGAAAATTAGACTCTGGTTCATTAGGCAGCCAGAAACACGACTCCAAATGAATGCGAATCTTGGTCTTGTCTGATTGATGTGTTAACAAGTAAACTTGTTGCTTGTTATTTTGCTAAACAAAATAATGATTGTGGGTTTGAATATATCCATATCAATAGCATTGATAGTTATAGAAAGTAGTTTTAGCTTTTGGCACACAACTGAACAACTGGAAACATCAGTTTTTCCAAACTTGGCCTTGACTTTGAGACTCTGTTTATTGTGTTTTAAAAACAGAAGTTAAAAGCAGCAATAAAGTCAGAAAGTAGTTTTTAAAGATTTTCTCCTTCTCAGATTGTCTTCAGATATGAGCGGGATTATGGTTTCAGAGGGCTGGTTGCACTGGACGACATCTCTTTCTCACAGGAGTGTCTATTTGACCCTGAAAACAACAAACTGCCTGCCCCATCCTCCACCTCTGCCCCACCTACACCCTCTAACACACCCACCTCTCCAGCCTCAACTGCACCAACTCTCCCCTGTCAGGTAAACTACTTGGCAAAATAAGCTCATGCCTGCAAAAAGTAAATTCTGTGAAACATAAATTAATCCATAAAACAAGTTTGTGAACCTGTATAATCAGCTGTTCTGGTTTATCTGTGTTGCAGGAAAATGAGTTTTTCTGTTGGCGGTCATCTACAAAAGTGTGTATTCCTGCAACTCTACGGTGTGATTATCATCCAGACTGCCCACAGGGGGAGGACGAAGATGGTTGTGGTGAGCTGCGTGTTTCACCAACTGACATATGATTTCAAAATTCTGTCCGCAGAACAGTACAATGTCATAAAAATAACAATTACTTATTTTGGTTGATTCATTACCAGGCTACTAGATCCAAAGTGGGGAGAACGAGATAATTGATCATGTGGGTCAAAATGAATGTGCAGAAAATAACTCATGTGATCACTGAAATTTTCCTGCCAGATAAAATGCGTAGTGAGAACATTATTAGCATTAATATTAATATAAATTTATATTTTATTTTATTTCATTGCACTTTTTGACCTTCTATATGTTCAAATATCAGATTACCTGGTTAGTTGTATGTTGCAGTTTTGCTAAATATACTTTAGTGTGTATAAGGTATATGCAAGTTGTGATGACAGTCGTGTACGGCCAGATATTGCTGTTTTTTTTTAAGATAAGAGGAATGATTACCCTTTAAGAAAAAAGGAATGAACTGGTTTACTCACAGAGAGTGCTCAACCACAAGACCAAGTTTTATTTAAGGTTCATACTTTATATCATATGAGCAACAGAGTTGTCTTTTTCTCTCTTGCATGAAATTTCACAAAAGCAGATTTGTTACCATCATGTGATTGATGACCAGATTCACCTCCCTTTTTTCTCCAGTAGTCTTTCTCACCCCTTTTCTCAAACTTTCAGGTGGGTGCACATTTGAGAGTGACCAGTGCCAATGGATGGACACCAGTGATGGACAGAGGAGGTGGCAGCGACAGAAAGCCAGTAACAACACCCAGCCGCCGACTGATCACACTACAGAGACAGGTGACTTTAAGGGCTTATTGACTTAAAGAAGAGTTTACTGATTTGAAAGGATGACATGTCAGATGAGCTGATCCTGAAATAAACTACACTCCCCTACCTAAATGTTTAAGAGTCAACTCTTTTGATTCAGAATGTTTTCCTTCGTTCTCAGGCTACTACATGAGAGTGAATTTCAGTCAAGGGTCCACGCAGACTGAAGCCCGACTCCAGAGTCCCCCTCTCCCCCCTTCATCCCCCTTCTGCCAGATTCTGTAAGCTTATTTTCTCCCATTATCACCCCTAATGTCTGTGAAATATGTGTTTTGATCCAGAGTTGAATATTTAAAGTATGAGTTGCTCAACGCTCCCCGCCGCCCTCGCCTTTCTACCACGCAGTTCTCTTCCCAATCAAACGCTCTCCTCTTCTTCCTTCCTTTTTTCCTAAACGCAGGTTTCACTTCCACATCAGTGTGGAGAGTTCTGGGTCACTCAGAGTGCTTATGCAGCAAGCTGAGGGGAGTGAAGCAATCCTGTGGTCACGCAGTCACAACACTGTCTCGGATTGGCCCGCAGAGCATCTGCCTGTAGGCCTTCACCAGCAGCCGTATAAGGTGTGGGGTTGAGTATCCGCTGAACAGTTGAACAGCTATGTTTGAAATCCTTTTAAATCCAAACGGACGAGTGAAATATCAAAGAAAACAAACTCTTAAATAAGTACAGGAGCATTATGAATGTAGAAGCTTGCATAAAGTACACAAGGATTTAATTAAGATATGATTTTCACAATCACCACGTCTCAATCCAATTCAATACCTATGGAGATGCTGGACTGTCATGGTTGGTTCGGCTTTTGGTGGTCCAACACCTCACTGAGATATCACCTGTATATGCACGATGACTAGAGATCTAATACATAAACATACATTTGAAAGTATGTATATGTACGATGTGTTATGGAACACAAAACAATATTTTTTCTATTGCAGAACATGTCAAATAATGCTGCCTTTGTATAGTGTAAAAATATTGCTGTGTGGTATACTTTATCATATGCAGTATATCTGAATGTGATAAATCCCCTATTATGTGCAGTCCTGTTATTCAATTCTTATTGGTATGTTTTAAATTGCTAAATATGTTTCGAAATACTGTATATCCAAATGTACAGTATTTTTTACTATATTACTCGTATTATTACTTTTACAGCCTGGCTCGCAAGGCCATGGCAACGAGGGAGACCCCTCATTTTCAAAGGTTAAACAAAGTAATTTATTAATGAAAAATAAGTAAATTGAACAAATGACATAACATATTTAGGGTATAGGATGTGATTATCAGTAGTGTAGGGTGTGAATGATAGTAAGGATAGTGTGTAAATCTGTCCATGTGCGAGGGGGTTGAAGTGTAATAAGTTTAATGAAATGCAATGTTTCGTTCGTTGTTGAGGTCACTAATCGTTTAAACACACGAATGTAATCATTTCTATTGTCAGGTTTGGTTCAGCGCCATGAATAAAGGGACTCAGACAGACACGACTGCTGGAGATCACATTGTTGCCGTGGATGACATCTCTTTTATAAACTGTGAACAATCCTACCAACCACCAGGTAAGTAAAGTATCCATCAACATTACATGTAAATGAATTAGTCATAACTTGGAAAAGCTGGCTGCTCTTTAAACTACGTTTCCCTCCTCAGCTCTTCCTGCCTGTGGCTGCTCTTTTGAAGATGGTCTGTGTGTTTGGGTCCAGGGGGCTGAAGACCAGCTGGACTGGATCAGGAGGTCTGGCCCCACTGAAACCCCCAACACCGGGCCTGCAGGAGACCACACTACCGGCAAAGGTCACTTTTATTCCAATCTACCTTTCGACAAGTAGTGTCCTAAAACATTATTCAAATAATTTATTGTAGTGTTGTGCGCTAATTAATTTTTTTAATACAGAAACATTAAACATGATTGCCTGTGATGGGATTTTTTCTTGGAAGACAGCTTTCGTAACTTTTACAGTTATTGTTGCTTCAACTGACCTTTACTGGAGAAGTCACAAGAAGAGATACATACTGAAATCTCAGAAAAAGTATGAGCTGCAACAGGAGTAGCAGTGATGCATTTTATTTCTCATGAATCCATCTTTTTATATGCAAGAGGAAGTTTACGTCATGACTTTTACTATTTTTTTGTCCTTGTCCTTTCTGAATCTTTCTTTTGTGCCTCTTTTGATTTTCAAATGAAAATCACTCTTTAAATGAATTCCTCTAAGCTCATAGATTTATGCAAACTGTGACGAGGAGTAACAAGTACTGATTTCTTTGTGTTAAGGTGTCAAAAGTCAGAAAGGTTTGGAATGAATGATTCCTGTTGTTTCACAGGTAAATACATTTACATCAAGAGTTCCCGACCGAGTGTGAAGGGAGATATGGCACAGCTGAAGTCTTTGATGCTGCCGCCTGCTGGTGAAGAAGGATACTGTTTCACATTTTGGTACCATATGTTCGGAGCTACTGCTGGCTCCTTGAGGATGCTTCTACAAACAGCTAATCCCTTGACGAAAACATTGGTAAAAAGATCCATAGATACGTTTTCTCAGTTTATTGTATGTTTCAAAAAGCATAGAGATAACGGAGGTCCAAGAAGGCCTATCACTTCCCTTTACTACAATGTTAGAAAAACGGCTGTGAGGTCGATTGAGTAATATTTCTGACTGCTCCCACTAGGTTTACTCTCTGTTATTATACTTTTCACGTAGTTGTGAAATGCTGATTGCAAAACAACATCAATCCATTGTAAAATACGTGCAAGCTGCACAGTTTCAGCGCATACCACGATGTTGCAAAAAAACCTCCTCACATCCTCATTGTGACGAGTGATTCAGCCTCCTGTCCTTCCTGTAGGTGTGGCAGAAATCAGGAAACCAAGGGGATGAGTGGCTGCTGGTGCAGAGCCACGTGACCCTGCAGAAAGTCCACCAAGTGATTCTGGAGGCTACAGTGGGGGGGGAAGCAGGAGACATAGCCATCGATGACATCGCCCTCATCAGTGGACCATGTCCTGCCTCTGGTAATAGAAACTGAAGAAAAATCCCAGAAAAACTAACAACATGTGACATTTTGGTTCAGTGTAGACTGTAATTCTCAAGCGTGTTGTTCATTTTAAAGTGATTCAGTTTGTAGGAGATTGAGTAGAAGATCCAGAAAAAGAAGGAGTCATGGCACATTTTCAAGAAACACTGTGTCTCCCCAGAGAATCACATTCACTCAACCACATCTTCCTCTTTTACTGGCTCTAATAGGCTTTCACACTGAAAAGAAATAGATGTTGGAAGGAGAAAATGTTGCCTGTCTCCCTCATTATCTTTCATTTATGTAGTTATTGTCAGCACATTTACGTGATCAAATCTTTGGCGATACACCTACATTTAAAGGATAAATCTGGATATATTGTATGTTTTTCTTGCTGTCAACCACTCAAACAGGACAACAGGGTTAGAAATGATCAGTCAAAGTCACCTTTTAAATCACAAATAATTATGCATCAATGACTTTCAGGGTCCACAAGGAAAACAGGAAAATAAAGTCACAAATGTGAGAAGAGTTATTGAAGCACTGTCAGTCTAAGTGGGATGTTAAACAAAGACTTAACAGGAGGTTTCTATCTTCCATTCACGGTGTTTTAGTAATAAAACGTGGGTTACCATTTTTATTCTTTGCAAAATGTATGTATTCTTTTTTACAACGCTTTCCAAAACATTGCCCTGCAGATATGTGTGACTTCGAGGAGGATAGCTGTCACTGGCAGCAACAGACCGACGATGACTTTGACTGGGTCAGACAGTCTGGCTCCGCCCACAAACCCAACACTGGGCCGGACAGCGACCACACCACCAACTCACCCACAGGCCATTACTACTACCTGTCCTCCTCTGCTGACGACACAGCGGGACAGACGGCTAGAATGTCTTCACCACTGTACCCTGCAGGTGAGACAGTGTGTGTGTGTGTGTGTGTGTGTGTGTGTGTGTGTGTGTGTGTGTGTGTGTGTGTGTGTGTGTGTGTGTGTGTGTGTGTGTGTGTGTGTGTGTGTGTGTGTGTGTGTGTGTGTTTCCTTTGCAATTTACAAGCCTACATCAACATTATGCTGCCATAGTTTGATTCCTCTCTTGTTTTCCTACACTTAGCAATAAAGTACAACAACTAAATCTCCCAATTTCTGTAGACTGTGCACACTGAGTCACTTCCAGAAAAGACCAAGCATTTAGTTGAATGTCTTGATAGAGAACATACAGGATTTAAATAATTTGAATACAGTGTGATTGGACCCTAGGATTTCCTTTTTCTGCCCAATAAAAGGGCCTTTTAGTATTCAATTGATAGTGTCTTCATTAATTATAATGATGTTGATTATTTGCTGGTACTTTTCTTCAGTGGTATTGGAGGAGATGTTGTGATATTAAGTAAAAGTACAAATACCTTACTGTAAAAATCTCAAGTACTTCATGCTAAAAACTGGCTGTGGCTCTCATATCATTAGACTATTATAACTCATGCATTAATGACAAAGCAGCATTTTCAACTTTTTTATAAAAGGCTGCAACTAAAGATAATTTAATTATGGATGAACATGCTGATTATTTTCTCCTACAATCGATTGATTGTTTGTTTGGTACAACTTCAGGGAAACAGTGAGAAATGTCTGTTGTGTGTGTCGTCTGTTTAAACCAGGAAAAGCAGCAATTTCTCCCTTTTTGAGAATCTAGAATCATGAATAATGACTTTAAAATGGTTTAAAAATTGATTAATTAATTGCTTTATTATCTTATAATTTCAGCTCAAATTGCACGTACTGTTCATCTTCATGTTTTAGAAGTATCTTTAAAGTATAAAGCAACATCTAATCTAAATACTACTAACTCTACAATAAAATGCAGATATCTGAGCAGTCTGAGGTTTTGTGTTCCAAACTGTGATCTGTCAGTCGTCTGATCTGGTTTTCCTTCCTCTGGCCCTTCAGGTAAAGGAGCTTGTGTGCAGCTGTGGTACCACATGTATGGCAAAGGACCGGGGCGGCTCAACGTTTACCAGCAGAGCGAAGGAGGGAAGCAAGCTCTGATCTTCTCTCAGACAGGAGACCAGGATCTGCTCTGGAGGTTCGCTCAGGCGTCCCTTCTGCCCCGGGTTCAGCCTTTCAGGGTGAGTCACAGCGTTCTGGTCAGGTAGTAATACATTTTGGGGAAAAGAGACATACATGGACAATGGTGGAAAGTATATAAGTACATTCATTCAAGTACTGTACCTGTACTGGAGTACAATTTTGAGACTTTTGTATTTAACTTGAGAATTTCCATTTAATGCCACTTTTTGATTTAACTCCACTTTATTTCATAGGAAAACTACAATTTTACTTTTTTCCGGATGATAATCGGAATTTTCTGATAATAAAGTAATATTTTGAATGCAGGACTTTTACTTGTTACGCAGTTGTACTGGTATTTGTATTAAAGTAAAGGATCTGTGTACTTCTTCCACCACTGTACATGGAGGTAAATCTAAATATCATGGAGCATTCATTCCATGTTTTTTAAGAACAAAATTGGAAACCTTTAAAGTGTAAATCTCTTTTAAAGGGTGAGGTCACCAAAAGTACAAATTAATGAATAATTCTCACTTAATCAGAATAATCCACAGACAGTGGACAGTTTTCTTTGGGGATATTTCTTGAGTAAAATGAGTAGAAGGTATATTGATATCTCTAAAACTCTGCACATGAAACTGGAAAGAGATCTGACCTTTATAACACTGATTTTAAACGATATATTAATGTCTGAAGTAAGCAGTTTACATCGTTACACGCTTTGTGTTTCAGATCGTGGTGGAGGGTGTGAAGGCTGGCCCCACCGAGGAGGGTGACATGGCTTTTGATGATGTACAGCTGACGGACACTCGATGTCCTCTTCCTGGACATTGTGACTTTGAGAGTAACTTGTGTAGCTGGAGCAACCTGGGAAGAGGAGTCGACCAGGGCGACTGGCTCCGCGGCAGAGGAGCCTCCCAAAACCCCAACACCGGGCCCAGCGTTGACCACACCACCAACTCAACACAAGGTAACAATATTTACACGTTAATCTGCGATTTGAACCAAGTGGATGTGAGTGTGATTTAATCTAAATTATGGAAATTTACAGAAACTTCATGCCACTGATTGTACATCACGTCTGCATTTTCCTAAAGCTTAAGTAGAAACGTAATGAAGAGTTCTCCAGCAGCCTTATTAAAGTAAAGATCTGTATAACAGGGGTTAAGTAGGGGTTATGAACTGGACACTTCTTTGCTCACAGGAAATGGCAAATCAAGACTTTAGAGGAAAATACAACTTTTTTTGTAGGTTGTTGAAACTGAACTTTAGAATTTTGGCCACTCGAGGAGCAAAATAAGCATCTTTTGGAGTTCTTGCCAAACGCAAAGTTATCACTACATGCCAACCTTTTTACATTACACATATTCATTTGAGCCATTCTTAATATGGGATCATTCATTATTGCAGCTTAACTCCTCCATTTCTGAATGAGAAGATACCTACATTAAGTTCTGTTCATGTAATACTTCAAATGCATGCAGTAAAAAAACTCCACATGCAGACCACAGACATAAACCAGAGACACAGACATAACTAATCTAAGTATATTATCATTAGCCTGCGAAAGTAGACACGTTATTCAGTTTGCTTTTAAAAGATGAGACGGATGTGAAAGCAACAGCCTCACCAGATCTGTATCTTATGACAGGACTATGTTTATAGTCGACAAAACGTCCTAAATGTAAAAGACAGTAGCTTTGTGATGTTGATATATATCATGATATAAAATATCATGATATATATCAACTCTTGTATATATAAAATGAATACAAGAGTTCTTTCTGTCGTTATTATCTGATTGATCGTGCCACGTCTCCACCAGGTTTCTATCTATATGTGGACAGCTCAGTGGGCGAGTGGGGATACATGTCCATCCTGATCGGTGACGTGTTCCAGCCGACCACCAGAGGTCACTGTCTGACATTCTGGTACCACATGTATGGCAGCAACGTTGGGACTCTCAGAGTTTATATGAAGGACAGGTAAATAAGCTATTAATGTCTAATGAGTTGCAACATTAAACGTGATCTGTACACTGATAACAATTTAAACTTGTGCTGTCCTGACTCATAGAAAAGGACAAACTGGTGGCAACGAAGAAGGGATTCTGAAGTGGATTGAGTCAGGAAACCAGGGAGACAAGTGGCAGGAGGCCACTGTGACCGTTAAACATAGTGAAGCATTCTGGGTAATAACGAGCTTCTGATTGTTTCATCAGAAAGAATAAGGATAGTGTTAGGATCAAAAAACTTTCTATTTTTTAGTTTGACCTTTCCATATTTGCCAGTGGTGAAAAGTAATTCATCACATTTAAACAAGTATTGTACTTTAATTGTGGCACTTTACTTGAGTATTTCCATGTTTTTCTACTTTATACAACATTTGAGAGGGAAGAATTGTACTTTTTACTAAACGACACTCAGCCTAGCTTTAGTCACTTTTCATATGATGATTTTACATTTAAAAGACAACAAATAGTTAAATAATAAACCAGCGGTTCCCAACATGTACTGCTTGTTTTGTTTACAATAAAGCAGTTGGGCCTCTTATCAAAGCTCAGATATCTATGAGTTATGAGTTGTTGACATTTTCACCCTAAACTTCTCACAGGGATTTATTTGAAATAAGAGGCTGAAAGAGGTGAAATTATTCTACTTCTAATCTTGTGACTATGTAGACCACTGGAGTAAACAAGCTAACTGAATATAAAGTAATCAAACTCAAATCAACTGTAATGTCCTGGATCTTTCTGATAAAATACAACTTAAATAGAACAGCAACATTAAGTCAATTTAGTGTAAGTCACTTTTATAGTGATAACTTGTATTATCACACATTAAACAATAACAGCAGTATTTTACTCATGTGTATTCTGAATGTACTGATTGCTGTTTTCAATTTGAACTCTTTTTTGTGGCAGTTTGTGTTTGTGTATCAGCGGGGTATCAGTTCAGGTGGGGATGTTGCTCTTGATGACATCACCATCCTCCCTGGAGGCTGCTACTCAGAGCCCCCCATTGACCCGCCTGAGGATAATAATGGTAACTTGAGACCCTCTTCAACTACTTCACCTGAGCAGACGGTTATTCCTTAGTTGTGAGAAAGACAGATCCATGTTCTGCTGCATTTGTTTCTCTTATAAATTGAATTGCAGTTTATCTGACAAAATACACATTTTCCAGAAATCATTAACCCTCGTCTAGATATTAGTGTAAACAACCACTCGAAGGAAGTATTTTGCACTGATATGGGTTTAACGAGACACTTTATCACAATGTTTGCCCATTTTAGCAGCATTATCGATAAAGTATTTTGTCTGCATTATTGGATAAGCTTGGTGTTATTACATTTTTTCTTACTGTCAACAATTCCTTCGTCTGTCTCTCCATCACAAATGAAGAGTTGTATTAAAAAAAGGTTCAGTAATTTCCTGATCACTGTAGTTTTTAGCAAACGCAAAAGAGGAGTAAATGTTTGTTAGGGACTATTTTCAGCTGCGGATTAGCCTTTTATCTACGACAACAGGACAGTGTATTTTTCGGATTGACACACAAAGTGCAACAATGAAGCTCATTTACATATTTTTCACATTATTTGGACCATAATGGAGCACTGTTGCACAGAATAAAAATCTTTATCAGGCTTTGACGACACAGTCAACACGTGATATTAGGATGAATGAATTGCTCATTTTGGTCTTTGAAATGTTGACAAGAAAAACATATATCACTCGCCTAAGCAAATTTCCGTATGCAAATTCTCAAAAATAAGGGCTGTTTATTTTCAACTGTTTCTCTGTTTCTGCAGGCACGTTGTCTGCAGGTCTGGCTGTTGGTCTGACTCTGCTGACTGGAGTCGTCATCGCCATCTTCCTCTTCATGCTGAACAGGATGCGTAGTACAATGTGCATGTCATTCATAAATACATACAAATTAACATAATGTGTATAAGAACACAGAAAAATGCTGCTTTATGTTGTCGGCTGACATTTCTGCTTATGTGTGTCTCAGGAATCAACCGACAATTATGAATGATGACGCAATTGCCGAGAACTCTGGGTTTCACCTCTTTGACTACAGAAAAGATGTAAGTAAGCAGGATTTATTAACATAAATCTTGTCAAGCATTCACAGAGCACAGATAATAAAAAAAGTATTTGTTTCCTTCCAGGGCACACAAAGGGGAACTGCATCAGACTTTTCCTTCGACAACAATCTATATAATCCATCTCCACATGTGACTGACACCGCAGTGGCTTCATCTGATGCTTAGTCCGGATTATAACTCCAATGAAACCATAAATCATTTACCAATTTGTAAATTCGACCGTTGTTCTTGGAGATACTTGATTCTCATTGTAACTGTTATTTAGAAGATGAAATATTGATGTTGAAAATAATTGATCAAAGGATGTACTGTCAGTTAAATGAGAAAGGATCAGTGACTCTTTAGTTTTAATAATGACAAATGGATTAAGAAATACATACATATTGCTTACCTACAAACCTCTTGATTGAGGATAAGCGAACATTGAAAATTTAAACTATTTTCTTTGAAAATATAATTAAAACATACACTGTGTTGTAACTTGTTTTATTTTGTTGTTGAGTATGCCTTAACTATTTTGCCAAAAGCTTTTAATCTTGTTGTTTTGAGAAACAGTACATTGTAAAGATGGTTGTCTTTCTGTTCTGCTTTCTGATTTGAAACAGTTTATTAATACATGTTTGTTAATTCCGTCTTTTATTTACATCTTTATTTAAATTGCAAAAATCTAAATGTACAGTATTTGTTAACAGTTAATGAACAATAGTTAGCACAACAGGTTATCACAAACACGTACATTTGTGCAGATAAAGCTTTATATCCTGAATAATTTTTCCATCATTGAATTATTCTAATTTGTTTCATTTTAAATCTCCAGGGCCAATATGTATACAACTTCTAAAGCCACACATCACATCAAGCACATGTCTTATCAAATATATTGTATTTTTTTCCACAGAAAGAGAACACAGAGGTTGGTCTGAACTAATAAAACATCTCCATTAAAAGTTTATTGGCGAGTTATATATATATTTACAATTTCGTTCAATCCCACACTATGGAGAGAGGCCTCCCCACCCAGGTTAGTTCAGCTGTTCTCCTATGTTCAACCACAGACCGTATATGTCTACAACCAGTACACCCCCCATATACTCATATGTCTTGTTGCCAGTACTTCCCACTCACATGTTTCTATTCTAGGCAGAAACCCCCCCCCTGTAACCTTTCACACCCTCACATGGAAGCACAGTAAGGGTCTGGACTGACATGGTACAGTCCAACGGTTACACCGAATGGACCAATCCCGTCTCATGTCCATAAACAAGCAATAACACGACGACCTCGTTGGACAGGAAATGGGAAGCTTTGTTTATAGTCCGAACATGTGAAAAAACAAAAGATCTGTGAAGAATCAAAAAGACAACGAGTGTAGCCCATAGATATGCCCATTAAATAAACCCAACAATGACGAGGAGGGATTATAATTATCTGTTAACTAATATATCATATTCATGGTCTATTTTAATGCCTTTGTACAAGCCCTGTAAATAAAGAAGTTACATACATATCTCTTTTAAATCACTTCTTAAAACACATTTTTACAGAATGGCTTTTATGTGATGTCGTCGTTTAAATGTTTCGTTTTAATTTGGTCTTAGTATTTTATCTTATATTCGTTTACTATTTTATGTTTACATATTTCACTTGATTTCATTTATTTTGTTAGTTTATTTGATTCGTTATTTCATTTTGTTTCTTAGTTTAGTTTTATCCTAATGATTGTTCTAATGTTTCTTCTATTGTTTTGCTGCCTTGTCTGTCGAAGCACTTTGTAAACCTTGTTTTTAAAAGGTGCTATAAAAATAAAGTTATTATTATTATAAGGATTTTTAAGACCACCTGTTTCTAAAGCATTTAAAACAACATTGGCTTTGGAGATGGATGACTAGAAGTGTGCTGGATACCAACCAGACTGTTTAATAAATGTTTTGCAAAAGATTAAAGATTTATAATTTGCCTACGTTGCTTCCTGCGTGTGTCTGCCTTAACCCCTTATTGCCTGAATTTATTTACAATTATATAAACAATTAATTATTTGTGTTTTTTGCTGTCATGCAGATGCTAAATTAAGTGGAGATTGTTCATTTCAATATAGCACATACAATAGATATACATTTTGGTATGAGGCAATTTAGCGACATTAGGGGCATAATAGGCTGCATTAAAATAAGATAAAATAAAGATAATCCTTTACTACACTACACACATACTATACAACTACACAGACTCTGTGTCTGTGTAGTTGTATAGTATGTGTATTTATTGTCTGTGTAGTTGTATAGTATGTGTATTTATTGTCTGTGTAGTTGTATAGTATGTGTATTTATTGTCTGTGTAGTTGTATAGTATGTGTATTTATTGTCTGTGTAGTTGTATAGTATGTGTATTTATTGTCTGTGTAGTTGTATAGTATGTGTATTTATTGTCTGTGTAGTTGTATAGTATGTGTATTTATTGTCTGTGTAGTTGTATAGTATGTGTATTTATTGTCTGTGTAGTTGTATAGTATGTGTATTTATTGTCTGTGTAGTTGTATAGTATGTGTATTTATTGTCTGTGTAGTTGTATAGTATGTGTATTTATTGTCTGTGTAGTTGTATAGTATGTGTATTTATTGTCTGTGTAGTTGTATAGTATGTGTATTTATTGTCTGTGTAGTTGTATAGTATGTGTATTTATTGTCTGTGTAGTTGTATAGTATGTGTATTTATTGTCTGTGTCTGTGTATAGTATGTGTATTTATTGTCTGTGTAGTTGTATAGTATGTGTATTTATTGTCTGTGTATGTGTATAGTATGTCTGTGTAGTTGTATAGTATGTGTATTTATTGTCTGTGTAGTTGTATAGTATGTGTATTTATTGTCTGTGTAGTTGTATAGTATGTGTATTTATTGTCTGTGTAGTTGTATAGTATGTGTATTCATTGTCTGTGTAGTTGTATAGTATGTGTATTTATTGTCTGTGTAGTTGTATAGTATGTGTATTTATTGTCTGTGTAGTTGTATAGTATGTGTATTTATTGTCTGTGTCTTGTATAGTATGTATTTATTATCTGTGTAGTTGTATAGTATGTGTATTTATTGTCTGTGTAGTTGTATAGTATGTGTATTTATTGTCTGTGTAGTTGTATAGTATGTGTATTTATTGTCTGTGTAGTTGTATAGTATGTGTATTTATTGTCTGTGTAGTTGTATAGTATGTGTATTTATTGTCTGTGTAGTTGTATAGTATGTGTATTTATTGTCTGTGTAGTTGTATAGTATGTGTATTTATTGTCTGTGTAGTTGTATAGTATGTGTATTTATTGTCTGTGTAGTTGTATAGTATGTGTATTTATTGTCTGTGTAGTTGTATAGTATGTGTATTTATTGTCTGTGTAGTTGTATAGTATGTGTATTTATTGTCTGTGTAGTTGTATAGTATGTGTATTTATTGTCTGTGTCTGTGTATAGTATGTGTATTTATTGTCTGTGTAGTTGTATAGTATGTGTATTTATTGTCTGTTTTGTATAGTATGTCTGTGTAGTTGTATAGTATGTGTATTTATTGTCTGTGTAGTTGTATAGTATGTGTATTTATTGTCTGTGTAGTTGTATAGTATGTGTATTTATTGTCTGTGTAGTTGTATAGTATGTGTATTTATTGTCTGTGTAGTTGTATAGTATGTGTATTTATTGTCTGTGTAGTTGTATAGTATGTGTATTTATTGTCTGTGTAGTTGTATACCATGTGTATACCATAGATATATATAGAACACTAGATACGTCACGGCAATGTTGAGCTCCGGTCGGCTGAAGGCCATCTTGAATGGGTCAACCCGCTGTCTAGTGCATTACACCTTATGGAAAATTCATGCAAACATGTAGCAAATTTGAGCGGTGATGGCTCAGTGGATGACACTAAAAACATCATAGTTGATATTCCATGTTTGATTTTAAGTGGTAGGCAGATTTTTTTCCTCTATGTTATACAAGAAACACACTTTTTAACACAGGACATTTAACTTGCCACTGATTATATCTACTATCAGAAATGTTTCTGCTGGACTCAGATTAACATTTTATTTCTCAAAAAGTAAATATCTTATCCATTTAGCTTATAACTCTCAAACCACTCTAACACTGCATCACTCTGGACTAGAACCAGCAACCCTCCAGACTGAGATACAACTGGAACTATTGATTGAATTTATTTCAGACATTCAAATACAAATTAAACATGTGAAAAATACAAAACAAAAAGAAAAGGACAAATATTTAATAAATTAACTTCCTGTGTTCCTCATCTTTTTATATATCTATATACAATTTTCTTTATGACACTATATTTGATATTTACAATCCATACATATACAACTTAAATAAAATAAATACTATATATTTTATAATTTACAATATACAATCCATATATATACATATATATACACATGTCTATTTTTATAATTTGATGTACTATATTTACACTTTATATATAATTTCTATTGATTTATAATCCTAATGTAGTTTGGTACAGTATGTTTACAATTATACATTTAATACAATATATATATATATATATACACAAATATATGCACACACACACATATATATAACTATACACATATACAGAACTATATATATATATATAACTATATATATATATATATATATATATATATATATATATATATATATATATATATATATATATATATATATATATATATATATATATATATATATATATATATATATATATATATATATATATATATATATATATATATATATATATATATATATATATATAAACTATATCTGTCGTTTTCAAAATCCTTGAAACAGGATGGTTTTTCCGAGTTTTTTTCGGGAATTTCCTCTCTGCCAGGTAAGCGAGGTTAATTTAGCGATATGATGCAGCCGTATTCGCATAAAGACAGAGACAACCAGCGACAGGAGGAGGGACAGGTGATTGTCGATGCCAAACTGGCTTTCTTGGACATGGCTCCCCAGTGCAAAGACGTCCTCTGTCCCGATTTCCTCTCTGACAAAGTGGGTACAACAACCTCATCAGGGGCTTTCCCTGGAGAGTGTTGACGAATGGCCCTCTCCGCAGCTCTCACCACCTTCAAAAAGAGAATTAGAAAATGTTAAAGCTGTGACTGTATGAGGATGGGTTGGGCTGTTGGTCATCGTTGGGCAGCATGCTAGCTGTGTACAGAGGAGCTGATGGATGTTTTTACTGACCTTTACAGTTCCTTTTGAAGGAATCATCAGCCCACCGTTGTTACGAAGTTCCAGCAGATGGTAGCTCTGGTCAAATGGGACAGCTACAGCATCTGTCACCAGGCTGGCACGGCACACATCACAGGACAGGCTGCGAAAAATACACCGGACAACGAACCCAGCAATGTAGACCAGTGCGTTGTCTACTAGACCACCAAAGCGAGTCGGGAGGTAGCTGTGGTCCCCTACAAGGGCCGAAATGTTCAGGAATGGAGAAACCAGCTCTTCAGCAGTGGCGGCATCTGCAGAGGACATCTCAGCAGCGGAAAGGAGACTCTGGTGTAGTGCTCAGCTGACAGGGTGACAGTGGCATCCTGTCCTCTCACGTTGCCAGAATCCACAGGCTTGACACCACATCTATACATGAGCTTGCGGAAGATACCCTGGAACTGTCCAGCAGTTGGGTTGTTATTCCAGCCTCCTAATGAGAAACAAACAGCAACATACAACCCTTTAAGATATTTAAATCGTGTCGTGTAAATCGTGTTTTCCTTATATGAATAGAGGAGACATGAGTGGTAGAGTAGGAAGGATATCAAACCCAACACAGGGCTACTTAACATTGAGGCAATTAACTTATTCCATAGTTATAGTAGACCACACACAAAAACGCCACAAAGGGATATGACCTATTGTATCTTATATATCAAACCTGATGCTCTGATAGAATTGAAGAGAAGCTCCAAATGATCCTGGCTGAAGCGGTAGGTCAGGACATATTGTTGCTCTTCCAGGAGTTGAGGAATCATCCCCATCAGAGTGTCAATGTTTATAACGAACCCCATGACAGACAGGTACCTTAAATTTCCAAAAATGAGCGTGGATGAGGGAGAGGAAGTTGCAGCGTGCTTCTGAGGTAGCGGTATGCCTTGGGTCCATGCAGGTGTAATGTGATGGCAAACTCCCTCTGTTCTTTGCTGTATTCACTGGCCTTTTTCTCGAAAAGGTGCAGTGGGAGATCTAACAATGAATAAAGAATTATTTCCACCGGTTATCAAATAAATTACCAATATATATTATGATTGGTGTGGATATTCATAGCCTAGTGTAGATGTCATCTCGCCCAAAGTGTAGAGCAGTTTAAAATGAACAAATACAATTTCCAAACAAATCGGCCACATGAGCACAAATTCTACTTTGAACACATAGATTACGCATTAATATAACAGGGACATGTTTCCGGGACATACTGTAGACATGTATCTAAGGAATCAGACCCATACGTCATTTTACCTGCATACAATCCAACCCTCTGACTTAGTTCTTCAGTCATCAAGTTTTTCTCCCTCAGCTCCATCAGCACATCCTGCAAGGAACTCTTTGCCCTCAATTCACGCTTCCTTGTATTCATCTTTTCCCTCTGCAGTCTGCTTACATTGTCCTTTGCCTTAATGTACCCCTCCTTAAGAGCAAAAGGGCAACTGGACAGAGCATAAGTGTGGTCCTAGTAAAAGGGAGGAAAAAACACCTGCTGTCATACTCCAAGTGTTATTTCTGTTGGCTCGAAAACTCCCCATTGTATGTGAAAGTATTTATTACTACTACCCCAACACATGTTAAAATAATACTTTTGGAGTTGAATTCAACTGGGAAATGTTTAACCCTGAAATTTTAACAATGTTGTCATAGGCAGACATCAAAGCACAATAATACAATTAAAAACAGACAGATTTATTTGTAAGTAGAGCTTTATCAAGTTTTGATTATTTTATGAACAATGAATAATGTCACTGAACAACAAAAAGATGAATGTTGAGGAAAGTATTACTCATCTGCCTGATCCCATCTATTAAACATCTAGTAAAATGTCAACCCCCCAACCCCATGTGATGAAGGAATGCACAGTGCATGTAGGGGGCGTAAATAATCGTTCGAACCCTACTCACAACAAGCTGAGACTGAGGCAGAGCTGCAGGTTCAACAGGGGCATATTGAGGGATGTCCATTGGAAGGCTCTCCTTGGCTCGCCTTGAATTCGAGGTGGTCCGGTCAGTGCTGGCTGTTGACTTTAGTGAAATAACATAATAAATCAATAAGTTTCACTGACATACAAGAAAGCCTAAATAGTATACCTACTTTTAGAAGATGAGCGGGGAAGGCAAAGATGGATGGAACAACACCAAGTCTGATCCTGACAGTTTGACCAGTCCGGTCAAAATGCTCTGGCTTGAAATGTTTACTGCAGAGCATGGTATCGTCATTGGCAGCAAAACCCTGTCTTTTAAGAGCGACTTCCCATTTTCTTCGCTGGTCACCGGCTTTGGGAAACCTTAAGGAATAAGAAAAAAGGCAAGAGAAGTTACCATTTAGGTGATGGCATTTACCAAAACCAATTTACATTTAAACTCAAGCTAGGGTTAAGGGGGAGCAAATCATTTCACTCTCACTATTGGCTACTTTTGTCTCCGTGAAAGCGGGAGTCTAAAGTCAGATGATCACTTTGAAGTCAAACAGTAAAATTAATAAATAAAGATCTCTCGGTCTAACTCTGTCTATAAGTCTGACTGTCTGTCAGACGAAAAAAAACATCGCCCCCGCCATACGAAACGGTTGAACGTGTAGGCCTATATGAAAACATTGCAGTCGTGTAACCGTTAGACGAGTTTGTAAACGTTCACACCCCTAAACCATAAATAGTTAAATTGGAATAAGGTTACCAAACTTAAGTTACAGGGGAAATTTAATTGTGTAAATAGTAGAGTAAGCAGACGTTTAACCAGCGATAGTGTTACTAGCGCAAACGATTCACTTTCACCGTAGTCCTCCACAATGTAAGCTAGCTAATGATGACTAAAAAATGTACTTAAAAAATGTATCTCACCTGTGGAAAGTGATTCCCTCTCGTCTGGTGTGTACTGAACGTCGGTGTACACACCCGAAAGCAGCACAATGAACTGGCATTTTTTTTTGAGCTGAGAAATTAGCTGTGACCATAATATCTTTGGCTGTCTGACAGTGTGAGAATACTTACTCAAGACCCACACAAGATGGCGGCTCCGTGTGCCGCGGCTGAGAGGGGCGTGGCGTATCTAGTGTTCTATATCTAGTGTTCTATATATATCTAGTGTTCTATATATATCTAGTGTTCTATATATATCTATGGTGTATACTATTTGTAACAGTCACGGCGTCGCGCATAGACATCATATAGGTAGACGCCTCCTTCACTGCTTCAGCCCGTTGCCTCGACCAAACGCGGCGCCGCCATATTGGTACGGGAGCTTCTGAAGCCAGAGGTCTGTCAGACGTGTCAAACAAGCGCAAGTTGCCAGGAGCTGCGGTTTATCTGATCATAATTTATCTGGATAAAAATCACGATAACCTTTTACATTTCGCAACCAATTTCATGGAGTATTCAAGGGTTTATGCTCTACGTGAAGTGTGTGAAAAAGATTTGCCTCTACGTTACTTGAATCTCGCTAGTTAAATCGCCAGTCATACATGTGCATGGGTCTATGATAAACGCTCACTTTTCTTGCACAGCCCGTGCACTTTGAAAATACTGAGAAGATCTATAAACTATCGAAATAGTGCTTCTTTAGTTACTACGTATTGACCATCATTAAGAGAAAGAGCATACATCAAATAGTGAGAAACTGGCAGTCAGTGTGTTTTTCATAGTTTAATAGTTCCTTTTCAAGTATGTGCATTAAGAAACCTTGAAACAGTGCAATTGGAATACACATTTATTTCACAAATCAACATTACCAAAAAAAGCTGTATATTTGTTAAATTTTGCAAAATATACAGTTAGCAGTAAACATCTCAAAATATATACATACATCTTTTAATAGTTGAACTGTAATATAAATAATCATAGCATATATTTAATACAATATAATTTTAATGACTCAGCCCCCACATGATAATGTGCAATTTGAAAACCATATATATGATATATATAATATGTGAAACCTATATGATGTCTATGGCGTCGCGCACGACGATTTGCGTAGCCTCCGGCCGTAATGACCTCACGCCGGGGTGCGCGCACGCCTTCCGCCGGCTTCACAATCACTTGACCGGGCTAGAGAGAGAGAGAGAGAGAGAGAGAGAGAGACCACACGGAAAGAACAATGGGCGTAGAAGTTGAGACCATTCGACCAGGAGACGGTGAGGATGGATTCTGTTCAAACCACTCCACGACTGAACAACACGTCCTTGTTTAACATGCGGGTTTCTCATTGCAGGGAGGACGTACCCGCAGAAGGGGCAGAAGGTGGCCGTGCACTACGTCGGTACGTCGGAGGAGCGCTGTTAGCTTAGCTTAGCTTAGCTTAGCTTAGCTTAGCTTAGCTTAGCGGCGATTCTTCTCTTCTGGCTCCACACCAAGTAGTCAAAACATGCAAAACCAGGAAGCATCTAATGAATTACAGATGAAGAAACTGAAGGCATTAAAACAACAACAACAACAACAACAACACCGCCATGCTAGCGTTAGCCGCCCCCACGTTTCCTGTATGCTAAGCTAAGCTAAGATAACGGTATCCTGTGGGTTAGCTCCTTCATGTTGGTGCAAAGTCCTTTTAAGGTGGTATAGATGTCCCCATGCCAAACAGCATTCATTTAGCTAGAATAACTCATGGTGTGCAGTGTGTAACTATTTAAAGTGCTAAAAACACACAAGCATCACTAGCTGGTTTTTGTGTGAGTTGCCTAGTTTTTGATGTATCTGGGATATAATGGGGACTTTATGGCATTCAGCTTGTGGGGCTCAAAGTGTCATAATAATAATATAATAATAATACATTTTATTTATGGAGAGCTTTTCAGAGTACTCAAAGATGCTTTACAGACATTTAAAAGCTACACACAGCATTAGTCAGACATTAAAAGTAGTTTTGAAGAGGTGAGTTTTGATTTCTGATTTGAACATTTAAAGATTATTGCAGTCTCGGATGTGTTTGGGGAGAGAGGGGGCAGCTATGAATCATTACCCGGTTACTCAAGCCAATCCACAGACACATGCTGCTCACAACAAGGTCTGTACGTTTCTAAAATATCTTTTTTTCCCTTGGTTGTTTAACAGGCACGCTGACAAATGGAAAACAGTTTGACTCCTCCAGGGACCGAGGAGAGCCCTTCAAGTTCAGCATTGGATGTGGACAAGTCATTCGTGCTTGGGACGAGGGTGTAGCGAGGGTAAGGAGAGGAGCAAGGGGCAGAAATTATTGAAGTGCCATAACTTTATTAGCTCTTCATGTGCAAAACATCAAAAATATCTGTTTTCCTGTCTTCACTTTGATATCTGCAGACAACTGATTAGCTTCTAGCTCTGGCAACCTTGAATGTAGAAACAGGCTGTTCAAAGTAAAATTTGCACACTGGTTTGTCAACTTTCATGGCCTCCCCTCTTGTAACCAGATATACTGTATCAAAATACCCTAAAAGTTAGGGTATCTCTGCTTCTATTGTGAGTCCCCCAACTTGATCATAATGCATTACTTAATCACTGGATTGCACCTTAAACAGAGATTCAAAAGAGCAGATCAGCCATTCAATATCAAACCATATTATTATCTTTTAATGACGCTTGCTCTTCACCTCCACAGATGAGCGTTGGCGAGGTGGCCAAGTTGACCTGCTCGCCGGACTATGCGTATGGCCCCGCAGGATACCCACCTGTCATTCCAGGAAACTCTACTCTCCTCTTTGAGGTGGAGCTGCTGGGTCTTTCCTGAAGTTGAAGGTTGCTCTTCAGTTTTACATCCACCAACATCTCTATCACAAATAACTGTTTAATTAAAGGTGCTGTCGGTAGCATTTATAAATCATTATAGAAATAATTCTTATACCTTGGGATGCGTGACACAAATTTGACACATGCTGATGCTAGTGCTAAAATAAAAAACGTATTTCTTCCAGGATTTATGTGGCCTCCATTTCTACATTTCAATGATAAATAATGGGTTCGTGGTGGAATAATTGCAAAGACTGGTGTTCTTTTGTGTTTTAAAACAACCCAACAGAATGACCACATAGTCCCAACAATTGACACTAAATTTGCACTAAAAATCTAATTTGTTCATACATATTTATTCCAGTGTCCCAAAAATAGTGCAGAAATTGTCAAAAATGCGCATGAAACACCTTTTTGATGAAGAGCTTATTTGGTTTTTGTTTTTTCTTGCATTACTGTATCCCTTCCACAGCTTGAAACTTTGACACAATGTAAAGAATGGCTTACAGACCATAACGGCCTATGTTTTCATTCATACATGTATTGCCTTTTATAGAAGTCGATTTTGAATCCTGACTCTTAAACTTAATTCTTGTCTTTTTGTCATAACAAATTAAAGGCCACAAGTGTCTTTGTGTTATGCCATGCTTGACATATGTTTTGGCTATGTTTTACTACTTTATTGTGTCATCTATTAGAAAGGGGCTTTTTCATGGGTATTGCATTCTTACATTAAAATCATCAAGTATACAATAATATTTGTGTCCTTCATTGACATGTTTTGACTTTGAACGCGTAGTTCTGATAAACACTTGTTTATTTTTACTATGAGAACAAATCTCTCTGGATGCAAATCCTGCTCTGAGGTAATAAGATTCTGGATAACTTTAGAATAACCAAACTGTTCTTTCCAAGCGGAAAGATTTGTAAACTAGGTGCTGGTCGACCACATTAGGTAGCGGGTGAAATATCTTGGTTATCACTGCCTCTCATGAGACAGTTTAAGTGCCTCCCAGTGGTGGAATAAGTTTAATACTTTAGTAAAAAAAATTACAAATACCACAATGTAAAAATACTGCATACAAAATGCTACTTAATTTAAGTAGCATAAAGCACATTCGTTTTACCATGAAAATGTGCTTGAAAGTATTAAAAGTGAAGTTACTCGATGCAGGAAAATTTCCAACACTGCTGAACAAAGCTTAATAATTAACTATTAATAACATAG
Source organism: Anoplopoma fimbria (assembly GCF_027596085.1). Taxonomy (NCBI): domain Eukaryota; kingdom Metazoa; phylum Chordata; class Actinopteri; order Perciformes; family Anoplopomatidae; genus Anoplopoma; species Anoplopoma fimbria. The sequence goes on along the minus strand of NC_072451.1, from coordinate 26,237,278 downwards.
ATTTTTAAATGAATGTTAGTTTGGGGTTTGTAGATGGAAGTATTAACTCTTAGCAGAGTAACATTTACAGGCATTTACTTCTTAAATGTTTCAAAGTTTGTCCTGACACTGAACTCAGATTGGCCAATAAATAAAATGAAGTTCATGTTGGCGAACCTATATAACTCTTTAACTCATACTTTTTTTTTCAACCCATTTTATTATTTTCATTCAGTACAGTAACAGATATTAGTTTCACAGCATGTGTTTTGGGTTCACAGGTTTGTTTTGATTGTGACCATCTAGTGGGGATATCTTAGAATTACACAATGGACGTAACATCTGCTGCCTTCACTTGCTCTTTGTAATCTTCAAGCTTCACAATCAATCGATTAATTGAGAAAACTATCAGCAAAATAACCAGTAGTGCAGTCCTATGCAACATTGTTAAAGAAAAAATGGTTCTACCTCAATTTAACAATAACAGTAAAATTCTGATTTCTTTTTTTAATGCATCGTCTAATAAAATATGATTTTAGAGTTACAGCCACATTTCTGCACAAAGAGTACTTCTAATACAAAGTACATTTTCCTTTTCAAACTTCTCATTGTCAAAGAAGTTTTGCACAGAATGGTGGCTTCCACAGTTTTGGCTGAAATAGTTGCTCCACCACTGCTTTGAGCTCCTGTTGGAGACAATTCCGACGACATGTGAAGGCAGCGTTTGTTCTGAACTCCTCACATACCTGAAGGAGCGTCAAACTGACGCACGGACAGTCTGGAAGCTTTACATGGACATCAACATGACGAGAACCTTAACATTAATAGTCCACTTTGCATCGTTTTTTGTCTGTTTTTCTAATTAGAGGAGTGTTTTTTCATGCATGTTTTACTTGTTGATAACTGAACTCTTGGACGTTGGAGGGTCTGGTCACTGTGACGATGCTGTGACTGGGAGGAAGGATGGCGATGACCCTGACAAAGACTGCGAACCTCATCACGGCGCTGCTTTTCCTTTTCCAGCTACAAATAAGCTTCACCAAGTTTAAATCTGCGTATGGTAAGTTATAAACAAATGTGTATATTCTTAAATCTGATAATAATTTGTTTTGGGCAAGGTTAGGAATCTACATTGTAGATTAAAATGATATTTGGACATGATGCTTTCGTTTTATCAGCTAAAGTTATGTAATATTCCTGTATTGTTGAAGCATAAACATAACTAACCATAAACACTCATTTTCGCGTTAATTTCACCGATTTACTGCGTTAGTTTTGGGTGTCAGTGTAAAGTTATTTTGTAATTCAATTACTAAATAACAATTAAAAAACATATGCTTTGTCTTATGCCAATGCCAATACCAGTACTGATATTGGATGATTTAATATGCCAATTATAGAAAGTGTCTGCAGATGTTTTGACATTATTTAAATAGAACTGTATGATACATCTGACATTTGTTGATCTGCAGATTGGGTATTTTAACAAACTTTGAGTGTTTATGTCAGTAGCATCCAGTCACTACACCACAGCTCCTGCTTTTATTCCTGGTAGCCTACTTGTTACCATGTCTCGGAAATATAGACGCAGCTATCTCAGCTGTCTGGCCTCATATGTCTGGTCCTGGGTCTGCTGGTGTGAAGAATGTGAAGCATGCTTTCACCCTCTACTGTGAAAAGAGAAATTAGGACGCACAGTGGTCACTGGAAGGGGTCGAGGATGACCAGGCAGGCTTTGCCACATGGCCCAGGCTGGGGGATTGTTTATGTCCTGTTGCATGTGGGAAGAAAATACAGATATTTGTTGTTGGAGATGTTTAAAATGCATCTCCACATCAAACATTCCCTTTACATACAATTTAGTTCTTTCTTTATCTCCCCCCAAGGTTGTTAAAACATTCCACACTGAGAGTATGTTGTGTGCCAGGTTATTGAAGCAATATGAAATATTCAAACCCAAGACTTTATTTATGGGAATCCTAATGGAAATCTTCTAGATGCGTTGTGCATTATTTTATACAGAGTCCCCCAACATGTAACATGACATATTAGGTATCTTTGGAAACTTTAAAATATGGAATTGGCACATTTTTTAAATGTAAATTCAGTGGGTTTGAATAAGAGCTGCAATTATTCAATAACTATTGTGAGAATCAATGTGTCGTTTAAGTTATTTTTTTGTTAATTAAAACATTTGATGGCTCCAAGTCCTTAAGTGTGAGTATTCACTGCTTTACTTAGTCTTACTATCTAGTACTAGTATATTACTTTGGGTGCCCAGTTATGGCTGCATGTTCAAGGATTATCTTATCTTATCTTATCTTATCTTATCTTATCTTATCTTATCTTTGGGATGTGGAAAGATAACTGATTTGTTCTGACCATCCTGTATTCAGCTGACTTTAGAATATGTTTGTGTTAGACAAAAAAAGACTTCCAATCTTCATTTAACTTGAAATAAATATGCACAAAGACAAAAACATTGCTCCTTACCAAGATCAACCGGATAGATCTGAATGTTCACATCCAAGATGAGGTCCATCTTAAAAGATTCACTTTCACAATGCAGACGAGATACTCTTATCTTATCTTATCTTATCTTATCTTATCTTATCTTATCTTATCTCATCTTATCTCATCTCTAGTAGGGCCGCTAAAGGTGACACAGAAGAGTTCCTAACATCTTACGTAACTTGCGTTGCGTTTGGCCGACAGCTTACGTAACTGACGTGCGCACACCGCTGCTTAATTCTCTGCAGCTTGGTGAGTTAAAACATTTTTTGGCAAGATAGTATGAGATGTTTTAGACGACGACTTGGAGCCTTTTGCATGCATTTGTGCAATTTGCTTGTTTTTTTTAGTTTTAATGAAGTGCTTTACAGCCCAATATTGTTTATAATAAGGGGCTTTAACCTTTTGTGGGTTATATTCATTCAATCACGCAAAGCAGCTGTGGTCTTCCAGACACAGCTGCTGGAGATCTGCACTATAATGAGTGTATCCATCACAGTGAGAACAGTTTTCAATGCTAGACCTAGTTTGAATAATATTTGGTTCTTTAGCTAATAAAATGCCAGAAAACTGAAAAAAGTCAAAATTACCCAGAGCCCAAGGTAATATCTTCAAATGGCATGTATGTTTTTTTTTGTTGTTAAAGATAATACAATTTATAAAATAAATAAAACTATTTAAAATGGAGAAAAGTAGCAAGTTCTCAAATATGAGAAGCTGGAACAAGTTAAATGTTTGGCAGTGTTAATTGATAAATTACTTGAATGATCATTTGATTATAAAAATGGCTTTTTTTATATTTGGAAAGTTTTCAGTTGTAAGGAAATGCTCAATGGTCAGTTTTGGGTTTATGAGTTGCCTTAAGTTAAACTGAACTTGAACAGTTTTTCTTTTGCTATTTAAGTTTTTTTTTTATGTTAAATGGTTCAGATTCATCATTTTTAAAGTCACAAATTGTTTAAACTGCAACATAACAAAATAATCTTGTTTTTTATTTTTTTTGTTCTCAAGTATAGTTTTACCAAGAGTGCTCTAAAATGTGGATATTTGGCAGCTCACGTTCAGGCATTTTGTTTTTAAAATAAGATAATCCTTCATTAGTCCCGCAGCGGGGAAATTTACAGGATTATCTTATCTTTTTATTGTAAGTGATATAATGATGTTACTCCAAAAAACCGTAATCAAATCGTGTTCAAAACAACAATAATGAGCTCTCTGTCGTTGATTCCTCAGGAGTCTACCGTACTGACGCACAGGGGCTGTCTGTTCCAGAGGTACGGCCGTATGTCGTCCCAGGAAACAACAAGCCCAGGGCCAGGAGTCCCAGGTCTGGGGCCCCTGGCTGGGCTGCACATAAGAGGGGCCACTACAGAGACCAGCACAAACCAGAGGAGTCAGATCCAGACCTGCTGTTGGATGAGGGGCACGACAATTCCACACAGATTGTGGTAAAGTTATTAACAGCTAAGAGAGGTTTGGTAATTGATGTATTTAGGCTTTAAATAGGATGCTAGTTCAGGATATTTAGGTAACAGTTGTTTAAAAGTGGCTATAAAATTATCAGCATATATTGTTTAATTTTCACAAAACCAGACTTTGAAAAAACAAAACTTTATTTATCAAAGCATATTAATCTTTGTGGAAAATTAACAAAAAACAGTTTTAGTTAAAAGTTTCAGTTTTATATGAAGATATTGTTTAAAACGGTTCTGATAATGATGAATTTTATGTCAAAGTAATTTAGTAATATATGGATTTCAATCCCTCCATTTTTGTACAGGATGTTGATCATGCTTACTATACATCTAAAATCTACGGTTCTGGAGACGCAGCCAGTAAAGATCTGTGGGTGAACATCGACAAGATGGAAGAGGATGAGTGGAAGGTCTGTGGCTTCCTGTCCAGCACCTACAGACAAGCTGAGGTATGAAATCAGTCTGTTTGAACAAATGGAACAATCTGAATTTAAATATAAATATCTCATGTTAAGGAGAAATTAAATCGTAATCTGCGGGTCAGACTTTAACAATTTGGAATCACCCAAGAAAATTGCATGTCATTGTATATGTATATCTTAAGCATACAGTCAACATTCAACTTATTCTTTCTTCTTTTCCAGAGAGTGAATCTTTCCTTTGACTTCCCTTTCTATGGACATATACTAAAAGAAATCACCGTGGCAACTGGAGGTTAGTCTTTGACTACACGTTTTTTCTTTAGAAGTTGTTATGAGGCTTAGGGGGTATTTAAGTAGTTTTAGATGTCATCTCTTCTCCTGAGTTACAAATAGAGCAGCATTTTTTAATTTAGAATTTTGTTATATCTTTTTTCACTTTTTACCTTCATAGCCACAGTTCATACTCAGGGTACAGTTGACCAAAATCTAAGTAAACATATTAAAAGAAAATTTGAATTGAAAAATTGATTGCTGCTTTAAGAGACTATAACCTGCTTCACAGATTTCTTTTGATTTTGTGTTTAATTTATTTATATACATTTTTGTAATTCTCTTGTATAAGCTTTAGTATATTGTATGGCGTAGATCTGTTTTTATACAACCTCTCCATCTCCAGCCTGAATAAAATACTGAAGTTAAGGATCTGTGTAAATTTAAAAACTAGATCAATCTGCAGAAAAATGCAAAGTTACTATGTGAAGTAATTTGTGTTTGGGGGGTTCTGTTAGCTGGAGGGAGGGGCCTTTTGTCTCATATCTCCTCCATGATTGAAATGATTATTGTGAATATGTCCCTACATATCATTCAAATATCTGCTGGTAACTCCTTCATGTTTTACTCTGACAGGGTTCATTTACACTGGAGATATACTTCACCGAATGCTCACAGCCACTCAGTACATTGCCCCTCTAATGGCCAATCTTGACCCGAGTCTGTCCAAAAACTCTACTGTGTTTTACTTTGACAATGGTAAGAGAGACCATTTTACTCAACTGTCATCAATTGTTGCTTTTTGTTTGTGTGTCTGCTGTAGAATATTTAATGGTGATGTTTATGTGTGTCTACCTCGTAGGCACTGCCCTGGTGGTTCAGTGGAGCCGGATTCACCTCCAGGACAACATCAGTTTAGGATCTTTCACCTTCCAGGCCGTTCTGCACAGTGATGGACGTATCGTCTTTGCATACAAACAGGTGAAATACATTTTTTACTCTTTTGTGTTCAACTGTTAATGTGAAATTTGTTTAATTATGCTGTTTTTTAAAAAATAGATTCCTTTAGACATCAATGACATCAGCACGGACAATCATCCGGTTAAAGTGGGCTTGTCGGATGCTTTTGTGGTTCTTCATGAGATACAGCAGATCCCCAGTGAGTGACACTTTTGGTTTATGAAAAATTCATTTTCTTACTATATATTTTTTCTAACATTAACAACATTATTTCTTTCCTGACATGCTCCAGATGTTCGGAGGAGAACCATTTATGAGTATCACAAAGTCGACATCCTCAAGTCCAAAATCACAAATTCTACAGCTGTGGAGATGCTACCTCTCCCAAGTAAGTATTCAAAATAAACTTAACACACAGTTTACACACAGATTCTGATCTATGTTCTGTATATTTGAGTAACCCTAATCTGAACATTTATTTTACATTTTTGCATTGTACACCCGTATTGTAGAGTTTGACTCTGCAGCAGTTTCATGTTAGCTCTACGCTGCGGCATGGCCTGTAAAAAACAAAAAACAAAGTCAGGTTTAATTCACAGAAGCCAAAGCCGTCTCTTGTGACTCACTCTTCACTGTTTTCTTTATTCTCAGCATGTCTCCAGTTCTCCAGCTGTGGTCCATGTGTCACTTCTCAGATTGGCTTTAACTGCAGCTGGTGCAGTCGGCTAAAAAGGTCAACTAGAAAGCACTCGGAGCACATTCCAACTGATTTTATTTTAATAAAAGGAAACGTCAGGGATGTTTAATCTTCATCTGAATCCAGGGCTGCATTAATAAATATGTTTGCAGACATTATATGAAAAACTTGGAATTTTTGCAAAATTCCAAGTTAGTCAGACTCATGACCACTGCATTAAAATGTATAATGTTGTTGTGCTTCCTGAAGTGACTTTTTGTCGTCAGATATACTCAGTGTTGTTGTGTGCTCATTTCATCTAAATTTAGTTGCAATTACACTGTTTGCAGTTACACAGACAAAAGATTTGGCAAACAATGACAGAATAATGGTATAAAATATAAAATAACATGAATAGATATTTTGCCAGCCGCGCATGCTTTTAATGCACGCAAGCTTGTCCCACTGGCACCGCTAGCCATCGAAAGGCAATATCATTTTTCCCAATCCTGTATAATGCGCCTTAAGTGCATTTCACAGTAATTCCTTATTGCATTAAAGAATAGGTTGTCATTCTTTTAAATAATACTGTCATTAACATATTTGTACTGAAATAGTTGAGAGAACAAAAAAAAAAGTGAAAAGGCTCAGTTCAGACTGAGACCTAAAACACTTTGTCAATTCAGTGTCTTGAATGTTTGTGTTCAAGCACACACTAATAGTATTTACTTTCTTTTCTCAGATGCTCCAGTGGCTTTGATCGTAACCGGCAAGATTGGGTCGACCTCGGCTGCCCGGAGGAGGTTCTCATTATTTTGGGATTTAAGTAAATTACAGAAACTTCAACTCAGCTAGAACTTCTGTCTTTCTGCACAAAATAGTTGATCGATGTTTGTTTTTCCAGAGAAGAGATCTCCGGTGTCTCCGAAAAACTGATGTCACAAACGCCACATCTCGCCACCTCACACATACGACCACTCCTGTTACAACGACCAAGAAGCAGCAGAGGTCCTCCAGCGTGACCTCCAACCCCCCCAGCAGGACGTCCTCCGTCACCAACCCCTCAACCCACAGCAGCACAAGCAGAAGAATACTATCCACTCCACAGCCTCCAACCAGCAAACCTGCAGAAGGTAAGCTGACTACATGCTTTCAGACTGTCTGTAGTAAACAAAACATGTATGTTTTAGTAGTCAAACATAGAGGTTGCCACAAATTAATCATTTTGGACGATTTTTCCCGCAGATAGGACATTTTAATAACTCGTAATCGGTGGAACTGGGCTCCAACCGTCACACGGATTCAGATCGCTGTTTTACAAACCCTATTTATTTGGTTCAGTTCCATAGATATCAGATTAACATAAGATATTTATTTGGATATTTTTGATGCTCATTAATCCAGATTTTAAAAACCCACTATAGGTCGACCTCTCAGCTAAAAACTGCAGTATTTCTAAGACTTTGAAGTGAAAACTACCTCTTTTATAGAATCATCTTGTTTCATAGCTTCATGTCAATGAATTTCAGTTTTTGTCTTTAATGTTAAGTCATTTAGGACAGATTACTGCTCAGGGCAGGGCGTCATTACCATCTCATAAATTAATACTGGTTGCTGTTGCATTGTATCCACGCCCAGTGTGTTGTGTAAAGTCTGACAGCGTGAGGGTCAAGTGGTCAGCTATTTCCCAGTCTTCTGTTAGCTCCTAGCTGAGTGTATACAGCGCCATGTTAAATACTACATGGTATCCTCAGTTGCTGAAGGATGACTCAATGTATGCGTGTCACTCTGGTTAAGTCAGAATAAAGGAGGGCTGTTATTTTTTTAGCTGTTGTGGCTATTGTTTGTTAGCTGGAAGTAAAATGATAGTGCTTCTGTTTGTATTCAGATATTTAACCACGGTAGATGGAAAAGTACTTGATTTGTATTAGCAATATAAGGAATTTATTTGACAATCATTAAATTACAAATATTACTGCTTCACCTGATGACAGTCAGGGATTAAATAACACAAGGTTTATTTCCACTATGATCCTCTAATGGTCGGGAAAAATGCCAAATCTGGCAAAACCGTCAGGCGCAAACACATAAAAGGTCAACAATTTATTTGTGCAAGGTCCCTATTGTGAGATACTATTTTATAGCCATCTCTTCATAGCCTGTTTAAAATGTCTCTCAATGCTTAAATGAGTTTAAGAGAAACTGTAAATTTAATTTCAACGTCTACAAAAGGTAATTTTGCCCGTTTTAACACTTGAATCTAAAATGGATCAAATCTATTGAGCTGCCATGATTTAACATATTTAAACATATTTAGGGACCTCATTATGAATAATCTTAACATATATTTTTTTTATTGGCAATCATTTTGTCTTTTATTAGATTGTAGGGCCTTCAGCACCACATGTCCGACTGGCCCAGAGTAGCATTCAAGCACTGGGATTAATCAGGCGTCCATGCTCGCTGAACTACCAGTAACCTGATTTGTTCAGATCGTACGTCCTGACCAACGGTGCCTGTGGGGAAACAACTAGATTTGCACTTTGGGATTTCACTTGTACTCAGTGCACTACAACATTTCATTAAAAAAGTACAGAAGTTAGTTTAAAAGGATCAGCTTGAAAAGCTACTGCAGTAACAACTCCAAAAGGTTCTCTATTACAGTAAAATGGGATATGGCCAAAGTTTTTTTTTTTTTTTTTTTTTTTTTTTTATTCCTCATATGACCACCAATTCTTCAAACCATTCTTACCATGTCATTCTTTCTTTTTCTAGATGACTCAAAAACCTCTATGCACATCAATGAAGCACGTAAGTCCTTCACGCTCACCCGCTGTGTCTGCTTGTGATTTTATTATTGGTTCATAATGTTTTTCAGCAGTTGTCGAGTCAGCTCTTTATCAAAACTTACATTTTTGGATGAAATTTGTGTTAAAGGAACCATGTGTAGCATTTAACAGGATTTATAGACAGAAAAAAATATTGCTAACTCTGTTTTCTATAGTGTATAATCAACCTGAAAATGGGAATAGTTGTTTTCATCTGCTTTTCTTTAATTTTTTGCCCAATAATCTCAAGTGTTGTACCCGAGGAGGTGAATGCAAGTATTTTTAAGTTGCATTACTAAGAGTCTTATCATCATGCTGTACAGCAGGAGACGAGGTGACCACAGGAGAGAGTGATGAGCGGCCGCAGACCGGTCTACTAACGGGCATCGTCATGGTGATGGTCATCATGGGAGCAGCGGTCCTGATGTCTGTCTACATGTACAACCACCCCACCTCCACCGCCAGCCTCTTCTTCATGGAGGTCAGTGACACCATAATCCTCTCCCCTGAATGAACCATTTTCCAAAACACACTTTGTGTTTTTACTTTTGAAATTGAAGTCAAAATTATAGATTTGAGACTTAAATGAATTAGGGTTACTTATCCATCACAGTCTACAGTAGCAGTTTGGACACACCTTCTCGTTCAATGGTTTTTCTTTATTTATTTTTTGATTTTCTTTCTACATTGTACACATATGGAATTATGTGGTAAACAAACAAATGCTCAACAAACCAGAATGTGTTTTCTATTTTAGATTCTTCAAAGTAGTTGAATGAGAAGGTGTGTCCAAACTTTTGACTGGTACTGTACATTTGTCAAAGTTATTGTTGCCTTGCAAGCAGCAAAGCCTAAAGATAAAAAACTGGTCTTTACAACATTTAAATCTAGGATATATGATCTATTAGCTATCTTGACAACCACTGGGAGAAGAATATGAACATTTGTTTGGATACTCAATGATATAAAATAAATGTTGGTGTCTCCCACTCAATATTCCTTTATTATCAATGTAAAACTTATTCCCAGACTTTGAATGAGATTTGCAGCTCATATTGATGGTTCCCAGAGAGTGCCAGTTTTTCCAATGTATTCTGCACATTTAATGTCCGAAGTCCAAACATTATAAACCCCTTGCTGTGAAACCTAGATGAAAATATCTGGCATCCATCTCATACAAAAAAATAATGAATTGTTGTGTACATTTATGTATTTTTTTCTCATATCCAAATAGCCCTTGAACAAACCCTAATTGTGTTCTTTCTCTCATGCTCCCCCCCCTCCCCCCAGCGGCGGCCGACTCGCTGGCCAATCATGAAGTTCAGACGGGGCTCCGGCCGCCCTTCCTACGCCGAGGTGGAGGCTCCTAGTCAGGACAGCGTGGTGGTCATCGACCCCAAACAGTCTTTCGTCATGTCGGACAGACGAGAGAGTGAACAGAAAGAAGGATTCATAGTTCCTGATCAGAGGGAGCGCTTCCTGGTCTCAGAGAGCTGACCAAAACTACGTATCCCAGGAGGCTTCTGGACAGAGCCTTTATTTTCCATTCAGCTGCTGCTCAAGTTCATTTGAAGAATAGAATTTGAGTGTTCAGAGAGGAAACCACAAAACCTCTATGAGGAAACTAAAGAATGTTTGCATTAGCTAAGCGAGCGATTCCTAATGTAAAGAATATTAAGATGAAACTGTTTTTGCTCAGGTCACTGGTTTGTTTACTTCTGCGTCACCTCTTGCAATTTGTGACGCAGCTGAATGTTTGTTTTGAGACCGTTTTCTCTCAAAGACGGCTGTTATTTTCCAGAGTTATGTGTTGTTCCCACACCTCCTCAAAGAGGAATGTCATATTTGGGTGTCATTTCCTCATCTCAAAAATACACCCACCTTCATCTGAGGGGCAAACAGGGTGAACAGTGATTTACCGCATAACATTTTAACAATGAACCAAATGTCTGGACCTTTTGAATGTCTTACTTTATTTACTGATTTGTTTGGTGTACACTTCAACATTACAAACATCCACAACAATGGAAAAAATACAAGTCTTTATTTTTAACTGCTATATTTGTTTGGATGCATTACTCTGTTTTCAGTCACTGCACAGTATTTATATTGCTTTGTTCATTAGCAAGTTAGATGGAGAACTAATGTTACAATAAAAAGTGTAATAAAATAACGTAATCATTTCACCAGCTTTATCTCACTTTGTGAATCTAAAAAAGTCTAAGAACGGAAACGATACCACTTTTCTAGTGAGCTGAGGATTTAATCACTGCTCATACATTTTAGAAACAGTTAAAGTAGTTTTAGCTACTGCACAGTTTAATAAGAAAACATGAGAATCAACAGTGTCTTGTAATACTTGAGGCATGTGTAGTTTAAATATTTAATTAAGGCAAATGGTTGCTGAATGGATCACTTAATACTGGCCTGTAGGCTGCAGAGTTTCAGGGTCAAGGCACTTCCGTGTTAAATACTACAAAGGTCCTGGCTCGATGATTTAGGTTTCCTCCTTGTCTTCTGAAAGAGAATCAAACACAATGTAGAAAAGAAACGTATGTATTTGTAAAACAAATTACATTCAAACATCTGTGACATAGCACATCCTATTGACTGGGTGAATATTTCATAAATATATTCAGTGCAAACTTAATGCATTTTTGCATAAATTGAGGTAGTAACTTCCATTGACCACATAAAAACATTTAGGGAAGTTTAATTTCTAGTTGGTGTAAAACAGTAATGCACAATGAAATGAGTATGATTCACTGTATACAGGGAGTATGTTGCAAATAATTGGGACACACTTCTTACCTTTCACTGGTGGTGCAGGTAATCGCCTCCTCAGCTGCCTTGATGACTCCACAGTGACATGCTGCAAGAAGACACATGTGAAACTTATTCTTGCACACAGTGTTTGCCATAAGGTTGTCATAGTTACACTCTTTATATTTAATTTACATTAATGTATACAGGTACCATATTTGGAATAGTCTTGGTCTTAGTGAAGCGTGATTGTTGTGTGTCCACATTGAGGCCTGCACTCTTCAAAGCAGCAATTCTGGCCGAGATGTCACTAACCTGGAGCAGAAACAGGTGGCACGGTACATGTTTGATTAAGATCAGACAGATATTTAACTACAGCACCCCCTTAAGGCCATCACATAGCTACAAGAACTTCATTTTCAGCTATAAAATGCATTTCAACTCACCTGCAACTCAGACTGTTGAACCTTAGCAGCTGCTGAAGCTACCTGCTCTTCCAGGAAGGACAGCTCCGTGTCCGACGTGGCGCTGCAGATGCCCCTAGCGCACTCCTCCAGGTCACTCAGCTCTGCCTCCAGACCGTACACCCCCCCAGCTGCCACATACACCTGCAGCAGGTCCAGTGAAACATTTATATGGCATACTATACTATGCCTGCTTTATGACTTTTTAATGGAACACTATGAAGTACCATGCAATGGTTTGTTTAAAAGACATTCTATCACATACTACAGTGCTACTTTTATGACATACTATAATATGACATTTTTTTAGGACATTCTATACAATGACAATTTTAAGACATGCAAATATATACAATTTAATTTAATCTTTAAGGGCATACCATACCATGACTTTAAGAAAAATAAAAAATCATGCCACATAAATAATGTCATTGTTATGCTATACTATGACTTTTTCCCACTTTTTACAACATACTATGGCTTTTTTCACTTTTCTTCGATATACTATACTATTACCTTTTCGACTTTTTTCAACATACTATACAATCACTTTTTTCGACATTGTATGACTTTTTTTTACATTTTAGGACTTTTTTTTTTACATTTTATGACTATATTATGACATTTTTACGACATGCGTAAATATGACCTTTTCATGACATGTTTTATGACATAGCATATTATGAAATTTTGCGCACAGGCTATACTATGTTATTTTAAAGACGTACAAAACTACTATTTATGACATTTATTGAGGCATATTATGGTATGACCGTTTTATGAATTTTTTAATGAACTATGACACTTTTATGACCTACGAATTTATGACATTTTTCTGGATTTTTTTTTGCCTTACTATAGTATAAAAAAAAAAGAAAAGACACTTTTATGACATGGTATATTATGACATGCTATACTATGATCTTTTTTGGACTTACTATACGATGACTTTTTTTAGGACATGCTATTCTATGACATTTTAATGATAAATAATAATATGACATGGTATGACAAATTAACTATGACATTTTATGACATTACTTTGGCATTATTTTCATGACATGCTGTACTACTTTTTTCATGCTATATTTAACGACATACTATACAGTGACATTTGTATGATATGCTTTACTATTTGCTAATATACTATACATTTCTAAGACGTACAAAACCACAACATTTCATGACAATTCTCAAGGCACACTATGACCTTCAAATATAATTTTTTGTACTACTATATACATTTTAAGAGTGTATCTCAAATTTGTACTTGAGGAAAGGTACGTAGTTACATTCCACTACGGTTAAAATGTAGAACTGGTCTATAGTATAATACTAGGAGTAAACTACAGACCAGTGGCAGTGTAATACCTGTAGTACACTACTGTAGTAATACTACTGCACTATGAAAACAGCAACTAAAAACATCATCAAACAGTGACATAGTGTGCAGGGAATTAAACATATATAGATAATAAAAAGCTAAACTTACGTTCTCCTCCAGTCTAGAGAACTGTTGATCCAGTTTCTTAGGATCTGTGTTGGGGGGAAGCAAAGTGTTGGCGAGTCGGGGGCCGTCTCCTCCCTCAACCCCCTGCAGCAGCAGCAGCTCTTCAGTGGCGTTCAGCACCTTAAGGACCTCAGTGGTGATGCTGCGCAGAGACACCGCCGAGTACCTCTACAACACACAAACAGACAGGCTGACGGAAAGCTTTGTAACGCCTAAGATATTTGATTATGATAAAAAGCACATTAGATTTGAACTGATTTATGTTAAAAAAAATATTTATTTTATTTTCCGTCCAAATCCACGACTGGTGGTTTACCTTACTTTTGTCTGCTTTGCCAATCATGAATAATTATTTGCAAATTGTGTAGAGCTGAATAAAGACCTGCTGTCCATAATTCATATAAGGTGTGTGGTGTGGATGTTGCTTTCCTGTTATTTGTTATAGTATCATCTAATAAACTAAGTGTGAAAAAAAGGAGAAAACTCTAAAGCGCATTATTGCTTTAAATGACGTCCAAACTAAAGATATCATTTTCACAGTACTTTGGAGGAGTGGCCTCTATCATTTCCACAGTCAACATCATGATTAGATAATACATAGGCGGCTCGAAAACATCAGTGTGAGAATAAAAGCATAATGAAACTAAAAGTTATGGAATGAGAAGCATGCATGAAAAACATGATAAGCAATAAGAGAAGAAAAGGTGAGTAAAAAGTGCAAATGAAAAACACTTGCTTCGTAAATCTGCAATGATCGCCACACGCATTGCATTCCTCAAGCAAAATAAGTTCTCACCTGCTCCAGCAGAGTTGTTATAAACTGTATTGTTTTGTAAAGCTCCATGTCACTACCCTACAGCAGACATAAGCACAGAAGAAGAAAAGACAGGACAGACAGGGAAGGGAAAAACAGCACCAAGCAGAGTGGATTAGTAGTTTGTTACATTGCCAAGAACAGTTTATAGGGAGAGTCACTCAGAGGGAACGTTTTCTTTTAAGTGGGCCTATAACTCTATCTGAGCTCTGTGGCAATTATAGGATGATGGCTAATTTTAAAATGATGTATGAGGATAAAATGTGTATCAGAGGAATAATGAGTTAATTCATAAACAACACCTACTTATTAGATTAATCTTGAGCTGACAACTGTGCAAAATACACCCAAAAACTGATTCACTGATGAACAGAAAATCTATCGTACAATGGAATGGATTAATGTATTAAAATGTAACGGTGCGTTTTATTGCTAATAAATTCAACTTTCATTTGTTTGTTAGAGCAAGAATGCGTTACACAGACTTACTTAAGTTCTGTAATCACAACAGACTGTACATTGAGAATAAAGGTTATTGAAACTGCATGCGAGCGTTGGCCACCAACATGAATTATGCATAACTGTCCATGAGAGATAAACATTTTAGTTCTTACATTTTGAATCTCCTCAGGTGATAGTAAACCCTCAGGAAGAGAATCGTCTGTTTTTTCTTCTTTGGTTTCTTCAAGACTTTCATCCTTTTCTTTACTTTCACAGTCTTCCTCTGCAGAACCTCCATGTGTGTCCATGGTTTTCCACTCAGTGACTTTTCTGTCTTCTTGTTTGTCATCATCCATTTCTAGTCTTTTATACTTCTGTTTCGCTTTCAGTGTCTCTTTGATTTCTAAATGTATTTTTTCTTGTGTATCTCTTTTTTCATTTGCACCTGTAGCATCTTCACTCCCCTTTTTTCTGTAAATATCTTCTCCAATTTCCTTACATACATTTTCTCTTGGTGTGTCTTTCACAGACGACTCTGGCATTACGTTATTGCCTCGACTTTGGAATTCTTTTGCACTTCCTGTCTCCTCTGATGCATTTGTGTTTTGAGCATCGACAGCGTTGTCCTCAAATCCACCTTCTCCCTCAATTTCTACATCCTCACCTGTCTCTACTTCCTCTGGTTCTTTACTTATGCTCCCATTTTCTGCAGCCTCATCCTTTAATGTCTCCATCTGCATGTCCTCCAAAGTCATCGTTAACATGCTGCTGATTATCCTGTCAAATTCTTCATCTTCCTCATCGCTGTAAACTTCTGTATCCTGACTCTCTTCGCCTCCTCTGATCCTTACCTCTTCTTGTCCCTCTCCTCCTTCCTCTTTGTCTGGCCACTTTGTCTCGGGCTGATTTTCTTGTTGGACTTTTGTCTCGTCTAAGGATATTAACTCTGCGGTCCTCTTTGCTTGGACCAGCGTTTCTAACTCCATCTCTTGTCCTTTCTCTGCCTGTTTTTCATCCAAAAGTTCTACTTCTTTCTTTTCCTCTACCTCAGTTTTATCTTGTTGGACATTTCTAACTTCTTTATCACAGTTTTCCGTCTTCATTTCTCCCATTTCATCCCTTAAATCAAACATGTTTACATTCAAGGCTCCAAATGATTCTCTCCTCTCCCAATTCTTTCCCACTGCTTCCTCCCTCCCAATTCCTTCTTTTATTTCCTCCTCCACCTCCACCTCATTCTCTCCAACTCTATCCAGCTCATCCTCAGTGGAAGAAAACTGAGAAGCACTAATTAGACTGGCCAAGTCGCGCAGCTGAACGGCCTGGACGTCTTTATCTGCCTGTAGTTTCCAGAACTTCTCATTTATCGCTTCCTCCCCCTCTTCACCTCTGCCTGCTCGGTCTAACTCATCCTCCGTGGATGAAAACTGGGTGGCGTTGGCTTGATTAGCTAATCTGCACACTTTCATCACCAGCTCCTCTTCCTCCTCCTCCTCCTCCTCCTCTCCTGTCGTCTTCTCTTCATCCATGACGCCAACTCTGTCCAACTCATCCTCTGTGGAGGAGAACTGGTTTGCTCTGGCTTCTTTTTCCAGCTTACAGAGTTTAGAAGTAAGTCCAAATCGCTTTTCCCCCTCAATATCTCCCTCCTTGCCTCCTTCCCATTCTCCTTCACTATGGCCATCTTTGTCTAAGTCATCATCATTGGACAGGTAGGTGAGTCTGGACTGAGCGATGAGCCTGTATAGTCTGAATTTCATCTCTTCATCTTCTTCGTCATCCTCTGTTCTTCCTTCATCCAAGTCAATCTCTGTCCTCCAAGGCCTCTCATCGTCGTCACCTCTGTCCTTGCTTCGTTGTCTCGTTTCCTCCCTCTGTCCATCTTTATCAGCATCTCTCACTTCAACATCATCTTTTCCTCCTCTTTCTCCGGTTGAGGAGTCAGAAACTCTGCCTGCTAGCTGTTGTAGTTTTAACGTTAGCTCCTCCTCCACCTGATTCTCTACATTCCCTGTGATGTCACTTTCAAGGTGGAAAAGTTCAGGGGTCGTAGCTCCGGAGGTCAAAGTGCCGGGGGTCGCAGCATCAGACGAATGTTGGGAATGGTTGTCTCTCTCCCTGTAGTCCTGTGAAGTTAAGAAATAATAGATTGAAGAATATGATTTAAGTATGGCTTCCTATAATGTTTATACCATTTGCATTTGAGCATCTTACATTCAATTATCAAAATTGTTGATTTATTTTTCATATTTTAATACATTTTACTTCAAGTGCTGTTCTGCATTCATATTTTAACAGCTCTATTGCTGCTATTTAGTAAACTGCAGACAATAAAAAAATCCAGAGTTTAAATTCAACTTAAAAACTTAAAATGTTAAATTACAACAATGATGTAGAAAAAAATACGTTTACATTTGAGGGAAACTGTCAATTCTGGTACTTTTATTATTTTCTGCTATAAACCAGAGATCTTCCCAGATATCTTTATGTCATCTCGTTTGTAGTTTTTATTTCTTACCAGCACAGAAGAAGACAGCTCTTTTTTGCTCCTCCTCTTCTTCCGGGACCTCCGGACTTTCCCCGTATCTTGCTTTGCAGCCCCCTTTCTCTCCTCTTCCTCTTCCTCTTTGGCTCCTTCAACGTTAAAGTTTACATCGATGACGCTGGTCCTGGAGGAGGATGAAGGGCGCCCGATCTCTGTGGGCACCTTCCTCTTAAAACGAGCCAGCAGAGGTTTCTTAGGCATCCAGTTCCCCTCAGGGTCTGAAAACAGATCGTCTCCGCTGCCCGTCAGCGGGGACGGTGTGCTGACGGGGACGCCGTGCTCGGGTTTGGTTTCGTTGTCAGAGTCCATGCCTTCATAGGCGGACACGACTCCTGACTCTCTCTCTAAGGCACTGAAGACCAAGCTCTTCCTCCTGGTCAGCAGGCTCGGACGAGACAGCTGGGTGCTCTGCAGGGCGATCCAGTTCCCGTCTGGGCTCTTCAGCACCGAGGACACACCTCCAGCACCAGGACACACCTCCGACACACACAGACAGACAGACAGACAGACAGACAGACAGACACACACAGACACAGACACACAGACACACACACACAGACACAGACACACACACACACACACACAGACACACACACACACACACACACACACACACACACACACACACACACACATTATATTCTATAGACTTGCTATCGATCTTGTAATCTTTTCTTTGTTGATAATTAATTCAATATATTCAAAATGGTGCAAAGGTAGCCAACCAAAATAATGGTGAGTGTTGGATTTAAAAAGTTGAAGAGTCAGTTAAAGATCTTACCAGTGTTGTCCAGCCGGTCCACACTCTTCCAGGTCGACATAGCCGACCCACCTGCGTCCTTCTTTAGCGCCTGTGAAGTGTCCTGTATCAGACCTGGAAGTTCACTGTCCAACAGTGAGAAGGCAGAGTGGGACCTCTGAGAGAAGACAGATGAGAAAATAAAATGATTGATTGTTGTGACACAGTCACACTGGATGACGGCAAAAAAGTAAATTCAATAGATCATGTTGACCAGTTTAATGACAGAAGTCAACACATCGCATCAGGAATATGAGTTTAGTTTCAGTTTTTGAGAAAGGTTTTGTTTTAATTTTTCAATATTTATTTGTAGTTTTACAGAAGTTTGTTTTTTTGTTTGGGGCCAGATATAATTTGTCAAAAGAATGAAGCTTCATATACATAAACAAATACATGGATGGAGAAGGGCAGATATATTGTCTAATGTTTAATTTTCATGTAACTTTAGTGTCAGATGTGAAGCCATTGTGGCACAGCACCATCTACTGGAATGTCCGTATATTGCGGGGGACAGAAATTTATGCTGTTTGTTTTTTTGTTAGTGATACATTATAGCTAAAAAACTAAAACCAAAATAAATTCAAGGTCATTTTTATTTCAATTAGTTTTTAACCAGGTGGTTTAGTGTCACTGTTTCTTAAAGGATATAGTTTTAATTTAGTTTCAATTTACTAACAATATCTATCACTGCCTTTTTATAGTTTTAAATTACTATATTAGTCCTGATCTGAACTTAGATATTTTTTGTAGTCTCAAGTAAAACAGCCTCTGGTTTAATCTTCAGTACTTGAGTTAAAGTACTTTTCACCACTATTAATCCTCCACGGCCCTTAACATTTATGGTACAGTAAAACCTAAGTGAGTGTGACTACTTTACCCAGAGATCTGGTCGGTGTTTGAGGGAGCTGGATGCTTGATCACAATCAGACTGAGAATGATGGTGATGAAGGTCAGCGTTGCGTTCAAGAGGCCAATCCTGGTCATGTTCTGCCCTCATCTCAGTCAAAGTTTTCCTCCTACTAATAATCTAATAGAGACAGGGGACACGGTTAGTGCTGCATGTGGCTCTGTACAAACACAGAACACAAAAATCAGCTGGTTCTGAATTAATATGTGCAGGAGTTATACATTAAAGTAGAAAAACAGCTGACTCACATTTGAGTGCTACACAACGTTGTTTTTTACACACAGTAAATCAACCTAATCACACACTATACAATATCTGGTACATTTCTTACTTTTTGCACAATAGTTTTTGACAGTTCCTCGATGAGCTCTCCTCTGTGCTCTCGCAGATAATTAGCCTCATTCTGTTTCTCCTGGTAAACAAAAAAACAAACACACAAATAAGAAAGCTATTTGGCACCACACACTCACAATGGACGCTATAAACTGATTACTGCTCTAAACACACACTTTAAATACACGTCTATACTGCTCTCAGTTCAAAAGCTTTGGGATACTTTAACAGAGAAGTTTTATTTTCTCACATACTGTGGTATTCTTACAGGTAGTTCTGCAGTTAGACATAATTGAAGAATTTATTGAAGTTGTGGACACTAAGAAGAAGACATGTATTATGCTTCTTTAGCGATCTTGGATCTAGGATTTAGTCCTAAAAAACAGAAATTTGTTATATTTTGCATTTCAGGTTACCTCGTCTCAAAGTCAATGGGTTTTGCTTGGATGCCTGAAAAAAGGTCTGTAAGTATTAGACATCTAAGGAGACGAGTTGTGCCTAATCTTCAACAAAATCAATGTTTTATAGAAAGTTTATTATATCAAAAGTGTCTCTTGAGAAACAGGGAATTATTTTCAGGTTGTAAAAACAAAGGGCACTTTAAAATAAATATATATTTTTTATTTTTTCAGCAGAGTTTGTTATAAAACTGGTCCTAAATTGTGAAGTAAAAGTAAGTTCTCTTTGTTCAATATGACCAATGATCCACATAATTCTGCATTTTATTGTTGGCCTTACAATGACCTTGATGTTGTTGTATACTGTAGTATTAAACTGTCCTTTGGATTGCAGTATAATCTTGATGGTCTTTCATAATCTGATTTAAACTCTGACAACAGAAAAAAGCAGAGAATTCCGATTACGGAGGACTACAGAGGATACTTATCAAAGCACATGGACTGCAGTTACGAAAAATAACATTCTGCAGCATCTACAGTACACTGAAAAAGGTAATTATAGGGCAAGGTTGCGAATTAATGTCAAATAAAACAAATTCAACAGCAGTTTTTGGGACACAAAGTGCAAAACAGTGAGTGTATACAAGCAATCCATCAATAAAAGACTATTTATGAGATGTGACCAATATAAATTACCTGACTGGCAGTGTCAAACTCCGCCTTAGAAATGGCCTCGTCTATGGCCTCCTCTGCCACCCGCAAGGCCACAGTGATCGTCTCTGCTATGCTGTGCTCTGAACACAAAGAAACAGTGATCACTTGTTATGTCATTTCCTAAATTAATCTTAAATTAGAATTGAAATCATTAACATTGGAAGGATAAAATGCATAATTTTCAGTTTAATTCTGTATTCAAACTGTGTGTTTACTAATCTGCTGTCATTGCCTCATTCAAGTAACCGAGAAACTACAAACAGAGACGCGACCATCAGGTCCCTGCAGTGTTTCATTCATGTGTACAGTCACTTAGCCTGTTAGTTGCACTGTTAGTGCAGTGAACCGGGAGAGTGAGGAGAAACAAGAGAGCAGAACAGACTGAACACATGCCAAAAGATTACAACAAGAATCAAGATCAAAATTCATCTCTCCACTGTTCCATCTGCTGTAAAGTATTAGATTCATGGCCGCCGGGAACAAATATGAGTTTACGAATTCCTGAGAGGATTACAATGAATGACCCCAAAAAAACCTTGAAGTGGATAATGTGGCCACAGAGGGTCAGTTGCAGCGACTTTTCTATGGAGATTGAATTAAGCCCTCGCTATTACAAGGCTGAATTACCAACTGGCCAAGTAGGGCAGCTGCCCCGGGACCCTAAAGATGAAAGGTTCACTGAAAGTAGTTCATATAAACTGACATGAAAAGGGTCTCACATTGACTCCTGCATTTGACCAAACTTCCACCTCAATATTGAGGCTGTGTCTTTTTAGTTTAACATTTCAGTTTAATGTTCAGTGAAAAACGTATTAACTTTTTTTTTTGTAGAGAGTCACACAAGACTCTCAAAACTTCCCATTTAATATGAAGATGGTTAGCTTAGCACCAAAACTGCAAACAGAGGGAAATAACTAGCCTGGCTCAGTTCAATGGGAGAAAATCCACCTACTAGTACCTCTAAAGCTCACTTATTAACATGCATATTTTTTAATAAGTACAACACATAAGAGCGCTATCACTCATCTGATCTCTCAGCAAGAAAGCTAATGTTTCCCCAAAACGTCAAACTCTTGCTTTAATACCTTGAATATCACTTGATATTGTGATGATGCATATTCTAAAATAAATGAGAACTTAATCAACTTCTTCCAAAACTAGGATGGGGAACTCACAGGTAAATACAGCTTGGGATCCCCTTCAGCTGCACTATCCAATAAATGTAAGAAGGCCCCCCAAAATATCTTAAAAATGAGGGTACTGCATTCCAACTTCTAGTATTAGTGCTATATTATTACAACTATAGGTACTTAAAGGATTCAATTATTTACAAAATGCTTCACATAAATAGGTGCACAGAACAAACAAGGATCAGTGAAATCATTATAAAACATTTCTGCACCTTGAGTTTGTCTGTAGAAGGTTGAGTCGCTCCCACAGATGCTTCCCTCATTGCAGATACTGTCCTCATAGGCGCTGCTCTCTGCATGTACACACAAACACATACACACATACACAAACACACACACACAAACATAGGTTGAAAGTACATGAAAAGACAGATACTGTGGATTTAAGTCAGGGTACTCAAGAAAAATGGCCAAGGCTAACTGCAACTGGCTGGTTTGCATTATATCTTGAATGTAGAAAACTTGTTAAAGTCATCATCGTCAAAATGGTAAATTTAACATGCATCATTATAAAGTAACAAAAGTTACCCTCAATTTCACTCGACTTTTATACGAGTTAAAATAATATATCAAGAATCTGTTAAAAAGAATGAGGTCCACTTTTTTCCTTTTTTTTTTTTTTACTTAATTCTATTTTTTTATTATTATTATTTATAATGATTTATTCAAATTAATATCTTTGTTCTTTGAAGCATTACGTTGATTACATGTCTGCAATTTAAACATTCAAATGTTTAAAACGAAACCAAAAAACCTTAAAAACATTTTGGAAATTAAGCAAGGCAGCCCAGATGAGTGTGCAAACAGTTTAGGTGTTTAAGACTATTTGTGAACATAGTTGATAGTTTCTCCTTCCACCTCTGAGCTCTGTGCTCGTCCACAATGCAGCCATATGTGGTTATATAAGTGCATTAGAACGGCTTCACATGTGGTACTACCAGGCGACCAGATCTGTGTCGCTTGTTTAGAGGTACAGTCGAGTACACAGGTTCACTACCAATCATTTTAAGGGGCCAACAGAGGACTTTGACTAAGTGATGTGAACTGTAGATTATTTTTTAAATGCAGTGAGCAATCTACTCTTTCATTACAAGCAAGCATGAGTTCACTGAGGTGATATATCTTTTAAATTAAGATTAAAATGATGTATTTTAGGGGCTGCTGCATGGACTGTTTTTTCTTTGACCTCAGTATATATGTATGAGTGTGTGTGCAGACGTCTGTGTTGTAACATCTAATGAGTTAGGACACATTTGGCCTCAGCACAGGGACATAAAAAAAGACTCATGACCAATGAGCAGCTAAGGTCACAGTAACCCTGAAGGCACCATGAGAATCTTTGGCTCCATACAGTCACTGTATTATGAGTATATATTGAAACATAATACTAATGTGATGTGTATCATAAATGAATAAGAAGTCACAGTTGATAGATACTGTTTCAATTCTTACCAAAACTCTCAAGAAAACAGAAAATTGGTAATGATATTGTAGCAAAAGCAGCTAATTCAAAATATTATTTCACTGTTGAACAAATTTTATAAAATATATGTAAAAATGTAATCTCACAGAGATCATCAAGAACATTATATGTGATGTGAAACGACGTAATGTCAGCCGTAAAAAACACTCCAAATGTAAATCTTTGTAATCCACAATGTGCCACAACCTCTGCCTTACTTATACACTCTATACTTGTTTTACATTACAGACATTTATGGTCTCTAGAGGTTTAAGCCAACTGACTTTGGTGATCCTCTGACTTTTCCGCTAGTGCCATCATGAGGTTCACATTTGTGACTTTTAGCTAAATATTTCAAAAACTGCGATTCATTTCCATGAAATTTCGTACAGACAGACATTCATATTCCCAGCAGGATCAAATGTAAGACGTTTAACATCAACTTAATCTTTATTCTGCTACCATCATGTCAAAATTGTAATTGGTTTATGGCCAAACACCTGCAAAACTAATGACATTTCCATCAGACACAGCTGTACTTTGTGTTTGTAGCTAACTAGCGAATGTAAGCATGCTTCCACGCTAAACTTGCTGAACATGGTAAACATTATACCTGCTAAACAACAGCATGTAAACATTGCTACTGTGAGCATCATGTAGACGGTAGGTTTTGCTTCCGACTCTTTTCAATATATTTCACTTGATGTCTGTACTTTTATATGCTGCATGTAAAATAAGCATAAAATAATGTTAACTATGATTATATACGTGTGTGTTCTCTTCCTCAGGGTCACTTTGTTATTTAGCGTTACTCTTTAGAAAAGGATGACTCTGAGCAGTTTAGCCGGTCAGTGTGTCTCATCGGGGAAATGTTTTACTGTGACACAAATCTGACAAATGGTCATGCCTCTATTCAAAGCTATTAGTTTCCAAATGTCAGCTCTATTAATTCTTGTGCTTTTCATTTCAGCTTACATTGTTTCTTATGCAAAGTTGGATTAGCTGAGCTTTCCCGAGTCAGCTGATGCAGATGCAGATTTGTCAGGTGATTAAACACAATTTCCAGTCGTTATCAAATGAAACGGTAAGATAATGTATGTGCGTGTGAGCATGAAAACAGTAAACCAGAATGAGATGCTGAACATCAGTCCTCCTCCCACAGGGGTCAGAGCGCTGCATCATCTGCAGCCAGCGACCTCTCCTCCACAAAACACTCATAATTCTCTGAAATCCCTTGTCTGTTCAATCAGATCAGAGTCGCTGAAGTAATGGCCTGGAGATGCACTCCACCGCCTGTAACGCTCTGTCCCGACCATGCTGGAGCATATGCTGCTGGGTGAACGGTCCTATTCACAGCACTGTAGAGTAGTATGAATACATTTTCAGCATGGCTGACTCCAGCAAAGCTCCTAACCCTGTGTGTTTGCGCTACAAGCTTTACATAAAGCTGCGCAGGACTGCTTAGAGAAACACACTACTCAGAGATAATAAAATATTAGTAATAAATTTGATGCAAGATACTAAAGCCTATATTCTTACTGTCACTGTTGAAATATAATCAGGTTTAAATTGTGGGGGGGGGCAAGCCTTGAGGAAATTAATATACAGTTTAATAATTATTTCCAAGGTCAGGAATAACTTTCAAGCTCAATAAAAAAATAGGTTTTGATTTGATTTATGATAATTGGAGGCAAATCCATTAATTCAAAGATTATAAAGTATTTTAACCGGTGGCAGCCTCCATTTCTGATGAGTGATGCCAATGTGGAAGTGTCTTAAAACTTTCTATGAGAAAATGACTCTACTTCTCACTTGATTTATTACCTCAGTAAACACGATAAACATGCGTTTATGTCTGAATCGCTGGTTTCAAGTCTTTTTCAATACAGCATGATGTTCATTTAGTAAATTATGGTTCAATTTAGAGTAAAGTAGACCATTACGCAGGGTATGCTTTAAGGTGGGCTTATTGAGATTGACAGGTCGCTGCCACTACCAGAGCCATATAAGGCGTCTCTATAAGGCGTCGTTGCAAAAAGCCAAGATGGCAGCGACCATAATCCAAGTTGGCGACGGCCAAATCGGCCAACTTCAGGCTTCAAAAAGGCAGTCTACGAACCAATTGTTGACGTCACAATGACTACGTCCACTCTTTATAGACAGTCTATGTTATTTAAAGAGTTTAGCTAGCAAACAGCTGTCATGGTGCCATATTAGCATTCATTTGGAATTGTGCGTCTGGCCACCTGGTGAATGTAAGTCAAATATTTACTCCCCTTTTAGCTCTGTTGGGCTCTCCACCAACTCCCAAGAAAAGTATCTGTGTCTTTAGCTGGTAAACACAGTTGTTGCGGCCAAAAAACAGCAAAAGTGAGCTAGAGCAATAAAGTTACTGTTAAAAAAAAAAAGAAAAAGCAGACAAAAAAAATGCTCCCTAGAGCTGATGGGAGCTGCAAAGTTGAACATTACACAGTCATTATATCCAAATTCTGGATTAGTGCTGCTTTAAAATAAATAAGATATTTAATTTTGACAGGCATCATAGGCCCAAATTAAAACACACTGTATGGTAAATAAAAGTAAAATTGTGTCCTTATAGAAACACACTTCTAATGAGAGTAGATTATCTCTACAGTAATCATTTTACAGCCTTTAATATGGGATAAGGCCTCTAGCCCTTTCAGATGCCATTTTTTCCCAAAATGTGTCACATGAGACCCGTTTAATCACATCACCACATTAACATAAAAAAGTTATATCGCAATACTAATAAACAAGAGTGGTTTACCAGTAATCTCTGAAAGTGTGCTGTGCTCCGCCAAGTGCTTCCTGTAGAGAGTCTTCAGCACTTTGGCGCTGCCGAACCTCTTGAAGCGCGTCTTCACATTAGTGTAGAACCACTCCAGTAACTGTGTCTTCAACAACCTGAGACAGACACACAAACCGATATGAAGTTAAATATATAATCAATATGTATATGTAACGTAAAGTGTCAAACGCTGCCGACTTTGTTGTATTGTGATATTATATGCTGACGATACATTCCTGGGTATTTAACTGCTGTAGCTTTCCAATTCCAACTTCAAATGAGAAACTGTGCAGGAATCTCACTTTATAGACATTTCTGAATTAGTTTATGGATTATAAAAAGCCGTGAGATACAAAGTAGGATATGTGGCTTGTTTTTTAAGCTTTGTTTACACATCTTAACTGGAATTTGTTTCTACTCTTTCATTGCATTTTTACTGGATATTCTGTTAACGGTTTTCAGAAAATCCAACATTTTCCTAATGATTTGCGAAGGGAAATTAATGTTTCCTCCAAACCATTTAGTGATACTGGGTAAAAATATGAGTACTACTGTATGAAAAGAAACTTACTCTGTATACATTTTCCAATTCATCAAAAAGGTTTTGCTATGTTTGTGCACTGAGTAAACCAAACGAGAATCCATAAAACAAACATGTCACATCTGGGCTGTATCACCAAACTTCGACATGACACACCACAGCAATACAAAAAATACAGCCAACCATTTGAAATCTGAACTGCTGTATGGCGCACCAAAGTCCTTCTGTAACATGAAGCCGAGAAGCTGCATTCAACACCTACACAAATCATTTTAATAAAAGAAAAGGAGAAGATTGCTTTTGCACATACGTTGTCTGTTGCTTCACATCTTCCAACAGCACAGACTAGTGAGTCCAAATACTGAGTACAAATATTTCAGCCAGTGGCAGCCTTGATCCCGTTCTGTATCTTAGTGACTATGTTGTGAGTAATAAACACAAAATCCATGTCTCCAGCGGTTCAGTAAGACCTTAATAACCTTTGACGTCACCGTCAGCCTCTCATCACTTAACCCAGCCTCATGGACTTGACACACACACAACATCTGAATCACTACAACGACCACAGCCACTTACCTGCTCTTCTGGCAGGCGGAGCAGAGCCAGGCTTTGTCCCGCTTGTTGTAGACCCGGCAGGCCCTGCAGACGTTGTAGTGGCAGTCGTGGCACTGGCGCTTGGGGTTGAGCAGGAAGGTGAAGGGCGAGCAGCAGCGGATGCAGCAGCGCTGGTTGAAGCAACTCCGCCGTGACAGCAGGAGGCAGCGACTGCCCTCCTCATCCAGCTCCTGCTTCAGTTCACTGTGAAGGGGGGGGGGTTAGAGGGAGGAAGATAGTGAAACCAGGAATATGTGTGAAAGAGACAGAGTTATAAAAAATCAGATGGGGGAAAGGACAGAATATTTATTATATTAGTTCCTCTCTGTGGGTTTATGAGTCATATAGGATGATTATTATCAAAATGAAGGCATGATGTACACAAACACAGTCGGTCACTCTGATCCTTTGCCTCCCTTTAATGAAAATGGGGTAGAAATTAAAGTGGTTGCACAAGGTCCGTCATTTTATTTATGATCTAGACATCATTTAAAAGGTAAATAATGATGAAAAAAAACAGCACTATCTCCCTTAATACATTTAAATACATTATTCATTCTATGGTGATGAAATGCCGGCAGATCTCTTATTAAAAGTGATATTCTCATTCATAAATGTCTTGAATGAAAATTTTAACGGCGCCAGCTGTGCTCGTGTAAAGGTTACACGAGCACGAGGAGGATATGCTGAATAATACATCATTTTCTCCTCGACAGCAGCAGTAGCTTTCCTTCCTTTATGTAGAGTACCATAAACATTTATTATAGCTTGAGGTCCATTTAGTGGCTGATCTGAAGCTTTCCATTGTATGACATGACTGTTTGCCCAGTTGTTATTTAATTAAAGATGCTTACATTGAAGAACAATTTTTTTGAGAATGTTAAGGGCTTCTCTTCCACGCGTGTTTAGAAGTTGAGCTTCATCGTCAGAAATGTTGGGGAGAGTGTTTTTGAGAAAAAGATTTGAGTAGAGTGAGATACACATTGCTTCCACAACAAATCTCATTAAACTACATGCTCACAGGTATTTGTTTATCATATTTTGCTAGTTTCCCTTCATGCCGCTTGCAAAGAAATACAAGAACAAAATATCCACAAACACACACATAAGTCACTTACAATACATCTCAAACAGATGCAACATGTGAAACAGGTGTTAAAGATGATGTAATAAGACATTACAGTAAGAAAACAAGATGGACGAAGGCAGAGGAGAGACAAATGGAAACTGATGTAAGTAGCGCAAGATGGAAAGTGTCACAGAAAATCCATTATTTTCACATCAGGACTGCAGGAGCATCAGCCATTACTGAATCATTTATAGATGCATGATTAAGGCGGGAAACTAATGGAGTCTGACAACACGATGAAAAAAAAGCCACTGTGGGTTTCAAAGTTAATTTCATTTCAGTTTTAAATGACTATAATTCCAAATGTAAAGCAAAAACTAAATGGCTCATTAACCTGTTACCAAGGTTTTGTACAGACTGTAATAACTTGTTGTTCTATAGTGAATTGGTGAGGGATGATTCATTTTTCATCTTTCAATGGAATCAAAATCATAAAACGAGATATCATGACATACTATTATATCGTCTTAATTGATTACAAGCACATACCATGAATAAAATTCTCAGAAAATCAGATTATTTTGCATTATAGATCTTAACTAAATAAGAAAATACTTTAATTCACACAGGAGTATACCACAAAATCTGACTATTTATTAATTGAATTACCAGAAAACATCTTTTATCATGATATATATTGTTATCGAGATATGCGATGTATATCGTGATACAAGATTTTGGCCAAGCGACCGCCTTACTCAAAGTGGCAGAATACACATGTGGTAATCGCAAATGGGTAAATCTGAAAATATTGAGAATCTGACAATATGATTCACTATTAGGGCTGCAACTAACAGTCAGTTTCATTATTGATTAACCTGCTGATTTTTGCTTCTTTATCAATGAAAATAATTGTTTATCTGTAATCCATACAATGTCGAAAGTAGTGAAAAAAAATTATCCTCCCAATTTCCCAAAGCAAGTAGGCGTCTTCAAATGACTAAAAAAAAAACAAAAATACTGTAAATAAAAAAATAAACCAGCAAAAAGAAAAATCACATTTGAGAGAGGATTTGGGGCATATTTGCTTAAAACCGTGATCAGAACAATTGACCTGTTATGAAAATTGTTAATTTTGTTGACTAACTAAATTACTTCGAAGTCCTTCATTGAGAGCTACATTTCTCGAACATGACAACGAAACCTCAAAGTCACATTTTCTGTAACTCCAGACCATAAATGTTTAACAGCTCCCCTCAGATGCCCTCTCACTACAGCAGCACACTCCATTACTGAAGCCCACTGGATGGTATAAATAACTCAGAGGCAGACCACAAACATTCACAACAAAAATACTCTCAGATGCAAGATTGAGTGTCTGACACAAATATACATGAACACAACAGTATTCCTCACACGTGTAAACACATCTCAGCAGGACAAAACTGCAGCTAAGAATCCAACAGTGGACGTCTAAAGAAAGTTTCTAGCTTCTGGCATAATTTGAGAACCAAGAAGGAGAATCTTGAGCTCCATCAACTGCAATAATCCTCACAAAAAGTCAGTTTTTTGGCGATGAGATGATGTGACGTCTACTAGTGTGTGCATATGTGTGCCTGCATTTGTGTGAATTTATTTATATTTTTTCTGTTTAAAGATTTTAATTTTGTTCAATCTATATAATGTAAGAAAATATACCTGATGAGCTGCTTTCGAACAGTAGAACCAGGGAAGCTTGAGACTTTGGTTTAATGAGCATTCGTCACTCTCTTGATAGTAACTTGTTTGGTTATTTGAGTTTAGACGATAACTTGGTTTTAATGAAAGTAATTGCTTGCAGAGGATAAGTTAGATGGACTTACATTGGTCTATTTCAATGATTAGTGGCTGACATTCATTTTGGCCAGACATCCAGCCTTTGTATTTTGTTTTGTTAATCAGTTGAATCCTATTGCAATTACATATTTAACCCAATTAGGTTTTAATTCTTGTTAAAATGTTTATAAAGTTTTTCTCCAGGTCTTGAAGGATTTTTCTGAATATTATCAGAAATATGACGCACAGATAGTTAATTACCATATTATTTAAAAATATCAAAAAGTAGTACATTTAAGTAAAAATGGGATTATGAATAAAATATATTATAAATATCCAAATAATCCAAATGCATGTGAATAAAATGGAGAACAAATCCATATTGAATAGTTTAATAGATCATTAAAATAAAATTATTTTAGTATTTTTATCAATTACAGTATATTGGACTGGTGTCATAAGAAGAGATATGACATTAAAAATACTTTTCACAGGGAAATCCAGAAATAAAAACTCACTGAAAAAAACCAAACAGATGAGGTTGGTTATCAGGCTGTTTTTATTCATATTCATAAGGCTTTAATTATGCCTTAAATGTAAGAATGTAACTCAGTTTTGGTTTTCAAAAGAACGATTTATATAGCCATTTTTGAGGGTTATTGTTCATGATTTTTATTTTATTTCCCTTCAGGGAAGCTTAAATTAATAATAATGTAGGACAGTCATATACAAGCATTATGCTTCTGCCGTCATATCGTTTACTGGATTGTATATTTTATATACTGTTTATATTTATTGCATTGTGTGTTATAACTGAATAATAGTACTACTGAAATATTTTTTTTAGTAGTTCAATACTTTTATAAAACTGCTTATTTGCATACAAATAACTGAATATAAGCTTACTTGTGTGGTCATTTTGACCTTCCATAGAGTACTCTTATTAATTGATGTGTAATATAGGGAACTTATTGCAGACGATTAAGGGAACAGATTAAACCACTTCATTTTATTTTCAGAATTTAACTGAGGCTTTTACCTTCCTGTAACACTGAGCACGACTTCCCTTTCACAGACTTCCTTTCTCAATCAGCCGGGATTAACATCCACGCTTAGGCTCAGCATGTGTGTGTGTGTGTGTGTGTGTGTATGCACTGTGTGTGTGTGTGTGTGTGTGTGTGTGTGTGTGTGTGTGTGTGTGTGTGTGTGTGTGTGGCTGTGTGTGTATGCACTGTGTGTGTGTGTGTGTGTGTGTGTGGCTGACGGCACTGCAGAGAAATGCATGCCAACAATCCCCAAATCGTCAGGTGAATCGGCAGTGAAGCGGCTCTGGTGGCTTTTTCCTGAGAACTTGTTATTCTGCTGAAAGACTTAAGATAAGATACAGTCTGACTTTTGTACCACATCAGGATCAACACATTTTATAGCAGATTCATACTCACTACACCAGTCTGCTACTGAATCGATATTTCTTGAATCTAAAAAATTGTTTTCAGGAAGATAATGAAGCACATACACTAAATGTTTTATTAGTACACCTATTGGTGAAACTAATGCAGTATAATACAACAATACATTCTAGTTATGATCATGTTTAGTTTTCTGTTTCAGAAGCATGATGATTCTATAGATTGTGGCGCTGTTAAATTGTATTATACTGAGTAGACAATTAAAATAAAAGAATTAAAAAACAAAAATAGACAAATCGAGTAAAATAGTAAGAAAGAAAAAAAGGTTTAATGCGTCATGTTTGTTTGTGTGAGTCATGTTGAGTTTCACAATAAAGTTTTTCTGATAAAGACCAGCAAAATAATGTAATTTGTATTGAATATGCAAACACATTTTTAAATTCACATCATAAAGTTAACAGAACCGTAACAACAAAAACATCCAACATGGACATTAAGTTTAATCAACACCTCTCTGAAACAGTTGAACAAAAATCATTCATTATAACCTTCATGCAGGTAGAATTTACTGCAGGACTGTTGTATTAGGCCACACTAGTTTTAACTCTGTTCAACTGAAAGACTGGAAACTGTGTCTCACAGCTGGTTTATAAGAACTACAAGCTATGCCTAATTTCACAGATTATAAAACTAAGTAGTGTTGTTTCTTCACAGATTAGAATGGATTACTGTGAATACAGATTATAATAAATGTAACCACAATAAGTAGGTGTGATTAAAATCGTCATTAGTTATAATAACCCACGTAAAAAAAAAAAAAAACATTGTTTCATGTTCACTGTGGAGATTAGAAGCCTTTTCTCTGCTCAACATGCCCCCTGTTGGCTGGTAGATGAATCTCATCCTAAAATAGAAAGTACTAATATCTGCAGCAGTTATAATGTGGCCGCAACCTCAAGGCAGAGAACAAGGCACCATAATATCAGTTAATTTACAAATGGGTGCGTGAAGTTTCAGTTATCATTCAAAGACACCTTTATAAGATTATGTCCACTGATTCAGATGAGATCAGAGTCAACAGCAACAGTTTCTCTCTACATGAGAAGGAGGAAGAGTGAACAATTCAACACTTTATTCACTCGTTTGTATTCTCCTCTAGTATTAAACTCCCATGTCTATCACCCATTGCTGTTTGTCATTCAGAGAGGCTCCGGGATTTCATCTCAGAGAGTCGTCAGAAAAATTGAAAAGCAGGATGCATCAAGTCGAAGCCCACTTGATGTCAAGAGGAAGCGGTGTACAACATGACACGAGGGATTTACCTCCTAGATATCTGAAATTGGTACAAGAGCTGAGGTACAAGATGATTTAATGTACTTCTGTTTAAGAGGACATGTGGATGGAATGTGGTCGATATCATTTAGCAAGTTAAATATAAAATAGGCCTTCTTGGCTTGATCACAAATAAAGAAAATAATATCAATAATAAATCTGAATAAAAATGTTATTTTTCAAGCCAAATGTCAGCACAAGTCCTCTCCTCTTGTACAGTAAACAACAAGATTATCTATAAGTAGGCACCTGATTCGCTCAAACTTGTAGTAAGAGAAAGTAGAAAGCTCACCACTTAAAGGAATAAGGTAACGTCACACAATCAAACTAACTAATTTAGAGCTAGATTTACACAGTTGAGATTAACTAAAATACTGTTCTTATGTACAATGAATGAGGTACTTCATTTCAAAAGCAAATATTGTACTTTTTATGCCACCGTTATTTAAGTGTAGCTCCAGATTTCACAATAACATGCATAGGAAGAGCTTATGAAATGCAAACACTATCTCGTTGGGACCCCTGGTCACAATTCAGATGTCTATGAGTTATTAACAGTTACACTAAAGACACATTTCCAATTCCTCAAGATGGTTTCATTCAAATAATTATTTAAGGCCAAAAGAGGTAAAATTAACCAAAATGCATCCAAAACGTGTACAACAAATGTCCCCTTATATGAACCTGCACTGTATGTAATCGTCGAATAAGGCGAAATTCAGTGTTGGATGTCTTAAGGAAAATCACAGCCATTAAGTTTATCTTGCATGTGTGGTCCCACTTGTTATTGGTTGGGTTCACTGATGGCTGAGAGCGTTTCTGATAAGGCACACAGAGGAACAGGATTATGTAAGTATAATGAAGTACAGGGAACAAGTAACAGAGTCATGAGGAAGTGATACTACCATGTTATTCATAACCCCAGACAAATCATTTCCCACTATTATACCTTTCTCTCTTTCTTAAATTAATTAAGCCCAATTGGCTTATTATTCTCTCTTTGTGTTCAAACATGCTGTGTTTGAGCTCTGAGGGTTAGAGGTTTTGAAGAAGCCAGTCTGAGTACAACAGGAAAGGGCAGTTACTTCCTGTCCAGAAAGGCAGGATGGGAAACACCCGCAGGTCTAAAAATGCACACCATGTGAATGTATACTGCTTTTACAATATATCATTTTATTTGTTTCTGTTTTTATTTGGATGTCATTTATCTCTTGAATCACAAAAAACATTTGAGTTTATGTTAAACCCCCTGATTAACTGAGGTTGTAATCACTGTTAAAAGGATTGCTCAAATTGATAGACTTACGAAGAATTATCCCTTGAATCTGTAGCTCTCCTCAGCTTTATAGTTAGTTTCAGCTGATTAGCAGTCCTCTACCCCAGTACACTGTTGGTTAACCTTGATTGCTCTTATAGTGTCTGTCAGCTGCAGCATCAATAAAGCTCTAAAAACTCACTGTAGTCTACCTGCTCAGCACCAAACAGCAGAGGGACACAGCTAGAGACTAGCTTGTGAACATAGGTGAGCACTTAGCATCTAAAGAACCAGATATAAGAGAGATTTCTACTTATATTCACCAGATTATAAATTTGCAACTTCTTTCCGCTGCTCCCAAGTGGTTCAAAAATAGCAGGTTTGCATTATCATAGCAAACAGTTTGTATTATTTGGACACTTGTGTGGAGCCAACCAACTCCTGTTTACACATACAGGTTTTGTGTCCACCTGATGAATGCAAGTCAAATATTTTTGCCCTCGTAGCTCCGTTTTTGGACTTCACCAACTCCTGAAGGAAATATCTCTCTCTTAAGCTGCTAAATGTCGTGCTGTCTTTTGTTTGGTGCTGGGCAGGTAGTGTACAGTTGGTTTTGGGGGATTTTTTCTCTATAACCAGCCGCAACTAATAACGCCTGAAGACATGAAAGTTGAGGGCAGTAAAACTAAAATAATGAGGCTAACAGACTCTGAAATGCTTAATGAAGCTGAGGGGAGAAGCAGAATTGGGTTGATAATTATATCCGTGTTAATAACTACTGTAAAAGCAACTCTCACATTATACATTTCATCAATTGTTCATTCAAAGTCTTATTAGAGAAGCTTTAAACAAGATCGAATAATGTCTGCATGCAAGCCAGAACTAACCTGAGGCGCTGCTCCTCTTTCTTGCGTAGCTTCATGTCCCTTTGCACCACCTGCAGCACGTGCTCCGCCTCGTTGTCCGTCAGCCCAGACAGATCTAACTTCCTGCCCATCGCTGAACTCAGGCTCTCACTGAACCCCTCTGATCAATGTTATCATCTAAAAGAACAATATAAAGAAAGAAAAAAACAGAACAGAAAACAGTAATCAGAGGAGAAAATGACAGAAATGGGCTATTGTAGACAAGTGCACGGTATAATGTTAATAACCAGTGTTGGAAAGTACCTCAACGTTTTAACTCTATAGTCAAGCTAAATGTTGAGGTACTTTTGCTTGAAGTATTTCCATTTCTGATACTTCTCTACAATTCAGAGGAAAATATTGTACATTTTTACTGCACTACATTAATGAAATACCTTTAGTTTAGAGAAGACCTTATTCATTGGGGTTACATTTGTGAAATTTACAAGCTACCAGTCAAAAATAAGCCTTATAAACCTTAACCAGCTGCAACATTAAAGTAATGGAAATATTGATTCATGCATTAAAATGATGAATTTGGTAAGTGAAGTGAAAGTAAAGCAGGTAAAAGAAATCTACAAAGTACATTTTCAACCACTGTTAATAACATTATATAAAACAGTACAAGTACATGATGGACATACTTATATGCTTAATGAAGTTTGTAAAGCACTTTAAGGCATGTTACATGTATTTATACAACTCATTTAATACCCTGACTCAACCCAGCGTGCTTTACAGATTACACAAGAAACAAATGATTAAAAACCGGTGAAAGCGATTGGAACAGTGAATTAAAATAAACATCATGTTGCATAAACAGTTTTAAATGTATTATATGCATTAATTCCAGCATCTCCTACGCATGTAAAACCTCTTTGTTTATATCAGAGCACAGACCTGAGTCCATAAGCACTTCAAACTCACTTTGACGTCCTACAAGCCACTTACTCAAGTAAATCAGGGGAATTAACACCGAGCAGGAGTTGGGATTTTCCGCATTAGCATTCCTGAGGAGGAAAATCTCTCCCTGTGAGACAAGTTGAGGCCAATTGTTCAATGATTGAAGCAGACATGACTGCAGACAGAGTGTCTGCAGTGAATCCCTGTGGACTGGAGACCAGCTGGAGAGGAGAGAAGAGAGAGGATGAAACAAGCAAACCAGTACAAGCAAACCAGTACAAGCAAACCAGTACAAGCAAACCAGTACAAGCAAACCAGTACAAGCAATACTGCTGATCTTCATATCAGCTGTCATAACCAGGAGTACTTTTGCATTAGATCAGAACTATGTTGCTGGATGTTAAACAAATAGCAACATATTCAAACTGGGATGAACACCAGAATACCAGTGCTCACAGTCACAACATCCTCGTGATAATAATGAATGTAATGCAAGCTGCTGACAACAAACACGATATGTCGTTAAAAAAGGTTATTTTATGAATTGAGTCACACAAAAATCACAACACTCACCGATCTCTGTGTTTGGTGAGACAGACAGACCACCGGTGCGAAGAAACACGACAGGAACTACTTTAGTCCTCGTCCGATTGATGAGAGTTCTCACCAAATGTTTAAACTACATTTGAAGGCGATCTACAATCCTTCCACGTCGTTTGATTGAGGAAACACTTGGTGCAGCCTGTCCCAGTTTCTGAGAGTAAACCAGGATAAATCCTGATCCGGGTCAACTTCCAGTGTTCAGGATTTAGGTGACGAAAGTTTGAGTAAACAACTGTGAGAAAAAAAAAAATTGTATTCGGGTTAAAACACGTGTTCTTGTCGGTACAAAGGATTTATCTTCTGGGAATGTCCAGTAGAAAAAAAGGTGCTAAAATCCAATTGACACTTTATCACAATGACTCCCATAAATAACTGTTAAGATATGTAACACAAGCAGACTCACAGGACTAGTAGATGAGGATAAAAGCACATTGTAATTGCTGCAGAGCTACAGGACAGGTGTGCACCTGTCTGGAGGAAGCTGGAGTCATGAGGAGCAGGTGTGACTAAACCAACACTGAGGCCAACTAGAGGACAGGTGGAGCATTGCAGTCAGAAAGGACAGGAGGTATGCTAGTGCTGTAAATGAAGAGGTGGAATGTAACTTAAAAACGTAAACTGAGTGAAATGACCCAGAAGGGTTCGGTGGCAGCCATGATGAGATCTGGTTGAATTCTCTGAATGCTATGGAAATGTGCTTCAACGCTTCCTTTCATATCTCGTTTAGCATAGTGTACACTGGACCATCCTTTACCAAAGGAAAGGAGATAATACAATCCCACAGTTCCTTACAGCAGCAACATTTGAAGCAACACATCATTGGGTGGAGTTTGTGACCTCAACCACAAACGTTATGTAACTATGTAGGCTAATGTTATTTCTCTATAAACCAACTGGCATTTTTCCATGATATAATCAGGAGATGTCCAAGGAGGGACTGCAGGGGAAGGAAGCAGATATATCTGTTAAACATACCAGCAGTCAATATTATGGTTCAATTATATTTAAATTGTTTATCTGCCTGTGGATGGGTTATCTTATCTACACCCTCTCAATTGTTTTCCCTTTCTTCACATAAAAGTGGTTGGTTGGTGGTGAGTATATAAAGACATGTGTGAATCAACACAGGTAATCATTTTTCTCATCCTCCGCCATGGAAAGAGGTGTGCTAATCGTCCTGTTGTGTCTGCTCATCACAGCCTTCACTTCTGCTGATGCAGCCACTCTCTGGATGGATGATCAGCGACAGCAGTCTCCTAATCGTCCTAATCCGGTAAGAAGACCTATGCAGGAGCTGTAAAATCTTTGATTGAAATCGTGTATTCTCACAGGACTAAATGTCAAACCTGTTGCTGAGAGAGAGAGAGAGAGAGAGAGAGAGAGAGAGAGAGAGAGAGAGAGAGAGAGAGAGAGAGAGAGAGAGAGAGAGAGAGAGAGAGAGAGAGAGAGAGCTGTCAAACATGACTTTATTCAGTTTGACTTGGCAGTTTTAAGTCAAGGCACAAATCAATACCAGTGTCTTTGAATGAGAGTACACATTATAGCTGAAGACTCAAAACATTTCTAATTTCTCCTGATTTTGTTGTAGACGAAGGGAGGAAGTTTGGTCGAATTAAAAGAGAGAGGACGACCAGATGAACGCAGATTTCCCGGCTGGAGGAGGAGGGACGGTGGAGGTTCAGTGATAGGACTGGAGGTCATACATTGTTTTCCATTTTTTCATTTTAACTTACTAAATTAATTCCTGAACTTAACTGAACTGTTTGAGATACTGTTTTTCTTCTCTGTTTACAGGGTCCACCTACACCAAACCCTAAACTGCTGTCTCTGTTCCAAAAAATGTAAATGTGCTTCATTTTTTGAGAATAAATATAACATTGATTGTGATCTGTGTTATTATCTAGCAATATTGTCAAGTGAAAAAGAGAATGTCTACGTGAACATGTCGATTTTATTTATTTATTTAATGAACCACTAGATTGAATAGTAGATAGATGTTTTTCCTGTTTTACTTCTCAGTGACTTTTCTTGTCTTTTCCAAATCTGTGACAGGAAGGAAATCCAACAACTCCTTTCAGAGAACTGAAGACGGACGTGAAAAACCTGCATCTTCTCTTCAAGAAAGCTTCTCTCTTTTGCTTTGCCGTTTACCATCTTGGTGACAATTATCAATCTTTACAAAAACAATACTCCTGCTTTACTCCTGTGCTAAAGAAAAAAAAAGAGCCTAATATAAAATAAAAGCCTAAAAATAAAAGGTTAATCCAGCCATGGCTACTCTAAATCATGTTTGAGGCTACTGTAGCTTGTTAGCTATTACAGAAACAGGACAGAAGAATTGGAGAATGAAACTAACAGCACATTGATTAAGATTTGCAGTTTTCTGATATGTGGTTAAAAATCTGCTCAGTAAATGTTTTAGTTTTGTATTTACAGATGCTCTGATAAATTGCCTACAGATGTCTTCTACTATTAGGATGGATTATTAGGTAATATTTCACTCCAAGTGCTGTTGATTATAAAGTTGTTTGCTAACGAAATAAAGTTTTTGAAATAAGAACAACCAAGAGTGTGTCATCTTTTTTCTTTGTGACCAATCAGAAACTCAGAAGAAGTTTTTTTCCTTTATAAAAAGTTAACAGTTTAATTTAAATGTTTATTTATTCTGGCAAAACTGGGTAAATATGTTAGTTAACTGGGAGCTGCCCTGTATAACCACAGCTTGTTACTGGTACACATTAAAGAGGTTCATCAGGTGTAAAAAAGGAAAAATGTAGATGTGAGAAGAGGACAAAATGTGAAAAGAAATCAAAATATGACTTAAATAGACTTTGACAAACAGTGAAAGCCAATAGTATTTAGCATTAAGTCATTAGCTGGTGTTAAAAGACCTACAAGGACACCAGAAAGAGAACATAAATAGGCCAATACAAGTATGTGCATGCACATACCAATGGATGCTCATATATTAGTATTTATCTGCACACATAGGCAACAAAAACTGAAAGAAAAGGATGGGCGGGATAACAATAACATCCATATGGTAAAAGTAGATAGATAAAAGTATTAGCATTCAATTATACTTAGTACCAAAAGTAAAAGTGCTCTTCATGCATAGTTGTCAACACAATAATGTTGTCTATATCATATTATTATATATTATTATTATTATTATTATTATATATATCAAAACTAAGAAAAGAGATCATATTACTCCAGTATTAGCTTCTCTGCACTGGCTCCCTGTTAAATCAAGAATAGAATTTAAAATTATTTTACTTACCTACAAAGCTCTAACTGGTCAGTCTTATCTTAAGGAACTTATAGTTCCATATTACCCAACTAGAGAGCTGCGCTCAATCAATGCAGGGTTACTTGTGGTTCCTAGAGTATATAAAAGTAGGATGGGAGCCAGAGCCTTCAGTTATCAGGCTCCTCTTCTGTGGAACCAGGTTCCAGTTTCAGTCCGGGGGCCGACACACTCACCACTTTCAAGAGCAGGCTTAAGACCTTCCTTTTTGATAGCGCTTATAGTTAGGGCTGGTTCAGGTCTATAGTTAGGGCTGGTTCAGGTTCTCCTTGGTCCAGCCCCTAGATATGCTGCTATATGCCTAGACAGCCGGGGACTACCTAGGATACACTGAGCTCCTCTCTCCTCTTCTCTCCCTCCATCTTTATGTATTAATCTCCTATTTATGCACATTACTGATTTTGCTTCTTCCCGGAGTCCTTGTGCTTTCTCGCCTCGCAGGTTCCCAGGAATCGGGGTTATATTTGGACTGTCATCGTGCCACCTACTGAGGCCCTGCTGACACCCACTACTACTACCACTATCATTATTAGTCACATTACTATTATTATTGCCTGTACTAT
Source organism: Anoplopoma fimbria (assembly GCF_027596085.1). Lineage (NCBI taxonomy): Eukaryota > Metazoa > Chordata > Actinopteri > Perciformes > Anoplopomatidae > Anoplopoma > Anoplopoma fimbria. Next base: position 26,196,709 of record NC_072451.1, on the reverse strand, counting down.
TACGCTTATTGACTTGCTTGTACCCTGGAGTCTTTGTGCTTTCTCGCTTCGCAGGCTTCTATAAATCGTGGCTGTACCTGGACCGTGGATGTGCATCCTGCTACGGCCCTGCTGACACCGACTGCTACCACCATTATTATTATTAGTCACATTACTATTACTATTACCTGTACCATTAAGCATTTTAGCTTTACTTCCACCCTGAAGCCCTTTTGCTTTCTCGTTCTGCAGGTTTCCATGAATCGTTGTGGTACCTGGACCGTAGTCGTGCCTCCTGCTGTGAGCCGACTGACACCCACTGCTACTTCCATTATTATTATTAGTCACATTACTATCCCTATTTTCATGGCTATAATTCTACTGTAATAATTGCTGCTGTTATTATAAGTAGTCTTATTATATGAATCATTTATGTCATATACATTGAATGTGTTGTATCTCTGTTATGCTGCTCATTCTGGTCACATGACATCTATTGCATTCTGTCCATCCTGGGAGAAGGATCCCTCCTCTGTCGTTCTCCCAGAGGTTTCTTCCTTTTTTCTCCCTGTTAAAGGGTTTTTTTAGGGGAGTTTTTCCTGTGCCGATGTGAGGGAAGGACAGAGGATGTGAGGGTCTAAGGACAGAGGATGTGAGGGTCTAAGGACAGAGGAGGTGAGGGAAGGACAGAGGATGTGAGGGTGTAAGGACAGAGGATGTGAGGGAAGGACAGAGGATGTCGCATGTGCACAGATTGTAAAGCCCTCTGAGGCAAATTTGTAATTTGTGATTCTGGGCTATACAAAATAAACTGAATTGAATTGAATATTACTGGATTATAATTATTAATGCATAAAATAATTTTAATGTTGCAGATGGTAAAGGTGGAGCTAATTCTAGTTACTTTACATACTGATGGGTAGCTAAGACCTAATATTGTAATAATAGTATTAATCTGTACAGAAACTAGTAACTTCATTTATCTTAAAAGTTTAGTTTTTAGAATGACTCAAGGTAACTAGCTTACAAGTAACGATTAGAATATCTCAGATGTGTACTTTTGTACATTACTTGAGTAACAGTAAATGTTACTTTCACCACCGTAAAACTTTTAAAGGGCCACTTTGGAGCAGCGGAACCGAGTTGTGAACACAGCAATGACATTGGACATCTTTGTTAGCTAATAAGCAACATGAATTTGGAGCCTTGTTTCTGGTCTCAGCAGCTAACAAAGACAGACGTAGTTAGTTAATGATTAGTGTAAAAAGTGGGGCATTTATCTGCTAAATAAACATATACTTCCCTCAGGAGTTGTTACAGACCATGTATAAGACAAAAAACTGATAAGAGAGTGTGATTATTGGATTTACGTTGGTAAGTGCTGCACCTTCCTACTTTCTAATCAGGAAATCAGAACAGAGGAGGTTGTATTGCTCTCTGTATTGACTTGCTAAACAGTATACACTTTGTTAAATTCATATTTGTTCTTGTAGAGAGGATTTCAATATTTTTATTGAAATTGTGTAAAATTCCCAATCTTAACTTCCCTTTGTGGTGGAAGTTTGACCGAATAAGGGAGACCAACAAAGAGAAATTTATCTTTGTATATTTATAAAGCTTTTGCGCAAAAGGACCGAAACCAACAATGTGACAGTCAACGACTGCCGAGGAATCGATACTGAGTACATCTTCACCAGGGTTTTATATGCATAAGGACAAAGAGTCAACAGTTACATTCAATGAAGGGATAGACACACTTAATATAGAACAAAGAGACATCGCTTAATAAAGAACAGGAAATTACCCAAATGAAGGCACACTCTTGTCTCAGACACACATGAAACGGTTAATGTGCAGGCTAGGCTATATTTCAACCTTCCATCATTTGGCACTCAGTATGGTATACAGATCAAGCATTGTATTAACAAGGACAGTTCATTAAAAGCAAGTACAGTTCAAGCAGAAAGAAGGCTAGACATCAGGGGTTCAAATATAGTTCAAGCGGACAAGGGAGCCGGTCATGCCAGGCCATAAAAACAGTATAACACAGAGAGTCATTCTTAATACAAAGGTCATACATTAAATGATCATTTTTCCTCTACATCTCCCCCCTTTTGATCATACATGATCACTTAAGTAGTAGATGAAAAAGATAAAAAGTATTAGATCATGACTATCAGTGACATATTAAATGTTGTAATAAACATTAGTAAAACAGTAGCAATATTAATCAGAGTAATATATGCCGTACAAGTTTACACAACTCACAGGTAATTAAGCATCAGTGATATCAAGTCGTTCTTAACAAAATGAGACATAGGCATCTTTGAGCAACAACAAAAGACACGAAAATGAAAGGTTAATCTACGTTCACATACACAGATTCTTCCGTAACATTAGACGTGACATTAGACCATTCACGTCGCCATGTATGGATAGTAGCATCAGCACGGTCACGCCTGCTTTCTTCTATCACCTGTATCAAGGTCATTTGATGTGAGACAGATTTATCTATAGCACGCATTATCAAGCCTCTGACCATTGGAATAACACAGCAACCTAAAAGACACAGTATTGCTAAAGCTGTGGCACAACCCATCAGACCAGAAACAATGAAGGATTTCCATCTACCCAATGTCCTATCTACCCAATCCCACATAGAGGTATCAATTCCTGAATTGGCCCGTAACTCATACCCGTACGTCTTTGGTTTGGAGTGGATCTGCGTGGTCTTAATTTAGTTACGTTTGTCCCATTGTTTGAACTTGAGGGTGTCTTAGTGTTCTGTGATGCGTGTCGTGCTTCGAGCCATAGCAATGGGATAACAATTAGTACAGCCAGGGTAAGAAGGAAACACATTGTACCGCGCAGGCCACAAAAACCTGGGTGCCTGAATGGATGCCATGGAGGTCCTTGTGGTGGCGCCATCTTTGACCTTCTACCACACTTATTTATGCGTGACCTTCTTGCAGTTTGAGAAACTCGGGTTACTACCCTCCTCTCTGTCCCCAGCCACACAAAATAAGTGAGGTGATTGGCCCACAACACCGTCTCCGATGCGTTCGGATTTTACCAGCAACCTTTACGGCGGTCTGGGTGATCAGGAGGACCTGGAACGGACCTTGAAACCGCCGCTGCTTCCAGTGTTTTCTCCTGAAGTCTTTGATCACCACCCAGTCACCAGGCTTGAAGTTGTGTTGTGGCGTGTCAGCTGGCGTGGGCAGTACGGCTTTCACCTGTGAGTGGAGAGCTGAAAGGGAGGCTGAGAGACTTATACAGTAATGTTGTCATCATACAGTTTAGAGTCTAAAGAAGTAGTCCCTGGTCTAAGCCCTATATTGGGAGGCCTCCCATAAACTACCTCAAATGGACTCAAACCATGTTTGTTTCTGATTCGCGTGCGCATATGGAAAAGCACAAGAGGAAGTGCTTTTATCCACGTTAAACCAGTTTCCTCACAACATTTGCTGGGTTTTGCTTTTATGGTGCCATTCTCTCTTTCAACAGCACCGCCACTCTGTGGATGGTAAGAGCAATGATATTTAAGGTCATAACCAAGAAATTCAGACATTTCTTTCATAGCTTGATGTATGAAAGCTGGACCATTATCACTGCTGAGTTTGGTGGGAATTCCCCACCATGGGATGATTTCCCTGAGTAGAACCTTGGCCACTGCACCTGCATCCTGTTTGGAAGAAGGGAAAACTTCAACCCATTTGCTGAACATATCCACCAACACCAAATAATATTTATTTCCTTCACATAGTGAGAGTTCTATGAAATCCATCATCCAGTATTCAAATGGGCCTTGGGGGGGAGGATGACCATGCTGCGTAACCTTAGGAGCTCCAGCAGCGTTGTGTGCTGAACATGTGACGCACCTTTTACAGTAATCAGAGGCAAAAGTTGAAAACCCTCTGGTATACCAGTTAGCATTTATGGCTATACTCATTCCCCCTTTGCCCACGTGGTCTTTCCCATGTGCTAGTTTAGCATAGAATGGAAAGACTGCACGTGGCAAACATGGTTTCGAATCAGGCCCGAGCCAAATTTTGTTAGAAAATGTGGCTCCAGCTTTTGACCATAACGCCTTCTCTGCGGCGGTAGCCAGTTGTTGGATGGTGGGGAGATCAGCACATGGGTTAATGTCAGGCTGTGAGGAGGAAAAGAGGATGTGAAACATGTCACCATCCGCAGCAGCAGCTTTTGCGACTGCATCTGCAGGGTCAGAGTTGTTAGTGTGAGCATCACATTTCATCACAGATACTTTTGTTGGCAACATTATAGCAGCCAAAAGATCAGAAACAAGGTGGTGATTAGCTACAGGTTTTCCAGAGGAGGTGAGGAAACCTCTGTGTCGCCAAGGGCACCAAAGTCATGAACCACTCCAAACGCATAACGAGAGTCTGTGTAGATGTTTGCTGTTCTGCCCTCAGCGTGTTTGCATGCTTCGGTGAGTGCTACTAGCTCTGCAGCTTGTGCTGAAAAATGAGATGGTAATTTGCCCGATGCTACAATTGCGTGTAGAGTGACAACAGCAAAACCCGTTTGATTGACGCCTGTTTTGTCTCTCGATGCAGAACCATCCACAAACAACTCAAGGTCAGCGTTTGGGAGAGGTGTATCTGACAGATCAACCCTTGGCGAACACTCCTCCTCAGGAACCTGCACACAGTCATGAAAGTTGTCTGAGTCATCGCCATCTTCCTGTGTAGGGAGAAGAGAAGCAGGATTTAGAGTGGAACAGCGTTTAACCGTGACGTTGGGCATTTCCAACAATGCGCAGACAAATGCGATGTCTTTTGTGTGTGCAGAATGTGAGCTACAGCGTGTGGTACCATGAGTATGAGCTCGGAATAGCTTACTAAATCTCTAGAGGCTGCCACTGCCTTCTCTGCAGCTGCTACAGCTCTAAGGCAGAGGGCAGACCTGCTGCTACTGGATCCAGTTTTGTAGCAAAAAATAAATAAGCAACAGGTCTGAGTTTATCCCCATGTTTTTTTTGGCAGAGTACAAATGGCTTATTTGAATTTGGTAAGCCAAGTGTTGGAGCATTTATGAGTGCACTCTTCAAATCTACAAAGGCCTTTTGTGCTTCTGGGGTCCATGTGATTTTGCCATGGGCTGTCAATTTTTTGCCATGGACAGTAGCTGAGAGGGGTGCCTCTCGTTCTGAATAGTTAGGGATCCACTGTCTGCAATATGACGTCATTCCTAGAAAACTCAACACTTGTTTCTTTGTTCCTGGCAGAGGAACGTTTTGAAGAGAGGGATTTGCCCTCTGCTGTGATCACATGTCCCAGATATGTTATCTTTGTCTGGACAAATTGCAATTTAGACAAGCTGGCTTTGTGACCGCTGTTAGCCAGAAATGTTAATAGCGCAACTGTGTCTGTTTTGCATGCCTCCTTTGAGGGGCTGGCCATCATAAGGTCGTCTACATAAGCCAATAAGACGGAACCTGATGGAAATTCAAAATTTTGCAAATTTAGGCTCAGCTGATGATGAAAATACGATAATGTTTCAGGCCTGTAGTCTGATTTTGGATGAATTACCAAAGGTGTCGCATCTTTCATAAGTCCAACATCGTACTTATGTTTTGCCCAGAGGCAATCTGGCACCTGTGTTAATTCAGCTGGCATGCTTTTAGTTGTCATGACACATGTGTACACAGATGAACCACGTGGTTTGTTCTCTAACAGTTCTACTGTTCTTTTAACTTGCACTGTAGATGTGACTACTGTGCGATGTACATCACCGGTTTCACTGTACTCTGTCCTCGAGTCCCTTGTTCTGCAGAAATCTGAACACCCGCATTTGCCCCGGAGCCATGGACCCAGATCCTGCCATTTCCATGATTCAGGCTTCACCAGCGAGATGTGTGGGGTTGTTGTCTGAAAAACTCGCATGGAGGGAGTTATTTTCCGAAAGGTTCGGTTTTGGGCAGCAGAGAGAGTAACAGAAACAACAGCAACTGACTTTGTCCAGTAAATGTGTGTCAAACTCAACCTCTCTGGCTTTTCAATTATCGCACACCAATCTTTCTCAAAGTCTGTGTCTTTTCCTTCACTGACATGTGCTGTGTGTGTGTGCAAATGACATTAATTCTTCTGAAGTATGTGTGAGTGAGTTATACAATAGTTGCCATTCATAGACATAGAGCAGTTCTAAATTTTCTATAACTTTCATCATGATACATTGTATATATAAACATGTCGGTTTTAGGAATCTGCTTTGAATTCCTCTTCTTTTTGGGTGATTCTGGTGTTATACATGTGTCTTTATCTCGTATTTGAGTGTGTGTGTGTGTGTGTGTGCATTGCCTCACCATCCTGCTTCGCCCCGGGTGGCTCCTGCTCCTCTGGGGTCCGCCCATCGCTACCATTTCGGCTTGAGCCCATCTTTTCCCCAGCCATTCTCCCTCGCCTACAGCCTCGTCTGAGCCCTGATTCATCAGTTCCAGAGCGGTCATATCTTGTGGAACTGGGAATGCGGCCTGGACCGCTGTGCAGAGTGCTGTAATTGAGTCTCGGTTGGCATTATCATCCCATGTGGGACTTTTCATACGCAGAGGCATTCTGGCTTCAGTGAAATAGCCCGTGATTTTGTGATAATGAGTCCCAAAGTTCTTTTGCAGTTCCCTGTGTACTTCTCTCATGGTTGGCCTATAGTCTCTGCAAAAATGTTCAAATTCTTTTACCCACAAAATGTTCAAATTCTTTTACCCACTGAAGGCACAGCAGTTCAGTGCAGGGTTCTGTCGGAGGGGGCCTGGTGTCGTGCCAGACTCTCTCCTCCTTTTGTTTGCTCTCCAGTTGTGCCCTGCTCCTGGTGTTGTCTGCTGGACTGTATGTTGTATGGTGGCGGTGGAGCGGAGTCCAGATCACGATGCACCTTCCCAGGTTTCAGCTCGGACAGAAGAGGAAATTGTTTTTTAATATTTTGTGTTTGTAATTTTTGTTCTTTCTTTCCTTTCTCCTCTTTTTTATTCTGACCTTTTAATTGCCGTGTTTCTCTTCTCTGACATTCATCCTTCCACATTGCATACGCTTTCCAATCTGCCTTAAAGGGTGCAAATCCCCTTCTCAGTTTCTTTGAAAATGCTTCATATTTCTCACAATCACTCTCTTCTTTTCTCTCTAGTCTCTCCTTCAGTTGTGTTAATTGTCTGTCACTCAAACTGCCTTCTTCTGGGAATCCCAGTTCCACCCACACACCAAACTGCCCACAACTGCCAGGATATCTTTCTTTCATAAAATGGCACAATGGTGACAATTTATTTGGATCTTTTGGTTCCAGCTCCGAGCACGTTGTTTACTTTGCAAAGATTCCCATTCTCTAGTCCTAACTACCCTGTTAGTTAACTAAGACACGTCTGTCTAGCCCCTAAGTGCTTCTGTTTAACCTTGGAAGTGTGTTTCCCTTTTGTTTCCCTTTTTAAACAATTTAAATTCTTTCTCACCGTTTTGGTTGCACACGTTTTGGTTCTTGTCCTGGCTGGGATGCGATCGCTGGCCGGGCTCCGCTGGAGGAACAGCGTCTCACCCAAGGGGGAATCTTTTATTCAATCTTTTATTCAATCTTTTATTCAATCTTTTATTCAACCTTTTATTCAATCTTTTATTCAGTGCACTTTTCTGTTGTTCCAGATCAGTCGTCGCATCCCATCCTCGTCGCCAAAGTTTGTGGTGGAAGTTTGACCGAATAAGGGAGACCAACAAAGATACATTTATAAAGCTTTTGCGCAAAAGGACCGACATTTTTCCTCTACACCCTTGTCAAGACGCTTTGTAACTCGAGTCATCATCAACACATAATCTATCAATGAGAACCTTTACATGCACATTATTGTTGTTATGACGTATGTGGGTTTTAATCATATTCAGGATGGTTTGATGACTGAAATGGGCAGGGATGTCAAAAGAGAGATTACATCATGAGGAAGCAGATATTTCAGTTTTTTTTTGCTATGATATAATTGCACTTTCAAATCGTGCTTTGTTCACATGGAGGTGATTAATCGGCAGCGAGCAGGCCCGCCGACAGGGGGGGACAAACGGGTACGTTGTCCCGGGCCCTGGACTGGCCCTGGAATGGGGGGGGCCCATAACTGGACCCCCATGAAGTTGGGATTAATTATTGTATGTATACTTCAAAATGTGTTGATTTAGAGAAGAAAAGTGCTTTATTTGCATTCAATTAATGACTCCTAGATTGTTTGCCTTCATTGCCCTTGAAAAAACGGCCAATAACCCCCTATCACCCCTATGCCAAAATGGTTTGGTCTTTGGAGAAGAAAAAAGACGACGTCATCATTCCATTAGTGGTCAGTGCGCGAGTTGACTCAACATGCACAAGTCAGGAGCCCTGAAAAAAAAGAAAGGCGAAAAAGAGAGGAAGAAGCCGAAAGCCTGAGGGGATCTCTTTATAAATATTTCAGAAAAGACTCAGGTGATGCTGCAGGTACCAGTAAAGGCAGCTGTGCAGCACAGCCAGGTAAGACACGGACAACTGTTTCCAGCCCCGTCGTCAAGTAACACAGGCACAGGCGGCGTGTCAAACATATTAGCGCAGCACCACATGAGCAAGTCACACGAGATCAATATCAGACAGACAGGGGGCATTGAATAATTTGATAACCACAACGGCTTTATTACACTGTGTTTCATACGCCTATATCTAATTGAATCTTAGAATATGCACATTACCCCGCAAATAGGCCCATGTCCAAATCAAATGTTTCAGGCAGGCACGCGCTGCGCACTCCAATCAGGCTGAATTGATTTGAGAATCATTCCCAGTCAGCTGAATTACAGCCAGTGTAACGCGGCTCATGGTTTAAAATAAGCCAGTGGCATGGCAACATGTGAAATTGCCATTTAGATAGAGTTGGATGTAACGAATGGGTTATAAACGTGACGTTTTGGGGTAGCCTGTAACTTAGTTTCTGATTGCCGTTAACTTGAAACTCGCCAGATGAATGGGCTCCGCCTTGTTCCCCAAACATTCTCTGGAAGTTCAGCGGACATAAACGCGGGTCTGGCGATAAATAAAAGTACCCTTGACATGATTCCCCTTGGTCAAGTGAAAAATGGTCGATGAAATGTGCAGTTAATGAGCTCTAAGTGAATACAATAGCGTGAGTTTTATTGTGGTATGATTCTGAAAGCCATAACTTCACTCAGTCCATATCCATAGCCTATCCAATTAAAGTTGTAAATAATCCTTTTGGTTTATCCGTAATAAATGGGCTTGTCATCCCGACGTCATGTGTTTGGGAGCTGCACAAGGGAATTCTGTGGTTGTGTTTCGGCGTTTGACAATTTTGGGAACAAAAAAAAAAAAAAAAACTTAGATTTTTAAACTTTTGTAGTCTTTGGGATAGAGTTAGCCAAGTTGATCAGTCTATTCTTTTCTGTGTTAAATCGTCAAATTAAGGGGTTTTCAATTTGTTCTTTTTTAAATGGTTCATTTTGACCCCTGTTAATTTAGATATAGCCCTTTTTATCGAAATATGTTCACCTTTATAGGAGAGGCTAGAGAGGATGAGAGAGAAGAAGAACAGGCTACCAAACAGGATGAGAGAGAAGAAGAACAGGCTACCAAACAGGATGAGAGAGAAGAAGAACAGGCTACCAAACAGGATGAGAGAGAGGAAGAACAGGCTACCAAACAGGATGAGAGAGAAGAAGAACAGGCTACCAAACAGGATGAGAGAGAGGAAGAACAGGCTACCAGTGAGATAGAGGTGTGTGTGGTTTTTTTTTGGGGGGGGGGCCCATTGAGAGAATTTTGTCCCGGGCCCAGCCAAACCTGTCAGCGGCCCTGGCAGCGAGTATATAAAGAGCTGTGTGTTTCAAACTCTTCATCTCATCAGCCATGGACAAAAGTGTGCTGCTGGTCCTGTTCTGTCTGCAGGTGTTCCTGCTCATCACAGCCTTCACTTCTGCTGATGCAGCCACTCTGGGGGTGGATGACCGGCGACAGCAGTCTCCTAATCGTCCTAATCCGGTAAGAAGACCTATGCAGGAGCTGTAAAATCTTTGATTGAAATTGTGTATTCTCACAGGACTAAATGTCAAACCTGTTGCTGAGAGAGAGAGAGAGAGAGAGAGAGAGAGAGAGAGAGAGAGAGAGAGAGAGAGAGAGAGCTGTCAAACATGACTTTATTCAGTTTGACTTGGCAGTTTTAAGTCAAGGCACAAATCAATACCAGTGTCTTTGAATGAGAGTACACATTATAGCTGAAGACTCAAAACATTTCTAATTTCTCCTGATTTTGTTGTAGACGAAGGGAGGAAGTTTGGTCGAATTAAAAGAGAGAGGACGACCAGATGAACGCAGATTTCCCGGCTGCTTGAGGAAGGACGGTGGATGTTCAATCTTTGGAAAAGTAAAACCAAAGGTCATTCATTTTTTTTCCATTTTTTCATTTTAACTTACTAAATTAATTCCTGAACTTAACTGAACTGTTTGAGATACTGTTTTTATTCTCTGTTTACAGGATCAACCTACACCAAACCCTAAACTGCTGTCTCTGGTCCAAAAAATGTAAATGTGCTTCATTTCTTGAGAATAAATATAACATTGATTGTGATCTGTGTTATTATCTAGCAATATTGTCAAGTGAAAAAGAGAATGTCTACGTGAACATGTCGATTTTATTTATTTATTTAATGAACCACTAGATTGAATAGTAGATAGATGTTTTTCCTGTTTTACTTCTCAGTGACTTTTCTTGTCTTTTCCAAATCTGTGACAGGAAGGAAATCCAACAACTCCTTTCAGAGAACTGAAGACAGACATGAAAAACCTGCATCTTCTCTTCAAGAAAGCTTCTCTCTTTTGCTTTGCCATTCACCATCTTGGTGACAATTATCAATCTTTACAAAAACAATACTCCTGCTTTACTCCTGTGCTAAAGAAAAAAAGAGCCTGCAAACCATAAATTTACCAAAATTGAATTCATCATGTAAAAGTTAAGAAGCGTATTTTGCTATTTTATCATAAATTTCCTACAGGGACTTAACATTGTTGTTATTCTTTGCTTTGGGTGCAGTTCTACTTAAAATAAAAGGTTAATCCAGCCATGGCTACTCTAAATCATGTTTGAGGCTACTGTAGCTTGTTAGCTATTACAGAAACAGGACAGAAGAATTGGAGAATGAAACTAACACCACATTGATTATTAAGATTTGCAGTTTTCTGATATTTGGTTAAAAATCTGCTCAGTAAATGTTTTAGTTTTGTAATTACAGATGCTCTGATAAATTGCCTACAGATGTCTTCTACTATTAGGATGGATTATTAGGTAATATTTCACTCCAAGTGCTGTTGATTATAAAGTTGTTTGCTAACGAAATAAAGTTTTTGAAATAAGAATAACTTACAAGTGTGCCATCTTCTTTCTTTGTGACCAATCAGAAACTCAGAAGAAGTTTCTTTCCTTTATAAAAAGTGAACAGTTTAATGTAAATGTTTATTTATTCTGGCAAATCTGGGTAAATATGTTAGTTAACTGGGAGCTGCCCTGTATAACCACAGCTTGTTACTGGTACACACTAAGTCCAGCTGTGAAAGTCCCTTTTATCAGCCTGCACTAGTCAGCTGCGTCAGAAGATACTATACATTTTTGTATGAATTCTAATCTGCAAATCAAAGCAGAGGAGGTTGGACTGCTTTCTGTGTAGACTGGCTTCAGAGTACATTTTGTAAAATGTATAACAGATGATTTGTTGAATAGAAAATTCCTCAACCAAGATGTTGTACAGATAATTATAACTGCACTCAGTTCAATTACAAAAGTTATCAGATGGGAGGAAATGTTTAAGTAGGGACTCCAGGTGAAAGAAGCAGACAACGTCAGTCAAATACACAAAAAGTCAGAGTGATAATTAAATCAGACTTCTGGTTAAACATGGGTATACATGTGGATTAACTATCTGTATCTGCATACACCCTTTAATTGGCCCCTCTTTATCCACATCAAACTAATTATTGGCAGTGAGTATATAAACAGAACTGTGCTGCTGCTCCAAGGTCTCACCTTGGCCTCGATGCCGACGACAAATCAACTGTCTCCTGATCTGGTAAGAACGATGGCGAACTCAGGCTGTCTGATTGGTTAAGGGGTGAAAAATATCGAAAGGGCACCAGCTGCATGCGGTGGGGCACCAGCACGCAGACAGTTTTCTAGCATGTAGGGCAGCCTATATGGCATCATGTTTTTCTCCACTGGAAGGCCCCCCTAGAGAGCATTGTATCCTGTTTTCTCCACTGAAAGGGCACCATGGGGGGCACTTCATCAAATGTCCACTGGAAAGGTACCGTAGAGGGTAGTTCCTCCAGTTTTCTCCACTCAAAGAGAACCCAGAGGGCACATCATCACATTTTCTCCACTGGAAGGGAACCCTAGAAGGCAATTTATCATTGTAATGTATACCATAGAGGCATCTAGGAGGGCACTTTTGCTTTGGTTTGTCCTAACAGGGGGGCATCCTTGGTGCATTTATGAGCACCATAATAAATGCACACTATAGTGTAGTTGTACATAGCTAAAAATAGATTTTTAAATATTTAAGTATCCCCCCCCAAAAAAATTCTATGCAATATTTTTACTGAGCTTTCAGAAACTCATATAAAGGGGTGCACCATTTCATTTAAATGTCTTAATATTAAGTGTGTTAATTTATCCACATAAAGTGGCCTCAAAACTTTCCACAGTGAAAGAAAAAAGTAGTCTTTGTGATATGTGAACTTCTTTGCGCTAACAACCCCACAATGTGATGCAATGCGAAAGTTGTGCGTCACATTAAGACTGGGTAGCATGTTGTGTTAGCTGTTAGCTTGTCAAGAGTAGTTCATCAGCAGCCCTATGACTGCATGGATCATGACGTTTATAGAGCTGGGGCCTCCCATGATGTAACTGAAACATTAAATGAATGTCTAAAACAGTGAGCTTTCTTTCATAGTGTCTGTTATATATAGGAACAGGGTGTAAACAGCCCAATACCCACTGAGGAAACATTTTTAAATCACCTTGTAGTTTTCTTTCACTGATGATTTACAAATGATTCATTTAAAAGGTCTTAATTCAGACTAATAACTATGATCACTAGACATGTAAAATAATACAAACACGTGGAAAGTAAGTAACATACCCTGTGACCTTCTCCACTTGGTTCTCCAAAACATTAATATCTATGTGGCCAACTAGTAACCTAAGGAATTTCTGAATTATTGAAAATAAGAATCAGTGTTTATGTTTTCTGTTACTGGGTGGTGCAGCTCAACAGCTGAGGCAACACAGAAGGGGAGAAGGAAGTATTTATCCAAAAAAAATAGCTTCTTCTGCCAAATTTTGGATTAAAGCCAAAAGGTAATCTTCCACATTCCTCGTGGTTTTAGCTGCTGCAAGGTTATTTTATTCGAAGGATGTGAGTGTAAAATGGAATACAGTAAAGACACCGTAGGTTAATGCTTTTAGAAGCAGGACATCCTATAATACAGAGTTATGACTATGATATTGCATATTTAAGATGCAATATTTATTCTACCATACATTGCACAAGTATCTGTGTTTTCTTTTCATTGCCAAACTAAATATCTTCTGTCATTAAAGGTTGCTGAAGTGTAGGTTATAAATACCTCTATCTTTCTGATGTCTTCTGGTGCAATGACTAATTGTTTATATTGTTCCTCTGGTAATGAAATGCTGTTAATATATCTGCTTTCCTCTCTGTGTAAACATGTTCATTCATGTTTGAAACACAAAATTAGTTTCCTCAACAAGCAGCTCAAACAAATGGTTTGGTTTCTGTCTGCCGTCACTTGACCTCTCTCTCTCTCTCTGAGTCATCTTTCCCAGAAGGGTGTTTACGGAGTGCAGCGCTACCAGACAAGGCTGCATTTAAAGCTGGACTGATTCCCGACTCTCTTGCAGGAGAAACAAAGCACTAACTGGTAAGACTAGTTTCTCAACTGATTATTGGGCATATTACATACATGAGTCAAATCCTAAAGCTACATGGTAACTTTTACAAGTTACATTCATTTTTTGGGGACTATTGCCAAAGAAGTTCTCCCAGTATATTTAGATTTTAATAACTAATGAGAGGACGACACAAATAGTATTTAGCAATTCAGAATTATATTATACCATGCTGTAAATTGCTATATATATATGTTATCTTGTAGTGGATGCATAAGATACAACTATGTATTTTTTTGTTGGAGAAAATATAAGATGGGGGCATCATTTCCACCTTTTCAAAATTCAGTTTTGACAATTGCCAAGTCCCTATGAGATCAGAGTAGATGGAATGTGGACATAGTTTACACATCTGAGATGCCTCCTGGTAAAGCTGTTCATTATTTATTTCATATGTTGTCAATAAATGATTTAAATGAAAGTTATTAAGATGCAGCTCAAAGCTATGAACTTAACTTGCAATGGTGCAGTGTGACTATATTTCACGTGGGTTTCATACAGGCTGATCTACTTTATTCATCAAGTGTGTTGGGGCTGCAGCCTGATGAGAAAAAAAGACTTAGTTTTCCCGATAGTATTCATACATATATAGTCAATATTCTATTCTCTAATTCTTCTTTCAGTTGTCTTTCGGTATCCATAAAGATTATCATTTCAAATGTTACAGCTGGTAAAGTAGAGCTGACTTTAACTACTTTATATACTGCTATCTTGTGAAAATAGCCTATCATATGAAACTGTCTTCAAGTAACTGTACTATGGCATTTCTGTGTGTGTGTGTGTGTGTGTGTGTGTGTGTGTGTGTGTGTGTGTGTGTGTGTGTGTGTGTGTGTGTGTGTGTGTGTGTGTGTGTGTGTGTGTGTGTGTGTGTGTGTGTGTGTTTTACTAACATTACAGAACAAAGCGTCGTCCTCGCTCATACCTGCAGAGTTAGGATAAACTACAGGCGTCCACATCTGGACTCTGCATGCTTTAGTCAAAGGGAATAGTAGCGCAGAAACCCCCGGTATGTAATCTCTCTTTTCCTCTTCTCAATGTAGCTCGAGCACAGATGTGCTGAACGTTTTTCTGTTTGGGTGAGAAATCAAAGACTAACGTTAGCAGTCTGAAGTCTAACAGAAGCTTTGAGGATATGGTGCAAGTAGAAATAAAACCCGGTGAGAATCTATCAAACATGGCGTACCTGTTTACCAGTATACCTTTTATGGGTGACTTCTTTCTTCTGCAACAGTGTGACGCGCCTCTCCATCCTTTCTTACACAAAAAGAGTTATGGATTAACAGCAAAATGTGATTTACAGTCTGTTTAATCAGTTAATATGTGCATTCTTTGTCTTTGCTGGAATATGGTCTTTCATTCAGAATTTATTTAAGTAAAAGCTACAATAATAACAAACCACTCTTTGCAAGCAACAAAAATAAAAGTTCTTATAATGCAGAGTGTCCCTTTCAGAGTAATTATGAGAAATATTACATTAATGTAATATTATTACTGATGCATTAACTTGTAAGCAACATTTCAATGTTGTAGGCGTATTGTATTTAGTTGTATGTGCAAGCTTAATTTGCAGAGTAACTTGTAACTATTAAAAGTACGAAGTAATATCGAACAAGAATTAGTATAAAGAAGAATTAAATAGCAATACCTCAAATTGAAGGCTACTTAAGAACACTACTTGAGTTGATGTACCTAATTACCTTCCACCTCTGTGTTTATCATGTGTTCAACCTGTGATATAAGTTTGTTTAAAAGTACTTAAATAATTGATGATTGGTCCCTGACATGAACAGACAGAGGTGAAAGAGCACTCAGTTCTCGCACTCAAGTAAAGGTAGCAATACCACAGTGTAGAAATACTCTGTTACAGGGAAAAAGAACATGTGTTTAAATTTGAACTCAAGTAAAAGTAAGAAAGTATTAGCTTCAAAATACACTTACAGCACCAACAGAAAAAGTACTCGTCATGCAAAATGTCCCATTTCAGTATATTTATACTATATATTGGACTATTAATATTGATGCGTTAATGTGAAAATTTAAAATGATTTATAAAGCAGTAACCACTTTATATACTTCTGAATCAAGACCTTTGTATCCCGGAACTCCACCGAGTTCAAGCCGACTGATTAGTGTAGCGTCGTTAGGTTTGGGTAGCTAGCAGAGGACATTCATGGTAGGTCCACACAATCAAATCAAATACAGGGACTTCGATTTAAGTTTAAGCACAGTAATTGAGCATATGCACATTGCACTACCATATGTATGGACATTGTTGCACAAGTGAAGCTGTGAATGTTTACATTTTCAAAATGTCCTCCCTCACAGCTTTGCGTGGTCAGCATGGATGGCTCAGAGGAGGACGACTACTTCTACCATGAAAACATCAGCTTCAACTTCAGCTACGAGGACTACCCGGTCCTCTGCGAGAAGGGTGACGTCCGCTCCTTTGCCGCCGTCTTCCTCCCCATCATGTACACCGTGTGCCTGGTGGTGGGACTGGCGGGAAACAGTTTAGTCGTGGCGGTCTACGCCTACCACAAACGCCTGAAAACCATGACGGACGCCTTCCTGACCCACCTGGCTGTGGCCGACCTGCTCCTTCTCTTCACGCTGCCCTTCTGGGCTGCTGATGCGGCGCGGGGCTGGGAGCTGGGCGAGGTCGTCTGTAAGATCGTGTCGGCCTGCTACTCGATCAACTTCACCTGCTGCATGCTGCTGCTGGCCTGCATCAGCCTGGATCGTTACTTGGCGTTAGCCAGGGCGCAAGGAAAAGACCAAAGTCGGTGGCTGCAGAGGATAATCACCAGGAGACACTGCTGGAAGATGTGTTTAGCTGTTTGGGCGACAGCTTTCATCCTTGGTCTTCCTGATTTGATTCTCTCAGAAGTGAGATGGCTGTCTAATAGGAGTGTCTGTCTGGCTGTCTATCCTCCATCGATGGCCCGAGGACCGAAAGCTGCTCTGGAGATAGCAGAGGTGCTGCTGGGATTCCTGCTCCCACTCCTGGTTATGGTGATCTGTTACTGGAGCATGGGCCGGGAACTGAAGGGCCTCCCTGTGGAGAGCAGAGGAAAGAAGTGGAGAGCTCTGCGTGTCCTCCTGACCATAGTGGGGGTGTTTGTGGTCACTCAGCTGCCTTATAACGTGTTGAAGGTCTACCGGGCGATGGACTCCGTCTACGCCTTAGTGACCCACTGCGGGACGAGTAAGGCGTTGGATCAGGCGGCTCAGGTGACAGAGAGCTTGGCCCTCACTCACTGCTGCCTCAACCCGATCCTCTACGCCTTCGTGGGGTCGTCTTTCAGGCAGCACATGATGAAAGTGGCCAAAACGTTTGGCAAGAAGAGAAGAATGAGGAGGAAGAGGAGGGAAAATCCTGCGGGGGACGAAGAGATTGAGATGTCATTTAACTCCCACAGTGCATCACCAGAGACAAACACATTCTCAATATGACTCAACACTAGTGAATAATCACAGTAAAATCACATGTTCAGTAGAGCAGAAGAGCAGAGGCAACAGCAGTAGAATCATGTGTGGAAATCATTAAGATGTGCAAAGATTCCACTGACTTTTTAGTACTGTAAGACTTCAATTCCCTCGAATCAAAACAAGAAGTTGTTAGTTGCATTCTTGTTTCCTTTCAAAGACCAAAGAAATGTATGTTTTTTTCTATTGTGAGTGATGAATGAAAAAGGAATTATGATTTCTGTTAGTTGTTTTGTCCGTTTTTATACCCTGGTCATTTCAAGTGTATTTCTCATAGTTTGCATGACAGCGAGCTCCTACTATTTTGACTTTTTTGAAAAGTGGTTCTATCAAATGAAATACTCACTTTGCAGAGAAGCCCACAAGATTAAATCTGGTTGTTTTTTGTTGTTTATCCAGATCTTAGGCAACAGACATTTCGCTTAGATTTCACAAGAAACATTTAAGACTTGTGCTAACACTTCCAGCTGCTCACACTGCACAAAATAGAACCTCAAACTCTTCATTACACACTGTACAGGTACAAATTAAACAATGTATGAGCTGGAACGTTGTTCTTTTTGAAACAACTTTGTAATTGCAACTTGTTTGAAAAAATGCATGTTTTAAGTATAATCACTTTAACTAAATAATCCTGATTCACTTGATTTTACACATCTGCACAGCCTGCAAACCAGATGTAGACTTCCACACATGCATGCACCACTGATATGAAGTGATTTTGGATCTCGAATATTCTTCTTGTTGACCTATATACCTTCTCACCATGTATTTTTTATTCTCAGCTCAAAATGTACCTAAATTCCTGATTATTAAAAGATATCACATATCAGCTTGTTTGCACTGGTGGTGTTGCTTTCTACCAAATCTACACCCAGTGGGGTTTAACTTTCTTTTAAGTGGGAAAGCCACAGATTAGTTTCCTGAATTCCTCAGAGCATCTGAAGCACATTGACTGCACACATACTTCACAGTTGATCGCTGCAGCCAAGTCTACAAAACACCATGAAAAACAACTTTTAGTAATTTAACGAGATGGTCGTGATGTTCTTCATTGTTGTAAATCTTATTTCTTACAGATGTTTTTTTGAAGACTCAACCCCTCAAGGTGACTTGGATAGGATAGAGAGGGAGGATTGTACACATTCAAACATTTAGACATACGCTTGTGAAACGTCCAGTATTAGCACACTACCTTTTTTAGATAACCACATGTGCGTGCTACATTGCCTTCACTTTCAAACTGATTACAACATCCCCCTGTTCTGTTTTATCTGAATAGCTGGCACATCCACTTCTCAGTGGTTATATGGGACCAAAGGTGATGTAACATTATGTTTGTGGTCTGCATAACTATTGTAAAATAGGTCTGTTGTTTTCCATAATCTGAGGTAGTGGAAGCCTGTAGATGTTGAAAAGAAGAGGCCCAAGAACAGAGCCTTGAGGAACTCCATGTAATTTACGTCTGTCCAATGTGTAATCTTAGTTTGTTGTGTAATAGGCGACAATGTTTCTTCATTTGCTTGTGTTTTATCTTGTGTTGCTTCAAATAGAATTGAAACCAGTATAGCACAGCTCCAGAAAGTCCATCCCAGTTTTCGAGTCTCTCTAGTAACATGATGTGGTTGACCATGAGGAACAGCAATGACATTTAATAATACAGAGACCGAAACTTTTCTACTGTGTTTAAGTGGATGTCATCCAAGATCTTAACAAAAATAGTCTCTGTGCTGTGGTCCTGACTGGAAAATATAAAAACAATTGTTTATGGTCAAGACAAATTAACTGTTGAAAACCAGCCTTTTCAGTGATTTCACTCAAAATGGGAGGTTCGATATGCACCCTAATTGTTAATAAGTCAGTTGTCTACATTATTTTAAGAGTGCCCACAAGATTAAATCTGGTTGTTTTTTGTTGTTTATCCAGATCTTAGGCAACAGACATTTCGCTTAGATTTCACAAGAAACATTTAAGACTTGTGCTAACACTTCCAGCTGCTCACACTGCACAAAATAGAACCTCAAACTCTTCATTACACACTGTACAGGTACAAATTAAACAATGTATGAGCTGGAACGTTGTTCTTTTTGAAACAACTTTGTAATTGCAACTTGTTTGAAAAAATGCATGTTTTAAGTATAATCACTTTAACTAAATAATCCTGATTCACTTGATTTTACACATCTGCACAGCCTGCAAACCAGATGTAGACTTCCACACATGCATGCACCACTGATATGAAGTGATTTTGGATCTCGAATATTCTTCTTGTTGACCTATATACCTTCTCACCATGTATTTTTTATTCTCAGCTCAAAATGTACCTAAATTCCTGATTATTAAAAGATATCACATATCAGCTTGTTTGCACTGGTGGTGTTGCTTTCTACCAAATCTACACCCAGTGGGGTTTAACTTTCTTTTAAGTGGGAAAGCCACAGATTAGTTTCCTGAATTCCTCAGAGCATCTGAAGCACATTGACTGCACACATACTTCACAGTTGATCGCTGCAGCCAAGTCTACAAAACACCATGAAAAACAACTTTTAGTAATTTAACGAGATGGTCGTGATGTTCTTCATTGTTGTAAATCTTATTTCTTACAGATGTTTTTTTGAAGACTCAACCCCTCAAGGTGACTTGGATAGGATAGAGAGGGAGGATTGTACACATTCAAACATTTAGACATACGCTTGTGAAACGTCCAGTATTAGCACACTACCTTTTTTAGATAACCACATGTGCGTGCTACATTGCCTTCACTTTCAAACTGATTACAACATCCCCCTGTTCTGTTTTATCTGAATAGCTGGCACATCCACTTCTCAGTGGTTATATGGGACCAAAGGTGATGTAACATTATGTTTGTGGTCTGCATAACTATTGTAAAATAGGTCTGTTGTTTTCCATAATCTGAGGTAGTGGAAGCCTGTAGATGTTGAAAAGAAGAGGCCCAAGAACAGAGCCTTGAGGAACTCCATGTAATTTACGTCTGTCCAATGTGTAATCTTAGTTTGTTGTGTAATAGGCGACAATGTTTCTTCATTTGCTTGTGTTTTATCTTGTGTTGCTTCAAATAGAATTGAAACCAGTATGGCTAATAACTGTAGTTTGCCAGGTCTGTGGGAAATGGTCTCAGAGAAGAGAAGTGTTTACCATTTGTAAAGGATCTGATTCCATGCAGTTAAAACAATTTTTGAAAAAGCCTGTGATCAGATATCAAGGCAAGCAGCAGCAGGAGGATCTCAGATGTTGCACAATTTCCCCAAAGGTTTTTGTAGCCGACGGGATTTTATTGGATAACAGCTGAGGAGTTAGTGACATAAGACGGTTTGTCAGCAAATAAAAAGACACAAACACAGCACTACATAGTTTAAATAGTTTTCCTTTCTATTATTTTTCTTGTAAGAGATATGTTTGCTGTGGTCTGTCATGTCATTAATCTCTCATACAAAATGTAAACACAATGAGTTTTTACTTAAAGTTATAATTTCATGTTGTTTATAGACAAGATTAGGAAAACACATTATCATTTGAAATGTTTTTTTCGTAGTCATCTTCCTGTTTCCCAGCTGGTACTAATCAAGTGATGCTGCAGGCCATGCTCTTCTACGTGTGCTTTTCCATGTGGAATTCATTTGACTGAGGTTTGCCATCTGTTAACTGAGCAAAACATTCCACACAGTCAAAACGTTAAAAAAAAAGAAGAAAAACGTGGGGATCAAACACTGTTTTTCTTCTCTCATTTTATACCTTCAAATTTAACTTACATCATAGTTTGTCAGAAAATAAAAGATTGTTATTGATTTTAAATCCATTTATTGAAAAAAACTTTCAAAAATGTGCAAATAAAGAGCAAAGTGTCAAAAAACATAACTTGTAATTAAAGAAAACTATAAATATACAAAAACGGCACCTTAGGCTCGTAAGATCTGATATCTCAGATCAGAAATATGGCTAATTCACTTTTATTACAATTAAGGCAGTCAAACAGCATTACTTTTAAACACTTTAGAACCAAGAACATTTCTTTCTTCAATTAAATAAAAAATATTAGTTATTCAAATATATAACTAATTATATAAGAAATAAAAGAAATATAGGCCTAAAATGGCAGTGTCACAATAATTTAGAAAATAAATTTTCCTGCCATTTTCACATGGGAACAAGGTCACAAAACGTAACCCAAACATTCACTCATTAAATACAATATGCCATTTTATCAAATATAGCTATTAAATTGTGTAAAGTTTTACACAATACGCTTTTTAAAGAACCATAACCTAAGTTACTTACCTACTACATAGCCAGAACTAGATCTTTGACCCTGTATCAAACGTTAGAGAGCAGCAAATACTGAATTGTTATGTGTAACTGTGAATATAAACTAAAATGAAAACACTCTCACAATCCCAACTGTTCATGAACAGAAAGTAAAGCGGTCGTATAATCCCAGAATTTCCACTGGATGTGGAAAAATGTGAAAATACAAAAGTGCAGTAGCAGGCTGAAGGATTTGTCCTGACTTACTTCGACTAGGCAACTAATTTCTCTGAATTATATTGAGCCAGTAAAACCATTCAACTGGACATATAATGACTCGTGGCTTCACAAATTTCTCATGGTAAATCAAAATCAGGCACTGTTTTGTATTAACGTTGTCTGGAGTTTTTTTTTTTAAGATGACAATGGCATGTTTGAGTATCAGCTGTGCATCCAAACAAAATGGGAAAAGGCATCTTTGAAGAGTCTTTAGAGAGAGGCAAAGGCGGCTCCTGAGATTGTAAAAGCGTACAGCAGAGGAGGAGCAGGTAGCCATCAATAGTTGAGGATCTGCACATCAAACAGGTCACACACGCCCTCGTTGTCGTCCAGGTTAAAGCTGTAGTCTATTCCTGCGTGAGGAGGGAGGAGCATCAATAACACATACTGTGAAACACAAATAAGAAAAAGACAGATAGTAAAACTAAAAATCAACAGTACAGTTGATTTTATAGAATCAACTGTACTGTGTTGTGTGCTAATTTGTCATGCTAACACACTGAACTAAGATATTGAACTGTTAAACATTAGACCTGCTAGAGCATGTAAACATTGTCATTGGGAACACATTAGCATGCAGACTTTAGCATCTCACAGAGCTGATGGCATGGCTGTAGACTTAAGTTTTGTTGATTATCTTTTTAAACATATTGTAAATGCAAATATTTATTGAGACAACTTTTCTTTTATAAAGCTAGTCAAGATTTCAGATGCTTACCGTCAGTCGACATTAGCTCATCAATCAGGTCGACCGCTCCTACAAGAGAAAAAAAATGTGTTTCCATTTCACAGTATATCAAACATTCACTGCAGACTCTGTAACACTAATTCATAATCATCAAAGCTGGATAAAAGTAGTATTTAAAAAATATAAGTTTAGCCAATTTCTCTCGCCAGTCCAATCCTAAAGCTTGGGATAAAAAAATAAAAAACTCAAAATAAAAACAAGCTCAGATGTTAAAGCCTTTACAGAACCATAACTGAAACGAATGCGAAGAAAACATTAAACCGTAAACAGTGTAGATGTGTTTACAACCCTCCGCCTTACCCTCTCTGTCGTCCTTCATGTGGTCTCCAGCAGCATTGAGCTTCAACAGGCTGCTCATGTCCAGCACAGACTGGAACTCTGGGCCCGCCAGGTCCATCTGCTGCTCCAACACTGCTGCTGACTGACTGTGGCACTCTGCAGGGAGCATCAGAGGTGCAACAACAACACTTAGCTAAACAGTAAAGCCCAGTGTGGGAAATGAAACCTGCATCATTACAGGGTTTAGTTATCTGGAATTATAAGAAGACGGATGTGAAGCACTGGGACAAAGACAAAAACTCAATCATCTGGATTAAAATCAATCATCTAGAGCTAATGTCAAATCCACGAGGGTGCTGGGCAGCGCTGTTAAACAAGACTTGAGAGCTCAAGTGTTTCCATGGAGATGAATTGAAATTCTGGAACTTGTAACTCATTTCAAACTATTTTTCTAAACAATTCCAAACGCTATAGTGGCAACAAATGCATGATATGTGCAGACCAGTATTAATACCTAAGTTTACCCTATACACCATTATATTAAAATACAAACCTCAACTGAGGATCCTCGTACCAAAGACTGACAAAAACGACCTTTGCCCTCCAGTTTTGACTCTAGGTAGTCTTTTCGTTTGGCTAGGAAATAGTCCCACACATCACCCCTTGTAAATCTTAATTTCCTATTTTTCCTGGCTCTGTTGTAAGGTTAAAAAATCAACACAAGCCATCATGCAAACAGGCAATATGTTTTCTTTGTCAAGGTTTTCACTATTGTTTTGTAAAACAGCAAAGATTGTCTAGTAAATGTTTTTTTGTGGTGTTTTTGTAATTCCTCATTTTTTTCTGGAGAAAAGGTCTGACTGAGTTTCATTTTCACAATAGGAGTCTGTAAGCATCATAACCAGTACTATCTGCGCTCACACATGGATAAGGAAGTGCTTGGTCTCTCCCACAAACTGGGTGTGTATTGTACAGTCAGCCTGTTTCCATGACATGATGTGGGGACAGATGTGAATGCAGTCTGTCTGTCTGGGCTTGCAGAAACAAAGCAATGCGCGGTGTTATACGTGTATACATCCAAGATGTCTCTTCAACAGCAAATCTACCCGTTCTTTCCATTGTCTATGCAAGTAGAGAACAGCTCCTATGTTTTGGATCACATTTCTTTTCAGAAATGCATTCTTTACAATCAAAATCTACCATTTCAAAAACATGCCGGGATCAAATCACAGATGTTTCAATTTCTGCATGTCCTGCAATTGACTCAATTATACTATACTACTGTCATATGCAAGAATCTTGAGGCCTTTCTGCTTTACCTCAGGACGTTGTTGCTTTTGTATCACTACAGCTGTTGTGGAGGGTTTATAGAAATCTTTTTTGTTACCGAGCTACCAAACTAGATCATTTTATGCAGAAAAATTAGACAGAACATTCACTTGTTAAGGCTGATGGAGTAAGAGCTTTTGAAAGGAGGGTTTTAACCTTCCTCATTCGATCATCTTAGATACTGCAAATTCCAAGGAGAGGAAGAATTTAAGGCTTGCGAAACATTGAATTTACAAAGTTCAAACACCATTCTCATGTCTCAGCATTAGTCACCATATCGTTTGCTTTTGTATTTTGTCTTATGGTCTCACTCAAATGAGTACACCTGTGGTTTTACATGTTTTATCGCATTACTGACCATTTTCTACAACAAATGTTTTTAGACATTTTTTCTTACGACCCCGACAACCAATAGTTGTGTTTAATTTAACTGCACTATACAAATCAAATTCAACATTAAACTTGCTTGAGATAAGTTAGCTATTATGACTGTCTCACAGTGTCAGTTACATTATGATCACATTGTATAATAGATGCGAGTAATGACTTTAAAAAAACTTTTCCTGTTCTTGCATGTCAGGACAGGATGACATCTGATATTTCTGAGTCAGCTGACAGAAAACCGTTTAAAGCAACAATCAAATTCACATGATTCATTTTATAAAGGGAAGTGTTTTCTTCCTGTTTGATATAACAAACCTAGCAATTTAATACTTTCAGTTTTTGGACATGGGAGCGTCTTTGAATGTAACAGAGATTTGAAAAAGTGTCTCAGTATTTAGTCAACCTTCAATGTGAGCAAAATGTTTTACTCTCAGTACAAGGCAACACACTTCAACAAAAAGTACATCAATCTAATTTTGAAATGTCTAAGTACAGAGTTGTAATAAAAAAAAAGCAGCAGCATGTGATGTTGGGAACACTGGGTATCTTACAGTAAAAATGAGTAATCGCTTTGCACGCCTTGTATTTATTAGCCTTCGTTTCCCAAAAGGTGCAGTCAGATTGAAACTAGCTTCCCACTTCTTTCTATGCTGAAGGAAGCTAGAAACACTTGCAGGGCTGTCATATTCAACTGCTGCATTAGTCGCTAGGTGGCAATTGAGTCTATTGTCTAGTCAGCTTGTTTGGGTGGGTGAAATGACTCATGGCATTTGGTAAACAAGTCTACAAAGGTGTGATTTTCTCTACTCTCTGGACATCCATTCAATTACAATAACTGACAAAACAAGTGGGAGGGACTAACACCAACATCTTTTGACTCATGGGGTGGAGGATGTTATTCCAAATAGATCATGACGGCGTGAGAGAAAAATTAAGCCGCCCAAGTGTGACAGTGCTTTGGGATAATTGTTCAGATAGCTATTCTGTATCTGCCACTGTTAATTTAATGTGTAAGGGATCAATATTTTGTGAGGCCTGTTTTTGATATTGTCTGACATAATGTGAGGACAGAAAATGTGAAAATCAACCTCTATAGCCTATGTTTATAAGCCATTAAAGCTGTTGCTAGTTTATTCATCTAATCCTTTCTGTTATTAAGCTTCTACTGATGTATAAAATATGACCCTGCACAAAATATAAAAATATAAGTGTAAAGTCAAGCTTTTGTCCACTGCAGCCTAAGAGAGGCCATTAAAAATCAGTAAGAACTTAATAATCATTAAAATCCTCAAAGTCCCTGTGCTTACCCATCTGCACATCAGGAGGGGTGGACGACGGAGTCAGCACTTCATCATGGTCAGGCAGCACCATCTGGTGGTCTGAGCAGAGAGAGTCCTGGCTGCAGTAGGAGGAGGTGGTGTTGGAAGTGGAGTACACTGACGTAGAGAGAGGGAACCTCTGCAGGCTGGCGGGGGTGCTCGGTGGAGTCGGCATTGGACAGATGTCGTCAGTGGGCGGCACGGAGAAGACCACAGGTATTGTGGAGTCTGAATCCCTGTTGATGAGCATGACCTGGATGGGGGCCGAGTGGCTGCGTAGGTTCACCTGGTACTTCTTCTGACCAGTCTGGCCCTGAGGATCAGCAGTGTACATGAGTTTATCGACAGCAGCTAAAAATCTATATTTTTTATATACACAATGGATCACAGGACTTCTTGTATGTGAAAAGGGTTGCATGTGGTGAGGAACCCACAAAAACATAGGAGCAGAGTGTTTTAGTATCTCTGAGCTATTTCTGTTTTTTAATGCCGCAACTTCACTGTTTTGAGTCACTCTCCCGGCAGAATTTTCAGTCGCATCAGGCAGCTGTTGCCAGCAGAAAAAAACCTCTTAAAAACTCACTGTACACTACCTGCACAGCACCAAAACAGCAAACAGACCTAGTTCCAACTAGCTTGTGAGAATAGTGGAGCATGCAACAGCTACATTTCCAAAAAAAAGAGCAAATAATGGGTTTACATTCATCAGATGGCCTGAAACATGAATGCAGATGAGGTCCAATGTTACTTTGAATCTGCTGGAGATTTGAATGGGAAAACATTTACTAACAAGTGTGTCCTATCAACTGAAAAGGTGATGATATGTCAGTGTTGCATTTTGTTTTCACAGACAAGGAGAGTAGTCACTTAGATAAGGATGTATATGAATGTAAGCTAAAAGTGCAGCCTCTCCAGAGTTTCTTGCAGGAGTTTTAGGTTCAGCTCAGCATGTGTTTAACTGCTTATGTTTTCTTATTAAGTTTGAAAATTGTCTTCCTTATAATTTAATGATACACATTACTGATTATACACACACCAGCCCAATGTGCTGAGAACCCTGTCCCTTGTTAGCAAGATTGTTTTCTGTGTCCAGTTAGACTTCACACGTCAAAAGAACATGTTATCACATTAGCCTGCTTTTATGACAGACTTCATGTGGTTGGCCATAGATAACGAGCAATACATATAGTGATTGCTTGTATTTCTGGTGACTTAATGTTACAGAACCAAAATACATGTATGCCAATTAATTAAGACAGCTTGTTTGACGTGACCAACCGTTTCAGGTAGTGGTACCTCCAGCTGGGTCCCCGCAGGAGCCACTACAGCAAGAAGAGTGTCTCCGCTGAAGGCACTGCAGATGTCTTCATGTGTGACAAATTTATAAGTGGAGAGGTGTTAAGGAAACAGGAGCTAGATTACTTTGACAATAAACTGGAAAAACAAGACTGCGAGCATTGTGCAAATCAGGATTAGCCTGGCTGTGATTTCACAAGAGACTGACAATAGCAATTGTATTTATAATCCTCCCTTTATAGCATTTTCTTAATAACAAACAATGCTAAAAAGGATCAAGTAGAGATGTTTTTCCTCTGAAATTAATAAACTGGGCCTCAAGAGGACTAGAGTTACAAACTGTAGAAAGAGAGACGAATGTAATGAATGTTTGTCACACTTAATGTGTTCAGTGCCACAGTAAGCTGCTTTTTGTAGGAGTGATGGTGTATCCACTTAAAAACTGCCTCAACTTGACTTGAATGCAAAATTACAATTAGTGTTCTCAAAATTAGAGAATAAAGCAAAGAAAGACATAAAACCACTGATCTGCATTGAACTAAACAAAAACTAAATAACATTAAAATAGGTAAGAGCAACATATCTTGAATTAATGCTAGATGGTATCAAAGGATATTTGCTGGTGAAGGGATCGAGGTTATAGTGTTTGATGTTCTC